>NC_047530.1:6847181-7498563 GCF_012275295.1 Melopsittacus undulatus
TCTTTGGCAGTGCTAAAGTATAAGTGAAAATGTTAGTTATCACCTGCCTGTTCTATCCGTGACTGCAGCTTGCATCAATAAAACAGCCTTCCAGGAGCAGCAATGACTTTGAATTCAAGAAGAGAAATGCATAAAAATGAGGCAGGCTGCTAAGCAAAAAGAACAAGCTGTGATGTAAAACGCTGACAGGCAACACGAAGATGGTTTGAGGATGATGTTAGGGGGAAAATATTCAACAATTGCACATAGAAAGATTTCAGAAAGATCACAAGAGTCAAAACAATTAGAGAACTGCATCAGCAAAGGTAATAGAAGGTAAAATCCTTCAGAAAAATGAAGACAAACCCCAAGCTTGTTAAATTAGAAACCACAAAAGCAGCTGCTTTCCACCTCCCAACTCACAGCAAAGTGCAAGAAACCTTTTAAAAAAAGCCTAAGTAGTTAAAAAATAAAATCCCTTTCCAGACACTCAGGATATTTATAGGGCCAAGAGAAGATCAAGTCATAAAAAAAGCACTCTCTGTAACAGCACATCAAAAACCCTGCATTTATTTTTGCATGCGTATTCATTATGGACATATTCAGGGAGGTTACAACTCAATCTTTTTAAGGAAAATTTATCAGGAGATGTCACAGACTGGTAGGCTTGGAAGAAATTAATTCTATGAGAAAAAGGATTCTATGATTCTATTCTAAATGCTACAAAGCAAAGCTATGCTTGAACAGCAACAGATTGCCAGGAGCAGCTAGCATTCACCCAGCAGCTGTAAAGGACATCAAGAAATACCCAAACTAATAGCTGCTGCATGGAACACTTGCTTTAAAACTCAATACAAAAAGGAATAAAAGAAGAGCAAATATGACTCCAGATGTAAAAAGCATCTCAAGGCATCAGAGGGATGACACAATAGAGATTCTGGTATGTGCATTAGACAGAGGGATTGAAAATACTAATGGAATCAGTGAATGCATGGGTATATGCAATATGCTGGAGGGTTAATTTGGCCTTCATAAAAGAAGTTGTGCCTCAAAATTTGGTAGTGACATTTGAGCTTGGGACAAGGCAGATTCAGTTGATACCCTCTACTTGGAAAACTATTAAAGAAACCCCGATAAACAGGGATAAAGCAAAAGGTCCCTGCAGGCAGGAAATTCTTTGAGATACAGAAGAAAAAACCCTACATAGAGCTGAGCAGGGGCTTGTGCTGCTCAACATTATTCATTAAATAGCTGTGAAGGGACAAAAAAAAGGGGGCGGCTGATAAAGTTTACTGACGCAATAAGCTGTCTTGCATAGCTAAAGAGGAACACTGCATGACCAGCTCTCAAAAATATCACATGAAATGCACTGTTGGTCATGTTGTTTCTCCATATGCACAGCTATGCAATCTCAAATAGCTATGCCTATTCTGGAAGGAAGCCCTGAGACAACAGTTTAGTGTTTAACAGCACTCAGAAAAAAACATAAAGAATGCTGGTGACTATTAGTAGAAGACAGGAAACATTATAGGACTATAAAAATCCATGCTGCTCCTGCAGTTTGAATGCTAGCTGCTCTCCAGCTGTAGAAATACTCAGATGTATGAAGGTGACAAAACTTAGAAGAGATATGGAAGATTTCTTAGGAAAGAAATGCCACCTGAAAACTTAAGAAAACTAGGATAATCCATGTTGGAAAAGACAAAGATGACATGAGGAAGGATGTGAGGGGCATTGACACTGAAGAGGTGAGGATGTAATAAGCATTCAAGAAGTCTTTTCCAAGGCAAAATGAGAAAGCAGTGTCTGTTCATGAGACAGGCTCAAGAAGAATCCCTCACACTCCAAAGACAAGCATTTCTACACAGCATATGCTAACTGCAAAGCTCCTTTCCATGGGAAATTGGTGATGTTAAAGGAGGAAATCTACATTCAGCATTACTGGCACAAGTCATATGCTTCCCCCCCCAGAAAAAAGGCAAGCAACCTGTAAGAACAGTACTGAAACATGGTTGAAGTTAAACATACATTAGTCTTAGCTGAAAGACTGTTCACTCTTTAAGAGATCACAGATATATGGAGATTGTATTTTAGATAAGTAAATATATAAAGCTCAACATAAAGGCAAGGCTCCCCCACAGCAAACACACAACAAAAACAAGGCATTCATGTTTTAAAATATGGTAAGTTTGCCCCAGTCTACCTTGTTCTATTCCTTCCAGCTGTCCTGGCATGTCCATCAGTTAAAAGCCCTGCTTTCATAACCTGTTTGAGACAAAAGCTCAACTATCCTTAACAAAAGATAGCAAAAACCAGCAGTCCACACAGTGAGGACATGCTCAAGGAGAGCCATCAACAGGACACAACTTAAATGCCTGTTAAGTAGAGAGTTTAATAAGCTCGGGGCAACACCATCCTGTATATTCACGTCACTGCCAGCATTTTAACGTGCTCTAATCAAAAGCGCAAGTGTGCAGAGTAATCCTGTTGACACCTTCTAGGTTCACACAGGGTGACAGTGATCAACATGGATAATGAAGAGACTGGTCTTCACAGATGTGACAATCCCAGCCTAGCCCAGACACCACCTCTGCCCTTGCTCTTCCTTTACCTGTCCAGGTCGTAGAGGGTGTGGGAGTTCTCTATCACCACCTCCACGCCAGCCTCCTTGGCCAGTTTGATGATAGCTGCATCTCTTTCCTTACCGAACGGCTCTGAGTCGTATTCAAAGGTGAGACGAGTGACTCCCCATTCCTGCAAGAAACACAAGGCACAGAGCTGACAAAGACTCTTTGTGATCAGCACAATTACAAATTAGAGTTTCAGAGTTCCTGGACAGTCTGGAAGCTACGAGAAGGTTCCCATGATGACCAGTGATCTGGAGTTGAGATAACCAAAGAGTCAACAATTTTATCAGCTCTGGCAAGAACCACATCAGCCATGCAAATTCCTGCCTCAGGTGTAAAACACCTAAAGGAGGTTCAAGTTCTTCTCTTATAATGTTCTTAGGTTACAGCTCGGTCTCCAAGCCTAACACCACCTATTTTGTTACACATGCTGTCCAAAAGTAACCTTACCATCTGATTCAAGCACTTTCACAGCCTTTCAGAGAACAAGTTCCACTAAAACCCCTATTTTTATGTGGAAACTTTCATTAAATGAAACTAGCACACTCTAATTTTTTCCAATGTCTCTTTAAAGCAATCATATAATAGAGGACCAATGTCCAACCCAAACAGCAAAAAAACAAAGGTAGTGGCACATACAGGGCAAAGGATGGCAAATGAGGGAAGCTTTCTGGTCATCACAGTAGAATATGCTAATGCAATTAAGACTTGTATGCAAGTTCTGCCTTTGGGGGGTTATTTTACCCTAGCCAAGCCATGCACCTATCCTGTATCTTCATGCCTTTAACAGATCTCTCACAGATTACATGGAACAAGCCTTATGAAATAGCATTCAGGCTTTTCCAGAGCACAGTTTGCTCTCAAGGACTATGGCCTAGTTTTTCCTCAGAAAATGAATCCTATGAGAAGAGGTTTAATGGTTTCCACAGCGACCCTCCTGAGACATCCATCAAGCAGAGCAGCAGCCCACAGATCTGTTTAACAAACACTTTAGTCAAACACTTCCAGAAATCTACAGAGACGCCTAAAAAACCCTCACGCAACCAAGTTCCAAACCACACTGTCCAAATGAGACAGTCTAAGTCACCTCTATATATACAGGACAGTCTTTTCCACTTCGGAACCAGACACAAAACACAAAGAACAGATGTGATTAGCTCACTAAAGACCATTGAAAAATAATGCCAAAGACAGGGAAGGGAATTTGGAAGCAGACAAATGTACAAATTCCCTTATTTTCTAAGCTTTCAGATTCAATCCTAAAATTAATATTAGGAAGGACAGAGAACTTAACCAGTTATGTACTGAATGTACATCTCAAGAGAGGTCCTCCCCTCCTTTCTCAAACTTAGAGCATGACACCATTCATAACTCAGGCAGGGGTGAAAAAGACACGTCCCAGGACCTGCCGTGCTCCTATGTGACTTAACAGCTTCATTTTAGACTCTTCTTTCTTTTATAGGAAAGACAGTATCAGCTGGAAGGCTTGGAAAAGATGGCTTTGGTCTTGACGAAACACACATTACTGCCTTGAAAGAAAGGAATGGAATAAAAAAGCTCCAAACCATTTAAGGCTAGCAGAGATTTTAGGTAAGAATACAAAACTTTAAATTCAGGTATTTCCCACACTTTAGAGAAGCCCACCACTCTGTGTGTGGCAGCACAGCACAACCATGCAGAAAACAGTAAGCTGTATGACAGTAAATTGCTGCAGATATACAAAATAACAGCCATGATTGACTTGTCTTAGTATCTAGCCTATAGCAAAGCAAAATTGTAGGGAAAGAAACACCCACCAAAGGGACTGTGAGCAAACTTTAGGGAACAAATGACTCTTTGATAGAAGAGGTAAAATTACAGATTTTTTTTCAGAGGAAGGGAGACAAAAAGCCTCTACAAAGGTTAACACAGAGGTAACAAGCACAATTCTCATGGTATCCACACACAGTAGTGCCTTTGCAGTAACTGCTATTGCCAACATAGCTCAAGCTACTGGCAGCAAGAGCAGAAATTATATTAGGTCTAAGTGTTGCATTACCACACGTGACATAACTCTCCTCTCCAAAACAGCTGACAGCAAGACATGAGCTGCTGCTAATTCACTGTTCAGTTCAGCAGCTCTGAAGAGGCTTGAATCCCCATGAAACCCATACTTTTCCCACATAATAGCATAACACCTTCACACTCCCCTTTTCTGTTACAGCACATCCAAGATATTCATTAACTCACTTGCTCCAGAAAACAGACTGCAGTAAAAAGCAAGTCTGGCGGATTCCACAAACATCTCTCCAAACCTCTGATTCTGCCAACTACTTTTTGTTCTTTGACCAAAGTGAGCATTTTTCTCCATTAAAGTTTTAATTATCCTGTGAATACCTTAAACTAATATAAGTGGGGCATGAACTGCTACTAGCCAGAACTTATCTGCAGATCAAAAAGCAACCCAGACACTGAAAACGCTAAAAGTAGCACACAGTTTGTGTCATGTGTTAAGATGCAAAGCCAAAATAAGTATCAGTGCCCCCTCTGACCTGCTCAGTCCAATTCTCCTCTCCAGTACTGCCCTCCTCCCAGAAACACACATCACAATCATTTACAGTAGGAGGTAATAGCTTTAAGTTTATGTCTCCTTCTCAGCAGCTGGTCTATAGCAGCTGACACTAATTTTGGTGACACTATTTCTGTCAACCATATGTAAGGTACAGTCCATACGACAAACCCAAATCATAAGACTCTTATGAACAGTTTGAGCTTTGTCACTCTAGTAAAGATGCTGTCAAAAAGCTTAAAAGACAATGGAAAATTCAGTCTTAGAGCAGGACAGAAAAAAATGATACTGCTTGAGGAACCTTAATATTCAAGGAGATGCTCTGGCCAGCCCTGTCTCTCACAGTCTGCAGCACTGACACTTCAGAAACGTATCCCACTAATACATTATTGACCACTGAGGTCACTGTATATTCCACTACCCTAAATGGTACATCAGCAGGGAGCCTGGACCCAAGCTGTATTTTGCTGCTGTGCTGACCAGACTGCAGCCTTGAACAGAAGAAGAAAAGTAAGTCAGCTAACATAAAGGCTTCTGAATTTTGAAATTTCAACACAAAGCCCTATTTGTAACTCACATACAGATCAATATATTTTTTCAGTTGTTTGTAAAGGTGTGTTGGCACAGCAGTCTTCACAAAGTAAGAGCTGCAGAAGAAAATACCCAGTACGAGAGCAGCTTTCAACATAGAGGAGTGCAGCCCTTTGAGACCTGACTTACAAAGATAAAGACTACCATCCAAAAAGAGAAGCTCAAGCATGCTAGTATTAGGTTATACTCTACTACTAAATTTCTTTGCAAGTCTGAGTTCAAGAGCGTATCTGGCTCCCAAGCCTGACCCTTATGTTAGTTGTAGATAACTGTAGTTAGAGATTTGTTACAGTGAAGATGTGTTATAGTTCAGAATTAGTTACAGTCAAAGAGAAGCTGAGGGGATCTCCAACAGCTAGCAAGACATTAGAGTGAAAACAAAGATAGCACCAGGACATAAGTTTTTCCTCACTATGCTCCAGAAAATGATTCTCTTACTTTAAAGAGTCTTGGGAAGACATCTGTTGGCTGCCCTCGCACAACAAACAAGCGAGAGTTGAGTTTCCTTAAACTGTTGTCCAGATCTTCCAGAGACTGGAGCAGAAATCTGCAGAGGAGAAACAAGAGCAGTTAGTGTAAAGACAACACAGGAGAATTTGCATGGAACTCCAGCAAATCTGCATCACCAATCAAACAGGAAATCAGGACAAGAAACAGAAAACACAATTCATATTCATCCTGGTGTCTACTGACAGCTATGAGACTTCAGCACCAGTCAGCTCCCAGCCATTCATGTGCATGTTCTACTGGTACAAATGCAAATTTCCAGGATTTCCTTTTTCCTGCAACCCCTTCCCATGTTCTCTCTCAAAGCTGACAGCACCTCCCACCAGCTGCTCTCCCCACATAATGGCATGGCAAAATGCATAAACCATATAATTCCCTACAGCATTTTCTCTCATTGATTCTGTTCTAGGGCAGGAGGGATTTTGCTCAAGAAGCAGATGTCGGTACTCTGCAAGTTTTACAGTTCTCACTACAAATACACAACGCCACAGCAGAAAAATGCACACTCCTGGCTCATTAGTAGCACAAGACTGAGCATCAGGGTATCCCAAGGCAAGATTTATCTGTACTTAGAATTGCTGCAAACAGAACTGCATTTTGTCTTCCACCATGAAGACATAAAGATGAGAGAGTATGCAAAGATACTAATCTATTCCCTTCCCCCTCCCCCCCAAACCACAAAAATGCATTTAAGTGATTTTTGCATTTAATGGTGTCTCCCGCTATGCTATAAAACATCAAATGTATAATCATTGCTTTCACAGTCATGTCACCAGATCTACACCATAAAGTCACTTTGGTCTAACGCTGCAAAAGACACCAGGTCTAAAACTTCAGTCTCTGTGACAGCACGTGGCACTGCTGGCAAACTCACAACCCTCTGTGAGCTGCCAACCTCCACCTCCTCCCCCCATTCCATGCCCACTCTGCAGCGTGACCTGCAAGACATGAGTATCTGCATCAGCTCCCTTAAGACCACACGCAGCTAAGGAAAGCTAAGCTACAACTGCCCTGCAAAGTAGATTCTTTCTCTCTCCTCAGCTGCACTGCCTGTAACATAAAATACAAGCTTTGAGATAGAACAAGCTCCCTCTCCACGACCTGAAGGAGAAAAGAATGTGGGGCTCATGAAAAGAAGGGCCCACTGTAACAGTACGGAAGAATCAGAACCACTCCTGGGTAACCTAAACAAACCAACTCCTTACCTTCAGCCCACTTTCTGTCTATTAAACAGGAATAGCAACTTTCCAAGGTGTTCTAAAAAATAAACAAGGGTTTGTCCCATATGAATAAATCATAAGGGAATTTCGACATTTCTGGGAGCTGGGTAAAACACCAACCATTGCTTTAGGTGCATGGACCTCTGAATGCAAGGAACTGCATTAAAAATAAATAGAAAAGCAAAGCCAAAGCTCTCAATGGAAAGCAGTTGAACTCCAGTAAATATAAGTAACTTGGCAATGTTTTTGCCTAAAGGCAGTGGTGCTAATTTCTGACATCTGCAGCAGGCACACTTCCAAGAAAACCTTATTCTTAAAAACTTCACCTGCTCACCTATTCCATGACTACAACATCAATAAGATCTGCTTCCCTCTCTATGGAATGTTGGTGGAAACAAACAAGGATTAAATGGATCAGGAATTAATCTTCTGGGGGCACTGTGTTGGTAGTTCCAAATGATGGCAGTTAGCAACAACAGCAGCACTTGAGAGGCTCTGTTGGCTGCTGCCTGTAGAAAGTCTGGTCTGTGCAAAAATCACTTCATGCTCCCAGCATATTAAGCTGTAACAGAATCCAGAGTTTTCTGTAATGTGAACATCTACACTAGTAATTTCTGCACGTTTACAGTTTTTAAGCCATCCTCTGATGAGGGTTCTAGAAATGCCTGTATCACCCTCACTGCCTCATTCCTTAAGGTAAAACTGTGGTGCACAGCAGAGGCAGTCAGTTACAGCTAGTTTCCCTAATGCCCAGCCACCGTGATATTTCAAAGAGCACTTGTAGCCAGGTGGCTGTCCTGTCAGCTACTCCTCATCGGGACAGGAGAGGGCAGGGGGAGATCCCGCTTCACTTGCATGCAGGGAAGCCTTACAGAGGAAAATCCCTTCCTGGATTGGGTTTCCAAACATTTAGACAGCCGAGACCTGGCACAACAGCATTATGTAATGCGACTGGCTCCCGGTACACGAGGTTTTGCTCTGCATAGACGTGACTCAAGTACAAACAGCTTCATCTCCACTTCCCCAGCAACAGCGAAAGTGTATTCCAGTAAAGAACCCAAACAGGGACTGGAAGAAGGCAGGCTTGCACACACGCCTGTGCGCGCTCGGCAGCCAAAGGGCAGAGGGAAGGCGTGGGGCTGTCACACAGCACTGAGGATCCTTTGCTCTTGTTTCTAAATTCAGGGAAAAGCTTTTCCTAAAGCTAAGCAGCCACCGGTTGCAGAATGGTTTGCGTTGGAAGAGACCTTAAAGCTCATCCAGTCCCAGCCCCCTGCCACGGGCAGGGACACCTTCCACTAGGAGCAGGTTGCTCCAAGCCCCTGTGTCCAACCTGGCCTTGAACACTGCCAGGGATGGGGCAGCCACAGCTTCTCTGGGCACCTGTGCCAGCGCCTCACAGGACAGCAATACACAGACGGGCCCGGGCGAGGCTCCCGCTGCGGCCTCACCGGGGCGGCCCACACCCCTGAACGCGCTCCATCAGCCGCGGGAGCCCTCCCCACCGCAGGTCCCGCCCGCACCCAGCCCATCCCGTCCCGTCCCCCTCAGTCCCCACACGCGGCCTGAGGGCCCGGAGCCACCTCAGCCCACTCACCGCCAGCGGTTGATGCCCACAGCGGAGGAGGCGGCGAACCACGGGTCCAGGATATAGATGCAGCGGAGGGACGCGGCGTCCCGCAGCGCTTCCTGCAGCGCCGGGTTGTCGTGCAGCCGCAGCCCGCGGCGGAACCAATGCACCGAGCGGCACCGGGCCGGAGCCGGGCCCAACGCGGCCGCCGCCATCGCCGCCGCCGACTGCAGCCGCGTCCACCCGCGTTCGCTCCGCCTCTTCGCGCTGATTGGCTGAGTTGGCGTACGCCAACTCAGCCAATCAGCGCGAAGAGGCGGAGCGAATGGAGGCCCAGAGGCACTTTGCCGCCCCCCAGCGGCCGCGCGTACCGTGTCCTCATCCCCATGGCGACAGAGGCTCAACTGTGTCTCCCATTCCTCATCAGCTTCAGAGACCCCCAGCTTTATTAGGCAGGTTTGGCCGGTACAACATGAAAATGTCCGTTCCCATTAAAAAACTAACAATTCAAGGACTTTTAAACAGGGGAAGCTCAGGTTAGATGTCAGGAAGAAGTTCTTTACTGTGAGGGTGGTGAGGCACTGGCACAGGTTGCCCAAAGAAGTGATAAATGCTCCATCCTTGGCAGTGTTCAAGGCCAGGCTGGATGAAGCCTTGGGTGACATGGTCTAGTGTGAGGCACCCCTGCTCATGGCAGGGGGTTGGAACTGCATGATCTTAAAGTCCTTTCCAACCCTAACTCTATGAGTCTATGACTCCATATGGCAGCCTGCATGAAAAGGAGATGTTACCTGTTGTCATGAAACCTGGAGCAGGAGGACACCAGAATTAGACAGGAACATATTCTGTGTAGAATCGGAGTGTTCTTCTGTAGGAGTGGCCAGACATCACATGCAAGGTATGTCATGTCACATAGGATCCACCAGATAAGAGTACAAAGCAGTCACATCAACCACCCAGGATCAATACTCAAATAACCCTTTAAATATAAAGGGGTTTAAAAAGTTGGTGTAACAGTACAGAATGCTGATGCAGACCCGTTATCAGAAATCACAGCACAGTATAACCTCAAGTGGCACTTGCACAGGACTGGATGTGGGGCAGAGATTTCTACAGAGGTACCTGTTCAGCAGCAAGTTTCAGGTAAAGGGAGTAATGCAGCTGAGAAAAAGATGTTACAGCTGAAGGATTCACTGACCTGGCCACAGCAGGGTGTTTAAAAGGAACAAGCCAGAATGCAAACTGCAAACACCAGCAGAAACTCTGATATGGACAAGTTCACCAAAACAAACCTAATAACAACCCCATTTTCAAACACAAACCTACCCCCTACACAGAGAATAAAAAGGACAAGTGCTGTGAGCCCCATTAACAGGGAACCCCACCCCACAGAAGCAAGTGCTTCAGAGTGACTTTCCCCTTTCCTGCTGGGCACTGGAAGAGGCAGAGTCCAAGCTTGCTCCTCCCTGAGAAAGGCCACTAGAGAGGGCATGCTCTCCCTTCATGGGACATGGTGCAGAGAATGAGAAGTTCCATTCCTGATTCTCAGCATGATTTCCTGAACTGAGAAACCAGGTGGAGAGAAACACAGAAGACACCTCAGCAGGATGTGATAGTGACTCTGAAAAGGAGATTTGGAGGCACTGCTGCTGCTTGGGCTTGTACAGAATCAGAAGGGAGGGAATTTCTCATCCCTTGCACTGAATGGGGCAACAAGAAGAGTGACTTGTTGCCAATCCTTTTACAGCAGAACAGATTACTGGAATCTACCCACAACAGCCTGGCTACCTGCCTCTTCCTTAGGTGGAGGTTCAGGATTTTATAGCTTCAGACTGCATTCATTCACTTAATTCTAAAATCCCAAGTACACAAAGCTCCCATCTGAGTGTCTGTTACAAGCCCACCCTCCCCCAGAGATGCAAATTGCCCAGAGTAGGTCAATAGCAACATCCATTTTAGAAAACGATCACAAAAAAGATTGCTGTCTACAACACATGCTCTCCCCAACTCCGATACAGGGTGAGATCCCATGGATAAAACTCGATCCAGTCAGGTCTTTGGCTCTGGTTCCTGACACAGTTCCCTGTACACTTGGCAGGTGATTTTTCTTCCTGCTCCTTGCTCTTCTTCTCCCCAGGAGGAAAGAACCAGCAAAGGGTAACCTTCCGGGCACAGAAATGGAGGTGTAGGAGCTGCCTACACACCAGTCTCATTTCTTTCACTGCTTTTGACATTAGGATCTTCTTGTACCTTTCTCATCTCCAGCCCTTTCACCCACGTGTAGGCAAAGGAGCCCCCCAGAACCATCAAGTTACTCGTCCACCACAAGAAGCTCTTTGTCTCCTCAAAGTAGATTACAGCCAGCACTGTTTGGGCACAGGCCTTGGCTGTTCCAGACACGTTGTGGGTGAGTGGGCTCGTGAACTTAATCTGAAGTCCAGTCACATAACCAATGGCAAAGCCAAACACTCCCCCCAGGATCATCATTCCCCAAAAACTGGGGCTTCCCAGCTTGTCAAAGTGGTAGAGGGTGCGAAACTCTCCCATTAGCAACATGAGGGGGAAGAACAGGACGCAAGCGTTGACATTGTTGTAGAAGGTCAGGCGCCAGATGCTACCATCCACCACAGGCAGCACCTTCTTGGTGTAGATGGCATTGAGTGAGACACACAGGCTTGCCAAGATCCCAAAGAATATACCTGTCCATGACAGAGTACCCTCTGCTCCTTCCTGGTCAACACCCAGCCAGAAGCCACCTGCAACCAAAAAACATGAACAATAAGGCACCATCTGAACAACTGCTGAAGGACTCAAAGCATAGTCAGCAATTCATCACCTACCTTACACTGAACAACCACAACCACAAGCAGAGACAAGCTTAAGGGTTTCCCCTTTCTATTAAGCGAGCCCACAAAGTGTCATAACTAGTGTCCTGGGAAGATTTATTTTGGGAGCATGATTTAATTTTGGGTAATTTACTGTGCTATCCTTCAGTCTCAGAGGACTGATTCCCCACTGAGCAGACAGCATGAATTTAGCAGCTGTAATTCCAAAGAGCCAGGAATTAAAGCTACTCTCAGGCTATGGGTAATTTTTAGGAGGTATTTTTTTAACTGAAAAGGCAGCAAACTGACATATAGCAAAAAATAATCCTCAAGATTTAAGAAAAAAAGGCCACACAGGCTTTGCTGTTAACGGGAAGGAAAAGATAGGTCAGAAAAGAAGATGGAAAGATAGTAAATACATAGATGTAATATTAAGAAGCTTGATAAAAAAAAAGATCACAAGGCAGAAACTGAGTGCAGTATCTTCAACACATTAAACTTTGATGGGTAATGCACTCTTTAACCACCTCCAGAACAGGAGCTACAGGCTTTGCATCTTCAGGGCAGAGAAGGAGACCTCTCCCCATCCAGATCATAAACAAAACGTGAAAAGGGAGATGAGCTACTGAAGGAGCATGGCACTGCCTTTCCATTAGCTGCTTTGTGTTGGAGGCCATCTGTGAACTTGCCTGCAAAGTGGCTAATGTGCTTTAAACTAAGCTCAACTACAAATGGGTTAGATGCACAGACAAGAAGGGCTTTGTGTCAGGCCACAGAGGATGCTTGGCTGTGCTGTCACAGGCATACAGGCAATGCTCTCATTGCAAAAGATGAAGCCAGGGGTCAAAGTCTTGGAGAAACCCCATGAGGCTGGCAGACACCATAGTCCTGAGCAATACCTGAACACAAAACTAGCTGGAGTCAATTGCTGGCATCACTTGGGTGAACCTCTCCTATGAAGAGGAGATTCTCTTGTCTCATTTCCATCCAAGTCCACCTGCTTGTCTAAGTACCAAAGTGAACACATGTCCACCTGGACTGAAATCAACATTTCACCATTCTTGGCACCTATATAACCCTCCAAAGGAAAGCAGCTTTTGGCATTACCAATGCCTCTGGAACGAAACACTTTGAAGCAGTTCCCGTTAAGCCAGTCAATGCCCCACCCAACACCCTAACCACACAACCAGATCTTCTGGTGGTATTTTACGCTTGGTTTGATCGGCTAACTTTTATCACAATGCATTCAGCCTGTTTGAATTGGGTGGCTCCATTGTATTGTTCTGGTGTTCTTTTGGTGGCACCCAGTGATTGTTACAGAAGTTAATAAACAAGCACTTGAGAACAGGGAGAAATGCACCTGCTGTTTTATGGCCTTTGGGGGAGCAGTGGGGAAGAGAAGGCAAGTTAAAGTTCATTAGAGAGCAGACAGGTTTTAGTGCTCAAAGGAAAAAGGGAGCCATGGTCAAAGGAAGAGTAATTCCCTTTCTTTATGAGATGTTCCACACATGCAAACTGGGGTGCCAGAGGCAGCGCAAAGCACCAGCCCTGAGCTACCCCACCTCAGGGAGCTGCCATGCAGGGCAGGATGGCTTCACTTCCATCTGATTCTATGAGGCCATGAGCAGTGTGGGTGCAGCCCCCTCCCGCACCCCCTCACCTATGATGACTCCGCAGGCCAGGAGGGCATAGAGGGAAGTGGTCTGCTTGAGGAGCAGGTAGGAGAGCAGCACGTTGAAGACGGTGGTGAGGGAGCGCCCCACGTTGTAGAAAGCCACACCGACATGCTTGAGGCAGAGGTTGTTGGAGGTGACCATGCCGATGAAGACGACAGAGAGGGGCAGCACGCTGCGGGACACCTTGGGGTCGAGGCGGAGGGTGGGCAGGCCCGAGCAGGGGGGCCCGCAGGCCGCCCCCAGGCTGAGGCCCAGGCAAAGGGCGGCCGTGAGGGCGCACTGGAAGAAGGTGACGAAGAGGGGCGCGTCGAGGCGCAGCGAGGGGCTGTCCAGCAGATACTTGTTGAGGAACACCATGGCGATGGAGGTGAACCAGTACAGACACACCACCACAGCGATGCGCAGGGCCCGCAGCACGAACGGCGCCCGCAGGCCCTCGGCGTCCTCCTCCGCCGGCAGCAGCGGGTCTGCGCCCCCGCCACCACCGCCCAGCGCCATCCTCAGGATCCCGGTCCGCGTCCTGGGCATGGCGGACCCGGGTGTCGGTCAGTGACGGCCGCCGGCCCTCGGCCCACCCCAGCTCCCTCCCTCCGCCGCCGGCCCCGCTCACCCGGCACCGCCGCCGGCCCCGCGCTTCCCGGAGCGCCGCGGCCCCGCCCGCCGCCCTTTATTCACGCCCCGCGGGCGCCGCTCGGCGCCTGCCCGCCCGCGCCGCCATGTCGGGGGAGGGCCCGGCCCGGCCCCACCGCCCCGCCCCACGCCGGGCGCTGCCATGGCAGCACGGAGGGGCCTGGGGCCCGTGACAGTCGGGGGGGGTCAGGGGGAGCAGGCGGCTGAGCGCGGCCCCTCATGCAGCAGTGAAGGGCTGTGGTGCAGCAGGAGGTGGTGGTCGTTAATGGCTCCTATCGGTGCCCGTTATGTGCCGGTTGGAGCAGATGGGGTCAGCTCCTGGCGCAGGGGTTTGTTAATGTGGGTGTTGCCCACAGCCTGCCGCGGGATACAGGCCTGTGCTCGGTTGTCTGACCCTTATTACAGCAATAAAGCTTGCGGTTTTGTGGGGGTAATAAAACCTTTTCAGCACGATCTGAATGATGCTGATGTGGTGACACCTGCAAGCGGCTCATAAGGACAATATAGGCAAGTGCCAGCTCCTTTAATCCCCTTTCTGCAGCATTAACTTTGAAATCTAACCAGGAGAATGTCACTGCCAATGCCATCAACTGCTCTGGTACTGATGCGCAACCTGTGCTCGACTCTACACCCCCCTGCTACACTGCAAGCAATGCAGGAACTACTTCTAAGGTATCCTAGCTGAGCTGCACACACTCTTCTGCTAAAGCAGTTATCCTGCAGTCCCAAATCACCATTCCAGATATAAAATACCCATCTGCCCATACTCACATGCCAAAAGGTCCCACCCTCTCTTAAAGGTGCTTTATAACCACGAGCCTTTTCAGCACCAAACTCTGGTGTGTTGTGAAACGAAACTGCTGGACAGGATGAAATAAACTGAAATGAGTACCAGATTCCACATGGCAGGGGAGGCTGCAGTGAGCTGTGCCAGACATTGGTCTGTACAATGCCCTGCTCCTTATTTCCTCTGAGACTGCTACAAAGAGCCCAGCAATTCACACGGGGCACAATTAAAGGGGTTTGGGAGGCAAGGCCAGTGCTATTAATTGCCCTCAGAGCAGCTATGCTCCTGCAGTTGGGAAGGTTGTAGGGAGACGAGTTACATATTTCATTAGACCAGTTGCAGCTGGAAGATGCTTTAGCATAATGTGCTTTGCTCAAACCTCTGTTTGTTTTTCCTCCCAGCTGCATCAGTTGATTTAGGATAGGATGTCACTTTCCCCCATAACCCTTCCGTTGTAAACAGCAGCTGGGTGCTGGTGGGAATTATATTCCCTCTGGCCAAAGAAAATTGGTGCTCTGGACTGCCCAAGTGCCCTGCAGTGCAATGGGTACCTGCTGAGCAGCATCTCACCCCTGCATCTTGTGATGGGCTATCAGATGCCTTTTCAGCCCTTGCCGTCCCACGTGAGTCCTGTGAGAGCCACAGCAGTGCTTAACCAAGTACACAGGGAGTGTGAGAGCAGGCCTGCAGCTCCTGCTGTGGAAACAGCAAAGATCCTGACTCTGAAGAGCGGCTGGCATCAAGGCAGGGAAAGCTGCTGTTCATGTGCTGGAAATGACTGGCCAGTGTTCCCTCCAGCTCAGCCATGCTTTGATCCTGATGCTAGAAGTACAGCTAGCACTTACTCATTGCAAGCTTCCTATACTGCATCCCTACCCATCCACCTCCTTTCAGCACCTGGCCCAGCTCTCTGCATCATACATTTGTCTTGAATTTCAAAGAACTGACCTCTCCTACCCCTAACATCGCAAGTATGACAGCACCTCTGGCAGAATCAGAGCCAGATATAGATCTTTCCCCTCAACTCCCCCAGCACTTGCTGGTGTTGTTCAAAACGTCTTCTCTAAACTAAACACAGAAATTAAAGATGGCAAAAAATCCCAACCCTCAATTCCATCTCATTCAGCACACAGAAGATTGCTTTGTCCTGCACAAGTTTAAAGTATCCCAATCAATAAAATGTCCATTGCTTCTCCTGGGGGATTATTCTCCAGCCTTATTACACATGTATAGCACGTCTGTATGGGAGAATTGACCAGAATAGCTCTCTCAGCTCTGCCAATATAACTCCCCGGTGTTGACAGTGTATTCCAAAATAAAAGTGATTTATTCTCGAATAATCAGGTAGTTCTGTGATAGTTGTGCTGGTCAGTCTCCCTAGGCAGAGCTTGTCTACAGCATGGCAATGGTTCTGACAAGCGCTTGGAGTAAAGGCTTCCTTAGGTGCAAAAGCTGACTGGCAGAGTTACTCTGCCATAGCTATGCCTGCCTATTTGCCTCACAGGGATGTTCTGCTCTGGGGGGGTGTGGGTGATTTAAAGTTGTAGGTGGTTTAGAAATTTCAGAGTAAAGGTGTTAACGGACAGGTTATAATGCTAATTGAAGCTTTTGTGACAACGTAGCCTGGTGTCCTGCACAGCATCAGGCTTGGCCTTCCCTGAATTAATTCCTGCTTGATTAAAGGTGATCTTTTTTTGGGGGAGCGAAATCAGTCTTGGTTAAAAACACTTCCAGGGACACTGAATTCAATAGGGCATAAGCAGTATTATTCCAATGGCTGGTTATTTCCCACTAAATAAAGCACATTCCTTTCCATGCTTGGAGTTGACTGGTCCAAGATTTCACTCTCTGGATCTGCAAGCCAGTGCTTACAGACAATAGAAGTTACCTTTTAACCTATTCATTTAGAGAAGATAAATACACTTCACTTCCTTACAGAACATGTTCATTATGCTATAGCAGCAGCAATTCACTTCCTTACGTGGACAAGACCTAAGGATTTTCCTGCCTGGTTATATATTAACGTGATAGCAGGTATTGTGAAGAGCTAGCACAGGATTATTTCTGGCTGAGGTGTGTGCTGCTTTATGTTCCCCAAGCGCCTTCAAAATAAACAATTATTACTAGTGGAGGTCTAAAGCTGGAAAATAAGCAGCCTTGATGGATTCCCATCTTGGGAAATCTGTCTTGGTTGTAGTGTCCTTGTCCCCATGTCCTGCAAGGTGCCTGTCTGCCTGCTGGCATCACAAACACCTGCATGCACTCCTGCATCTTATTTAATCCTTTCCCATGTGAACAGAAAACCTTTCAAAATATGCTCCTCTGAGGGGAGAACTTTCCCCTTCTCCCTTAAATTATGTGACCTACTTGAAAGCAAGGAAATTGACTGATAACCCGCAGCCTGGCTGATGAAACAGTAATAGGCTTTGGGGTATAGGTCAAACTTGGTGGTGAGACAGCATAAATTGCACTTCCTTGCTACACAAGAGACCAGGATGTACCTGCCAGTGCATTAGTGTGATAACAGGCCCTTTGTAAGTCATGCAGGATAGCAAATGAAGCAGCAGAAAACATTGCCAGGTTTTAGTGTTTCTTGGTCTTCATGAGATCCCTTTGGGATTAGAAATAGGGCTTATTTTACTACCTGGAATGGGACATGGGGAGAAACCAGATCAGCAGTGAGGTCATTCCAGTGTATTTAAGGATTTATTGCTCCTTATGTGTATGGGAATCTCACTTCCAGTTAATACAATTGTCCCTGATGCAGACATATGAAGTATGTGGTTTTCTAGTCAAGACACCAATCTAGCTTTACATATGTACACATATATATACAAGTATAGGTATACCTGGACCCATACATATATGTTGTGTCTGTTGACTCAGCCTACATGCAGACAGTGTGACCACACAAAGGCATCCAAGAAGGGACCAACAACCCAGGAGGGTTCTCCTGTCACAGCAGCATTACTCTACTGGACCTACTGGCGATTCCTGTGGTTTGCTGTGTATCCCAGCAAAATTAGCTTGAGCCTTCAAGGTTTCACATTTGAACTGCAAATACTGCCTGGTAACAACAGATCTCAGCTGTCACACCATATTTGCTGATAATTAATATAGGAGAAGGAGGCCAGTGCAAAATCTAAGCCTGATTTACCAGATCATAACAGCCAAATCGTGTCTCTCTCTGCTGGTAGTAAACATGAATTAGGGTGAGAATAGAGAAATCTGTTAATATTGTCCCCAGATAACACCCTTTTCAAGCACCAGTGTGTCCCATTATGATACAGCATCTTTCCAGACTCTTTCTGGTTCACAGAGAAATGGCCATGGCAGGGTACTGCTGCTGTAGCTCTCTGTTGTGCAGGATAATAAATGTCTCTGCAGTCACATAGTGGAAAAACATGGAGCACCAATGCGGAGGTGGCCTGGTGTCACTGCAAAATGGGAACAGTTTTGGCCCAGGTGGATTTATAAGCTGTGGTTCTGTGCCAGTTTTTTTGGTCCAAGCTACTGCAAAGATGCTCCAGTACCTGCCCCATGTGCCATCCTCCATCACCAGATGGAGAGTGCTTGGATCCACCTGCGCCAAGCTCAGGCACCTTCCAGGACCCCAGAATATGGGGGGCTCATGCAGAGTCTGCTGGAGCTCAGCCCAGAAGGGGCTAATTCCCAGCTGGATGCAAACCAGCCCTGTAACTTGATCAAAACCAGCAGTGCCTGGGCTCTTTAGCCTCTGCTTGCCTGGTGCCAGGGTCCTGCAGCAGTCATGCTGACTCAGCTCTCTCTAGAGGCAGCAGGGTCCAGCAGGACCTCTGCGAGGGCTCTGTGCCACAGAGCACATCAAAGCCCAGGGCTTTGCAGAGCTGAGCTGTTTCTGGAAGCAGTGCAGGTGCCCCATCAGCTAACAAACTCAGCCGCATCTCAGACTTCCTCTGCATCTGGGGCATGCTTAATCCTCAGCCTGGATAATCTGACTATGGGGTGTGTAAGTGGAAGAATACTGTGTAAGAAATAGCTAATGAAGGTTTCTCCTGGCTCTCTTTCCTGGTTTCTTTGGGATTTTGGCTTGACTGGGAGCCTGCTTTGACCAGCGAGTGGAGATGAAGGCCAAGTTCCTTCCACCCCCAGATTACAGCATCACACTGACGAATATCTAAGCCTGGATCCTTCCTCTGCCCAGCTCCCCCGCTGTCGAAATCAGGCTCTGCCTGAAACAGACACACTTTAGACCCCACCGAACATCTGCACCAGAGGTGCTGCGGGAATGGGCTGGATCATAACGTGTGGTTGTGGCAGAAGTGACACTAGAGGGCAGGGCTCGCACACGGTTGGAGCCTTCGCAGCGAGGGCTGGGGACAAGCCTGGGGCTGGACTGGGGAGTACTGGGGAGAAGCTGGGGCAGGACTGGAGCTGGACTGGGAAAGACTAGGGCGGAGGGAGCCCAGGCCTTACTGTCCCACTTCGCCTGCCCACTTGCAGCCGTGGGAGGCAGGAGCAGGCGATACCACGCAGTGAATGCTGTAGGATCTGCAACTGCTGTATGGGGTGTTTGAGGATGCTGAAGCACGAAACACATCTCCAGATGCCCATGCTTCGCTTTCCTGCTAAGCACTTGGTCTCTGACACCATCCCAGAAAGGTATGAACAGACCCCAAGGGTCCTGGTGTCAGGAAATCGCATATAGAAATCACAGTATGGCACAAAACATCACGGATAACAGACACTGCGCTGTTCCTGCGTGATTCCCACGCACACCCCACTCTCCACCTCATCCTTGTGGGATGCAGCAGCCTCTGCTCCCCACCCACACCAGGCAGAAGAAGCTGGCAGGGACCTGACCACCCGCACAGCAGAAATGACTCAACAAGGCAGGAGCAGAAATGACTCAACAAAGCGGGGTGAAAACTGGCAGCCTGCGGCAGCAAAGTGAGCAGTGAGCTAGGTGTGAGGAAGCTGTTGCTTTGTTCCTTTGGCTCTGTGGGAAAAGGGATAACCTCAGAGGAAGGTATCCCTGTGCCCTTCCCAGGGCGGCCCCAGTTCTGAGGGATGGCTCCACTTGTGACGGCTTGGGGGCAGCCTGGCCACAATGTCTGCTGTGGCCAGGTCAGGCAAGGGAACAGCATCCCAGCTTCCCAGGAGCAGGGCTGTGATTTATGAGGCAAGCCCTTGGAAACTCTCCGAACCTAGTGCTTAAGTGCTTCTGAATGGCAGCATTAATTACTATTAAAAACACACATTTATATCTCTCTCACCTGCTTTAAATCCTGTGAAATTAGATTCCCTACCCATCCCTTCCAGCCTCAGTGGCAGCTCAGGGTGTTTTATAGGCCTATAAAGCCCTGCAGTACCTGCTGTCTGCATGGGCTTTTATTTACGAGGCCTTTAACAGGCTTCCTGGCTGCATCATCTGAGCCCCCGATCATCCTGTGTTTGTGTACCACGGAGGGACTGGTCCCCTCAGCCACCCTGCTTGCTCTTCCTCCCCATGAGGAGGACGCAGAGACCCAGCTACGTGGGGTGGGAGCAAGGCTGTGCCAGGGATCCTAATCAAACCCATTCCCACTGTTTGGCTCAGCTTCTCTGGTTTTATGTAGAAAAGGGATTTAGCGAGACAAGCACCTCGTGACAGGGTTGTGAATGTCCTCATTTTCTTGTCCTTTACAGCAGAGTCATGCCAGGCATCACCAAAAGTTACCCAGCACCTCCCAGGGCTGGGAGCTGAGCAGCCCCAAGTGCCAGATTTACTGAGCACATGGACAGTAGTTTGTGCATATGTAAAGTCACGTTTGTGTGGGTAGGTCTTACGCAAAGCCCAAATATTATTTCCATGGTGTATCCTTCAATATTTAGGTGTACCTTAAAATAGCCAGCTTTTCCCTAAACGACTGCATCCATTTTGCAGCTCATTCTACATTGAATACCTTGATGGTGTGTTTAAAAACATACTGTGCTTTTAGACTGAGATGTGAACCTCATTTTCTTGGGGCCCCCAGGTCGCAGAGGAAGGGGTGGGATGGTGGTGGGAGCTCCATTCTTCTCCAGGGCTTTCCCATGTGATTCCTCTATTGCTCTCTCTGTGCCCCCAGCACTTCTGGGTCCTCAGACCTGCTGGAGACTGCTTTGCTGGGGAACTGGCCAAATTTGTGTGCTTGTGTCAGCTGCTGGGGAGGAATTGATAGATACCTCTGTCTCCTGACTCCCAGGCTGAGCATGTTAATTTATAGATTGTATCTGTCACTCCTGATAAACGATATCTTACTTCCCTAATGCCAACTTCAAATTGAGTTTTTAAGGCTAGGCCAGGTGGAGAAACCAAAGGGTAGCTCTGCTTTCACTGTGCTCTGGCTTCATTCTCCATGAAACTGGCTTTTCAGGCAAGAGATGGATATGATGAGCAGGGGTGTTCCCCTGCCTTGGTGGCCAAGCAAGCAGAGTGTCCACCCCAAATGGGGCTCTGAAGCCCTCTGCCTGGCTCCCCCAGGTACTCAGTTGGCTCTGATGTGGTTTTGGGGAGAGCCAGATGGGGCTTCTCTGTGGGAAGCTCCATCAGTGCCCTCTGTCCCTCCCTCCATCCCCACTGTGCACTGTGATTGCAGGAGCAGTCAGTTCCACTGGATCAGGGTTGCCACCACAGCAGAACCCCTCTATTCAGCACCTGCTGCTCCCCTCACAGCATCACACCAGGCCATCCTGCCCTTTCTGCTTCTTCAGCAAAAATGCAGGTTACTCATGGAGCACCATCCAATTTTCCCTGCCAGAAGAGCCATTTCTTACAACCTGGCAAGGCTCAGGGCACATCAGGGCTGCACCCATGGGCTGTAAAGTGCTGTCTCACCTCTCTCCTGATGAAGACCAAGGCTCCAGAGCCCCTGCAGGACCTGCCCTGGTTCCTCTGAGGGGCAGGCTGTTATCCCCTGCCCATTGGGGGGTTAATGGGAGGCAAGGAGGCTAACTTCTCTGGTCTCAGGAAAGGGCAGAAAAGCTGCATTTTCCTCCTTCTCCCCAGCAATGTGAAGTGAACCATAAAATCCTTCTCCCAAAGCAATGCCCAGGAAGATGGGAGGATATTTGCAGCCATCCTTGGGCTATAGGTTCCCCCCACATGCCCAAAGGGGGTAACTCAGCAGGTAGCAGGCACATGTCATGCAGTGGAGCTCATCTCTCCAATGTTCGGCTGGTGTGAGGCACTGGGCAGTGGAGGTGGGAGCTGTCTAACAGGGATTGATGGCTTTGGGTTTCTGAAGCCAATAGATGGTGGAGGTGGACCCAAAACCTTGCTAAGGAGGGTGCTGGAGCACCTGAAGCCAACAGTGTACTCCTTGCCACTGTCCAGGAAAATGGCATTTCCCTTTTTCTACATGTTTTAGGTGGGCTCTGTGGAGCATTCAGTGATGTGCCTGCACAAGCACAAGCAAAGCTTTGGTGAGGATCCTTCTCCAGCAGCAGAGAGGACTGTTTTCTGGAGCATAGCCAATGGCTTAGAGCTGTACATATGCGAGTAGCTTTGTTCCTTCTCCAGGGAGCTGACTAACGAAGTTAAGTGTTGGCCAAACAGCCAGGATTAAGCCTATCATTGCTCTAACCCTCCAGGGGTTACAGTGGGTAAAAGCATGTGCGTGAGACCTGTTTAGTTTGTCATTATCAAGCCCTGGCTATTTTCTGGTTTCCCAGCATGGAGTCTGTTGAAGCCACCTCTTTATGTGCAAGTGTCATGGCAATAATACAAATCAGATCAGCCCAGTGAATACCTTCCATAGGTGATGAAAGAAGAAGACAATAATACCTCACAGAGGCATAAACCTTTGACTCAGAGCTGACTCTGAAACCCAATAAACCACCATCTAAACTACACCACATCCCTTGCCTGGTTTCCAGCAACCACAACACTCAAAATTTCCTTGCACAACAATCACAGCCACTTGGGATTGTGAATCCTGCAGCACATTGGAAACTAAAAATGATGGAGCTGGGAACAATAAACCACATTTGAACTTCCAATTAAAGAAACGCAGAGGAGAGGGCTGTGATTTGACTCAGATTTAATTCAATCCAAGCTTCCCCCTTTCAAGGTTTGTTTTTTCCCCCAGCTGCTGCAGACTCTCCCATCCGCTGCAGTGCGAGCTGCAGAGCAAACCTTGCTGCTGAATTTAGGTCAAGCTTGCCAGGGAATAGTACAGGGCCTTGGCTATTATTAAATGAATATGGTTAGCATGAAGACCACATTGGAAATGCAAGAGGAGATGCTTTAAGGCTGGCATGCAGCTCTGTGGCACCTGAAGGACCTGTGAGCAATGGACAGGGTGACAGGAGCTGGCATGGAGCACAGGGGAACAAACATGCTCATGAACCATGCCTCCCAACACTAACAGTTTGAAACCCTCAGCATCCCTTTGGCCTGGGATCTTGGTACTGAGGATGTGTTAATAGAAACAGAAGAAAAATACCTGGTTAGAGGAAGCCAGGGCACACTAGAGGCTGATGGCAAAGCCCTCTCCAGCCGCCTCCTCTCTGCTATTCCAACTGGCTGCACTGGAGCATTTTCACCACAATTACATTTGTACTTTTTAACCTCTTGCTCCTGATAGTGTGATGCTGACCACTCTCACACCCAGAGTGTTAACAAGGGGATTGCAGGACCCACAGGAGTCTGAACAAGTGGAAGGAAATGGGGCAAGAAGCCCCAACCTCCCAAACCATTCAGAGCAGAGGGAAAGCTCCTGACCACAGCCAGGAGCTGCTTCTGGATGCCCAGCCATGAGCCTGGGACAGTGAGGAGGAGAAGCATCTATGAGGCTGAGAAGGAGGCTCAGGCCATGCACAGGGCTGGGAAGGTGGCTCACAGCTCCTGCTGCAGAGCAACCAAAGCAATCCCCTTTATCTTCCTGTGGTTATCAATAACATAGAGTACAAGCAGCAAGAGGGCTTCTGGCAGAGCTCCAATGCACGGAGCAGCTCGGACCCTGCAAATTATCCCATGGATTAAGACAGAGAAGGGCCAGTTTATGCCTCACAGAGGAGCTGTTGCCTGCTGCAACGTAACTCAGGAGCTGCAGGGCTCCTCAGAGCAGCCTGTATTCTGACAGCAGAGGTGCATCTTGGGGCATCACGTCCCCACTGCCCTGTTCTGCATGTGTTAGCACAAGGTTCATGTAGTCAGAACCAACTGTTCTTCCTCGGTTTTAACCCATATATATGTCCTTTCTGCTAAGAAAAACTTCCCCTCCTCAGCAAGCATCCCTTCTTTGCTTCCACCTACTTCTCCCAGGGCATAAAGACCCTTCCCAACAGCTCACTGAACACATGTACCCAGATAACTTCTGCCCTGAGCCCCCTCCCTGGTTCTCTCCGAGCCCTGGGTTGCTAGCTGGGGCAGATAGGCAGAACAAAAGCAAGTACGAAAGTCTGGAGGGGAATTATCTCATGGCACAACCAGTCCTGCATTAACTGGTCCCACTGCAGGTGGCTGGGAGGGAGAGGAATGAGGCTTGTCAGGGTGCATCCTGTCCCCAGCTCATCCCCTGCTTATGCTTCCTAGTGTATTGGGAATGGCATCACCCCAATGCCCCGGCACCACCAACCATGCCTCTTTTTACTCACCCAGAACTGAACCCCATGCTCCCCAGCACATGAGTCCCCAGTGCTCCTTTTGTGCTGATGGGGGCTGCTGTGAATCTAATTGCCTGATAAATGTAATTGAAGCCTATGGCTTACCCTAGCATCACTACCTGGAGCTGTTGACCAGAGTTAATGATAGATGAAGCACAGCTGTGATGCCTCCTGCCCTTGCAGCATCAAGAACATGGGATTCCTGGGCAGTCAGTGCTGAGCTCTGGGTTGTTTCTGTGCTGCATCTCCAATCTAGGGAGATGTTCTGCTGTGCAGCCCCACTCATATAGTCCTTTAACCTCCACCTTATTGGTTGTGTAGAATATTTCCCTCACTCACACCCTTGAAAGAGGCTCTTTAATGCACTTCTGCTTTATTACTTTTCCTTTTCAATTTACTTCTAGCTAGTTGTGCTGTGTGAGACCAAACTTTCCTGCACTGCTTGCCATCAATACTGTATTGTTGCAGACAATTAGACAAAGGAACCACTCAAAGGATTCTCCAGGTAAGGCTAAATCTCAAAATCCATCAGTAAAACAAGAGACCAGAACAAACACAGCATCAGTGAGTAGAGCTATGTGATTGCAGAGCCAATGGATTTGAGAAAGTGTTTCTTCTCCAGCATCACATGGGGCTACTGGTAAGATTAGGAGAGTTACTCTGCAGCAGGATCATTTGAGCATAGATTTCATTGGTCATCAAGCTGAGCAGCAGCCCTAAAATATGGCATAAAGTGTCCCGATCCCTGCAGAGAAGGGGCTGGGCTGGGAGAGCAGAGTGATTCCCTGCTGATGTGGAGCCAGGCACTGTAGAGTGGTCAATCACCTCCTCAGGGAGTACTCTGATAGAAACCCAGTGGCAGTCACAGGCTCTAGCAATCAGCATTATCCCTCCTTATAATTGCAAGCTCTTTGGTTTGAAGTGAAGAATGCCCACAGATGAAATTATATCAGCAAAAATTGAGAGCATCCCCCACTGAAGATACCCATACATGATCTGAAGTGAGTCTTTTCATCCATTTTGTTGAGCAGCTGTTACAGATTTGGAACTCCCATGTTTTTTCACAATGCAGCTGGGGCAGGTACCAACTACAGCCTTTGTCAACAGCTCATGCCCCTCCAAGAACATCTGATGCTCCTCTAGTCAAGGGGCATATGCCAAGAAGAAAGAAAAGCCTTTTGGATGATCTTTGCAGAGATCCTGTAGCACCACAGCACACATGACCCAAAGCAGGTTCAACATTGTGCAGGACAGAGCTGGTGCCCAACCACACTTGCTCCATCCCATCTCATCCCATTCCATCTCATCCTAGGCTGTCATTGCTGCTCTCATGGGCAGCTTCCCCTTTGCTGTCACATCAGCAATGGACATGCTGCCACATCCCAGTCAACAGTCATGCTGCATGCTCCCACCTGAAGTACTGACCTAGAGCTCACGTCTTACATCTTCCCAGCCCTGGGAGGTGTGGAGCCAACAAGCCCTTGTACTGGGGATGTTGTGGGGTTGTCCTCCCCTTGGTAGAGAAAGCATGACTGGCAGAGACAGAGCAAGAGCACATAAAATCATAGAATAGTTAGGGTTGGAAAGAACCTTAAGATCATGCAGTTCCAACCCCCTGCCATGGGCACGGACACTATTTCTTTGCCCCTTGGCTCCCAGCAGGCTACTTGTTCCCTGCCCTCTTTGCTGGACTTGACCATCTTATGGGCCCAGCTAGCAAGAAGAAACCCAACCAAAACACATGGGGAAGGAAGGAAGCACAGTGAAGCCCCTAGGCTGCAAACCACTGCTCTCCCCACTCTTCCTGTCTCGCAGGGCTGGCCCCATCCCCTCTCAAGAGGTCCCAGGCTCTTCCATTAACTCCCTAAGCACCTGAGGGAGCTCAGTTCAGTGAAGTCCCCACCTCTATGGAAACCTCCTTTATTTATTTTTTATTTATTTTTTATTTTTTTTAATAGAGGCCTTTGAAGATGCTTGTTTCCATGGAAACATGCTTTAAAGGGTGCCTTTCCCCTTCCCTTTATCTTGAGAGCTTCTGTTGCCATAACAGCCACATCCGACTCCTCCCTTCTCCCCACCGGCTGCCCCACTACAGGATGCAGCAGGGCTTTGCCTTTGGGGTCCCTGAGCCCCCCATGGTCACAGCCTAAAGCGATGCTTACACTGCAGGTGGTTGGTGTCCCTCCTTGTGCCTGGACATGCTGGGTATGGAAGAGGCAGCCCACTAGAAGAGCATTCCTGGGCCATACCACTGCAAACCCCTTGCTTACACAGTGGAGGGGCTCTCCCCTCACCCCTGTACCTCAAGCCGCATGGTAATGACACCGCATGTCTTTTCTGCACCATTTATCCTAAAGGCCTTGACCAAACAATTCCCCTACAGCTCAGTGGGCAACATCATGGCTGAACTCAAAGGAGCCTTCATTTAGGGTGTCTTTGATCTCTGCAGTGCCCAGCATTGGGCAGCCAAGGCTGTTTTCTGGTCTCCATAGAGGGCAGGGTTCCTCAGCTTGGTTGCAGCCTTCCCCAGGCAGTGGTGCAGGTAGGTTGCACACACTTGCTCCAGGAGCTCCCATCTCCAGGGCACCCCAGCCTATGCCACCCAGCAGGGAGGGTGGCACATGGGGTCACTGGCTGGTGCATACCCACTGGGCACCCTGTGACAGCCCTGCTCATCTTGTTGTCTCTGCAGACAAACACAGCAACTGACCTGTTTCTTTCCTGTTTGTTTTGCAGCCAGCAGCTGCTGTGGCCACAACCCTGGATCCTCCACAGTGGCTGAGCAGCCTTGGACTATGCTGTGAATCCTGCCTTGGCAGGCTTGGCCTTCTGGAATGGCAAGTCCAAGCTTGCCAGTGGTGTCTTGAGATGGAGAAGTGAGCCATAGCATCCCTCCTTCAGCAGCTTGGCAGGATCTGAGGTCACAGGGAGGAGGCTGTGCAGTGGTAGAAAGCAGGACCTGGACCATATCTATCTGTGCCGCACTCCTCCATCCCACTGCGCCTTCAGCCATTCAGGTCTGGGGGGCCACTTTCCACCTTGGCAGCCTGTGGCTCCCCAATCAGCTCCCTTAATGCCCCTACTCCTGCCCTGCATCACCCCCCTCTTCTCCCACTCTCACGTGTTGCCTGAGTGACATCTTCCCTTTGCGTCAATGTGTTGTTTGAGGACAGGGTGCTGCAAACCCCCCCATGTCCTGCAGTACCTCCAGGCACGATTCTAGCACAGGTGGGAGGAGAGGGGGCGAAAAGGGGGGCTGCAGCTCCCTCCCTGCTGGGCATGCACATGCTTGTCACAGATGGCTGCCTGCCTCCCACCCTGCGGCTTCGTCAGGTTCTTGCATCTCTTGGCAGGATGGTCCATTGGGCAGGGATCCCCCAGTGCATGTCAGCAAAGCTGGTTCCAGCGCTGGACATGGCCCAGCTCACACCAGTGTGGTGTGGAGCCATAGGGAATGGCACAGTGCAGCTAAGGAGTGCTCAGAGCACTTGGGGACAAAGGCAGCTTTCCCTCCTGCCCGCTTGCAAGCCCTTTCCTGGAGCATCACTGTAGGAAAACAGCCCCCGGCTCTTGTCCCCCAGGGTTTGCTGCTGCTGCTGCAGAGCCAAGACTGATGGAGAGCACATTGTTGGCTGCCGTCATCTCAATTAATGCAGCCCTGCTTGCTTTAGCAATTACCTGCCAGTGGCTCACAGCCACTCCAGCAAGAGATCTGCCAGCGTTTACAGCTGAAAAGTAGAAGTGGGGAGCACACATGGAGGGCACCTTCATCCAGCCTGGTCTGGATCCTGGATGCTCTGAGGGATGATTCCCTCCCTGCTAGACACCTGGGACAGACTCCCTGGACAAGGATGGGGATGAGCTGGGCACTGGAAAGCTCAAAGTGAACGCATTAGCCCCTGGCTAATGGCTCCAAGGAGCACAGTCACCCTGGCCAGAGAAAGGAGGCAAGGCTTTCAGCACAGGCACAGCTTCTGTGGCTGTGTGCAATGCTCAGGGTGAAGCTCTCCATCAGGAAGGGATGTCAGTGACAGCTGTGCTATGGTGCCCCATAGCCACCAAGTGCTGGCTGGTGGATGACAGCACTAGCCAGCCACCAGGAGCGACCGAGCATCCTCAGAAAGGGGCACAGAGGCCACACTAGCTTCTTCTATACCAACACCACAACCCCAAATCTCCCGGAGGCACCATCCTCAAAAGAAGAGGGAAAAAGCCATTTCCCCTGAATCGGGGGAAAAAAGGGTTAGGAGATGCTATGGGGTTTTTTACTTAAATATGACTTTCTAAGCCAGAAGAGAAAGCACTCTTTATTTACTTGCTGCTTTTAGGGTGCACCAGGATCAGGTTTTCAAAGCATTCCTCCAAGCACTGAGGGATAGAGGCTTATTTAAAAGTGAAGTGAGGTGGGAGAGAAAAACAAGCCAAGCATCTCCTGCCATCAGGAGCTGGGTTCGCAGAAGCAATAGCAAGTCCTGAGAAAGGCACAGCAATGGGGCTACCCATATAGGATCTTTGTCCAGATCCACCCTGAGCAGCTCTCCAGCTCACTGCAAGTCTCAAGACCTAACCCTAACCCTAACCCTTCCTTCCCCATTATGGCTTGCGTGCATGGGCTGCAGCATGCCAAGCCCATCCCAAAACCCCTTCCTGACCTGGAGATCAGCTCTCCGCTATCCCTGCATCAGCTGAAGTAGTCGCACAAAATAAAGTCAGGGAGCCAAGCGTTATTCCAGAAGAGGGAGAGATATCACCGGCCTTCTCCAGAGGGCAGCAGCAGCAGGGATTTAAACGGCCACAATGCAATTTCCTCAAGATGCTGAAAACTGTTACCAGGCTTCTCATCTAAACTAATTAGAGCTCTTTACGTGGCATTAGTATTTGCTTCACACCATGGCAAGGTTTCATCCCACTGAACTCGACTGGCGCAGGTTTCCCTTTGGGTGTACACACATGAAGGCTTTGTGTATGTGTGCATGTGCACTGAGTCAAGCAAAACACCTGTGCTGCTAAAAATCAGAGTTCCTTATTGCTACCCTATTTACTACTGATCATCATAACCAGGAAGCTTTAAATGAGAGGTTTTCAGTACCTGTGCAACACAGGATGCTCCTGTGCCATGGTGTTTTATGGTCCCCAAGCCAGCCTGCAGGCTGGGGAACAGCTAAGAGCAAGCTGCTGATGTGCTGTCCCACGCCCCATGCCAGGCAGGGAATGGACTTTAAGTAATAGCTGTATTGTCACCAAAAGCTGTCATGGGACCATTAAACAATAGCTCTTTGAATGGTGATGCCTATCAAGTCTCCTTGGTTTTATGGGGATGGTGGGGCTTGTGGCATGCACCTCCTTTGGGGTGGAGGACAGTGGTTGATAGGGCTGAGTGTGGTCCTGCAAGCAGCCATGCTCTCCTCATCCCTGTCCTGGCCCACTGGTGAGCAGGGAAGATCCAGGCTTGGCTCTGGGGATGTGAGATCCCTGCAGCAGGCAGAAAGCAGCCCCAGAGACAGGCCAGCAGCTTCCATCCTTGTGGTTGGTTTGCTCTACCCCAGAAGAGGCTGGAGCCAGCACTGGCCACAGGGTTCCTGGGAGGCAGGTCATACCAGGAGAGGCAGCAGCAGTGTCCTTTTGGATGCCAGCCCACTGTGTCCCCACTGGTGAGAGGATGGGGATGAGCTGGAGAGCTGAGGGGATGCTGCGTGGTTTTGCTATGATAAGTAAGTACCAGACCCCTCACACAGGACAGAGGTGCAGTAGCTGAACTTCCACAGTAGGGTTTGGATGGAAGCCCCAGAAGATCAGTTTATACAAGCACCTGCATCCTTTGCAACCAGCTGTGTGCCTTGTCCCTACCTCTTATCATGCCCAGAACCCAGACCTAAAAAGAAAATGCCAGCTTGTCCATTTCTGAGGGGTCAATGCTTATCGCTGCCAGTGCTGTATAAAGTAATGCCATGCATTTTGGGCACAACAGCTGCAGAGGGCCAGATAGCAGGGGACTAATTGTGAGGCACTGAGCTCAGGCTGGGGTTCACATGGTGCAGAAAGTCACGGTAGCCAGCTATGTGATGCTGCAGGATCAACCACACCAGAGGCAGCTGGGACTCCAAAGAGGCTCATCTCCTGTTCTGTTTTCCACATCTTTCCTGCCAAGGATTTCCTTGGCCAAAGGTCTCAGTGCTGCTGACCCAGGAATGCTGAAACAGAGCTACCCTGTTTGGGGATGAGGGTCTGACAGCGATGGATGTGCCTTGCCAGCCTTGCCGGGCTGGCTGCTGAGTGTGTAGATGCATCTGACAGGCCTGTGCTGGCACCAGATTGATGTCCTTTTTGTTCCTGATAAGGATCTGAAGTCTCCTCTGGGTTCCAGCAGCAATTCTTTTATCCTTCCTGATTGTGGCATCCGAGCTCGCGGAGTCCCCGGAGATGCATCAATCGCGGAGCTGCAGGCGCCGCGGCCGCTATCGGCACAGATGATGGAAAAGCTACAGGAGCGGCTGTCATTTCTCCCTGTTTGCGTTTTGTTCTCGGCCTATCAGTAGGATGTTTTGCACCAGACACCTATCAATCTGCTGCGGCGGAGCCCAGCCTTGTCTGTGTGCCTGCTGCTGCCGGTGCCTGCCTGCCTGCAGCCTTCCTGTGGCCAGCCTGCAGTGCCTGGGAGCTTCCTATCCTGAGAGCGCAGGGCTCCATCCTGGGAACAAGGCAGCAGGCTTTGGGATGCCCCCAGGGAGCTCTGTGCCTTGTGCTAGCCCCACATGGCCTCTACTGCTCCCTTCCTTAGGACTTTGTTTCATCAGCTCCCTTCTTTGGGCTGGCCCAGATGTGTCCTGCAGATCCCAGGAGATGATGGGGAAAGGGCACTGACAAAAGGTAAATCCATCCCATTCTCTGGATGAGGGGCAGGCAGCATGGCAGCCTAAGTTAGCCCCCCAGGACAAGCTCTGCAGAGCCCAGCGTTAGGGCTGGCATTGAGGATTGCACTGAGGGCTGTCCCATTCACCCTCTGCCATCCCAGAGTACTGCCCTGGGAGGAGCTGCAGCCCCACACAGGGTGAGACAAGCCTGTCTCTGGTGCATCAGGTCTGATGGCACTGGGGAGAGGGGGTCACAGGGATGTTAGTGTCAAGGGACACTTTTAGCTCCACGTAATGAGATAGAATGACTCAGAAAAACACCCCAAAACCCTAGGTTTGATTTGCCTTCAAAATTCTCAAAAAAGAACACGTATGATTCAGTTTTTACTCATCCTGAGCAACAAGACCTCCAAACACATTTCATTTCAGAAGGGAGCTTCCAGACCATCATGGAGTAAAGAAGGGTGTGGGGTCTGTGATGCTCCCAGCCCCTCCTGGGCTCTGCTGCTGGCATTACCTGCCCCCAGCCCACAAAGGGAGCAGCTCCCAGGGTCCCATCTCTCAGCATTCAGTTCACCCTGCTCTGTGATGGGTAAAGACAAGATAAAGACAGGCACCGAGTCCCATTTAATGCCACTCTCTATCCATCACTGAGCTCACTGGCGTATCTTGCCTCATTACTTAAAACCCTCAGGGCAAGACGACCTGCCTGCCCATTCCTGCCCTCTGCAGGAGTCAGCACGGAAACCAGGCACCTGCAGAAACCCAAGTCCTCCCTCAAGGTGGCCAGGGAAGGTCACTGTCCCCTTGCTGCTCCCTGTAAACAGCTGGAGGATTCAGTGCTCATCCCACAGCCAGCAGGCACCAGCCGTTCAGGACTGGTGTTCATTGCCCTCTGCGTGGTCCCATCAGTGCTTCCACCTCCATATGAACTGCCTCCCTTCCTCTTCCCAGACTTGGCTGTGGTCCTTGCCATCAGTGCCCCTCACCAGCTGCACCCAATCCCAATTCCCAGGCATCCCACTGCTCTGACAGCAGGTCTGAGCAGATGCCCCATTTCCTTCTGCAAGGTCCCAGTGGCTGGACCAGTTGGCACACCAGTGCTAGGATGGAGGGCACTCACCTTTTGCTCCTGCTCCTAGTTTGGTTGCGGGGTCTTCACGCAGAGATGAAACACAGGCTGGAAAGCAGACTACTTTTATGTTAAGCCTCATTTAACTCAACTGAGTGACATATGCTGCTTTTGGTGACAAGCCTCTGCTTCCTGCCACACTTGGGCTGGGATTGGAGGCTGCCCCTAGCTTTTCTTCCTCAGGCTAAAGCATCTCCTGTCAAAGCCAAGAGATGATTGCCCTGCTAGGTACCACATTGGAAAGCCTCTCCTGGCTGCTGGTGCAGAAGTGATCAAGCTGTCCCAGCACAGCAGGCACTTCAGCTGCAGCCTGTTCTCCTGGGGTACCCAGAGTCCAGCTCCATGTTAACCTGACTCCCCAGTGAAGCTTTTCCACCCAAGCCTGTGTTACAGCAGTGCTAATTAAACAAATACATCTCAATTCCAATGAAAATCTACATGTAAATCCTTGTGATGCTTCACAGCAGGCTGCATTTTAGCAGTCAGCTCTGCATCTCTTATGTCTCCTCAGAGAGCTTTAGCTACATGGTCAATGAACCTTAATGGGGGCTGAAGCCTCCCAAGCTCTCCTGCCTGGGAGACAGTACTCTTGCTGTCTTCACACCCTGCCAAACTCAGCTCTTCATCCTTGCCTCCCTGCACAGGGCTGTGTACCAGGGCAGGTTTGAGCATCTCATTGAGTGAGCCTTGCTTTTGCCTTGTGCAGGAGCAGGAGATGAACTGCCTCTTCAGCACGGATGAAACCCCCAGGTACAAGATAAAAGCTGAGCTGTGCCAGTCAGGCTTCATCTGCAATGCCCAGGGACTCCAGCACAGCACATGGTATTTGCACTACACAGCCTGACTGTGCCATCCAGACTCCTCTTATTGTGCTTATTTGCTTTCCTCTCTTGTCTGGTGAATGAGCAGAGAGGGAACAGAGAGAGGGCTTTTTACATGTTTATAGATTCAAAGTAATTAGAAATAGAAAGTTTCCCTACCTTTTCTTGGTGAAGATAAACTTCTTGAGAGATGGCCTTTGTGCTTATTCTGCTCCTGTTCAACATCTTTGTCAGTGACATGGACAGTGGGATTGAATGCACCCTCAGCAAGTTTGCCAATGACACCAAGCTGTGTGGTTCGGTTGATACGCTGGAGGGAAGGAATGCCATCCAGAGGGACCTTGACACACTTGTGAGGTGGGCTGATGCCAACCTTATGAAGTTTAACCATGTCAAGTGCAAGGTCCTACACCTGGGTCGGAGCAATCCCAGGCACAACTACAGGTTGGGCAGAGAAGAGTTTCAGAGCAGCCCTGCAGAGAAGAACTTGGGGGTGTTGGTCAATGAGAAAATGAACATGAGCCGGCTTCATGTGCAACAGCACATGAGTACTAACAGGGACTTCATTGATGTGCATTGCCTGCCCCTGCCATATCCAGGTCTCTGTATGCCAATAAATCATTCTGTGCTTAAACCCAGAAAGCCAACCATATCCCAGGCTGCATCAAAAGGAGCATGACCAGCAGGTCAAAGGAGGTGATCCTGCCCCTCTACTCTGCTCTCGTCAGACCTCACTTGGAGCATTGTGTGCAGTTCTGGTGTCCTCAACATAAAAAGGACATGGAGCTGTTGGAACAAGTCCAGAGGAGGCCACGAGGATGATCAGGGGCTGGAGCACCTCCTGTATGAAGACAGGCTGAGAAAGTTGGGGCTGTTCAGCCTGGAGAAGAGAAGGCTGCGTGGAGATCTCACACCATCATTCCAGCCACAGCCAGCAGGGACCCTGAGCAGCAGTCATGGTGATGGTCCCTTGCTAGTGCTCTGTACCACGCTCACAGCTGCGATGAGACTTTGCAATTACCCACACAGTAGCTGTGCTTTGCCCTTTATTCCTCCTCCTCCCATCACCACTTACTCTCCCTCATGCTGTAAGTAAGGAGCTTTGTCTCTTGCCAAATCCCCCGTCTGTGTTGGGGGATTGGGGTGAGCCAGGTGTAAAATGAAAATAAATCACTAATTCCTCCTAATAATGCCTGATTTCCTGATTTGATATCCCACATTAATTCTAATTACTCACCCAGAGTCAGGGCATTAATCAACGCGTTAAAACTTTTCCTCGCTTAGCAACACTGACGTGCCAGGCATCTGGCACAGCCGGGGCGAAGGGGATTTGTCTGTCACACCAGCCCCATCTGCAGCAGTGCTGCAAGGAGGGGATGCTTTCCCAGCTGGGCACAGTGAGGGGTACAAGGGACTCACCTTTTGGGTGCATATGGATGGTGGCAGGTGGCAATCCCTCATTGCAACGGTGAGGACCTCGGTGCAAGGGTATCATCAGCATCATACAGCTGCTATGTCTTCCTCTGTTAAATGGGAATGTCCTGATAAATAACCCCTCCTCTGGAGAAGTACTCATAGATGATCCACTCATCTCCTAGTCTTAAGGGTTTTTTTAATATAAACACTATGAATCATCTGCTATGGAGAAAGGTGAAGAGGCAATAAGAGGGAATCACACCTGCAATAATCCCTGATCTGCCGCCGTCGTCTTCCTGAGCAACCCCCTTCCAGGCAGGAAGGATGATTTGATTTCAATTCAAGTTGATCTAAATCTGTAAACAGGAAGCCTTTAAATAATCCACTCTAATCTTGTTTCACATTTGAGATACTTCTTTTTATTCTAAGGCAAGCTGACTGGCGCTGGTCAGCAAAGCCCGGTACTTGTTTTTCACCAGCTACCATTGTAGTTAAACCAGCTTATTAGAGCTATTATGCAATTAACATTTATTCAGATTTTTTTTCCTGTCATGTTGAAAGGCTTAATATGGCATTTATTCACTAGCTGATTTTTTTTTATTTTAATTCATCAGTTGAATAAGCTTTAATTTGGATGGTAATTAACTGAAACATGTGCAAACTCAGAATCGACACTTGGGTTTGTGAGCCTGCCTTACCTGTCCTAGATACGGGACAAAAAGGTCTCTCCAAATACGTTTGCATTTAAAGGCCATACCGTTTATTAAAGGCAGCATTTGAGGTAGTTAATGAATTCGGCTTGCTTTTTGGCTCTAGGGTCCTTGAGGATTTTCAGCAGTATAGATTTCAGCCTTGCAGATGTCACTGCTAGGACAAGGCTGGAAAATGAGCCTTCCTGCTTTTTGGGGTTTGCAGCATCTTAAATGTGACCAAGTTCATCCTTGAACTGAAGACAGTCCTTTTGCTGCACTTACAGAGCCCATTGCTGCCAAACTCTGTATTTCATCCCAGGTTTTAGGTGCCTCCTAAGTTTTTGGCTTAGCATTAACTTTTGAGCAGCAAACGTGGGTTTTGTGAGTACTTACATTTACATGGGGTTTATTAACCTACAGTAATTTTATGCCTCTACTTACAGTTCCAATTCAAGAGAGTTAATTTTTAGGAGAAATAGAGACTTAAAATACTCTCAATTAGCAGTAATATTTAAATACATCCTGCTCCTAGGGCTCAGGCAACAGCAACCATCTGAGCTCGAGGAAGAAGCAGTCTTCCCACGCTCAAACCTAAAACTGTGTTGTAGCTTGACGGCATCAAACCTCACTTGTTTCTGTCCCCAGGCCCAGGCTGCAACCCCATGGTTGTCCTTCCAGCAGCAAGAAGATAAGCTGAAATCCATGCTGTAGACAGCATGCACGTGGATCCTACCACATGCCAAAGCCTAATGAGATCAGGACATCTGCTTGCTCCCCCTTGGGATACTCCCAGCATCCCAGGGACCACATAGCCTTTTTCCTAACAGTATCAGGCTTATAATGGCAGGCAGGGGGTTTTAAACTAAATAGCCTGGCCAGCACCTTCAGTGTGCATGGCTTTATCTGAGTGGAAATCACAGCACTGCCCTCTCGTTTCCCTCCTCTACACGCTGCAGGTCAGTGGTTTGCAGCTGGGGGTCAATAGATCCCGAGAGTGCTGTGGGCTATTTCTAAGTGCGTCTAAGAAAAGCAAGCCTCTTGTTAGCAGCCTTACAGTTACTCTACAGGGATTTGTGGCTCCATGGGAATATTTTTAGGAGGCATACAACTGGGAAAGCTCACAAAACTCAAGCTAAAATGGATGCATTCACCCAGGAGAGATTTACAGCCTCCGTGTTCTAACTCCCCTCTATCCCCCGGGTAGTGTGCAGAATTAATTACACTTCAGCAATGCTGGCATTGCCCCATAGCAGCTGAATTGCTGTCATCCAGCCTGCCTGGACAAACTTGTACTGCAGAGCCCCTCACCATCTGCACAAGGAGGGACCATGCACAGTCCCACCAGGCAAAGAGGAATTGGGGGCTTGAGCTGTGCCCCTGCCCAGGCAAAGCACATGAGTACTAACAGGGACTTCATTAATGTGCACGGTCTGCCCCTGCCATCTCCAGGTCTCCATGTGCCCATAAATCATCTGGTTTGGAACAAACTCACTGGGAAGAACTATAGCAAGTCAAGCAGAGGTCTTGGGCACGGGGAACAACGGCCCATAAAGCAAACATGCAGCAGTGTGCTCAGCTGCTGGGGATGCTGCTGGCACATGTGCTCAGGAAGATTAATATGCACTGATCAACCAGGAGTGGGGAGGGAAGCTTGCAAGGTTCCTCTCATTAGTCCATCGTTCCAGCTGAATTAATAACTCACAAGTTGTGCCCAACACTTGCTCAGTCTGCTATTAAATGGCACTATGGATTAGTGGAGAGTTGAGTGCATGTGTTTGTGAGTGGGGGCTTAAAAGCCTCTTAGACATCCTGTGGGGAAGGTGAGGGAGAGGTCTGCTCCCAGGATGCTGGGATCAAGTGCAGGGAGGCAGAAAGGGAAGCCCTATGCTCTGATAGAGAGTCCTTTGTTGCTCTCTTCCCTCTCATGAGCAGATACAGGTGGAGAGTCTGGGTGCCCCAAGCTGCAAGAGGAAATCACAGATGAATTCAAAATGAACATGCTGTGGGCAAAAGACAGGGAGCTCAAAGGAGAACATGCATACACGAGTAGGGAAGGAGTATGGGCAGTATGGGAAATATGTGTGGTAACAGCCAATGAGCTCCCTGCATGTACAGAGAGACTTTAGAGGGATTATTATCAACAGTACCATACCTGCAGCCAGCTCCAGGAGAAGGCAAGGTCCCTGCTGAGATGCCCCACCAGGACAGCAGCAGCCCAGCTAAAGGTCCTGTGTCTAACCCCTGCTGAGGGACATGCCAGGGGAGTGAACAGGGAGGACCTGCATAGACACAGAGTGTGCCAGGAGGGCTTCAGCAAAGCTCTGATTTCAAGGTGTTTTTATTGAGGCAGAGATTAAATCATGGCAAAGCAGAGCAGGGATGAAGCAGATCCTGCAGAAGGCTCTGGGATGCCTGGCGGGGCAGCAGCTCGGAGCTGAGCCAAGTGGGAGGATTACTTCTGTGGAGGGTATTGTGTGCCAAGGATATTTTTCATACTAATGATCACAGGCCAAACACAAAGAAGGATCTTCATGGGGATTAGGAATGACACATTGACCTTGTAACCCAAGGCAGCACTGGGACAGACCCTGCTCCATGCCCAGCTGCTTGGCAGGTACTATCCAGGGCCAATGTGACTGTTCATCCAGATAACCTGGAGCGTTCCATATCTGAACAGTTTGATTCCTGTGTCAGTCTCTGTGAGCTGGGAGGAGAGGAAAACCAGTACCTCACCTACACAGGTGGAAGGAAGAAATCAGCTTGTGCCATACTGACTTATTGGCCACAGGGACAAGGCATCTGGTCAGAGGTTCATCAAAGCCAACCAGCTCCTTCAGCCCTGTCCTGCCAGGTCCTGCTCTCTGTTGGTGCAAAGGCTCCTGCTGGACTCCCCAGCATATCCAAGCCCCCTGCAGCCCCTTTGTTCACCTCTTGTCCATTATTACTCACCTCCATCCTTTGCTTTCAAGTACCAAGCCCTTTTATTGTCCCCTCAGAGAGGGCCATCCCTATGGAAAAGCCGTAAGCAGATGTTCTCCCTTATTGTCCTCTCTGAGATTTCTTTCCTGCCTCCTCTCCCCCACCTTCTCCTCCTCCTTTATTCTTTGCCTCAAGAGCTGAAATGAAAACACCTCCTTCTCCGACAGCCCCCGAAAACAGCAGGAGGGAAACCAGCTCCCTTCTATTGATTTGCAAAGAAAGAAATACAGAGAAACGTCTTGATAGCATTGTATCAAAAAGCTGATGCTGTGCTGCGCTCAGATGTCCCAGGAGACTGGATCTCAGCTCCTCTGACTGTTTGAAGACTCGCTGAGTCTCCAGGGATCTTGATGGCTCCAAAGCTGCCACAGTAAAGTGAGAAAAATCAGACATATCCACTGCTGGCAAAGGCGTCCTCTGTAGATATCAAAGGAGGCAGCACAGAATTGGTATATATTCAGTATGGCCAAAGAGCAAGAAAGCAGTGAGGGGAAGCTATGGGAGCTACACTTGTACTCTTTGGGAACAGGGCTGGGAGAAGGCATGCCTTCTCTCTGCTGCCTGCAAGTACTGTCCAAGTAACAACCCAGAGAAAGGAAGGAGGAGGTGAGGTCAGCCTTGGCTGATCAAAGGCATCGGATAACAGCTGGGAAGCAAGAGGGAAAGCCTGGACATCAGAAACCTTGACCGCCAGAGAAAGGAGAGGGAGGCGAGTTGCACGCTTCAGAGGCACAAAAGCTGGGATGTTGAAATACATTGTGATGGGTAAATCTGATGACTTTCTTGTTCCTCCTTCACACCATTCATTAAGAGAAGTCCTACTGGGCGCACTGTTTTCACCATGTATTTTCACATTGTGTTTTCCAGCCCTTGAGAAGACAGAGATTCAGGGACATCACTCCCCTGATCCACAGATTTACTGCAACCTCTGGGCAACTCAAGAATGCAAAATCACCCTGCAAAAAAGCCCAGGGCAACAGGCCCTGTCCTATTCCTATTTCTGGTGCTCTCAGCACAGAGAGCTCTGTCCAAACTGCAGTTGTTCATATTCAAAAGCTCTTGCTGAGATTTTCCTGCCAGAGAAGCAAGCCCTTTCCAGTCCTTTCTAGTTTCTGACCTCTCCTAGACTCAGAGTAGAGCACAGTCATTAGATACTTGAGCAGAGCCTTGTGTGACACTCGCCTTCAGCATCCATGTGTCCTGGCAGCAAACCAAGAGCCCTGACCTCTGCAGGGTTGCACTGTTTGAGAGAAGGAGCACAGGCAGCAGGAGCACAGGGATTTATGGGGAAGAATTAACCACCCTGATAAAGGCTTTTCCTCCTTTCCCCCCTGCACCGAGCCCAAGCATACAAGGGACTAGGTGAATCTGGGATTGCTGATGGAGAGCTCCTGCCTTCTCTATTGCTGCTGTGCCATCCTCTTGCCTACGTTTCTGTCACGCATGTTCTCCACCCCACTACATCTCACCTTATTCCCACCAGAGAAGAATGAGGTCAACACAAAGGCTGGAAGTCAGGAAATCAAACAAGGTATGCTCCAAAACTGCCAGTTTCTTTACACTGTCTGTTCACGCAGGCTAGAGAGTTGGTGCAGATGTGAGGAAGCAGGACATCCTCAGTGTCTTCAGGAGGGAGGTGATGGGGCTTATTTCTCACAGGTTAATGTAGGCATCCTGTGCTGCTTATGGAGTCAGAGACTTGCTCTCCTCAGTGCCTCACTAGGATCAGAGATGAGAGAAATGAGTTAAAGGCAGGATCTCCTCTCCTGGAGTAGCTGTATTTTCTCCTGTTCACTGCTGTTCATGGGCTGTAGAGTAGCCATGCTCACTGGGAGAGTGAGAAGGTCTCCCTCTCTCAGTCCTAAATAACACCTGCAGGTAGTTCAGATGAAGACACAAACAGATTAAGAGAATGAAGAAGGCAAAGATGCAGCACAACTCCATCCTCACCCGCCTGCACTGTGTTGTCATGCTCCATCACCTGATTCTGGCTTCCATGGTGGACTGATGGATCACATCACACCCTGCCAGGCCAGAAGTGCAGAGAACTGATGTTTCTGCCATCAGCTGGAAGCTATACTCATGCTCGAGGTTTTCCAAAGCACACATGCTGTTATTACATTTGGAAGCAAGAGCATCAGGTAATCAGCCACATTCATTAGAAGCTCATTAGCTTTACGGAAGCTTCCTTCTCATTGTGGACTCAGTTGTGGCCCCTTGCAGTCATGTTATGGCTCCAGCAAAATCAGTAGAGCATTCCTGTGGCAAAGTGCTTTGTGGAATGAAGAAAGGTGTTACTGCCTGCCCAGATGGGAGCACAACACAGAGCTCTCAGCTGCCAGAAAAGCACCCCCTCACATTCAAAACCTCAGCCACCAGCATCCTGAATTGCTTGAATTATTAACTCAACCAATGCTACAAGGGCAATAGCATTTAATGAATTACACACAGAGCTTTTTGCTTTTCTTCACTGTACCAGCTGCAAGACTCACACTGCTGTTTTCTAAGAGATCCCATTACATTTCCCTAAGTTCCCTCAAAAGCTGCTCTAAGACCTCAGTTTTAAACAAAAAACACAATTCTCTCCAGTGCTTTGATCCTCCCATCGCTCAGCTCTTTCCAAACGGCTCAGGATGTTGCTCCCTTTGAAGCCATATGCTTTTAGCTTTCATGGGTATGCTGCCACAGCTTCCCCTGGACTGGCATCTTTCTGCTATGTCAAGGTCTTGGTTCCTTGAACTGAGCTGCAAGGGATGATGCTCCCTGTGACTCTGGGAACCCTGACTCTCTGGAAGCATTGCATGGTCTCTCCTGCTCCTACTGCAAAGGCATTTTTGCCCAGAAAAGATCTAATGTTACACAAAAGGGAGCTGGGAGTAACCTGAATCCTTTGCTTAGCTTTGTAGGCATGAAATTTTGTTCTGAGAGCACTATCCTGATGCTGAGAAAGGAGAATACACTGCGGTAAATGAGAGGGCACAATCATAGAGGAGTCTGTATGGCTCCTGGGGGAGCCCTGCTCAGGGACTTGACCTGGCTGGAAGGAGCACAGGGAGGGAAGGAGGAAGGCCCCAATAAGCCAAAATCAAATCCTTTCCATTTTGATATATTTTGGACAAGGGTACAAGAGGTGCATTTTATGCATGTTGAGAAATTCCCCACATTTCTACTGGTGAACACTGCAGAGGCTTGCATATGCCTTGACCTCAGCATTAATTGCTGTCTCCCATGGTACCAAACCCCATCCATGTGCACCGCACACATCACAGGCGCTCAGATGGCTGAGCATCCCACCACAGGGGTACAGAGCTGGGCCAATGGCACCAAACAGGGACAGCCTCAGCCCAGCCATTACCAGGCAAGCCTGGTCACAAGCTGGAAAGCCAAGCCACTGGGTCAAGGTGCTTGTGCTGGTGCAAGCACAGACCGAGGGCTGAGCTGCTTCTAAGGCATCCTTCTGTCTCCCTCCTCTCCCCTGTGCCATGGGCATGCCAGGCTAAACTGGAGGCACACCGGATGCTACAAAGGCCTGGCCATGCCTGGCAGGGATGCAAAGGAACCAGCTGCCCACAGAGCCACACAAGAGACACCTTGTCAACATGCCTAGCCATATGTCTGCCCAGGATTAGCGAACACGCTGCCAGACCCAAAGCACCATCATTTTGCTAGCAGAAAAACACTCAATATTCCCTCTCACGCAATTCACTCAATGCTACTTTATTAGCATGACGAGCCAAGCCGGGGCTGCCAGCTCTCAGCTATTTGATGCTCTACACTCATGTCTAGGGATGACGTGGGCTGCCCTGGCTGCAGAGCAGTGCTGCAGGGAAGAGCTTCCTAGGGCTGCAGGTGAAAACCTTGTCCAGTCCCTGCTGAGAGCTCCTGTGTCTCTCTTGCTGGACCAGGTCCCCATCCTCTCCTTGGCACAGGGATGGCCTCAGTGGCCCCATGATGCTGCCTGCACCAGACCCCTGTGAGCCAAGCCAGAACCATCCTGGCTGCTGCTGTTGCTGTTGTTTTTTCTCATTCTCTCGATTTTTCCAGCACTGACATTGCTTTCCCTGGTGTTGCCATAACAACTGGCGTTAAGAGCTTGTTGACATTGCCCCGTTGTACTAATTGCACAATTTCCTGTCACTGTTACATGCCAGTTATGCCTTTCAAAGGGCTGAAATCGCTTTCGGCCACCTCGGCCGCTCGCTCTCTCGTTGCCTCCTTGGGCCTTGTTAGAGAGCTTGAGCAAGTGAGCAAATGAACCTGAAATGTCATTTAACTCTGTGCAGATGTTGGTTCTGTAGCAGAAACACAGGTAGTTTCCAGTATCTTGCCTACACTGATGCTTTCACCATTGTGCTGGCTGCAGGTGTGATACCTGCAGCAGCAACAGGGGGAAAGCTTAGGGATGGGGGACTGCTGTGTCATGGCCTTTGTGGCCACAAACTCTGAGGCAGATCTCAGGTAAGATGTCATGGCCATCCCTTCCCCTGCCAGGCCCACTGCCCCAGGCCAGGAGACTCGTCTTGGGGATAGGGGAAGCAAAAGATGTGCTTTCCCCAATGTAGCGAGCAGCCATTCACACTGCCTTGTGCTCCTTCCCTAAGGGGTGCAAGCTCTGGAACACTAGCAAGGAGCTGGAGGGGTTTCAGAGGCCCCCATCCACCAGGAAGAGCTCCCCTCTCCTGAATGGGATCCCTGGGACACTGTGGCATGAGGCTGATGAGCTGCCTGTGAGCTCATGGGTTTTAATCCATGCCTTGATGGAGACAAAATGATCGGGAGGATCGATTGCATTGATCCAGCCCAGTTTTCAAAGGATGCTCAGATCACCTTGAGACAGTTGCTGTCTTAGCCCATGGCAGCCTCACTCCACCCAGAGCATGGTTGCTCTCCAGTCCCACTTGGACTCCTACTTTCCTTGTTCCTGGTAGGTGCTTCAGGATGCCTGGAACCCCCTTGTGACCCCAGTCCAGGGTCTCTCACAGCACTTCATGGCTGGCAGCAGATAGTGAGAGGTCAGCCCCTCTCCAAACACTATGGGAAGAGAGAAGAAAGCAGCTCAGTCAGAGCACCATGAAGTTTGGCTGGGAAAAGTGGGAGCCTCCTTCCCAGCCCTGTTATCCCTATCAGTCCCTAAGGATGCTGAACAAAGGACACAGGCAGACTGGATGCTCCCAGTCCCCATTGGGCACTCCTACACGAGCAGTGAGGCTGCCCTATTGTACCTCTTAGTAATTCATCACCAAGACACTCACTTTATAAATATTAAATGAAGGGCTCCATAAATTTTTCAAGCAGAAATAAAACTGCATTTGGTGGAGAACCCCCCTCCCCTCCCCACACACACACACAATTCTCACCTCTTTATGTTGTCTTTCCTCCTCTCCATGGCCTTGCCGAAGGTGGAAAACAGCACTGCTCTCAGCCCCACAGCTGCTAATGTGAGAACAGAGCTGATATTTCTGCAGGGTGCTTGCAGGTGGATTTATCTGTGCAAGAGCACATCATTAGCACATCTTCCCAACCTGCCAGGTATTGAGGAGGTCACGCTGCAGAGCATCACTCTGTTATGTCATTAAATGTTCATAAAAATGCCATGTCCCGAACTAGTACTGTTCAAAGTACCACTGCCTGTGTAACATCCATGCCCAGCACCATTCTCCAGTATTTACTTCAAGCAAGCTGGCACTTTTTTAGTCCAAATTCGGTTTTGTATAGTAATAAACAATCCCATCAAGGTGGCTGACGCATGTGTGTAGTGCACAAGTGCAACAACAGCTCTCCAGAATTCTCACAGAAGGCTTTGGCAAAGGATGGGAAGGGTTAGTGTGCATCTGGGGCAGCTATAAGTTCCTTTCCAAGGGTTCTGAGAAGTAATCAGTTCCCTCCTGCTCACCTGGGTCACACATAGAATCATTGAATCGTTTGGATTGGACCTTAAAATCATCCAGCTCCAATCCCTGTCCTGGGCAGGGACACCTCACACTAAACCACGGCACCCAAGGCTCTATTCAACCTGGCCTTGAACACTGCCAGGGATGGAGTGTTCACAGCCTCCATGGGCGATCCATTTCAGTACCTCACTACCCTAACAGTAAAGAATTTCTTCCTTATATCCAATCTAAACTTCCCCTGTTTAAGTTTTAACCCATTACCCCTTGTCCTGTCCCTACAGCCCCTAATGAAGAGTCCCTCCCCAGCATCCTTACAGGCCCCCTTCAGATACTGGAAGGCTGGTATGAGGTCTCCACGCAGCCTTCTAATCTCCAGGCTGAACATCTTAGACCTAACAAAACCAGGAGCTGTGGGTTTCACACTGCACTGGTGCCACCACACCAGTGTTCCACATTCAAAATAGGATGCAGCAAGACCAACCAAACCCAATGCACAGATCAGCATGTCCCTGCCTGTGGTAGTTTCTGATTGCCCATCAGAGCTAGGGCTTGCTGTTAGTGTGCTCTTTGGGTTGCTGCCCCTTGCTGTGGTTTTCTACTGGGCCACCCCACTCCTGGTCCTCTGGACACGGAGGAGGAGGTGGCCACAGCTGATCACAGCCATTGAACACAACCCTTTACAGGGGCTAACAAGGGGTACAGCCCTCCAAGCACAGCCTGCACACCCCTGGGAGCTGCAGAAACACTTTCATCCCTCACTGTCAGCCTGCTGCAAAGAAGAGCATGGATGAATCATTAGGACAAGTGCTACTACAGCCCAAGTGCAAATCAGGGAAGATTGGACCTTTGGCAAATAATAGCTCTCTGCTCAAGTGTGCTGCTCTTCTGTATGTAATCGTGGGTTCTCATGCTAACCCTGTTGCAGGGGATGCATGGCAGAAAGGGTCACATAGCCACCCCTTCGGCTCCTGCACATGTGTCTCTGTGGTCTGGCTTCAACTCTGTCACCCCCAATGGACCACAAAGGAGTGGCCAGTGCTCAGACTGGCCTGGAAACTGTCATATCCCATTAGTCACTGTGGTATCTCAGCATCACTACATTGCTTATCTGGTAGAAAGAAGAATATGGCTAGAAAAGCCTGATGCCAGATTACCCCATGCCTGTTGTTCTCCCTGCACCTTCTCAGCTTTCTCCCCTCAGAGCTCCCTGTGAAGGGCAAATGCCAGTAAATCCCTGTTCCTGCAGTCATTATCTGCAGGGAGGAATAAAACCTGTCAGCAGCTTTCTGATCAGAGTGGCTCAGGTGGACTTTGCCTGGGCATTCCTCAGCCAGACAAGGATGAAAAGGAATCCCACAGAGCTTTCCCCTTGCTGCTGAGTATTCCATAGTCATCTTGGGCCTTACACTGCAGAGGGACTCTAACTTTGCAGCCAGCCTCAAAAACACCTATAAGAGTGCATCGCTGCTTTGATGAACTCCATCTTTTTGGCAAGATCTTGTTGTTTCTCTGCAACTGAGAAATGTCAGAGTCAATGATTACAGTGCTGTGTTGATGCAAAGGGATTCATTGCCCCAGATCCCCTACTGAGCAAGGTAAAACCGAGATGCAGCTCTCCCTCCATGCATCAAGCACTGCCTGCTGCAGTCACAGGGAAACCTCTAAAGCATGAATGATGCTTCCTAGTGCCTGGATGTCTTCCAGGCTGAGCCAGCCACTCTGGCCAAGCCTCTCCTCCTCTCCCCACCATGAGCTGCTCTCACCACAGCTCCTGTTTGCCTGGAGCATCATCCCTATGGCATGGACTGGGTGGGAGGATAGCAGAACAGGTCATGCAGGGTGGTGATGTCTCTCAGCCCAGCAGGAAAAGGAGGATTCCCGAGCTTCCAGCTGCCAATCCCACACAACAGAGCCAGGCATTAAACAAAACAGACACTCATAAAAGTGATGTTAAAAATAAGAAGGACACCACGAGTTACTAAAACCTGCACTCAGCTGGGTGTGGGGCTTACTGAGTGTTTGCCTGGCTTGCCATCAGGCTGTGGGATTGCCCCAGACATCAGGGCAGGCTGTATGACAAGGAGAGACAACGATCAATTTTGAATATTGCATATTTAAGCAGGCTTGGGCTCCAATCCATCATATCCCCCAGCTTCCCTGAAAATTAATCTTCAATAGCTTATTGAGAACTTCAGAAAATTAATATCCAAGCATTTCACCTTAGGGGAACAGCGCTTGCTCTGGCTGAATATGCATGTGAGAGAGAAAGAGCGAGGGATGAGCTGTCTCCCTGCAAAACCTCAGGTTCAAAAGCTGGTTTTAGCAGAGCCACCCACCACCTCCACGGGGTTCCAGCTCTGCGGGCACTGCAGGAAAAGCTGATGGAAAGCAGCTTTTTGGGAGTCGCTCAGAGAGGCACAGGACCCTGTGGTCCCTTTGTCTTTATGGCCTCACTCCCACTGAGAAAGGGATGCAGGGTGATGGGCAATGTGGAAAATACACGGCCCTTCCCAGGCAGTTCAGGACACTTCACCTTTCTGCTTCCTATTCAGGTCCCCAAATGATTGAATCTGCCCTTAGTTTCAGCCCAGGGAAGCATGAAGAGGAACAGGAACAGATTGTTTACCCGTTATCTGGATCCAAGGAGCTGAACATCTGCGCTCTCACTCCCAAATTCAGTAGAGGGGAAAGGCTCCCGCTGGGAACCTGTGGGGCATGGCAGCATCCAAGCTCCACGGACCTGCTGGAGGAGGACAGTGGGAAGACAACAAGGGAGTGCAGGCTGTCGGTCAGGCACAGCTCATGTCCCCAGAGGACCATACTGCTTGACTGTGTGCCTTTCAGGAACAACTCGTTCATGAGCAAATAGCTTTTACAGCCACAAAGGTCAGAATCCTCCATAGGCTGGCAGGAAGCCCTGGCAAGTCACCAGCAGACATGGCCAACATCCCCCATCTGAGCTAATGCAGATCCCTTGCAAAGGGATAACCCATCCCTGAGGAAGGTTTTGAGCTGCAGAGTTCTCACGGGCACCCTCAAGTAACCCTCAGTAGTGTGAATGTGTATCTGCATCACCAGGGTCAACATTTCCAGCCCTTGGACGTGCAAACACAAACACAGTAAGCAGCAGTGAGGAAGGGCTGGAGGGATGGATGTGTTTCCAGTTAAGCACAGTGAGAAGGATCCAGTCCAGGGGGCTGTGCTCTCCTGTAGCCCCGGGATGGGTGACCTGCTCGCTAGCAAGGATGCCAGCAGTGGGGTTGCAGCACAGCACGGCTTATTCCTGTTTGCTCCAAAGGAAGGAAGCAAAAGACCACTCCTACCAGAGAAAAGATCTATCTGGAAACCAGCTTTTATCATTTGGCCAGAGGAACCCCAGGCACACAACAAGGGCTCAGTGACCAGCATCTCCTTCACAAATACCTAGTACTGACCCTGAAGACACAGCTTGCAGTGTCCATGAGTCAGAGAGGCTGAGCATGGTAAGTCAGCCCTCCAAGAGGTTTTGTCCCATAAACCCACCTCCCTTTCCATCACTTGGAACTTTATAAACCCAGTTCTCTCCCAGCTATCCCCTTACCACTGCTATCGAGGTGCTTGCCCATGCACCAGCCTCCTAGCCAAAAGCCAGGGCACAAGGGAGGGCTACTCTGCTCTCCCCTTTCCCCCTGTGTCCATCACAGCTGTCCCTTTGCAAAGTAGAACAAGGCTTGGAAAACTGATGTCTAGCTTGTGTTTTCAGATGGATCACCTTGCAACTGCCTGGTAAACATGAATAGGAGCTGGATCCCCCTTCCCTGCTTGCTCCTAGCTTCTGGGCAGCTGAGGGTCTCAGCTGCAGGGGAAAGAGGAGAGCTAGGAGGAAGCCACACATGAGAAAAGGGGCATTTTGGTACCAGGTTTGTGCCAGGCAAGAATGGGAGAAGCAAGAGGGGCAGGGGAAGAGCTGGGCACCAGGGGACTGCCCCAGGCCGTTTCTCAGAAGCTCTTACCAGCTTCCCCATTAAACAGGCACTGAGGCAATAGGATTAAAGGGTCAGGGAGCATGGGACCACATCCGAGACTGGATTATCTGGAAGAGAATTAAATGAAGATTATCTCCAGCCTAGCACGCACTGCCAGTGCCAGGTCACTCTGCTTGTTAAATCTCCCTCTGCAGCAGCCCCCTCCCCTGTGCTGGCAGCCCAGGTCCCCCATTGTCACAAGGACTGGATTTAAAGCTCCTCCATCTCTCTCTCCTTTTCCCCATATGGGGGACCCAGGGGGCTACAAACTCATCTGCAGCTCCCTACATCAGAGCAGGGCTGGAAGGATCTGTTATTAATAATTAAGCACCCACAGAGTACAAGCAGAGGAGGGCTGCAGCATCCCATGGGACCTGGGGCATCCCTGGAGTGTGTGATGAAGCACATCCTGAAGGATGCCAGTACTGAGCACCAGTGAGTTGTGCAGTGGGGGAGTATGGGAAGAACTGCATGGGGATGGGATGTCCTGGGGACACAGACACAGGGCTGGGATATGGAGAGGCTTTTCCAGGGGCATGGTCAAGCCTGGGGATGGCTGGGAGATGGGTCTGGCACCTGGCCCCATGTGGAAGGTGCCCCAGGCAGCAGAGCAAGCTCACCAGCCAGATGCAGACCCCTTCATCCCACTGTGCTCCTTGGCTCTGTTGTCCCATTTCCAGAGGGGATATTGTGTCTCCTCAAGGAGATGCAGATGACTGCCCCACTCATCACAGAGGGCCTGGCTGTGAGCTGCCTCCACCTTGCTCCAGCAGCTCCCTGAAGGGATGATTACACATCTCCATGAAGAGGGCACTTACCATAGGTTCATCTTCCCCAGAACCTCCTGCCTGCACTCCACAAGCACTAATTAATTAAGCCACAGACCCGGAGCTGCAATGGGATCTGTGTCTGCCTGCTACAGTGGGGAAACCCAGATGGGGTTATAGCAGGGAGGGTTTGACTACAGAGGAAATCACTACCAGAGCCCAGAACAGACTCCGAGTTCCCGCAGCTCAGTTGCGGCACATGGGGGTGCTCCCAAATGGGGTCAAATCCTTGCCTGGCAACAAGAAATTATAGAAGGTAGCAAGGAAACAAAAAAAGAGCCAAAATGGATTTTTGGGAAGCAGATGGCTAAAGGTGTGCAAGGAAAAAAGCAACGAGAAGAAAACCTCCCCCCAAAAACCCAGTGTAACAAGTGTTACACTGACAATAAAAATGAAGCCTCCAGGGGTAATTTGGGGAATTACAGATCAGTAAATTGCGCATCTGTGTGCACCAAATTGATTGGAATGATAATTAAAACCAGAACATCTCATAATACAGCCCCGTGTGCACGTCTCAGATGAAAACCGCGTCTCGCTCGTCTCTCCCATTTCTTTGGATGTGCCAGTCCAGCAGTGGATGTAGAACAGTGAAGCAGTGATTTGTTTAGAGTTCCTCTGACAGGAGATTGTCCAGAGAGCTGCTACAAAAGCTAATTAGCCATGGGGCAGGAGGCCCTGTCTTTTCCTGCATGGGGAACTGGCAAGGGGTCCCAAAACAGAGAGGTTAAATGGGGTTTTAATGGCAAAAGATTAGCAGCAGTGCAGTTGGGATGCGTGGTAGGCTTCCTGCTGTACGAGGGTGTTATTAATGGCCTGGATGGAGGAGTGGAGGCAGGAGATAGGAGCAAGCACAAACTTCTTCAGGTGATTCATGAGCACAGGAAACAGCAAGGAGCTTCAGAGAGTCCCAAAGGTACTCTAGGAATGGGTACCACGGTGCCAAATTGTACTGATGCTGATAAACACAAAGAAATGCACTTTACAGCATGAAAGTTACAGGTTTTATGTTGTACCATTCCCAGAGGAGACTGGGGCTGTCTCGGGAACAGCTCAGTCCACTCTCCCTGTTGAAGGCACAGCAGCAACAAGGGAAGCCTCAAGGCAACTGAGATGGGGCAGGCAATGTGTGGCAAGTAGTGAGGAGAGAGGCATGAGGCCAGAGATGGGCACAGCAGGGCTGTGATGGGGCTACTGAGAGGAGTGGGGAGTCTGAGGGATGGGGACCCCAATGGGGAGGCACGAGGCAGACTTACAAGTTGCAGAGAGAAGATGGGAGAAAGCCCAGTTTTCCCTGTTGCCAAGCAGGAGGCTGGGGAGTGATACACAGGCACAAGGCAGGAAAACGCTACATGACCTGATGCAAGATTGAATGATGGTGTTTTTTTTCCCCAGGAAATAGCTGTTTGACACCACTCAATGAGATTCAGCGCTGGACTAGATGTACACACAGATATCAATGAAACCCAGAGCATTGCTATTATTGGTGACATTTTGCGATGGAAAACCTTGTTCTTGGGGCTCCAGCTCTGCCAGACTCCCAGAGGACCATGTCATCCCATGGCTGCTGTGCCAGCCCCACTCCTTACCCTGCCCCAGCCGCTGCTGGGGGCTCAGCATCAACCCAGAGGCAGTGAGACAGCTCCTACCCAGCCAGACCTTGTTAGCAAGACTTAATATTGCTCTGCTGAACAGGAGGATGAGAGTCCAGGAGGGTGGCACAAGGAAAGCCCTCAGGAACAGAAACTCTCCTCCTTGGCATCCTGCACCTGCAAGCTTTTGATAGTCTTTAGGCCTGTCTGTTGTCCAGAGAAGCTGTGGCTGCCCCCTCCCCAGCAGTGTTCAAGGCCAGGTTGGATGGGGCTCAGAGCACCCTGCTCTAGTGGAAGGTGCCCCTGCCCATGGCAGGGGGTTGGGACTGGATGAGCTTTAAGGTCCCTTCCAAACAAAACCATTCTATGACTCAGTGCAGAGCAACCATAGCAGAGGAACTGCTGCAAACTTGGCCAACATCACCCCATCCAGGCTATCCTGGCAGTGCCAGCCATGCCAAGCCCATATTCCGTACCAGGAATATCTTCCATCTGCACTGGGAAGAAGCCCCCCTCCCGTGAGAGGGCAGGCAGCTGCTTCAGCCATCATGCACTCCAAAAAGGCTTCACAGAACAGGACAAAACTTTCAGGTGGAGACGGAATAGGAAGTGGAAAACCTTAAGGAAACACTGATCCGGAGGCTCCCAGTGCTGCTCCAGCCCCTGCTGGCTCCCTGCAGCCCTGGCTTCCCATCCGTGCCAGCAGCTCCTCAGCCAGACCTGCTGTTCTCCTGGGTTTTGCCTCCTTCCAAAGCCCCATCTCTGCCGACAGACATGGGGCTTCTGGTGTCCCTGCCTATGGCAGGGGGGTTGAAACTAGACGATCTTGAGGTCCTTTCCAATCCTAACTATTCTATGATTCTATGATAAGTGAACCCTACAGTTGCTCTGCTGCAGGTGAAACCCAGGCTTGGAGAAGGGCTTGCAGGGGTGAGAAGAAAGAGCACCAGCCCCTGGCACCTTCCTCCTCTCCTTAGGAAAGGTTGGAAGGCTCCTGGTATTTTAGTCATATGTCAGCCATGAAGTTATTTCCCACTGCACAAGCAGTTTTTACTTCCCTCCTTCCCACAAGCCTGGTGACACCAGTCCCACAGCTCACCTTGCCAAGCACATTATGGGACATTATAGAAGTATATTCCCAGGTTATTACAATGGGATTATATCCCTCCAGCCTCCAAGTGCTCCTTTCACATTCATCTTTAATTAAAGGAAGAAAGAGCCCACTTGTGCCCCAGGACCACGGCCTTCATACATCTGTGTCTCTGTCTCTGAAAGAGGAGAAAACTTCCTCTCCACTCCCTTCCCAACTTCTCTCTCCTAGATCCATCATCATTAGCAACTATAAATGTCAGAGCTGCAGCCATTAGGCTGCTATTCCTAGATAAATAATGCTTTTCATATTTAATTTACAAGTGGTTGCAGAGCCTCTTTGGGGTGCACGGGGTTAATTAAGAGCTGAATTCAGTGGAAATGCTTCTCCCTGAGGAAACCCAATTAAACTCTTCTGGCAAAAACGAACCCAAGGATGGCCAGGATTTCTCCCCAAAGAGCACTTCTGCACCAGCCACCCTGAGCACTGTGTCCCACCTCATGCCATGCCAATGCTGCTGATGGGCACAACTGGCTGTCCGTGACCCCCATGGGAGAGGAAATGGGGCATCAAAGCAGTGGAGGTAAGAAACAGGCAACGATGAGGACAGGACTAAGGAGCACCCAGCACCTGCATTGGACACGTACTGTAACAGCTTCTCCGTTTGAGTTTGAATGTTGAGAGTCCCTGGCATGCCAGTGATGCTCACGGTTCATCCTTCCTCCTGCTGCACAAACAAGTTGCCAAATGCTCCTCAGAAAAGTGATCTCCGAAACAGGAGGTGCACCAAGACCTTGCTATGCAAGTGAAGGAAGCCCCTGGCTGCCTCCTCCTCCCAGACATCTGCTCAACAAAGCAATGCATGATGCAAATCACAAACTACCACAGGCTCTGTGTGAGTTATACATCCTTCCTGTGGTGGTATATGGGCAGCAGCTCCTTTCCTTCCCAAGAAAAGCACCATTGCTGAAGAAACAAAACAAATACAAGAATCCCTTTAGGAAAGGAAGTGAGATCTTTTGGGATGACAGGGAAATTTGTTTACATGGACTTTTTGCTCTGATCCCAGCCGAATGAGGAAGGCAGTGATTCAGGGAGCCCATATCTGGCTCACCAGACAGGATGAAAAGGCTAAAATTCACGTGTTTGATGGCCATACACAACACCTTGTAAAGCACCTGTCAATGCAAGTGTTTGGTGGCACCAATAAACAGCTCCTCAAACCTTTTAAACATATGTTCACTCTTCTGCATGTGTCCTTTCAACAGCCAGATCCAAGAGGCAAATGGTCTGGTGGCATCTCCATGTCACCCCATCCTGAACAGTTTCAGCTTCAAGGAGGTGAAGGACTAGTACCAGGAATTTCCCTTAGCAGCAGGTGCTTGGTCCTAGGGACCTGCATGTCCCACAGCATCTTCCCTGGCTCCATCCCTGCATGATGCTGGCTGGAGCCCCACCTGAAAGTGACTGAGCTGTTCCTTCAACTCTCACAGCGCAAGGAAGATGAGCACCATGTCATCCTTTCATCAGCCTCAGTGTTTGATGTGATTTCCTGCTGCATTCACTTGGCACTTGAACATTCAGGACTATCCATTTAATCTAAATTGTGCTCTTAATTTCATCATTGTGTTGTTCCACCTCTAATTGGCTTAGAGGAATCTCACAGGAAGTTTGCCCTGCAACGTGTCTGACAAGCATACATGTGCTTGGTTGGCCTTCATAGAACATTTGCAAGGCAGAGCACAGAAATCAGGTTATCCTGTTGACTGGCAGCATGGATAATGAACTTGGGGGGCACAAGTCCCTTTGGTAATGTGCTCTGCTACCAAACCAGAGCTCCTGTACCCCACAAAGCCTACCCCATCCTTCCCCAGGCCATGGCCGGGCTTAGACAGAGATGCCTGCTGCTGAGCCAGGCAGTGTCAGGGGAGCCAGGCAGCTCATGGAATGCGTGTATTTCTGTTCAGATATGGTTATTTCCTCCGAAAGCATTTCCAAGTGAGGCTGCACAGGGAGGAAGAGAGATGGGTATTTGCTACACCTCTACTAACTTGTTTTCCACCCTTGTTCTTTTAGCATCTCTGCTGTTTAGCTGCATGCAGCTCCTTACAGTACCTTTCAGTGTGTGACATGCCCTAACTGGGAGGAGGACAGGGGAGAAAAATCAGGCTCTAGAAAGTCTTCAGCCCCTTCCCCAGAGGCTGCAAATCCTCATCTCCTTGGTGCCATCACAAACCTGAGGACTCAGCAGGAAAAGCTGAAAGTGGGAGCAAAGCAGAAGGAATCCTGGGAACCACATGGACCGCATCCCAGGACTTTGCAAAGCCCACAGAGCCTTCCCCATGCTCTGCAGTGGGGAAGCCAAGAGCCTCTCAGACCAGTCCTACCTGGACCTGCCTGCTCATACTCTCTTGGCTGCACATAAGCACATAAGTGAATGGGTTAACACCTATTTGGTACTTACCCAAAACAAGCCTCCTGCTGACAAAAAGCCTCAGGAGCCTGGCAAGGATGGGCATACAGGGAGAGCCAAGGATGCCAACATGCCATCTCCCCATCCCTTGGGAAGTTTCTGTATTTAATTAGAAGTTAAAGCAAGAAGGAGGAGTGCATGTGTAGGAGTAAACCATCACCCGGGCAGCCGATTTCTCCCATGCAGGAGACAGAAGCGAAGGAACATTTAATCCTGCTGGCTGAGCATGGCCAAAGGGAGATCTACAGGGACTTCTCTGTGCAAATGCCGTACGGTGACAAACAGCCTGGGTAACAGGATAAGCTTTATCTGAACAATCAGCCACTTCAGTGCAGCCTCCCAGGGCCACTGGCACCGGCCAGCGAGGGGTCGCCTGGGGACACCTCCTCTCTGGCAGAAGAGGAGCTGCTGAAGAACAGCCTCCAATGGTGCTGGATTTGGGCGATTTAACCCCAAATCCTCACTGAGCACCCCCTTTGCCTAGAAACTGCCCTGTTACACACACCCCATAGCAAAACCCTTCTGCTTACTGCTTTGGAGCAGGAGGGGAGGGCTTCATACACCTATCAGGGCTTTCAGTTGCCAGCACCATCCCTGCCTGCGACCTGCCTGCTTTCCGAGAGCTCTTGTGAGCACGGGGATACTAATGATGCTGCCTTTTGATATGCAAACAGAGCGCTCATTACGCCTCTCGCCCCACATCCTCTGAGCTGTTAATTAAAGAGTGTGCAGCAGGCAGAAAATTATCATCGTCGCCTGCAAAATAAACCAACAATGCTTGGATGGCTGCACCCCCCCCCAGAGCACACAGACCTGACAGTGGAGGGATGGATGGATGGATGGATGCACGGTGCCCAGGGCTTGGGCAGGTGAGCCCCAAAGATCCCATGCAGCCACAGCCTGCAGCATGGAAAGATGCAACAGTTTGGAACTGGTCAGGTTGAGGGCAGCTGTGGCATAGAATCATACAGTGGTTTGGGTTGGAAAGGACTTTAAGATCATCCAGTTCCAACCCCCTGCCATGGGCATGAGGGAAAAATGCAGTGCTCCCAGGCTGCAAAGCTGTCAATGCCACTAGGCAGAGAAGCTCTTTGCCTAACCTATCCATGGATCTAGGGGAAGAGGAGAGATCCCTTTCTATCAGCCCAGGGAAGGAGAGCTTTCCCCTTCTCCAGCCTGGACACTCACTGCTGGAAGCAGAGATAGAAACAAGTTATTTTAGTGCTGACCTTCATGGTTCCTCTGCTCCTTAGGATAGAGGGAGACCTGGATCCACCGCAGTGCTTTTCAGGGCAGGTAGCAGTGACGAGGTGCTCTTGGTGGGGAGCCCTGGAGAGCTGCTGCTGCAGCCCACAAGCAAAGCTGGTGGGGCTGATGTGCACAACAAGCTGATGCTTGGGCCTTGATGAGCCTTTTGGGGAGAGAGGAGCAAGATAATGGGAGCCAGGTGGGGAAGGATGCCCTGATAGCTCACAGGAACAGGACTCCTGCACTACAGCTGCCCTGCTGAAGGAAGGGACCCATCCCCAAACTGCCTCTCCCCTTACTCCAGGATTTTGCCTTGCAAACATCCAGCAGCTTTTGGGGGCTCTGAATCCAGCCCTTGCAGAGAGAAGCAAGTGCCTGCAGCAATCATGACAAATCAAAGGGAAAGGTGGGAGTCGGAGCCCGATATTTCCTTCTGCTCTAAATGAGGAGTCGAGTTAACCTGTTAGTGAGCAGAGCCTGACCCACTTTCCCTCTTAGGGGGATTCCTGTCTAATCCAAGAGCCCCAGGGGCTGCCTCTCCCTGCTTTGCTAAACCAAAACCTCAGCTGTAACTCTCTAGAGCAGAACGATGCTTGAAACTCCAGGTTCCACCATACTCCCTTATCTAAAGGGGGAGGACAGCACTTGGCTCTTGGGTTGGTTTGGGCACATTCTGGGGGTCCCCTGTCTTTCCACTGATGCCCTATGGCTGAGAAGGGAGCTGCTTGGAGATGTAGCACAGCCCTTTAGCTAGAAGAACATGTTATTTTTTTCCCCTGCTATTTTTTAGGATACAGCCAGCATTTGTCTCTGCTGTTGGGAAACAGGGATTACTGCAGAAATGAGTCTCTCCCACTCACTCCTCTGATGGAGCTGGTTAGAAATGACAGGAACAGCAGGTGCCTTGTGGACAGTAATGGACTCACTGTCTGCCTCTGCACCCGACAAGCACTGACAGATTTGTAACCCCGCAGGAAAGGGAGAGCTCTCAGGCTCAGGAGCTGACTGATGCTTCGGGGAGAGGCTGCTCCTTTGCACTTCTTGTGCCCATCAAAATACAAGCAGCCCCCTACTCGTGCTGTAAGCACTAAGCACAGCTAAAGGTGCGCTATATGGGAGCAAACAGCACCTCTCCCTGGCCTCCCAGGACAGGCTGTAATTGTGAAGGGGTTTCAGGTCCCCACCTCGTCCCTCTTTCTCCTCCCTCTTTCCAAGCTGATGTTTCTGTACCCCAGGGAGAAGGCTTCTCCATGGCAGGACATTGCTCTCTAGAGCTGGTGATGGGGATGACGAAGCAGTTCAGTGCCTTAGGGCAGAGCCTAACCCCCTGTTATCTCCCATATTGCCAGTGAGAAGATGCTGGGAATGGGATCTGTCCCTTGGATATTCCTACTGCTCCTAAGTGTTGCTGTACCCAGGTGCCATCATTCCTGCAGGGAGTATGGAGGCACAGACATGGGATCTGTGCAGAGAGGTGGTGTGTCATGCTCTCCTCTGGGATTTCCTCCTGCCTCCATCAGCGGTGGTGCTGGATGGTGATGAAGCTAACCTGGTGATGGCAATGATGACCCATGGCGGCCTATTTCCCAGGGGAAGTGGGCACAGCTCAGTGGTATGTCTTCCTCTCCCACCCCATCCTGCCCCTCAGGACAGGGCTGAACTGGAACATGCAAAAGGCAACTGAACCTAAACAACTCCACTTCTACCTCCTCCCACCCACAACCAAGTCTTTGCCCCACACCTCCAGCCTCCCAGGACCTTGCTGCAATGCAGAGGGTCCATTCTGCACAGCTCCAGTGACCATGGGCTGCCCCTGCCCTTCAGCCTCCCTCCCTCTCCTCCCACAAGTGGCACCATCTGTCTCCTCATCTCCAGGCTCACCCTGCCATCCATCACCGACTGCCTGAACGCATTATCCTTCACTTCTCCACACAGCAGTCAAGGCAAGCAGCTGGGACAAAGCAGTTTCTCTGATGAATCCCAGACGCATTTGCACCTTGGGCTCTGCAGGGATGGAGCTTTGCTGATTCAACCTCTGCAAAGGCTGACAAGGTCTGCAGAGCTGCCTGGCACCTTGGGCACCACCTGGGACCCTTGGGATGGAATCTGGGACAACCTGAATAGCACCATGCTGGACCACAGGCAGCTAAATCCATCCTTGTTGCCATGTCCTAGCTGGCTGCAGTATGGGTTATGAGGTGCTGGGAGGGAGTGTGGTACCCTGTCTTTGCCCAAGGGCAGTGGGGAGGCTGGCAGTGCCGAATGGCCCAGCATGGGGGCATAAGCATGAGGGAGAGGATGGGATTGGGTTTTGCCTTTTGTTTGAATGGTTTTGCTTAGGACCACAACATTCCTGAGGCCGAAGCCTATTCATTACTGTGAGATTCTCTTGAGCTTCTCTCCCACTTTTGTGCTGTTTCCACTCCGTGAGGCAGGAGCTTTGCCTGCAGCATCCCTGCAGCCCCAGGGGCACAAGGGCTCAGCCTGTCTGCATTCCCAGTGCTGCTCCCTGCAAACCCTGCCCAGGGCAAAGCTTTATCCTGCAATAAGGCCAGTGCTGGAGACACCCTTCAGAGCCCACAGCCCCATGCTCCAAGCCCTGCTTCCCTCTGCCAGACCCCCCCCAGAGCAGCTCTAGCCCTGCTGCTCCCCCATATTGGTGGGTATGTGCTCCTGGGGGAGAAGTGGGCAAACATGTGAGTATGGTAAAGAAATACATCCAAGCCTTTACTCTGACTGATCCAGCATGAAAATGACAGCAGGGAAATCCCAATACTTCCACCTCCGGGATTTACACAGTAACACCTCCTGTGCCAGAGCTGAGGCAGGGATGTGCCTGTGGGGGAAGAGGTGGCATTGCTATTTCAGAGCCCCAAAGCATCTGACCCACACCGACCTGGTATCACAAACATGTTAATTAGGGGGAAAAAAGAAGTTGGAAGGCAAAGAATCCCAGCTTCTTGTGGTATATTATATATAACAATCTGATAAATACATGGTTTAGTGTGAGCTGCTGATAATAAATGCTACAAATTTAAATGCCTTACCCCACACTCAGTACATAGCTATGCAAAACAGAAGTTACTTTGGGTTAATATATAGTTAGTATTACGAGTCACTTAGTTGACCTTGCACTTGGCATGAAGTTTAACCATGCCAAGGTCAAGGTCCTACACCTGGGTCGGAGCAATCCCAGGTACAGCTACAGATTGGGCAGAGAAGAGATTCAGAACAGCCCTGCAGAGAAGGACTTGGGGGTGTTGGTCAATGAGAAAATGAACATGAGCCAGCTTCAGTGTGCGCTTGCAGCCCAGAAAGCAACCGTATCCTGGGCTGCATCAAAAGGAGTGTGACCAGCAGGTCCAAGGAGGTGATCCTGCCCCTCTACTCTGCTCTCGTAAGACCTCACCTGGAGCATTGTGTGCAGTTCTGGTGTCCTCAACATAAAAAGGACATGGAACTGTTGGAACAAGTCCAGAGGAGGCCACGAGGATGATCAGGGACTGGAGCACCTCCTGTATGAAGACAGGCTGAGAAAGTTGGGGCTGTTCAGCCTGGAGAAGAGAAGGCTGCGTGGAGACCTCAGAGCAGCCTTCCAGTATCTGAAGGGGGCCTGCAGGGATGCTGGAGAGGGACTATTCATTAGGGACTGTAGTGACAGGACAAGGGGTAATGGGTTAAAACTTAAACAGGGGAGGTTTAGATTGGATCTAAGGAAGAAATTCTTTACTGTGAGGGTGCTGAGGCACTGGAATGGGTTGTCCAGGGAGGTTGTGAATGCTCCATCCCTGGCAGTGTTCAAGGCCAGGTTGGACAGAGCCTTGGGTGATATTGGTTTAGTGTGAGGTGTCCCTGTCCATGGCAGGGCGGTTGGAACTGGATGATCTTAAGGTCCTTTCCAACCCTAACTGGTCTATGATTCTATGACTCTATGAATTGTTGCATTTCTGCATGCTAATATTAAATATGCACCTACATACTGACTGTGTAGATATCAGCAGATATTCATATGCCAAGACTGATCTAGAGCTTTAAATAACCCTAAAGAAGCATTTTTGGAGAAGCATACAATGTTCAGAGGGCTAAGTGGTGATCAGGCCCTGCAGGTTCCTGTCTGTGGGTCCTGCTGGTTTGGAAAAGCAGGAAAAGATGAACAGTTTTAGCTCTCAGATGATGCAGGGAATGCTCCATCCCTGGCAGTGTTCAAGGCCAGGATGGACAGAGCTTGGAGCAACCTGGTCCAGTGGAAGAAGTCCCTCTCTGTGCAGGAGGTTGGAACTGGATGATCTTAAGGTCCTTCCCAACCCAAACCATTCTGTGATTCTATGATTTTGGGGTCACTTGACACTGTCCATCAATGCAGAATGTTATCACCACAGTTGAATGGAGCCATCAGGGGAGCTCTGCCACCCCCATGGCACATCCCCAGAGATCAGTTCCCCCATGTCCCCTCTGAGCATCTCCCTCCTGGGGACAGACCCCTCAGCTCCTGCTGCTCAACCAGCATGTCCTGGCTGCCTGCTTAGCTCCGAGGTGCCACGGAGTCACCAGCATCACGTGAAGAGTGCAGTCCTCTGGAGATGTCACCCAGCCCCTGGTCCTTGCTGCTGCTCTGCCCACACCAGCCTGGGGAGAGGCCGTGTCTTTTCCCCCACCCGTGGCACACAGCTCCTGGGCAGCTTCATTCCCACAGGCATTTTGTCCAGGCTGATGCAAAAGCTTTTCCCTTCCTTCCCAGGGGCCATTCTGCAGCCTGGCACTGGGGATTACCAGGCAGCTTCCCACACACTTTCACCCCCTTCTCTCCAGATTCATCCTTCTTATCTCTCCTCCCTTGGGTATTAGCACCCTGTCTCCATCCAGCCAAACCAGAAGTGAAGCTCTTTTAGTCTCTATTCACACACCAGCTTTCCAGCCTGTGTTCTGGAAACCACCCCAGGCTGGATCATAGGATTATAGAATGGTTTGGGTTGGAAAGGACCTTAAGATCATCCAGTTCCAACCACTGCCATGGGCAGGGACACCTCACACTAAACCGTATCACCCAAGGCTCTGTCCAACCTGGCCTTGAACACTGCCAGGGATGGAGCATTCACAACCTCCCCAGTCAACCCATTCCAGTGCCTCAGCACCCTCACAGTAAAGAATTTCTTCCTTATATTCAATCTAAACTTCCCCTGTTTAAGTTTGAACCCGTTACCCCTTGTCCTGTCACTACAGTCCCTAATGAAGAGTCCCTCTCCAGCATCCCTGTAGGCCCCCTTCAGATACTGGGAGGCTGCTCTGAGGTCTCCACGCAGCCTTCTCTTCTCCAGGCTGAACAGCCCCAACTTTCTCAGCCTGTCTTCATACAGGAGGTGCTCCAGTCCCTGATCATCCTCGTGGCCTCCTCTGGACTTGTTCCAACAGTTCCATGTCCTTTTTATGTTGAGGACACCAGAACTGCACACAATGCTCCAGGTGAGGTCTTACGAGAGCAGAGTAGAGGGGCAGGTTCACCTCCTTGGACCTGCTGGTCACACTCCTTTTGATGCAGCCCTTTCCCACTGCACCAGAATCTCCAGCTGGGTCCAGGCAGGTATCTGTGTTTTTCCTTTTCTTTGGGAGCTACAGCTGTGATACTTTGCAGAGCAGGGCAGCTTCCCAGGTCCACCTCCTTGTCTGGCCATGGTTATGGCTACAATTCATCCCCAGTGAGGGCTGAAATCCCTACCGAGTTCTCCTCTGCCTCCCCAAAAGCTATAGGAGATCAGCAGAACCCTGATTCTACAGGCACCATGGTGATCTCCAATTCCCTTCCCATCAGGTTGCAGGAAGGATCTCCAGGTCCCAGAGAAGCATGTGGGCAGGTGAAAGCCTCAGTGAAATGAGATGGCATCCAGTGCTCTCCTTGGGATAAATATCCCCCCTCTGCTGCCACCAAGTTGCTGCCAGTTCTAGGGAGGAGGTGGATTGTAGATGGAGCAGAGCCAGCTCAGAGGAGGCTGTTTAAACTATGGCAGACCCAGAGCTGCTGTACTTTACACTGGGGACTACATCCAGCCTTTCATCTATCCATACGTGGAGGTTTGAGGTGTCTTCTTGCTTGCAGGGGTTAGCAGGGTGAGTATTTTCAAAGGCAAGTAAAGGGATGACGAAAAGCAGCATCCCCAGCTGGGAGCAAAGAGCAGCTTTTGTGGAAGTCACGTAAAGACAGAAATCAATACAGCTCTAAAGCAGGCACAACAAAAGAACAAGTGGAAAAAGCAAGTGGCCCACCCAAATCAAACCAGAAGGTGCCAAGCAAGGAGCCTGACAGCAGCTTGGGACAGCAGGAGAAGCCGCTGAGGAAGAACAAGTTTAGAGCCAGAGCCTGAAACACGCAGGTCTACAAAGCAGCTTGAGACAAGACCTCCAGTATTGAGTCCCACTGGTGTCCTGATGTGGGGTTTAAGACCCTTCTCTATGCAGAAGTCTCCCACAGCCTGTCTGGGAGCCAGTGATACCCCCTGTGCCACAGATGATGCCTCCTCCTCCATCTATGACCCTGTCTTGTTCTGGCTCCATCACCTGACATCTAGCCATGGTCCCCAGGGAAGGATCAGACCCTGAGACGTGTAGCCGGGTGCCAGGGGGACAAGGCACAAACTTGTCATTGCCATTCACTCCTGCAGCACATGAACCTTTTCCGTGGCCATCTTGCAGAGCCCACAGACCCTACCTGCTCACTGCTTCATCACCAAGAGGCTCAGGGCATCTTCTCAGCCTCCTCTGGGGACACCAGCCAGTGTTCCTGCCTGCTCCTGTCCCCGTGCTGCATCAGCAGCCTGTGGATCAGCTCCAGCATTGTGCCTGGAGGAGATGCAGCACTGACATGCAGGCTCAGCAGAAGAGGTGTCCCATGGGGACAAGAGCTGCTCCCCTGTTCCCCTCTAGCATTGTTGTCAGAGCAGCCAGTGCTGGAGGCTGAAAAGCCACAGCCAACAGCATGGAGAAGCCCCGAGCAGGGGCAGGGGGAGCAGGAGGAAGGCTCGGGGAGCTGGGTGACCTTGGAAGGCACCTACTGAACCTGTATCATAGAGCTAATCCGGGATTTCGGTGCTTACACACTGACAGCAATAGCCATGGGTACCCAAGCAGGAAGCCTGCAGCAAACACCCCAGTGCACCCCATCCAGCACGCCTTGGTGTGCTCTGGGCTCTGACTGCCTGGTGCCCACCCCAAGCTCTCACCGGGCCCCCATTTCCCTATCTAGGACTCCCTGTTGGCATCTAAGCCGAAGCCCTGACCCCATCTCCAGCCTGGTTTGTGGGGAAGCCCCTGGATACTGAGCCACCTGCGTGCCCGGGAGCGGAGGGAGCTGCACGGCTGGGGTGGGAGATACCCCCAGTTTGCTGACTCCTGGTACCCCTGAGCGTGCTGTCTGCAGGCTGCTGCCGCCTGTGCCTGCAGCAGGACCAGCGCTGGCTCCTCAAAGGGCTCATTGTGGGTGATGGTGGAGGCAGGGACACAGGCGGCATTGAGGGCGGTGGGTGCTGCACACCCCATGCCTGGCTGCGGGCAGCCCCGACCTCCCCGGCCCCCAGGACAAGGCTGGTTTGTAAGGCAGCCGGGAGCTGCAGGAGGACGAGGCACCCAGCATGAGCCCATGGAGCCTCTGCAGTTGTCCTCTTACCCTGCTCCCTGCCAGCCCCACCACCATGGCACAGCATCTCCCTCAGCTCCCCAGACCTGGCTTGCTTGTGCAGCCCTCGGGGTGACACTCGGCACGGCCACCGCCACCCCAGTGCTCCTCACAGAGCCTGCTGGATGCTCTCCGTGCTCTCTGCTCCTTGGGAAGGAGCTGAGCGGATCCCAGCCTGGCCGTGGCGAGATTCCAGCCCTGCTTATTCCTCAGCAGCTCCTGCAGCCACCGGTAAACATGCGGAACAGAGGAAGGAAGGACAGCTGCCCCGGGGAAACCGGCCCCAAGACATCCGGCAGTCACAGCCGGTACCTGCAGCCGGGCTGGTCTGAGCCCTGCAAGGGCTGGCAGGGTGCTGGAGGCAAAGCTTTCCAGTCTCTCCTGTCCCACAGCACCCCAGGGATGTGTATAAGGAAGAACCACTTCCGTGGTGAGCCGTCCGTGTGACCTGTCAGGTGGTGGAGACGTTTCCTCTCCCAGCCCCGGAGCCAGGAGGCTTCTGCCAACCACACGGGCAGGTTGGTGGGGTTGGGGTTCCGGGAAGGGTGAAGCAGCAGCTCCCCACCTGTGCCAGCACACACCTGGTGGGGAGCAGGCTCAGCCCCTTCCCTCCCTATGGGGCTTTGTACTCTGCAAGCAGGGGTGCATGCCTGCTGGTGGGGCAGCTCTTTACAGACTGGAGGATGCCAAAGTGGTTTGGGGAGTGGGCATGGGGCTGGTACCCACCAGGGCTCACTGTGTGGGGCTTCAAGGCACAGTGTTCTGCACCCTTAAAGCAGTGGCTGGAGGAGGCAGGGTGTCCTTGGGGATGGATGGGGACCCTTCTGTCCTTAGAGAGACAGATGCTCAGGGCAGTGTGAATGGCACTGACTCATGTGCATCCTGGAGCGTGCAGGCTCCCTCAGAGGCCTTGTGAACAGCTTAGGATGAAATGAGAGAGTGAACTGATCCCTCCTACTTCCCCAGGGACTTCAGGAGAGCTAATTTCAAGGCTCCACAGAAGCCTGAGACCCACATCAAAGGGGCTGGGAAGGCAGAGCAGATGCTGTGCGTGCCAGTGGTGTGGGTCAGGCCTGGCTCTCCAGCAGAGGCATGGCCATGGGATGGTAGGAGCCTCACCGCCCTGGGCCCTCCACCACAGCCTCTTTGGGTCAGGGCTGGGGATGCAGCAGGTCCCATTGCCTCCTGCCACAGGCAGGCAGCCCCTTCCTGTGCCAGCACCCTGTTCCATCATGGTCCTTTGGCAGCTGTGCTCCTCACCTTGTGCAGGAGCACAACTATTTCAGGACAGAACTACAGTGCTCCAGTTGGAATTTCTCTTGTCTCAAGCACTGCAAACAGCATCCATCAGTCTCCCCATCTTCCCTGGGGAGTGGTTGGTTCCTCCCAGCGTTCTATCAGATCTGATAGATCCCTATCAGATGTAGTGGCCATGGCTACATATCAACCTCAGAGCAGCTTACAAAACCCCCAGAGCATTGCAAGTAACGGTAAGAACAATCAGGACAAGCAGGAGGCAGGTTGTTCCACTTCTTAGCCCCTGCAAAGGCTTTTAATGGAAACATTAAGACTGATACAAATACTGGACAAACACAAGCTCACGTGTATATGCACCAGAGGGACAGCAGAATGAGGGGTAAAAGAAGGGCTGTATTCATAACCATAAGGATGCATTTCCAGTTAGTAAAGCTAAGCACCCCCAAGCCCAGGTCTGATAAGCCCCAGCACAGACACCGTGCTAGCAGAAGGCACCAGCGTGCTATTACTTTCTGTTAACCCAGCAGTGTCATAGTTGCAAAAGACAACTCTGAACAGACAGACAAGATCAGTCCAAAAACCAGTTCATCACTGCCCAGCAATGGAATGGAGGAATGAAAGGGAAGAACCAATGACCAGCATCCTATATCCTTTGGGTAACAGATCCTGAAATGCATCTTGGAGTTTGTACATAGGAGAGCATGAATGGGTAAAACTAACTTGCTTAGGGATGCTGTATAATAAAGTCACCTTCCCCTTCTACAAGGGCTTGCTATCTTACACCATGGTTAAACAGTCCCACTCTTCAGCTGCTTGCAGAAGTTTTCAAGACACAATGTGTATGGATGCAGAGCACCTTACCCTGGCACAGCAGGAAGGTGGCACACATGGCTGGCTCTGATGACTGCCATTAGCCCTGCACTAGCTACTAAGGAGAAAAAGAACTGTTACAGCTGAACCCAGGACACATTCATTATGGGATCAAAGCAACCCCGTACCTGATGCCACCATCCAGCCCTAAGAAGTAGTTTCCTGAGGGTTTTCCTGTCTGAGCCAGCATGGGATGCTGGCAGGGACTGGAAGGGAGGCAGCGGCACAGGGCTGGCCAGGGGAGACAGGGGATACTCCAAAGACAAACTGCTGTTTAACCACACTTCTAATCTCTGGTTTTCACACATCCCCCTTTTTCACTGCAGTGAAACATGGAAACTCCCAGTAAACACCCACCCAACCCCTGTAAATTCACAATACATAGATGATTTCTATTAAAAAAATACCAGAATTGGTGTTAAAGTTACTACTGCATTTTGAACTCACAAGAAATGGGACTATGAAAGATAAAGGCCTCATGAAAGTGTTGACTTGGATACAGTGTGATTTATGGGACATGTTTCATACTGTGAAGCCTGGTGTGCACTTTTAGAGAAAAAACCAAAAATACAATGATATGTGAAAGCCCAATGGGGCTTTTGATACCGGCTTTAGGTCTTCATCAGCAGGTGATTTTCCTGTTGACCTCACCTTAAGGGAGGTGGAAACAGGCTCTGGAGGGATGCCTGTGGCTGGGGGAGAACTGCACTGTGTCCTATTGATGTTATTTTCTGTGCTAGGAATAACAGAGACTGTAAGGTTTGACCTTTCCTAGGAGGTTCCTCAGGAGTAAGATGGGATGCTAAGAGGGCCACCAGCCCCTGTTGGTGACAACTGTGAGGGTGGTCTTGGAGGGCTAGATAAGTGTGCACAGCCTCAATAGGATCCTTAGCTGAGCTGGGTTAGCACAGCTGGTCAGTTCTGGGATGCTCTCTGTGCTTGTGGAATCTGTGTTTCCAAACAGACATCGGGCAGGCTGGAGAGACAGGCAGGAATGATGAAAAGCCCAGAACCCCCCACTTCATCATGAGAGATAAAGAAGTTTAGTCTATTTAACTTCTCAGAGAGAAGGTTAAGAGGTGCCTTGATCATGATCTATTAATACCTACACAGGAGAAATAGTTCAGATACTAGATAGCTCTTTAATCTAATAGGCAAAGACATAATGCAATCCAGTGGCTGGAAGCCAAAACTTGACGTCTCCAGACTAGAAATAAGGGCACGTTTCACCGTCAGGTGCATCAGGCTCTGGAACAACTCACCACCAGCAGTGATGGCATCTTCCCCAAGATGCAGGTGTGCCTGTGCCCTGCTGATGGCTCCGATGCAGGAATGATACAAGGCAGTAGCCCGTCACCCCCAGGGGCAAGGCTGCACAGACTATTGGCACATCACAACCATCACAAAGATTATTTGGCACTTAAAGTGTGGGATTTTACAAACGGATGGTTGAAGGTATTTATTTTTGTATAGAGGAGACAAATCTCCTTTCCTACCACAGCAACTTAAAACTGATCTGTAGCTAGGATGCTGTTAAGGATATCAAACAGCATAACATTGGGATGGTTGCTTTTGTCTTTATTCATTTCCTTCATATAAAGACTTGTGGTGGCTTGTTGGAAGGGAAAACAAAAAGGAAGGGGGAGTGAAAGGCTGGGGTAAATAAATACATCCTTGGCTACATGAACAGCCCTGCACACAGAGCTTATAAGCTCCTCAAGAGAAGGGATTATAGCATGAGCTGTTTATCACTGCTTCTGAACTACAGAAGGACGTCAAGTCTTAAGTCTTTTGTTAAAGCTTTGAGGTGAAGGCCAATGAGAAAGGACACTTTCTGAAAGTCAGGTGCCCCAAAATATTCCTTAACATCTGTCCCTTAAGATCAAGGTACCAAAAAATCACTCCATGAGACATCTCAGGGCTTAGCAATGATTCAGTAACCCCCCCACCAGCTCCGTGCACCATCAGGCTTTAGAAACTGCTCATGGGGAGGCTTGCACCCCACAGCCCTGCAATGGGAGGCATGGGGCAGGGGAGAGGCAGCAGCAGCCCCTGCTTCAGCACTTCCATCCTGCTGCAATGCCCCTTCCCTGGCCAAGCTGCTGCCAGCAAGCAGCAAACCCCTCCATCCTCTCCATCCATACCTGGCCTGTGCAGCAGCGAAGTTTTTGTCATCTCAGCACTTCCTTGCAGCATGGGAAGTCTCATCCAGGTGGGAAAGGGACTTCCATCTCCATTGGGAGCCAGCTGGAGCTGCATGCTGGCACTGCAGCCTGGGGAGCTCTCCTCCAGCAGGAAAATCATAGTGTGCAGGTGTGTTTGCAAACACTACAGTATTACACCAGCTCTCAAAATGCCACACTTAAGAACACAAATAGTGTTTCCTATTAGTCTGCCTTAATACATTGCTCTTTCTGTTAATGGCGTTTCGGTGGATGTAACGTGACGGGGTTACTGTGAGAATCATAACTTTGCATTCTGAGTGATTAGAACAGTAACCTTCATCTCACCTTAACAGCCATATTGGTATTTTATTATACATATCCCCAAACAGATTATGTTGTTAAGGTAGATTTGGGGAACCATAACTCAAGGGGAGAAAACACAAAACCTTTGCAGAAATCTGTTGCTGGAGAGCCTGGAAATTGGGTGCTTTCAAACTGCATTTGGGCTCAGATGATGGGTTTACAAGAGGAGCTTTTCTGACTTCCCAAGTCAGCAGCAGCCTCTCGGCTCCTGCCTAGATCCATGCAGGGAAAACCGGTGCCTTTTAAACAGAGGCAAGTTTTCTTGATGAAGGTGAGGTACAGCCACAGCAGCCCTTCCCTCTGACAGGCAAACTGACCACAAACACACACCACAGGGCCTCATTAATATGTTAATACTCACCGCTCAGAGATGCAGAGCTGCGATATGTGAACTTTCAAACCATGACCATCTCTCTAGATTAACGCTTAAAATACCAGGGAGCACCAGAAAGTGTGACTGTGTTCAGATGGAATTGTTAGAAGCATCCTTTACTCCTTTAACCCTGCTTTCTGCATCTGTTTGCCCTTCAAACCTGCTTTATTTCTTACATAGTTCTCTCAAATCTCTTTCCTTTGCATGAGGCAGCCTCTAGAGCCATGATACCTTGACTGCCCCAGGTTCAACATCCCCATCTACATCACCACTGAGTGTAGACACTCGATGCACATCCATTGCATCCAGTGGTGCTTGGAAGCCGTTTGGTGTTCAGCTCTTCCCCCAGGTCTCCATGCCCTTGTGCCAGTCCCGTGTGCAAGGGGACAACCTGGAGGTACGTGTCCATGTGGCTCCAGGATTGCTCCAAGCTGTGGGGCACCCTGGGTTTTTGCAGTACTTTGGAGATGTCTCAGTGCCCAGACTGTTTCTAGGCTGATGTGTAAGAGAGGAACAAACCCTTACTCTCTGGAAAGCATGCAGGTGCCCATCTGCTCTCATATTCTTACTGTGAGCCCCTTGATTTCCTCCTGGCACTAATCCCTGGCCTGCTTTATGCCCTGCATGGCCAAGCTCTTTGAAACCCTGCCATTCCTGCACTTCCAGCACCTTGGCCCCCAGTGGGAGCACAGCCCAGCCGTGGCCATAGGCCAGTTGGATTCCCACTCCCAGCTCCTCCCCACGGCTCATTGGAGGTGCTGAGTAAGTACAAGCACACATCAGGAGCCCATCAAAGCCCTGGAGCTGCCCAAGGGGTGTATGCTGCATGCAGGTGGCACTCAGGGCTATTGTGGAGCTATGGCAGATGAATCAGCAGCTTGTGTCTATGGAAGGGGATGGCTTGGGAGGGCACAGCACTCAAGGAGCACTGGTGACAGAAATCCCAGCCATTTCCAGCAGGAGCAGCTCTGCCCCAGCCTCAGGGCAAGCAGGAGCCCTGGTCCTTGTGCTCCACAGCGTGCAGGAAAATGAGCACAAGAGAGGGCAGTATCGGGGCTTTCTCACTCCAAACAGGGATACACCAATGCAATCACACCGTGTAACGAATGCTACGATGGGGAGCTGTTGCTATGGTGAGGGAAATAATATTTAAGCACCAACTGTTTATAAATATAAAATTCCCACAAAGTTTCCTAAAATAAGATGAAGGGGGCCAGGGCTGTCAGGGGATTGTAAAAGACTTGAGAAATACTGGTATTTTTGGACACGCAAGATCTGGGTACTCCTAAACCAGAAAAAGCAAGTCCAAAATGCTCAGCATCAAACGTGACAATCTGCTGTTGTACTTCCCAAGATTTAAAGTCACTCTCCTAGCCCTGAACTCGCTGTCACAGCTTGGCAGGCCTTGAGGAGTGCAGGCAAGGCCACTGTTCGCAGGGATTTATTCTTCTCCTGATCCAGCTGCAGCACAGGGATCTGGGCTGTGCTGGTTCTCGTAGCCCACTCACTGCTGAGTTGTTCCAAGGTGCTGCTGAACACGCTGGAACCGTGACCCTATAAATACTGGAGGCAGAGGTGAAGGTTTGGAGATCCCAGAGCTGGGGATGCAGCTCTGGGGGTTGTCAGGTGCTGGATGCTGCTCACATGGCTCTAAGAAGAAAGCTATTGTGATTCCTTATAATGCCGATGCAGCACTAAACATACACAAAGTAAATCAGGGATATAAAAGTGGATATCCCTTGTAGCGACTCCAGAATCACAAGCTGGCTCTTGTCATCAGCTGCCATTTCAGCAGAGGGGCAGTTAAAGTGCTAAAAGCACAGCTTAGCTGGCAAGTGCTGGGCAAGAGGGCGACATTTAAAGTTGCCGCAAGTAAAGGTCCGACCCATTTCGAGGGGTCGAAAGAAGCAGGAACTGGGAGGAACGCAACTATCAGACCCCAGCCGCCTCAACAGCCCTGCCACTGTTCCTTGTTCCCATCCCTCTGCCCCATCCCACCTTCCCAGGGAGTCAGAGCGGCACCTTCCCTCCTCCCTGCTGGTGCCCCCGGGATGGGTTTGGTCCTCGGGCCGTGGCAGCGCAGGATTCCTGCCCATGGAGAGCTATGCAGTGTTTTCTGCTGCTGACGAGCAAAGGCTTCATGGGGGAAACACGCACACAGCTCCCGGCCCCGAGGGGTGCCCGCTCCCGCATCCCGCGGCGTGGGGCACACATCTCCCGTGAGGAGGGGGGAAAGGAAGCACCGGGTTTCCTGCTCGGCACAGCCCAGCGGCGGAGCTGGGGCTGCGGGCAGCGCGGAGCCTCCTCTGTGCCTCTGCGCGCTGCCGGGGGCCCGGGGGAGGGCGGGGGAGCGGCTGCATCCCCCCCTCCTCTGCTCTCCTTTCCCTCCCTCCCATCCTCTCCTTCCCTCCCCTTCTCTCCCCTCCCCTCCCCTCGCCGCCGGAGGGGCGTGGAGAGGCGGCCCCGCGCGGCTGCTGCCCGCACGGGCAGGGCAGGCAGCACGGGCAGGGCAGGGCAGGCTGCGCTCGGCCATGCAGGGGATGAGCCCCCGCACCGCGCCCCGCTGAGCTCCAGCGCTGCAGCCCCCGGGGCCCGCCCGGGCTCCGCGTCCCCCGCCCCAGCAGCCGCGGCGGGGCCCGTCGGGGATGCGGGGGGGAGCCCTCCGGAGCGCTCCGCCAGGTAAGGGGCGGTGGGGAGGGGGACACGACACGGGGGGGGGGGGGGGGGGCGCAGATCGCGGCTCTCCCGTAGCCCTCCCCGCGCCACCAACTTTGAGCGCAGCGAGAGCTCCCCGCAGCGCAGAGGGGACTTCTCCCCTTCGGGTCCCCAGCGCCGGCTGCGGCCGGATCCCCCCGTGCGGGGTGTGCGGCTCTGCCTGCCCCCAGCCCCCGGCCCGGCGCTGCCTGAGCCGGGGAACGAGCTGCGGCGAAACTTGGGCTGTTGTTGTGCGAGGAGCTGCCGCCTGGAACAAGTGAGTAAGTCCCCGGTGGCTCCGCGGAGCGCAGATGCTCTGCCCGGTGGGGTGAGCCGCGCCATCCGGCGGAGCAAATGCCCCAGCGTTTGCTGTCAGAGCCGAGAGTGCTCTGGTTCAAACCTGCCGGGAGGACGCAGGCTGGCGAGGGGACCACGCCGGGGCATGGGGTGGCCCCACGGGAGAGCTGCGCGGTTCAAGGTTCGTGTTCCTGGCGCGACCGAAGGGGTTTGGAGCTGGTGAATGGGAGCGTTCATCCCCAAAGAGCCCGCAGGTCCTGGCAGGGAGCGCTCCGGGAGGGAGCAGCACGCACAAACAGCCTGGTGGATGGCTCAGGGGAAGGTGGAAAGCACAGAATAATTGTACCGGGTTTACCCAGGCGTTTGGTTCCTAGGGAAGAGGCAGATGCGGTTCGGCAGATGAGGGATAAACAGGCACAGGTGGATGTTGCGATAAGAAAACTCTGGCAGGGGTTGGCATTACTTGATAGTGATTAATTAACTCAAAATGTGTATGCTGAGTGCCAGCAGGAGCAAACTGAAGCCCCGCTGAAAGCTCTGTGATGATTTAGGCGGCCGTCAAAGCAGGTGGTAATCTGGTGGCAAAAGATCTCTTGGACCCCCTGAGATGTAGAGGGAATGAGAGGGCAGAGCTAGGGGACCGGGGGGAATGCCTCGGGTGGCCTTGGAGCACTGGAGTCCTGCACCTTTACCATTAGGAAAGTGCCTGGTGAAGTGATGCCCATAGGAGCAGAGTGGGTCTGAGGGCACAGACCACCTCCACTGGGTGCTCACCTGAGGAAGGTGCTGGGTGTCAGTCCCCACATGGCTTTTGGAGCTGTGACCGTGGGGAAGCTGTAGTGCTCTACGGCTGAAAAGGAGGCAAGGCTGAAGGCTCACTCCCATCCCATCAGGATTTCATGCTGGTGAGCCTAGGGGGGATGCTTGGGGACAGAGAGCAGCCCTGCTCACGCATCTGTGCAGTACCCAGTACCAGGTAGAGCCCGTGGTGAGGAGAAAGGGGGTCTGCTCAGCACTGCTTTGCTCAGCAGTGTCCTTTTCCCTGTGGAGCAGTGGGTGCAGCATGCCCAGGGCAGGTGGCCCACTAACGTGCTTGGTGTCTGTGGTCTTTGCAGAGCCACCAGTGTGCCTAACCCACTGTGACTGATCGGGATGCTCATCTTTAAACCCCATCAGGAACTCGTCTTTCTTGCCTCAGTGGCCACAATGTGTTGTTTTACCACATAAACTCTTTGCTCAGTGGGAGCACGCTGGGAAGCAGCAGGGTCCGTGCCAGTGGGTTCCTGGACAAGAGCTGTTTTGCAACCCAGTTTCCATGCCAGGACAGAGGTGGGAGAGCGGGGCCACAGGAGCCAGGCTGGGTGGACAGGGGCACCGCAGGGTGATGGCTGCAGCTCCCTCCTCCCTGACCACCCCTTTGGCAAGCTGCTGTGTCCTGGGCAGGGCACCCAGGGGTGTTGCTTGCTGAGTAGTAGAGGACAGAGCTGAAGCTGGTGCTGGGAGCTCTGCGGGTGACTCTGCATGTGTCCGGCCAGGATAAGGTATGTTCTTGGGATGCGATCCCCAGTGAGTGTGCTGCAGTGATGCCTTGTGCAGATGCACTTGTGTGAGGAGAGGGGCTTTGCCTTGCAGCTCCTGGGGTGAGCTTTGCCTCATGCAGGGTGTGCCCATGTGCCTCTCTGCGCTGGTGTGAGTGTGCCCAAGCGTGCGGGCAGGCAGCCCTGCCTGGTCCCTGCACTCATCCACCCATCATCCTGGCACCGAGATCCCGGCACTTCTCCGGTGTTCGCTGCTCACTATTGTGTTTTCCAGCTGGTCCCAAAGTCCTGAGTCACTCTGCCGTTTCCATGGAAACAGCCTCGCTGGCGGGAATCGGTTTTGGGGGTAGAGGGTGCAGTAGCTGGACCAGCATCGGGCAGACCCCAGGGAAGGGCTTGTGAGGCACACGCGCTCCTCCAGCCCATCACCCTAGCACCAGGGCTGGTGCAGGCACCTGCATTGCACAGACCCTCAGACCTTCTTCCACTCCCTTTTCCCTTCTTTCCTGCCATAGGGAAGTGAGGAGGGGTTTCCCTGCTGCTGGGAAGGGAGGCCAGGACGCGCCCTGCCAAGGGCACAACTTTAGGGGAGCTGCTGGGAGATGGGGACAGCCTGGAAGGCACCCGGAAAGACCAGGGTTTGACTGCCCTGTGGGAGAGCCTTGGGAACAGCAGTGCCAGTGCCAGTTACTGCACGGTCCCCTGCCTAAAACTGCTGTCACCCCTGAGCTCTCCAAACACCTCAGGGAGCAGCAAGGGAACCTGCAAGGGAGGCTTGGGGCAGGAGCCAGGGCAATGGAGTGCGTGGAGATGCTACGGGAGCCCCCGGAGGACGGGATGCTGTAAGGCACTGGTGTGCCACGGGCTGCTTTCGGAGGGGAGATGTGCTGATCCTTGCAGCAGCCCTGCCGAACCCATCCTGCCCGGCAGCACCGGAGCTCGGCTGCCAGCGCAGCCTCCAGCGCCGCGGCTCTAAAAGCAGGTCATTCCCATCTAACCTGGGAGGACCATCCCCACCGCAGGAGCCCACGGCTCAGCACCTCCTCCCGGGCCTCTGCTGCGCCGCAGCCCGCCGGCCACTCGCTGCTCCCTGGGCCGGTGACTCACGGATGCCATTCGGCTTAATTCATCGCCTCCCGCTCCTGGGCAGTCTCTGGCCTCTCGCCTTCTCGTCCTGCCCGGAGCGGTGCTTGGGGTCACGGGAGGAAGAGGAGGAGGAGGAGGAAGGCAGGTGATTATGCACCCGTTTGCGTGCGGTGGGGGAGCCTGCACTGCCTGCGCGCATCCTCTCCCTTCCTCCGAGCACAAGGGTATGGGAAGCGGGGCAGGGGAGAGGAAAGGCTCAGCACCTTCCTCTTCCCACAGACAATGCTCCTGTCCCCGTGCCAGGCTCCAGCTGGCCTCCTGCAGTGCTCGGGGCCGTTCATCCCTTGTGGACAGCCTGGTCCTGATGTGACTGCGGGCAGCCGGCAGGGATGCTGGGAGGCAGCGGAGCGCAGTCTGGCATGCTGTGACCAGAGGGGGGGTTAGGGTCAGAGAAGGGGCAATAGTGACCCCAGCACAGCGCAGAAAGAGCTCATGTTCCTTCTCACAGGCCCCTTGCAGTGCTTCCCCCCACCCCAGCTCTCATCCCGCAGCCCGGGGGGACCTGCTGGACTCAGCTCCCACCCTCGGGCTCTGTTTGCTCATCATCTTTGGTGGAGCTGAGCCGGAGGCAGAGCAGGGGCGATTTCAGCTGGGAACAGTTTACAGCACAGAAACATCTGTGAGGACAGCATTTTGGATGATTCCCATGGTCACAGCATCCCACGGTCTGGGGCTGAGGAGCTAAACCAGTACGTGCCTCACACAGGACTCAGATATAGCTCCATGGAGCTGCTGCTCTGGACTGCTGCCCTGGTATCAGTACCTGAAATGGAACAGGCCAGTGTAAAAGCAAGGTTCCTCTGAGCAGGGATGGGAGATCAAGTGGTTATCCTGCTGCATGTGTGCATAGGAGACGTCCTCCTGCAGCATGTTGCCTACTCTAAGCCGTACACAGCTCGTTCTGTGTGTTTCACACCAGCCTGGCTGTGTCCATTAGATGAGCAAAGGGGAGCATGAGTTGAACTGATGCCCCAGGAACCCAGGGCTGAGCTGAGTGGGAATTGTAGCCCCTTGGGGACAGGGAGTGATGGGAGGAGGCAGGAGAGCCGGCTGAGGGCTGGCTCTGGCTGGGTCTAAAGGCCACAGATGAGACATCAGGAAGCCGCCTCCCCAGACCCTCCCCGGCTGCAGCGCAGACAGGCAGGGCACAGGCGAAGGGTGAGGCTGAAGCTGGGCTGTAGTTTTGTACCTGCTCTGCCAAGGAGGTGAATCAGTGCCCATTTCTTCCGCATTGCAAAGGGGATTGGGTCCGGGCTGGGGGAAAGGCTGGAACTCTCTCATGCAGTGACCAGCAGGAACTGGGATGTGGAGTCACCAGGGCTCTGGTTACCTTTTGCTGGCAGCAGGTTTCACCTCATCCTGGGACAGTCCGAGTCGCATCTGCTCCAGCATCCATCAGCAACACAGCCAGGAGAGGAAGCCGAGGCTGTGTGAAGGATGCAGTGTGACTGGCCAGCACTAGAGAGCAGGAAAGCGTTCCCACTGCAGCTCCCACCTTGGTAGGGTACAGGAGCCACCTGGGCCAGGAGATGCCAGCAGGGACCCTCCTGTCCTGCTCTGGCTTAGGAGGCCTGGAAAAACACTCGGTTCAAGGGAAGGAATAGCCCCTGTGGACACCGGGGCCAGGTGTGCCCTCTGCAGGGCAGGTAACCCCAAACCAGGAGCAGCAATAGCCAAGCATCTGCAACCAGATGTGACATCCCTGGCAGGCAGCAGCCTGGAACAAAACAACCCTTGTTCAAAGCGTTGTCACAGGTGTAAGGCATGGCTCTTGGTGTACAGGCAGTGGTGGGTGGCAGGGGTTTCCTGCAGCAGTTGTGCTGGAGCCCACATGCTGGTGTCCTGCTCCAGACCAGAGAGGTCTCTGGAGCTGGTGGCTCCTGCAGCCTCCTGCCTGCACCAAGCTGCTGGCAAATAATAAAAATAATAGTTGAAAAGAAATGAAGGTTTTTGACTCACTGCAGGGCTGAGCAGCTCTCCTGGCATCACTCACTGCGGGACAGGGTCCCTCCAGGGAGGGGGAGAGTGTTGGGGTAGAACCATAGAATGGTTTGGGTTGGAAAGGACCTTAAGCTCATCTAGCTCCAGCCCCTGCCACGGGCAGGGACACCTTCCACTAGAGCAGGTTGCTCCAAGCCCCTGTGTCCAACCTGGCCTTGAACACTGCCAGGGATGGGGCAGCCACAGCTTCTCTGGGCACCCTGTGCCAGTGCCTCAGCACCCTCACAGGGAAGAACTTCTTCCTTATAGCTAACCTGAACTTCCCCTGTTTCAGCTGGATGCTGGCTGGGGACACACAGAGAGCATGAGAGGAGTGGAGAAGACAAAGAATGGTGGCGATGATGCTGTGGGAAGGAAGGGCTGTGCTGGGTGGGAAGGGGAGATATTTGGGTCTGACCTCTTGGTTTTTGGGATGCCATCTCCTGCCCCACCCGCAGCCCCACTGGCCTTAGGGAGCAGTATCACGTGAAGTCCTGTTGTTTGGAGAGCTGCAGGGCAGTCTGTGAGTGTTATTTGGTTATATTGTTATTTGGTGCATGGGGGGAGATGTTGAAGCACCACAGCAATGCCACAGCTCCCCAGGCATGGTGGGTGCCCATCTCCAGTGCCAAGGTCTCCTGCTGCTGCACTGCTGCCAGCTGAGGATGCAGGGATGCAGTTTCTTGTGCTTCCTCCTGTGCAGTATTGCTTTCCGCTCTCTGATGCTCAGAATAGGGGGGGCCTGAATCCCAGAGCTGAGCAGGATTTGACCAGTACCACAGTGCTGGAGGCACACTGGGCTGGCAGGTAGGACACAGCTCCGGGTGCTCCTCATCCCCAGAGGCTGGCAGATTGAGCTGGCCTGGCTGGTGGACCTGTAAGCAAAGAGGTTTGCAGCTCTAGGACAGCCATCACCCCTTTCCAAAGCAGGAGGTTGCTGGCCATGGAAGGGCCATGCCTTGTCCTGCCAGCTGGACTTCTGGATGGAGACAAGCCTCTCCAGACAGTGCTTGGCACCATCCCCTGCCCTTTCCTTGCCATGGCTCCCGCACTGGTTATTGAAAGCACTGGCTGAAGGGGTGACAAGTGACTCACAAAGCAGCTGGGGAGGAAGGTTTGCAGCTGGACGGAGGCACATAGACTGCGTGGCCACCAGGCTCTAATGTCTGCCTGCTTGGGCCACAGGGATGGTGATGGCTGATGTGCATGCATTGGGAGGGCGTTTGTAGATATCCCCACCAGTAGGATACTTGGGTCCTCCTTGTCGTTCCTTGCTCAACCTGCAACTTCTCTGTTGGTTTGCAGACACCAAAACGACCTGTGAAGAAGCTCCATGAAGGTGACCAGCCATGCAATGTTCCTGGAAGGCTGTCCTCTTACTAGCCTTGGCGTCCATTGCGATCCAATACACGGCAATCCGGACCTTCACGGCCAAGTCCTTCCACAGCTGCCCCATCCCCAACCCTGTGAACTGCAGCCTGAGCCAGGACACTGATGCGGCCGAGCGGCTGTGCGACGAGAGCCCCACTTTCTCCTATAACCTGTCCAGGAAGACGCACGTCCTCATCCTCGCCACCACCCGCAGTGGCTCCTCCTTCGTTGGGCAGCTCTTTAACCAGCACTTCGATGTCTTCTATTTATTTGAGCCCCTCTACCATGTCCAGTACACCCTGATCCCAAAGCTGACCCAGAGCAAGAGCACGACAGACAGGCGGGTGATGCTGGGGGCCAGCCGAGACCTGCTGAGGAGCTTGTACGACTGCGACCTCTACTTCTTGGAGAACTACATCAAACCCCAGCCTGTCAACCACACCACCGACCGCCTCTTCCGCAGGGGGGCCAGCAAGGCCCTGTGCTCGCCGCCCGTCTGCGAGTCTATGGGTGCCATCGATCTCCACCTCGAGGAAGGAGACTGCGTGAAGAAGTGTGGGACCTTGAACCTGACGCTGGCCACTGAGTCCTGCAGAGAGCACGGGCACGTGGCCATCAAAACCGTGCGGGTGCCCGAGGTCAGCGATCTCCGGGCGCTGGTGGAGGACCCGCGGCTCAACCTGAAGGTTATCCAGTTGGTGAGGGATCCCCGCGGCATCCTGGCATCCCGGAGCGAGACCTTCCGGGACACGTACCGGCTGTGGAGGATCTGGGACGGCACCGGCAGGAAGCCATACAACCTGGACGTGACGCAGCTCACCACGGTGTGCGAGGACTTCTGGAACTCCGTGTCCACCGGCCTCAACCGGCCACCGTGGCTCAAGGGCAAGTACATGCTGGTGCGGTACGAAGACCTGGCTAGGAACCCCATGAAAAAGACCGAGGAGATCTACGATTTCCTGGGCATCCCTATGGACAGCAACGTGGAGCGCTGGATACAGAACAACACCCGAGGGGACCGGTCCTCCTCCAAACACAAGTACGGGACCGTGCGCAACTCGGCGGCGACGGCAGAGAAGTGGCGGTTCCGGCTGTCCTATGAGATCGTGGCGTTCACGCAGCACGCCTGCCAGCACGTGCTGGCACAGCTTGGCTACAGAACCGCTGCCTCCGAGGAGGAGCTGAAGAACCTCTCCATCAGCCTGGTGGAGGACAGAGACTTCCTGCCCTTCTCCTAAGGCAGCCCCAGGGCGCGGGGGGGGGGGCCGGTTTTGATACGGACTCTTTCTAACTGTTGCCTTATTTTGGTTCATTTCGGTTCCCCCTTCCCCTCTTTTCTCTCTTTCCTCCTCTCCAAAATTTGCACTAAACCTTGAGCAGGAATCTCAGCAGCTGAGGCCGAGGGAAGCGACTGCCGCCCCTCAAGAATACATTTGGGATGCAAGAGGAGTCGGGTCTCTCCAAGCAAGAGCTCTAGAACTGTGGATGGGTTATAATGTTTACAAAACACACAAAGCGTATAAAGCAACCTTCAAGCTTTCCAAACCGAAGGGTACCTGGGGTACTGTACTTTTGCACTGTTTACTTTTACAATGTAAGAGGTAAATATAAATCTAATTTATGAATGGTGTCATCCCCTCCAGAATAACTCCCCTTGCCCCCCAATGAGCAGGTTAGACTGGAAGCTGAACGTGCAACAACCTCCTCGGTTTTGATCTCGGTGTGGTAATGTCTGTTTAAGTCCTGTTACTGGGCCGGGCAGCGGGTCAGCTGCTCGTACGTGGTTGGTTGGTAACACCTGTGATAGTTCTTTGTGCCAAAAAAATCATGAAAGGAAAACAAGAAAAGGGAAAAACCGAAGTGATTGGGTGGTTTGGTAAAAGCCCAACACATTTAATGCTTTATTTCTGTGTTTTCTGTAAATAAAAAGTGCAATAAAACTGACCCTGGGGGTGAACTTCAACTGAAAGTGACTATACTGGGGTGGGTGCACCAACAGGCAAAGAGCAGCATCTCCTGGTGTGCCCTGCTGCTGTGAGGCTGGAGGGGGGAGAGGACACCCCAGCCCCAAGCTTCCATCACCTCCTTGGGCATGTGCATGCCTACATCCCAAGTGCATCGATGTGCAACTAGTTAAGTTGAAAGTGAGCCCCTGTGGTTGTTTACTGCCGTGGTCCATTTGATCCCTGCCTGCTGGAATAGCTCACCAGCTCCTCTGACGCAGCTGGGACAGAGTCCTCCAAACAGCCCAGCCCTTAAGGCACAGGCCAGAGCAGATGGGGAGCCACCAGTGCCAGCCCCCAGGGGACAGAGGACAGCAACACCCCAGCAATCTCCTGGCTCTGTTCCTCCTGGAGGCAGGCAGGGAGCCATGGAGGGATGCAGCTGTGGCTGGTCACATCTGCACACATCTGTGCATTCCCAGCACTGGACCCTGTTTGAGCCACCCACAGCCTCCCTACCTGGGCAGGTCTCCTCTCCAGAGGCCTCTTCTGAGGTCTGCTGCCCACCAGCTTCCAGCCTGAGCTCTTGAGAGATGGTGAGCTGGTGCTGCTGGCACCCTGTCTGCATGAGGCAGCTCAGGTGATTTTCTAGCATCCTTTTCCCCCTTTAAAGACTCTGGAGGGGCAGCTTGTTAGTGGTGTTTTTCAGCCTGGCTTAACACAGCAATGTGCTCCAGCTGGGCTGCAGAAGAGGTGAGCAGGGGTGATGTATCTGAGGCCTCTCCTCAGGGCTGGCAGCTGGAGCATCCGTAATTCATCCCTACTGTCTGCAAGGTGACATGGGCAGCTCCATCCCTGTGAGGAGGAACAGGGTGACAGCACGGATGTGCTGCAGGATGGGCACTTCCCCATCTGCGTCCCCAAGCCCCTGGCTGTGCCTGAGAGTGAGGACGAGTAGGGCAGGCAGCAGAAGTGACTGCAGCCAGCCTCAAGAGCTCTTACCAAGCAGCTGGCAGTGAAACACCAACCAAATAACGGCTTGATTGCCCCGTTATTAGTTACTAAATTAATCCTTTCGTCAGCACCACAAATGCTGCGCTGTTGGCTCCTGGCCCCCACCCAGGCAGAGGGACACCCTGTCTGGGGCTGAGCCTTCCACACACCACCCACTGAGCCAATGCAGTGGGTCTGGCTGCTCCCCTGCGGCTCTGGGGAGGGTTTGACATCCTTCCCCTGCCCAAAGGGCAGGCTGCTGCGGGGGAAAGGAGCTTTTCCTTGCTTCTTCAGCTGGGAGACGTGGCTCTGCATGAGCGAACAGAGGATATAGAGGTGGAATTGCCCATCTTTGGCTGTCATCCCACTACATCAGCTGTCCCCAACCCAAAAGTCCTGTCACGCACTGGTCTTTAAACCAACACAAGACATAGAGTTTAGAAGTCTTACCCAAACTGCTCTTACCACTCCAATCCGGAAATAAGCCTGCAGCAAAATGGCTTTTGAATCCCGGTTGAAAGCCATGTCCTAGTTTAAGCAGGGATGAAGGTTCAGCCTTGCTTAGTGCCTCATGTAGAGCCCTTGGGGGGAGATCTGATTTCCCAAGGAATCTCTAACATCTTCCTTCACTGCGCTTCCTCTCCTCATTCCCTCCCCTCCCCCCGAAACAAGAGCCAGCATATACAAGGTTTTTATCCTCAAATTTTACTGTAATTAAAATACAGAGATGCAGAATATTCCCAGGAACACACTGCAAAACAAACCAAGCAAACAAATTCAGTAGGAAACCAATTACAGACGATGAAATGATAAAGAACATGAGTGTTCTCCAGAGCCCAGCGCCGTGCACAGGACTGCGTGGCCGCAGTGATGGATCTGGGTTGCCAAAGGGTTCCTCGGCTCCCGGAGAAGCAGAGCTGGGCTCTGGCATCTGTCCCAGCAGCTCTGTAGCCATCTCCACGTTCCCACTCACGCTGTTGTTTTCAGAAGGATGGGTTTGAAATGGAGACACAGAAATGACCCACCCTGAGGGATGAGAGCCAATGGGGGAACCCAGAGGAAATGAAGTGGGTTAGGATTTTCCACACACACATCACAAGGGGATGGAGAGGGGTGGAAGACGAGTACTTCTCTCCCAGCCAGCAGAGCTGCAGGGGACAGATGCGGCTCTGCCCTCCCAGCCAACACGAGTGAGGATGTGTAACAAGGGTCTGGGTGAGAGCTTTGGAGAGCTCCATCCAGGGGCAGGACAGAAAGCAAAGGGAGGGATTAAAAAGAAAGTGAAGAATAATGAGATGAGTAAAGGGAGGAGAGGATGTGCCTGTGAGCTCTCCTCTCATCCAGGTCATGATCCTTGGGCATGGGGAATGTCCGGCTGTGGCAGGGCACAGGGCTACGGGTAGGGCCACATCCCACCTCCACCATAGGGAAGACCCAGCCCCACCATGGGATGGTCATAACAAAAGCCAGGGGGAGATCTGGGGTGGTGAGGAGGGAGCTGACCTGGTGCTTGGACCATCCGTTGGGCACACTGCTCTATCCACATGGAAACCCCCAGCAATCAGCACTACTATGGAAGCAGGGCACCAGCTGGGCATGGAGCAGCACCTCCTCCCCAAACCCCACTTCCCTTTCTGTACTCTTCCCTAGGACAAACTCTGCTATGTTCATCCTATGATGCAGATCCTGTCCTAAGAAACAAATTCCCTCCACTCCCCCTTTTCTTGCTCTCCTGCTCCTTGCCTCCTCTTGTCACCAGCCCCTCCTCATCTCACTCTCACCTGAAACCTGGTGATCCTCCTTGTACTAACTGCCTTTAGTTCCAGACAAGTGGAGAGCTGCACTCCATTTACTGCAAGGATGCACAGAAGAGCTGACACAAAAAGATGGGAAACCCTCAGGACTCCTATGGCCTTCCTTAATGCATCTTTATCCCATTTGCCATGCCTGCTCTGCACACACAGCACCTGCAGACAACAGCTTGGGAAGGATGTATTGCCTCCCCCAGCAAGAGCCTGTGTGGGATACTGGTTATCCAAAAGCATGAGCGTTCAAGGAAGGTTGGACAGGGCTTGGAGCAACCTGCTCTAATGGAAGGTGTCCCTGCCCATAGCATGGGGGTTGGAACTGGATGATCTTAAGGTCCTTTCCAACCCAAACCATTCCATGCTTTTATGAGCTTCCCATCACCCGCCCAGGGGTGGCTGGTAAAGTAAAGCCCCTCAGATACTATCTTGTGTCCAAGGGCTGGGAGAGGCAGTCAGGAAGAAAACTGTCTTCTGTCCTAATTGGTAAGGAACTGTCTTTCTCAGAGGGCTGGTGACAGCACAGCTAGTTACACACAAGCAGCTTTTAGCTCTGGGGTTAGAGCTCGCTTCAGGAGCAGCCTGTGATCTGGAATAAGCAATGAGATGTGCTCAGGAGGAGCAGGGAGCAGAGACGCAAACACAGCAAACCCTGCTCCTGGTCTGCAGGGCGTTCGAGACAAAGGAAGCACACACAAGACTTCTTCTGGCCTTGCCAGCTGCCACGAGCATCCCACAAAGCACAGGCACACATCAAGGACTGATCCTTCAGTGAGGCTGCTGCCTTCAGAGACAAACCCGACACGTCTGGGTCAACCTGGCCTTCACCAGCACAAAAGAGACAAAGCGAGGAAACGCACGCACATGGCAAATGCTGTTTCCTCTTCAGAAACAAAGATGTAGGTTAAACCACGCTCACGCTAGCCAGAGTCACACACTGTGGAGAGCAGCAACTTCTTTCCACTGCTAACAGCAGGGACTACCCAGCAAAGGGTATGGAGAGAAACTAACACCAGCACAGGACACAGTGACTTACGTCAGGTCCGAAATGTGGATTTAATGAAGGTCAGAATGAAAACTGCTTCACAAGCCCAAGAACACTCAGCAAAAATGGTGAGGGGGGGGCAGTGTACTTAAATATTCCCTGATGTCCGAGTCCTAAGCACAAGAGAGCAGCCAGGAAGCGCAGTGACCTCCGACGGGAAATGAAAATCAAGGAAGTTGGCTTCAATATCCAGAAGACAGGGCAGAAACCAAACAAACCGCACAGACAGGGGCAAGGGGATTCTTCACATTCCTTTGGTTTCAATAAACTACGCACTTGGGCAACAGAGGGGAAAACATCCTCTAAAATATGCCTTCTGTTTTGACCAGGACCCTATAGAAAACCTGTATGGAAGTGCCTAAGATGACAGTGGAAACTCCTTTGTTTTGTTTCCCTGGCTGAAGAGATGCCTGTGGACTGACACACGCATTAACACGGATGTATATATATAAAATACAGCACTTCACTCGCCTGTGCATCCAACACCTAACACCAGGCTCATCACCTGCCAAAGCCAGGAGAAGAGTTAACGGTGGAGCCTGTGGCTTTCCTCATCCCCAGAATTACAGGGGACCTTGGAGTGAGTGAATGTGTATGTGCACGTGTGTGTGATGAGCATCACAGGCCAGGCTGAGGATGGCTGTGACCCCCAGAGGGATGCAGGTGTCTGGGTTTCTGCGGCACTACGAGTGCTGGTGGGGCATTTAGTGCAACATGGTCATTTAGAGGAGCCAGGCTGGAGCCCCAGGAGCAGCGTGTGGAAGAGCTGCTGGTGCCCTGTGCAGGCTGGATGCTGCTGGAGCATCCTCCATCATGGTGCAGCCCTCTCAAACCCAGGCCACTGCTCCCAGGGTGTTGGGTGATGGGCAGAGCAACACTCTCAGCCTCCCATCCCTTGCTGCAGCAGAATTTGGGTGGTGTTTGGGAACATGCTTGCCTATGGCTCCTAGCGATGTCTGTGGAGGGAGAGTGTGGCCTAGAGCCCAAATGCCTCTGTTGCAGGTGGAGAACCTGCAAGGACTTCAAGGGTCAAACCCAAAGGGCTGGCTGGTAGCTCTGTGGAGCATCACCACCTGCACTGCAGCATCACAGAGGCCTGGCAGATGCCACTGTCAGCTCCTTCCCCAGTGGGAACATACAGCAGCTTTCACCCTACTGCCTCTCTCCAATAAAGTCTATGCAGAAGTTGATGGCCTGGGACATATCATACTCCTGTGAGTTGTGATCCCTGGAGCTGCTCTGCTGAGCTTGAGGGTTCCTTCTCTGAAGGGTGCAATTCAGCCAAGGAGTAAGTGACTGGGTGCAGCTTGTGGGATGGGCCCTGCAAAGAGCAGGTAAGAGGTGCAGGGCAGGAGGGAAGTTTCCCCCTCTTCACAGTATCTTCCCTCTGTGACAATGGAACTTTCTTCTATGGTTCTCTGCCAAGCAGATCCCCAAAACACACCCCCCAGAGCCAAGGGAAGGGGTGTTTCAGAGGATGTCCTCCCAGCTGAAGCTGAATGGGAATACACAGCCCACACTTCAAGCCAGGCACAGTTCCTCCCCCTCCTCTGTTACTTCCCCCATCTCCAGGCAGATGGAGCCTGACACCCGCTCCCACCCCTCTGTGCTTACAAGAACAAGGAGGCAGGAAGGAAACTGCAAGACAGAGACAACGGCGCCTTTAAAGCCCTCGGAGTAAAGATGGTTCCCAGTAGGTGATGGGAGTGAAAGGCATTGACAGCGGCTCTGTGAGCTCTGAGCCAGGCAGGCAGCGCTGAGCAGGCTGCAGCCGGAGTCTGCTCGGGTGCTTGACCCTCCCTGAAGCAGCTGGTTCCAACTCAAAGAGGTGCTGTGTATGGGGACAGTATGGGCAGGTCGATCTTCCCGCAGGGAGCCGCGATGGGGATTAGTCAGCCTTGTCCTTCTTCTTTGTGGTGAAAGGGACTTTGCTGGCGACCGCTCCGACGCCGCCGGTCACGGCCGAGACGCTGCCCTTCACCAGTCCGACGCCAGCAGCAGGGACGCTGGTCACGGCTGTCTTGGTGAGCTCCAGGCTCTTGCTGCCCACCCAGGCAACTCCTCCCAGCGTGGCACCCACAGCTCCCCGGGTGATGCTGAACAGGCCGCCCGTCACCCTCCAGATCACCCCTGCCTGCTGCTGCGGGTGGTCCTTGCTGGCATCTGCAGAGAGACAGGGAAAGGGAAGTCAGTAGTGTCCGGACCAGAGACCTTCTCCTTGGATACCGCTTCCAGCCCAGGAGGGTTGTCCACCATATGTGCACAGTGCCTTGCAGCTCCTATGTCTCAGTACCTGAAGGAGGAACCAAGGTGATCCCAAGCTACAGCATGGACTTTGGGAAGGGACTGGGAGCAAAACTGCCCATGTGACAGAAGGGTAGAAGGTGGCTCAGTTACAGACCTGAACACACAAGCATCAGTGCTGCAATGCAAATCAAATCTCCCTAACAAGAGACATAATTCTCCTCCCCTGTGTGTTGGCCAATGCCACTAAATCAAAGATGAGCACCAGCACAGGAGGCACACTGCGCACAGCAACATCTGATGTCTGCATGGCCTGCAGGTCCTCAGAAGCATCTGTTTGGAGACAGGTCTGTGCTAATGTCAGATGAGGGACTAAGGCACAGCGCAGACCTATCTGTGAGAACTGTAATTGAGCTAGCACAGATAGCACACTGCAGTAAAGATACAGTGACACAAGCGTCACCTCGGGTTGTACAAGCCCTCTGGAGATCTCAGCTATGTATTTAATAGTGTTAAGACAGTGCTTAAAGTTGCTACACCATGTCACTGCTGGTTTACCTGTGCCAACTGGATCAAGGCCAGCAGGACATACCCACCAAGCTGCCACCGCACCACCACACAGCACTGCAGACACAACATTCACAGCTCACCACTGCTTGGGGAAGGGCTGGCTCTGAGCTGCTGCTCAGGGGATTCAAACCTGACAGCTCTTGTGCTGGCCTCCACACAATCCTCTCTTTGCATGCAGGCAGCTAAGGAGGAGCTGCTCTTTTCGTGGGGCGAGATATTCTGTATTCTCTGAGTCCTGATCCACCGCCAGTGCTGCACACAAGATGAGTTACTAATAATTGCAAAAACACAACAAAGCAATCCTGGCAGGGAGAAAAGCAAGCTCCAGCTGGGAATACAGGATCCCTGGAGCAGCAGCAGCAGCCCTTCTAGCCCATTACCTACTCAGAAGAGGGGCTGCACAGTGCTGATGCAGCAAGAGGGCTTTAGCTCCCTGCTAAACGCACAACCCATTTCCTGACAAGTGGGGAAATGACAGGAATGGAAATGGCTTTATGAAAGCCTGCATAAAGCGATGGAACAGCCATGCCCCTGCAGACAGCCCTGGACAGGGACCCTGCCACCACCAGCCACTGCCTCAGAGCAGCACCCCAAGGAAGGAGCACAGGTAATGGCAGGTAGCAGAGATCCCAGCCCTTCCACCACGCTCTCAGCGACCCTCACCCCCTTTCTAAAGCTCCCCATGAAGAAAGCCCTTTGCTTATCCAGCCCATTATCAGCTTCCTTCCTTGAGTGTTAATATTCCAGGCAGCAGAAAGCTGTACCTGGAAACCCCACTATGACATCTCCACCCACTGCCATTTCCAAACAGATTAGAGCCAACGCTGATGTCGGCAGTGGATTTGCTTCGCTAGCAAGCAGAGACCTTGGGAGTGCCGGGAGGCTGGCCCAACTGCTCATCTAGTTGCAGGGCCTTCACACACTACACACCCTGGCTGATGGAGATGTCAGACCTAGTCAGTCTAAGCAAACATCTTCCTCTTACTGCTACTAACTCATCTCACACCGTGCCTTCATCACATCTGTTATTCGGTGTACTTCTGCCAAGCTATCCTCTGAATCATTCCACGCAGAGACCATCTTCCCGTTGTCCGTGTGTCACACAGCACAGTAGGGTCTCTAAGTGCTGCTGGAAAACAAGCCTTTTTCTTGCTTTTTTGTTCCTTTTTGTTAAACAAACCAAACATAAATCTGACAGAAAACACTCAGCAGCAGGGCATGGATTTTATCCTTGGATGCACCAGCTGCCCTGGGGTGCTGGATGTACATGGCTGGAGGGACAACCTGACCTTGCCAGAGCTGCTGCCTGCGCTACAAGCACTGGGGCAAACAGGAGGCCAGCTACTCACGCCAGGGGCTCTAGGACTGCACCATGTTACCTGTTGGAAAGGATTTCTCAGGCATCTTAGGAGACAAATGAAGATGTCTTCAGATTCAAACTGCTTACTTCCAGGCACTTAATAGAGAGGTTTAAGTAAGGTGGTTTGATTCAGACCTGGGGCCTCCAACACAAGAGGGACATGGATCTGATGGAGTGAGACCAGAGGAGGCCACAAAGATGTTCTAAGGGCTGGAGCAGCTCTGCTGTGGAGACAGGCTGGGGGAGTTGGGGTTGTTCAGCCTGAAGAAGAGAAGGCTCTGGGTAGACTCTTATAAGAGTCTTCTAATACCTAAAGGGGGCCTACAAGAAATCTGGAGAGAGGCATTTTACAAGGGCATGTAGGGACAGGACAAGGGGGAATGGCTTTAAACTGAAACAGGGTACATTTAGATTAGATCATAGGAAGAAAACCTTCACTACAAAGGTGCTGAGGCGCTGGCACAGGGTGCACAGAGAAGCTGTGGCTGCCCCATTGCTGGCAGTGTTCAAGGCCAGGTTGTATGGGGCTCAGAGCACCCTGCTCTAGTGGAAGATGTCCCTGTCTGTGGCAGGGGCTTGGAACTGGATGAGCTTCAAGGTCCCTTCCAACCCACACCGTTCTATGATTCATCTGACACTGTGGCTAGCCAGAAAAGAGAGGGGCTTCTTCAGAGGAAGCTGTACACAGTAGCCTAACCTAGACCTGATTCATGAGCCTGAATCAGGTGGTGTCACAATCCTTTCACAGGTATTTTTGTCATACAGAGTTCCTGATGCAGCCTAGGCAGCTACATTTCTACCCAGTACACAATGTATTGCTTGCCTATTCCTCAACAATTTCACTGGGTATTTCTTTTTCTCCTTTCCCTCAGTGCTCCTGAGACCTCTTGGCTCCATTTCCAGTTCAGTTGCCAGCCTTCCAACTGCTGCACACAGCTTATCCAATACAGCATTTTGTGTTCTGTTTTGAGACCGAGGGTGGGAAGAACAGAGGCATCCAGAAATCCATTCAACTGTAGAGCAGGGCTCAGTGAAAATCAGACTGGTCCTCAGAACAAACACCAGCCTCCCAGGATGGCAGCTCTTGTTTTTCCATTCCCCTCTCAGGGGAAGCAGGATCCTTTGCATCCCAGAGGACTGCAATGCAGAAGCTCTGGGCATTAAACAACTAGCGGTGTGCTCAGCTGCAGAACCAACAGCTATATCAAAGCAGCAGTGATCTTTCTGTCTCTCCCCAGGTACACCTGCACCTGAGGCTACCTGTATGGAAATGGAAGTGGGTGGAGATATCAAAGGGGGGTTTCCAGGTAGAGTGATCTACCTCTGTAAGAGGATTTAGGCCTCTGGAGCTGCCCAGTTATCTGAACATCAGTAGTGTGAAAATCTTTTCCATGATGAACACCTGCAGGTAGACAGCCCAGGGACCACAGAGAAGGAGGCAACTGCAGATGCAATTGAGGGGCCCGCTCCTCTGCTAGCAAAGAGCTAAAACGTACTGCAGAAAGTGTCAGGAAATACTAATGAAGAAAGACAAGGACAAAGGTTCTTTCTGATTAAGCCAGGCAGAGACAATGAAGCTGCACTGCACTGGAGCCCCGGTGCTTGCACGCTGTCTGTACCAGGTCTGTGGTCCTGAAAACCCCACAGGTAGCAGGGAGGAGGGATGCAGGAGCTGGTCCCAGGGGTCTGTGAGGCTGTTCGAGAAGCATCCCAACAGCTCCAGCTCAGAACAGAAGCTGTACCATAAAAACCCCAAACAAATTCAGGTCTGAATAACTTTAAGAGAGAGAGAAACCCCCTTGTGAGCCTAAGCACCTTTTGACCCCTTGTTCATCCTAACTTGGCAGAGAGATGAAATAGGTTGGATTTGTTCTATGCTCCAGATGATGTGTTGAAAGCTTTCTAGCCATCCCTGGTTAGCTTGTCTTCAGGACTTCAATAAACCCTACAGTAAGCTGTCATGTAAGATAAGCATCAGATTTACAGTGCAAATTAGTCTCTCAGACAATGGAGTGAGCTAAGCATTTTGTTGGCACAGAAGAGCCCAGATTAAGGGTGAGACAGACAGCAGAGATGAAATACACAAAATAATCAGAGAGACAGACACACAGCCTGAGCAGGGGAACAATTCTGTACCCTGAAGCTGGCCGCAGCCCATGCTGTGCAAGAACTCTTCACCATCTGCCAAGCCCTTTTTCCTTTCCATCCATGACCTGGCCTTTCCAAGGGTCCCTTCAGCTTCACTTCACCCACTGTCAGTGTCCTAGTTTTGGCTTGGATAGAATCAGTTTTCTTCTTAGTAGCCAGCACAGTGCTGTGCTCTGGATGTAGGATGGGAATAATGTTGATAACACAATGATGCTTAGCTGTTGCTTAGTGGTACTTTAAGTCAAAGACTTCTCAGTCTCTCATGTTGTGCCAGTGAGGAGGGGCACAAGAAGTCAGGAGGGAACACAGCCAGGACACCTGACCCGATCTAGCCCAAGGGATATTCCATACCACAGTACGTCATGCCCAGTGTATAAACTGGGGGGAGGTGGCTGGGAGCCACCGATTGGTGCTTGGGTATCAATCAGGGGTCGTGAGCAATTGTATACTGCAACCCTTGTTTTTTTCCTTGGGTTTTATTCCTTCCTCTCTCTCTCTCCTCATTATTACTATTATTATTGTTATTAATATCTTACTTTATTTCTATTATTAAACTGTTCTTAACTGATAAGGAGATAACTGATAACTGATTCCCAATTCCCTCCTCATCCCACCAGGAGCTAGAGGGAGTGAATGTGGGGTACTTAGCTGCTGGCTGGGGTTAAACCACAACAGTCAGATTAGAGCAGAAGAAAAAGTGATGAATAAAACACACTCTTGTATGAGTGCCAGCTCTCTGGGCTGGGGTCAGCACCCCACACAACAGGCTCTCCTCTTCCAGCCCTCTGCAGTCCCTGCTGGCTTCTTTCCAGAGCAGGGGTCCTGCCTGCTGGGGCTCCAGATAGACCCAGGTCTTCTCATCTGATCCTGACAGTATCTCAAAGCTGCTGTGGTGACTCCTCAGGGCTTTGCACTGTATTTATATGGTGAGACAAAACAACAGCCTGCGCTGGTGCCCAGTTCAAATAGCACTGGTGTTATTCTTCCCCTTGGCCTCTGCTTGCACATGATATGAAAGGAAGGGAAAACTACTTTAAAAAGGACTTGTGCAAGTTGCTCCTTCCTCCTAACTTACTAAAACAGCCCTAAGCCAGTGTCAGTGTCACTGGTTCTGCATCTTTAGGATACTTCCATCCCTGCTGGGCCCCTGGCGAGGGAGCTGGGCTGGCTCAGAATGTAAATAGCGAAGGTCATCAGTCTGGCCCACTGCAGACGTGAGAGGAAGGGATGAGGTCACCAGTTCGAGCCTGAATTACACCTCTGGCAGCTATTAAGTGACCACTGGTGGATTTAGGCAGGTTCACCCACCTCGAAAAATGTGTTCTGGAGAAACAAGGCAGGGGTGGAGGGTCAGCTACTCACACAGATCTGCTCCCAGCCTTGCCTAGCTGATGTTTATGCACCACTGAGCAAATTGCTCTGACCTTTATTACCTCTGCACCACTGTGATTGAGAATGTGTGATCTTCTAAAAGCCTTGGTTGTTGAGTCACAAACAAAGCGTGGATGGGAGAGAAGTTTCCAGTCCTGATGTTTCTTGGAGAAAAACCTGAAAGCTTGATTCAAGTGCGCTCTTAAGGTGCTGAGAACCCCAAATGGGATTATTGTTATTTTTAACCTTGTGATTTTTCCAAGCCTACCTTAATTTGAAACGCATTGGGCTGGCGCTGCTGCTTCTCTTCCCCTTCTGTAAAGCAAAGCTGAAGTTAATGATCCCTATTTCCTTGTATTGCTGCACTGTCATGAAGGTTAATTAGGTACAGTTGGTGCGGTGCTTTAAACGAGGAAATTGTGTTTGTATTGTCATGACTGGCGCTGACAGATTCCTCTTGACATTCTCAGTAGAGATGCCAATGACAACTTCCAATTTATCTCTGGAGAGGTTTCCAGCTTCCAGACAAGTCACAAAGGCAAGAGAAGCTCTTGCCCCCTCCCCATGCACACCAGCCTGCCATTGTGTGTATTGTGGAGCTACATGAGTTTATCCTGTAGCTGAGACTTGCCATTTGGGTGATGCACTCCTAGCACCAGAGCCCAGTGAGTGCTGGGCACATACAGCATCTAGCTGTACATCACCTGGCAGGACTCTCCTCCATGGAATGGCCCAAACCACCTTCTCCCAAGCCTCCTGCCTGCAGCTGCAGAATCACAGGATCATTAGGGCTGTAAGGGACCTCTGGAGATCATTTGGTCCAACTGCCAGGGCAGGGCCACCTACAGCAGGTTACACAGGAACACATCCAGGCAGGTTTTGAATGTCTCCGGAGAAGGAGACTCCACAGCCCCCCCTGTGCAGCCCGTTCAGGGCTCTACCATGCTCAGTGTAAAGCTGTCCTTCCTCCTGTTGAGGTGAAACTCCTTGTGGTTTAGTTTATGGCCATTGCTCCTTGTCCTTTTGCTGGGCACCATGGAAAGGAGTCTGGCACCATCCTCCTGGCACCAACTTTTGAGATATTGATCTGCACTAATGAGATCCTATCTCAGTCTGCTCTTCTCCAGACTAAACAGGCCTGGCTCCTGCAGCCTCTACTCATTAGAGAGATAGATGCTCCAGATCATCCTTGTGGCCTCCACTGGACCCTCTCCAGCAGCTCCTCGTCTTTCTTGTACTGAGGAGCTCAGAACTGAACACAGTGCTCCAGATGTGGCCTCACTAGGGGGTAGCAGAGGGGGAGGATCACCTCCATTGACCTGCTTTGCTGCTCCCTGCGGGGCACAGCATTTATGGCTGAGATGACAGAACTGCCATTCACGTCCTTGCTGTCAGTTTAGCATCAATGATCTGGGCCCTGCAGTGTCGCAGGCAATGCACTACACAGAGCACTACAGAGTGTGTGTTTGGGCACTCATGCTTCTCTCCTGCCGTCAATGCCGTGCTGCAGCTGGTTGGAAACAGCTTCGCAGGCTCAGCTGCTCTGCTCTCCCCAGCCCTGCTCTTCCCAGGTTCTGAATGCTACAAACCCAAGACCAGCAAAAATCTTAGAAATGCCACGTTGAGTTTAGCCCTGGAGCTTTAAGCTTTAACTCTGCAATCAGTGAGATGCATTTGTCTCCCTCTGCATCAGGACTGTTCGGGAAGCTGCTGCACACAGCAAAACAGGGCAGCTGTCTCCACAGCCCAGCTCACCCCAGGGCCCTTCACTGGCACAACAAGCTTTAATTGCTCCTTGCACATGCCCCTGGAGCAGTATTAACTGCTGAAGCATCTACCTTGAAGCACTGAGAGACAGGGTTCAGGAGGGTAAACGAACAGTGATATGGAGTAGTTTGTTTTCCTCAGCTAAGCCTTTGGGGAGAAGGAGGCAAAGCTTTGACTGCAAGTGTGAGGCTTAGAGTTGGCTGGGAGTTTTCCGACTGTTTTTGCTGGGAAGCATCGTGTCACCAGAACAGAACTGTTTGTAAAGACATGGTGGTATTGTTGAAACTTCCACTGGAAAGAGGGTTCAGGGAGACTGGCTCCAGAACAGCTAATAACTAACTGGTTAAAGCATCTGACCGGCCTTGAGTCAGCTCAAGGGCACTCCCCAGCCTCACACATACCCACTAAATGGCCCAAGCAGCAGCTGAATGTCATTTTCACTCTTGCTGTTGAACTGTTTCACTTTGCATTAGAAGAGATATTAATTGGAGGAGGAATATAAACTTGTCCTCTTGCTTCCCAAGTACTTGCAATACCAGAGCCAAGATCTGCCCTGAGATTGGGCAGTTCCTTTGCTTTGCCCTCCTGCAGAGGGCATAGAATAGAATCATAGAAAAGTTAGGGTTGGAAAGGACCTTAAGATCATCCAGTTCCAACCCCCCTGCCATGGGCAGGGACACCTCACACTAAACCATATCTCCCAAGGCTCTGTCCAATCTGGCCTTGAACACTGCCAGGGATGAAGCATTCACAACCTCCCTGGGCAACCCATTCCAGTGCCTCACCACCCTCACAGTAAAGAATTTCTTCCTTATATCCAATCTAAACTTCCCCTGTTTAAGTTTCAACCCATTACCCCTTGTTCTATCACTATAGTCCCTAATGAAGAGTCCCTCCCAAGCATCCCTATAGGCCCCCTTCAGATACTGGAAGGCTGCTATGAGGTCTCCATGCAGCCTTCTCTTCTCCAGGCTGAACAACCCCAACTTTCTCAGCCTGTCTTCATATGGGAGGTGCTTCAGTCCCCTGATCATCCTCGTGGCCTCCTCTGGACTTGTTCTAACAGTAAAGTAGAGCAAAGCTATGAGTGGCCTTGCCCATTCAAGCAGTAAGAAATCTGGACATACCACTTCCATCTCCATCATGACAACTCTTTTTCTAAATGTGGAATGTATGCAGAAGGTCAAGCTTTTGCCAGAGAGGTCACTAAAAACCCTACAGGATGTCCCAAGGCACTGACAGAGTAGAGAGATGATCCCAAAAGGGATGAGATTTCAGTCTGCTCCAGAGAACTGCACATGGTGGCTGCTTCCTGCTTACTATTGCCAAGACAATGGTGCATTCTTGGCAAGTCTGAACAGTGAGGGACAGCTTTCAGCTGGGCTATCCCTTCCCTCTCACTTGTGTTAAAAGCATCGCAAGTGACCATCAGACTTAGTTTATTTGAACTTTATGTCCCTGTCTGCCTTCAATTTCCACTCTGCTCTACCTATGAGCTCTTGATCAGTCAAGGGGTTTGCTTAAAAGCCTGGCAAGAAGGAGCCCATAAAGCTGCCCCAATGGCTCTAGTTGGAGTCTCAACCCCAATTCTGAGATTTTGGATCACAAGGACAGGAATCACCTCTTGCTGTGTTGGTTCTTGCTCTCACCTGGGAATCTGTGGGTGGAACTGGAATAATCCAGGACATCCGATGAATTTCAGTGGCCTCAAGCTTTAATGGTCTGAGGATCTTTCAGACACGAGACTTTATTCCTTACGAACAACCCTTCCTAGCATTTATGCCCAGGCTGAAGGGGCCATCTTTTGAAGCCTGCTCTTTGACCCATGCTAGCTCAGCTCTTGTCAGGGCACATCACCTCCCCTGTCAGTTCTGTAACAGTGGTTGCACATTCTTCACGGAGCTGCTTTCAGCTGCTTGTGACATACCTGGCACAAAAAGACCCCAAATGAATCAGAGGCTCTTGTTAAACAGCCTTGTTAATTCAGCTCTGATAAAGACACAGGAAAAGAAAAAAAAAATCAATATTTGTTAAGTGCAGAAGGACAAAATCCATAAAGAAATAAAGGTCATTTTCATGGGTCCATGAGGCCCCTACAAACAATGGAGAGTAAATAACATAATCTAAGCTTATGTAAGAAATGACTTTTCTTCCATGCTCTAATGCTACCCGGTGGATTTCAAACAAAGGCAGACTGAGCTAAGCCTCCTCTGTCCAATGAGCCTAAAAGTCTTTCCCATGACAACATTGCTCACAATTTACCAAGGATTCCCTAAAGTTCCATCCCAGCAGCAGTTTGGGAAGGGGCACAGCAGTGAAAGGGAGTCCCACTGAAACAGCAGGAAGGTGCTTCAAGCTACTACGATCAGGCATCAGGCGTCTAATCCTTCATCAACCACTATGAATACTTTGTGTACCCTGTACCTTATTATTAAAGGCTTAATCTGTCTGCCTTACGGAAACACGTGACTGTCACTCATGCAGTTTACAGCTGAGATATCTGACAACTTGTCCAAAAATACTCCCAGTAAAGTTGGGAACATATCCTGCTTTGCTAACAGGGGAAAACCCAGGTTCAGGCATTTCCTCTTCCCACTCCTGGAGCAGCTGTGCAATGGACACTGATGCTTTCCAGCAGGATGGCTGGCACCAGGGAGAAACCCAGAAACCCCCCATTTATTCTCATTATGTGTTCCCCACCTCTCTCCAAAGTACGTGAGGAACTGAAGAAAAATATGGATCATGGCTCAAAAACCAAAGCCACAAACTTTAATTGACCTAAGGTCTGAATGAAGATTTTTCAAGTCGGAGAAATGACCCATTCAGCCCAGAGGCTCTCCAGGAGCCTGTCCATCCAAATGAGAACAAGGAAGTTAAGCCAGAAGCTGTGTGCTACAGAAGCAGCTGAGCTGGGGATTTACTGGGGAGGAAGGAATATGCTTGCCTGCTCACGCTTCTGCATGCCAGCAACGGGCAGGATAAGCCTTTGTTATTCTGCTGGTGGTAGGTGTTCAATGGCACAGTCCCCAAAACTTGTTCCCCACCTCATCTGTCAAAGGGAGAGTGCTGCAGTCAGGAGTGGGCAGATACATGGCCTTTGGGATGAAGAGGCAGAGCATCCCTTCCCACAGCCAGGTTAACGGGAAAGGACAGGGTCCATCCCTGCCTCAGACCATTAGATCTATGCCAGTGCAAAAGTCAAAACCCAGCTCTATGCCCAAACCTCTCACGTGTCCCATTGCCTCTATCACTTCAAAATGAGCCATCTGGTCCTACCTGTTGTGCTCCCAGTGAGCTCGTCACCTGGGAATCTCAGCCTGGAATGCATAAACTGGAGGTAGCACAAACACTGCCCAAGGGGACATCAAACCTCCTCCTGTGCACTGCACAGACAAAGAGATGCTGCTTAGAAATGTGAAGCCACGAGTGTGACAGTTCCCTTCGCTTCCTTCCATATTCATGTTCTTGCTCTTTCCAGGGCAGATTTCAATACAGCACAGCAGGGATCCCACACTCGCTTGGCTTCCCAGCGCTTACTGAAGGGCTCTGCCTGGTGCTGCAGCTGGTATGGATTTCTCCTTCAGTGCTGCAGCAGGACTGCCATGGATCCAAGGTCTGGGTTGGGATACCCAGGCCTCCCTTTGAGGGTAATGCTTCATATAGTTGGAGGAATATCTGGAATAAGAAAGACTCCTGCCCACCTCCTTGGCACAGCCACCAGCTCAGCCTTACACATGCAGTCTCGTTTAGGAGGTCTATCTAAGCTTGCCAGGCAGTGATAAACAGGCTTTAGAGAGGAACCCCTGTCACCTCTCGGTTTTCTCCTGAGTCAGCCTTGACTCTGGCTTGAGGTATCCCCTGTTGCTGCAGGGAGAAGACTGGCTGACTAGGAAGTACTGGAATCGGAGTGTGTGCAAGCAGAGTCTGATTCCCTCCCTGCTCTGCTTCTAGCATTTAGCCTGCAGTGCATCTCTGTGGCACCAGGAGGGGGACATCAAACAACCTCCCACCAGTTTCAGCAGGACCCTCCTTAACTCAAAGACATCCCTTCAGCCTGGTGAACCCAGCTCCCAGCAGGGGTGCCATGTAAGACCAGTATCAGAAATGCTCCTAATACTTCTGCTCTCATTCACTTTACCAACTGCTGAAAATCCTCCCATATGCCTGACTGGGATAGCGATGTGCTGTGAAAGGCTGAAAGCCTGGAGAACCTGAGACCCCTTTGGGATCACTGCCCTTCTCTGGTACCTACCTGTTCTGAATCAAAGCCAAGCAAAGCCAGACTCTGCTGTCAGAGCACAGGGCTCAGTGGATAAAATTCAGCTGCACACCTACAGCAGCCTTTCAGATCTCCACAAAAAGACAACATTTACTGTCTTGATTCTGTGATGTAGCCCAGCCTGGCAATGCTATCATGCTTTTGCTATTGGGAAATGAAGGGCAATACTTCCCTCCTCCACAGATTCCCCTTAAATTTTCCTTTGCAGTTCCATACACATGGAAGGAAGCACTGGAACAGAATGCTTGATTCCCTTAAAAACAAGGGAGTATCCAAGGATGCTTTCAAGTACCACGGTACAGAGATGCAGTGTGTCAGGTATCTTCCCAGCTTCCCCGTCAGGGTGTCCAGCTCAGCTTGTGGTGCACATGCATGCACACGCTCCTCTCATTCTCAATAGGATAAAACCTTCAAAAACTCCAGATCCCAACATGCCACACCAGTTTAGCTAGCGCAACCATTACAGAAACTCATTTGCACCTTTATTTTTCTCCCTTTGTTTTCAATCAGATGCATACAGGGAATGACTGGAACGACACGAATCTAATCAGAGGCTGATGCCACATCAGAAATCCCATCAAGCTATCTTCCAGTCCCAACAAGCTCTCCACCAAAGGAAAATGTCTTGTCATGGCCTGAAGAGCCCCTGTGCACGTTATGTCCCCAGCAGGGATTCTTAATGGGCTCAGTAGTTAGAAACTGGGTTTTATTTTAGAAAGCACAAATGAAAATCCTGTCTATTTAAATACCCTCCTACCTCTTCATGGTGCTTTTCTGGACTTCCTTCCCTAGCAACAAACCAACTCTGTATTAAGAAATTCCAGGCAGAGAAAACTTAATCATCCAGCAATGCTACAGCACAGCCCAAATGGCCAAGGAGACCCTGCACACACATTTCATGCCTGCTGTGCACAAGCGCACATCTGCTCAAGTGAAAGCCATGGCAGCAGGACGTTTGCAGCCCTGTTTACCAGCCAAAATGATCTAGGGCATCACTTCAACTCTCAGACACCTTCAACTTGGGAAACCCACTGATATCACCAACCCCAGACAAGGCTTCCCACTCCTAAATGCTGAGCCCTGTTTCTGAAATGGACTAAAAGACACCTGGCTTCTAATCTGCACCTTCCAGATCCCTGCTTAAGAAGTTTTATCAAGCCTCCTGTGGCCACATTCAAGCATCTTTCCAGCTAGGGCTATGCAGATAGATGCTGTCTGCTGAGCACAAAAGGCCTCTCTTCCCCTACAGCAACATCCTGGCTGTCTGTGCTCTAGCTGGCTGATGGCAGCACCTGGATGCCATCCAAAGGCAGTAAGTTTCTTGCAGCTGAATATGTTTAGTCCCTCTCCTAAGGCACAGTCTCCATTACACAGCTATTGTTTATGACCCCAATTATCTCCCAGAAACTGGTCCTTGCCTGCAGTTAATAACCAAGGCTAAGTGATCAACTGTTAGCACTCCAGCAAACTGGTTGTTACCTTCTCCGACGACCAAGTTCAGAGTCTTTTACTGCTATTAGAAACTGAGATTAATGATGCATAACAGAAATGAGCTCTCCTGTGGCACAGCCAGGTGAGGGGAGAAGAATCACTCTTTTTCCCTGGAGGTGATGCTCAGCAGGGAGGAGAGGAGCCGTCCTCTAACTCCCTGCTCAGCTTCCCTAATGTCAAGGAGATGACAAACAGTATCTTAGTTTGCAGAGTGCTCCTAACTTTTCTTGGGTCCTGGATCTTGAGGGCAGATCTATGGGCTCACTCTCCAGAAACTGTCTTCAGGACCCCTTTGAAACTAATTCCTATCCTCCTATTTCAGCTGTCCAGCAGTTAACAAGAACAGGCTATTGCAAACCCCTGCAGGGCAGGAAAACAAGACCTCTCTTCAGAGAGGCTGTACAGCATCACTGTAGTGGGTAGAAACAAATCTGAGGTTTCAAGGGGACATCTACATCCAGTAACAGATGTATTGTCAGCCTTTCCCAGCCTATTCCTCACAGGCTGGTTTGTAAAGCAGCCCTCCAATAACTCATCAGGAAACAGCAGTTTCAATTCAGGAAAAGCTAATGCTGATTCCCTTTCACAGCTCCTTCTTGTTCTCTGAATGCTAATGGGAGACCATCAGCCTTGCACTCACAGGCTCACCAGGGCCACCAGGCATCTTAGAGGACATAATTTTCTCAAGAGGTTCACCAATACCTACTCCTTCCGACTTTGGGGAATTATCACCATGGTCTTTGACAGCCAGTTTGTCCCAGTCCATACAGAGACACTGAGAGCAGCAGAAAACCAAACCTGGGCAGTGCAACTGCAGCCATGGGTCTCTGGGACAGAGAGTGACATGGGAAGGGAGGATTCCTAGTTGGTTATACACAAGATTATGAGTCAGTGCCCACAAATGACTTTGGGTGTAATGACCTCTCTGAACCCTGGAGCATGATATATCCTCCTGCCACCACAGACATGCAGGGAACAGGAGGAGGAGCAAGGCATTGCTTGCTGAAAGGTCTTCTGCAGCCAACCTTTCCTGCTCAGATGCCTGCCCCTCCAGCTCCCTTCTGATATCTGAGGAGCCAGCATTGAGCAGCTGACATTCAGGATCGCCCTCCTCAAAACCTGCCCTATGCTGAACAAAAGATGTTCTTCTGCCACCTCATGCATCAGCTTGGAAAAGGAAGACAAGGAAGGAAACCATCAGGAACCTTACCCCATCTGATCAGCTGCTGGAGGACAGAAGACCACAAATGTATGTTGCCATGCGTGACAGCTGGGTAAGGATGGATGCCTCTGTGCTAACAGTAGACGCTGAAGGAAGACCCACTGTTAGAGGAAGTAAAGGGTTTTCTGGTGGTGTGAAGAGGATGCAAGGATCATCCTATACTGATGGAACTCTAAGAGTGAAACATGTCAAGTAAAAGTTTGCTAGTGCTTTTTCTGTCCTGCCCAATCCATTTCCAACCACAACCCCCATAACCACACGAACGTGGTGATGCTTTCTAATGAAAGTGGAGCACTATTTATTGTGTGTGTGCCTGCCACCAACAGAGAGGCTCTGTCAGCAGAGAGCCTCACAGAGGCACCTGAAGTGCAACTGCAACAAGCACAAACCAACACTTGTAGTGTGAGGCCATGCCTGTAAGTCAATGGCCACCAGGCAGTGACCATGTAACAACACAGGGAGCCTGCGTGGTCCAGAGGGGAGCCGAGCATCTGCTGAGTCCTCAGATGCCATCCTCCATCAGGGCCTGGCAAGAGCATCGTGGCCACTGCTCCCAGAGACTCTCAGGCAGCTTTAAAAACACTCTTTCATCCTTATGCACAGATTTACTTATTCATGTACTCTCAACAGAAGCACTAACAGCCATAATTGGATCCATTACTGGGTTATTAGAGCTCTCAGTCACTGCCTCTGCTGGGGAAATGCAGAGGAAGAACAGACAGGGCAGAGGCAAGGCCACTGGCAAGGGCTTTAAAAATGGGTTAAATTGTTGCTGTGGCAACTAAAACAAAATTTCTGGCAGGGACTGCCATGTGTGGGGATCTGTAAACTTCTCCATTCGTGGAAAACATTGGTCATGTCTCCGAAAAGGAGGTGGAGGAAAGACAGAAAGAAGGGCTCTTTTCAGAGCCGGCTTCAGCAAGAGCCAAAAATGATCTGCTTGCAAATTTATCCTTATGGCAAGCGCTGCTGATGGTTGGATTCTACATACCAGAGCTTCCAGGAGCCAGTGCACCGAGACAGAGCTGGCGGGTATGGAGGAGCACTTCGAGGTACTCAGTCCAGCTCGTCTTGGCTGCCAGGAAAGCAGCTGAACGGCTGCACAGACAGACAGTGCTGGAGGCCACTCGCTTCTGCCTTTATCTGCCTCCTCTGCCCCGCAGCCTACCAAGGGTCTCCATGGGAAAAGAAGCTCATCTGGGAATTAGCTTCCATTGAGATGACAGGTCCTGGAACACCAAACTTTCCACCCATCAGCAGCGGGAAATGGAAACGCAGAGGTTAGGTCTGGAAATGCTAAACTTTGGCTACAAACACTGAACCTGGTTTCAGAAAGCACTGTAAGTGTTGAAGATACTCGGTTCTCCCTGAGCGGCCAGGACAGCAGTAACCACCTGGATAAACATTACACATCCTGACATGCTTCAGAAGGTGTCCAGTACGTTAACATCCCAACATGGGTTGCAGACGTACAGGCTCAGCAGCTTAAGTTCATCTTTAATTACAACACAGGACCTGAAAAAGCAGAATCAGCGTCGATCTACTGTTGATTGATTTAACCTTGATTTAAACTAAACAAGCTGTGTTGTGCCACCTATTTAATCTTCTGGGAGTTCCCCGAGCAGCTCTGCTGCTCAGTTAGCAAAGTCAGTCCCTCCTGTCCCCACTTCCCTGCTCAAGGATCATGGCTGATCAGTTTGTTACTTATGAAGTAATTCATTTCGTTTGGAAACCCAGACCAGCACAGATGCCTAATGCAAGGCTCTGAATTCTCTCTAGGATATAGGTTGGAGCTACCAAATGGGCACTTTGCTAAAAGATTCAAGAGTGACAGCAGATGCTGCCAGCAGAAAATTTGCCTACTGAGAGGTATTGTATAGGCAAAATGATTGATGAGGATTTCAGTTTTCCTCTGGAGTCAGCAGCTTAACTATGAAGACTTTACTGCCAGTTAGACTTGCTTGGTGGGGGCTGATTTCCATTGTGAAAGGAGGAGCAGAGGGAATGAGACGACAAAGCTATGGGGCTGGTGTTGGATCAGCACAGGGGATTGGCATCCAAGCAGCCCCATTGCAATGCCACTGGTCTGCTCTGTCCCCTGGTGCCATGGAGCTCACTGCTTCCTGACCCTGGCTCTCACAGCAAACACAACTTCACTGCATCAATGACCTCAGTGAGGGGTTTTTAAGCTGATTGACAGCAATGTGGAAAAAAACCCACCCAGGAGCTATGAAATTGCACCATTGCCAAAGAGGAGCTTAAGGCAGGGCAGCAAAGAGGCTCTGGCTAAATGCACAGGAGGTGTTTAAGCAGACACCCAAGCACAGCATTATGGAGTGTAGTGAGTCTCTGAGGTCCCGGTAAGAAATGAGTACTTGCAATGCTCAGTGAAGCTTATGCTTACAATACAGCTCTAATTATCCTGTTAATCAAAGGAAAAAAATCCTTCAGTTTTGCAAATCCAGCCAGATAAAGGCTCCAAATTCACTGCTCAGTCACTTAACCTCCAACTGCCCTACATGCTGGAAAGCCAAGGAATGGGAAGTCTTGAAAGGCTTTGAAATTTTACTCCACCCCTTTACAACCTTCCCCCATCATTCCCAGCCTACACCACTTGGATAAGGACTCGTTAACAAGGAAGTTTAGAGAAGAAATATAAGACATTATGCATTTGCAGCTATTAAAATCTTAAATCTGTTGTATACGAGTGTTGTTTGTGTGGACAAAAATCTTTTGTTGGCATAAACATCATCGCCATCCATATTTCTATCATCCATTGAAGTGTATGGCATATATCAAAACCTTACATATCTTACTCTGGTCAGTGGAGTTCATGATGTGGTTACTCCTAGTGAACAGCAGAGTTTTCTTCACTGCATATTCCTTCTTTTTAAGTAGGTTGTTGCTTTGAGACACACATACTCTGGTTTAAAGGCTACAGTAAGAGAGAAAAAAAGCCCCATTCTATCAAACAAGAGAAAGACTGATCACACACAGATCACTTCTCAATTTCCAGAGCCACTGATGCGGTGAAGATGTGTGCTGCTTGAGAACAGGCTTGTCACTGGCTTTGGGTGGTGAAACATCAGCAGTAGATAAGGTTGGCTGGGAGGTTTTCACTGTGCAAACATCCCAGTTTTAGTCTTGAGCTGTTAACACCTGCACCTGAGCTTTTCCACACTTCTAAGCAGTCCTAAGCCTGCTGTCATAAATCAGGAGCTTATCAAAGATGACGAGGTAAATACACATGTTGCTTTAAGTTCATAATTTTGAGGGGCTGGCCATTTACTTCGGAACTCCTTTTTAATTACAAAGAATGGAGCAGCATGCATTATTGTGAAGCACACAGGCTACACGTATGATGTGTCTAACTCTGGAGATATCACAGAATCACAGAATCATAGAATGGTTTGGGTTGGAAAGGACCTTAAGATCATCCAGTTCCAACCCCTTGCCATGGGCAGGGACACCTCACACTAAACCATGGCACCCAAGGCTCTGTCCAACCTGGCCTTGAACACCACCAAGGATGGAGCATTCACAACTTTCCTGGGCAACCCATTCCAGTGCCTCACCACCCTAACAGTAAAGAATTTCTTCCTTATATCTAATCTAAACCTCCCCTGTTTAAGTTTTAACCCATTACCCCTTGTCCTGTCACTACAGTCCCTAATGAAGAGTCCCTCTCCAGCATCCCTATAGCCCCTCTGTAGATACTGGAAGGCTGCTATGAGGTCTCCACGCAGCCTTCTCTTCTCCAGGCTCAACAGCCCCAACTTTCTCAGCCTGTCTTCATACAGGAGGTGCTCCAGTCCCTGATCATCCTCATGGCCTCCTCTGGACTTGTTCCAACAGCTCCATGTCCTTTTTATGTTGAGGACACCAGAACTGCACACAATACTCCAAGTGAGGTCTCATGAGAGCAGAGTAGAGGGGCAGGATCACCTCCTTTGACCTGCTGGTCACGCTCCTTTTGATGCAGCCCAGGATATGGTTGCTTTCTGGGCTGTAAGCGCACACTGAAGCTGGCTCATGTTCATTTTCTTATCACCCAACACCCCCAAGTCCTTCTCCGCAGGGCTGCTTATATCAAATATGGAGACTGCTTTTTTCAGGCTGATCTTCCCCCAGATATGAAGATAAAACCACAGGAAAATGATACTCAGCCCTCCACTATCAGATAAGGCAGTGGAGGTGCCACAGCTTACCACAACTAAGCACATTATTATCATGTAAGAAACCAAACCCCGTTTTAGAAACCCGTTATTTGCCACAGTAGTCTTACTTAGATATCTAAAATCTTACTGGTCTTTTGCTTAGAAACTCAATTTGCAGCCTAAATTTATTCATGGGCCATTTATACCCATTTCCTCTTGTTCCAATGCTGCCTTTTAGTTTAAATTGTTCATCTCCCTCCATGGTGTTTACCCCTCTGATGTATTTATAAAGAGCACTCATATCTCCTCTCAGTCTCTGTTTTGCTAGATTAAACACTTCCACTACTCATGTATACAATAGATTCCCCATTGCCACCCTCTCAGAAGCCTTTCTCTTTACCTATACGCCAGTCTCATGTCAGGTTCTTTTGCACATGGGTGTTTGGTAGTGTGAGAACTGACACAGCCATGTATATGATCTTCTCCCCGGAGGCACAGTTTGCCTTATATGACCTAGGAGTGCATTTGGTTTTCAGTATATTGATAGGGTACAGTAATTTCTTTCATTAACTAACATGCTCTAACCCTTCTTTTCCCTCAGCCCCTCACTGAGCTCTCAGCTTCCACCACACATTCTTGTTATCAGTCTTTAGGTGTGTAGTTATTTTTGTTTTAGTACTGGTAAACATTGTGTCATTTCTCTGAGACACTGGTGATCAATTTTTGCTGTATGGTATCCAAGCATTGCTATCAGTAATAGCAGTATGCTCACTGTTTTGCATCATGCCTACTCATATGTCCACACCCAAGAGAAAATCTATACTGGAATCTAGAAACTGCTCAAGTCATCCCAGTCAAATAGCTGTTCCAGACTAGGAAGAGGAGTGGTTCTCCTTCAGCTCCAGCCTCTCCCAGCTGAGAAAACCACTTCATGTGCACGTGATCTTCTCCTGATACAGGGCACACAAAAATCATGTTATGTTACTGGCCAAGACTCCAAACCCTCTTTCAAGCATGCTGAGCAGGACAAGGAAGAATGGTTTTGAACTGACAGAGGGGTGATTTAGATTAGACATGAGGCAGAAGCTCTTCCCTGTGAGGGTGCTGAGGCGCTGGCACAGGGTGCTCAGAGAAGCTGTGGCTGCCCCATCCCTGGCAGTGCTCAAGGCCAGGTTGGACACAGGGGCTTGGAGCAACCTGCTCTAGCCTTAAGGCTTAAGGTCCTTTCCAACCCAAACCAGTCTGGGATTCTAAGAATCCCAGCTGTGCAACCAGAGACCTAAGGAAGAAGCCAGTCACACCTGGCGATGCTTTTGCATGGGTCTGGTTGCAAAGACAGAAGAGGGAACTGTCCTCTGCATCAGTGTTTTTTGTGTATCAACCATCCTTCCTCTTCTAACTCAGGTGGGCGGGAGAGGACCACTCAAAGATGATCAAACATCACTTTCTCTGTCCTCAAGGCTCTTGCAGCTTCTCATTTTGTGAACCCACTGAGGACAAAGCTTTTCACAGTCTCCTCTTTCTGTCACCTCTTGCTCACTTTTGAGTAGTAGGAAGAGAAGCACAACCTTCTTCTCCAGCTACCACAGCTGAGGCATTTGCAGCCCTTGTGCTTCAGCATCTGACTTCCCTCCCCTAATTACCTCTCATTTCTCCACTTCCAATTTACTTGTTTTGTTGAGTCGAAACTCTCTAGGGCAATACGGCTTTGTGATTGCAGCACTCACCATCAACCACACCATGCAGCTATAAAACATAACAGTATTAGTAATACCTCTCTCAGATCGCTCACTGCCATGACAAAAGACATTTGGAAATGTTATCAATAACATTGATTACAGCCCAGATGCTTTTACGCTAAGAAAGTATTCTCTAGTGCTCAGGAAAGCTGCCTGGGAGAGTCTTGCTCTAGCAGGACTCAAGTTATTCTAGATGAGTTTGGACCAAAAGCAAATAGGTTTAATTAACACCCTATCCATATGGGGCTGTAAGCTGAAGAGCAGAACGAAGCGCTTGCAGGAAAGGAAGGGAATGGAAAAGCCTGGTCCTGAGCTGGCTCTTTCCAAAACCTGTTTACTTCACTATTAGTGAGGGTGGCTTCTCCTTAATTTATTTACATAGAATGTTTCTGTAACCATCTGCTCTTAAGCTAAACGAAAAATTATCATCTTTCTCCTGCCGCTGCAGAGACTCCCTTGGATGTTCTTAATAACACCAAAAATCCATCATTTTAATGCAGACAGCTTGGCTAATAAAAATGATCTGTACCATTAGTAATTATGCCACCAATACAATGCATACAAGCAGCTTTCTTCTGAAGAGGCCAAGCATAAAACACCTCTCTCAGCAACCAGGGGCCAGAGTCAATAGCTCAGCAGTGGGACTTGGCTTCTCCCCTCTCTACCAAAGAGCAGAAAAACAAAGAGAAGGGCAGTTTAATTAAGTTACCATTACTCACTCCTTTAACAAGCTTTAAGTGCTTCAGTCAAACCCGTCCAAGCCCCATTCTAAGGAGTTTTTCTTCAGACTATTAATACAGAGACATACTTCTGAAAGAGGACTACCTTGGTTTACCAGCTTGTACAGTTCTCACAATGTCAGAACACTTTAAGGCTCTGATGTACCCACCTTTGCTGTGAAATGAGCTGATGCTGCTAGCCCCAGTTAACAGATGGGAAACCGAGGCAGAAAGCAACTGAGACTAACAGCAAAGATGATGGAAGAAAGCAGTGAAGCAAACAAAAACCCAACCTAATTCAAGCCATGAAACTGTTACCAAGCAATGGAAAACATCACTTTAAGTAGAGCCTACTTAAAAATAAGCTCCAGCATGGGCAGCTGGCTAACAAATGGAAGGACAGCACTCCTGGCTCACCTGTTCCCTGATACCATTTCAGTGTGGGCAGCACTGGAATAGTAGGTGTGATGCATAGATGTTGTTTCTCATGGACCGCTGCTCCTTTCTATGAATTGCAGCAAATCACTTAACCTCCACAACTCAGATTTTTCTCACAAAAAGGCAGTAAAATGCTTCCAGGTTTGGGGATGAATGCAAGGAAAACAAACCAAAGCAACACAGAAGGAAATGTTGTTTTCTTTAAACAAGTGCTAAGGGAAAAGGAGTAAGATTACACCTCAAATTATATCAATAAAATATGAACATACCTCTTTGCTGAAGAATTAAATTGATAGAGAAATGTGTGTAAAGAAAGGTAATCGATGTCTTGGGGATTTCAGACACTTCTGCAGAGAGATGAGCATTGTAAGAAATGAAATGCAAACAAATTGGAAGGCCAGTACATGCCATGAATTCCTGTAGCTGGAGGTCTGGCAACCCACATGTGCTGCATGGAAAATCAGGGGTCCTTCCCTGGCTGGGTGAAGGTTGCTGCTGGGAGCACACTTATAGAAGCAGAACATTTAATCCCAACTTGGCCACCCTCTCTGTGGACATGAATATCCTTTGCTTCTGTTTCTCAGTCCATAAAATGGGGCTAAGGGCAGGTCTGCAGTGGGATGCTGGGGTGGTTTGTGTTTGCATATAATTTCAAAAGCTAAAGATGCACAAAGGAGGGAAAATCTTTGCTGAACAGGTAAGAAGAGCAAACTACAACAGAGGGTAACAGGCAGGTACTGTAACATGAGGAACTGACTGCTCCATGGAAGCACTACAGGAAAGCACCAGAGCTGGTGCCTCACAGGGCAGATCATGCAAAACACAGCCAGCAATTTCCAGAGCTACAGCAGAGGAAGCCGTACATGAGGAGGGAGCCGTAGCTGTGGCCATGAGACAGTCCCAGAACCACAGGGCAATACAAGCTGATGTTTTATACTGAGGTTAGAGGTACATACGTATCACTTATATGGATGATATCTTACCCATGAAGGGGATCATTAAGGATAAGCCAAGCTACTTTTAAAAACAACTCCTTGGATAGTTGGAGAGCTGATCTTGGCTTGCATCTGGGCAGGGCTGCTCGGGAAGACTGATGACTGGTGCATAGGGACCAGATACTTCAGCTGCCTCTTCCCTACACACAGGCTGTGAGCTGCAGAGCTGAAACTGGTTCAGGGAAGCTATCACATTCCTGAGCCCCATCCCTGAATCTATCAGGGTTTGCAAGTGACAGGACACAGGCAGATGGTGGGGGAAGCAAGGCGAAAGGGAGGCCTTTGTGCTACACTAGATAGCAGTTGCGTACCCCCCATCCCATCACCATTTTTGCCTTGTATTGTTCCATGGCCTATTAATATTCATAAGAGCCTTTCTATTGTGTTTGCACTTTTCTATCATGCTCGCAGGCCTGATCCCCTCTTGCCTTAATAGAATGCAAACCTCATGAAATCAGATCTTATTAGCAAAACTCCATCAGACGCTGTCAGCAATGCAGTACCTCAGTCCCCACTCCTGCTAAAGTGGAAGGGAAGCCTTTCACGCTGTTGACATCTGTAGAGCTCTTAATCTAATACGACATTTCAATCTTAAGAGCAGAAATGAATAGGAGGAAAACACAGTGCAGGGAATGCCACTGAATGCTGCTGAGTCAAGCCCCACAGCATCACAGCCAAGAGATGCAAAAGACCTCGGGAAAAATGTTTCTAATCCTGGCTTGCAATAAACCTGACCAAACAAAGGTGCTGGCTCATTAACACCTTCATCTCACTGACGGAAAGCTGATGACTTATCCCCAGATGAGTTACTCCAAGCTCTTGATCCTATAGTTCAGATCTTTCAGCTTTCTCCCACATGACAACGATGCTTTCCTGGTGCATAACCTCCCCCCGGGGGCTTCAGACAGACAAAACTGCAGGGACTGAGCAAGCAAACAAAGTGGTGACCGTAGCCACCACCTCTGCTCCCTGCCCCTCCTCACCTTTTAACCACTGCCTCAACTAATGAATGGGGTTTTCAACTCTTGCTCTTGCAGAGCCATGAGAGGAGAATAAGACCGGAGCCTGGAATGCAGCACAGGGAGGATGCTCTGCACTTGAACACATGCCTTGAGTCCTGCCTTATGTCTGCCCCATACATCATCACTGGTGATAAAGATGCCACAGATTGATTTTCCCAGATCCCTGATGAAGTATGTGCCTCTGGCAGGAAGAAAAATCACTGCTGGAGTTGGAAAGTGAACAGATTTTCGTTTGTAAGTCAGCGAGTGAAAATAAATACAAACCACACAGTGTCACATTCCCACTCAGTCATTTTCCTAATTAATTCTGAAAGAATTTCCAGCTGCAACAGCCAATAAGGACATTGATAGCAGGCTCTTATTCACTGGATAAGAGCTACTCAAGTCTTGACCCTGCACTGCCCACATCCTTTCTGCTTAATGACCTTCACTTTGTATCAACAATAATTGATAGCAGTTTGATGGAAAATTGCTGACCTAATATTCAAGATGCTCTACCAGTCAGTTGTGATACAGAATGGTTCTGTGGTTGTGTATCTCCTGCTCTCCTAACATGGGAGCATGAACACTTGCCAAAGATAACATCTTATTCTTGGCAGATGGTTGAGAAAATGAGACTAGGCCCATATGGATTCAAATTGCTGAGAGCAGAGTTGGGATTCAATCACAGCCTTTCTCATGATGGAGAGGTGAAAAGCTCTCTCAAATCACCCGCATTACCAAAAGGTCCTGAGTACAAGGACCTGGGAGTATCTTATCTTCAGTTATTTCTCATTACAGGACTTTAAAATGTCCCCTTTTTTTTTAACCTGTTGTTTGAACATTAAAGGAGAAATCTTCTGCTACTATTATCTATTCCTACTTACAGCAAGGAAATTCAGCCATACCATAAGTCCATTATCCCTGACTACAAGAATTCTTCCAAGTGTATTTGATAGGATTAAGGGGAACTGACACTGGGACCAAATGATAGCTGTGAAGTTTCAAAAGAACACTCAGACATTTAGATATTCAAATTACTGTACAAGGTGAATGCTGTAATTTACAGCCAGTTGAAACTGCCTATGTTAGCTAGACAAGAGTGGATTATTGTATCAACTAAGGCTTCGTACAAGGGCAGCACCCCAATTCAGCATCCCAATTCATGAGGTCAGGAGGGACAGTAAATTCTGACATGTGAGAAGGTGTTAGGGCCACTGTACTCTCAGCTTAACTGCCCCTTTCTTTGAATTAAGATATTTCTGATTCATTTGCAAACCTCACAAAAGGTTTCCCATTAACACCTTCATCTCACTTATCTGGCTTATCCCCAAATGAGGGGATAAGTCAGCAGCCAAAGTTCCCCAAAACACTGGAATAGACTCTCCATGGGAATAGGCTCTTGGAGCAAAATTACAGGATACTGCAGCGGCTGCCAACACAAGGTTGTGTGTGCATGATGCTGAAATCATGATTTTAGCAGAGTAAGATAAAGAATCCCCTCTGGATCCCAAATATCTTAAACAAATGCAAGCTTTCCCAAGCCTTTCGATCACTGTCTCAGATACATAAAACCACCCTGTGATACCATGTGGAGGTCATTACTCGTGTAGTGCCTGGAGAAAAAAGATGCATTGTGCTTTCCCTGCTGCACTCAACTGAAACTTGAAGAAACCTCGTTCCTCAAGCTGTGCCAACATCATTTCGGTTATTGGTGCGCAAACAAGGAGGTAAACAACAACAACCACAAAAAAAGTGTTAATTTCAAGCTCCATTAGAAATGCAGAGTTTGGCAGCAAGAAAAATCAATGTTTGTCCAGTGGAAAAAAAAATAAACAACCAGCACCGATAGGGACAAAAAGGCTGTTTTCAGGTTTCTAAGAGGATGTAAAAATCTTGGTACTCAATATCCTCTGAACTGGGGGAAAATGATTTTCTTATCACAGAGACGACACAGGGAGTACTTTGATGCGAATTATCCAGCCCCAGATACTGTCTCAGACACTGTCTGGCGATGCTTTTCCTTCTTTGCACATCTGATCATCCTCCCTGGCCTCATTTAGGGAAGCAGTGTTTTAATTTCAGAGAAATAGCAGGTCCCCATTAGACCCACAGTTTGTTCATCTTTAAGAAAAATCACAGCCATTTGCTACCATGGCTGTGTTAACTTGTTTAAATGCAGCAAACCTCTAAAGCTCTGGGCCCTCCCAAAGCACCACTGTGCATTAGGCTTACTGCAGTCTTCCCCATCTGCAAATTCACCAAAATGGGGCTGCTGCCTTATGGGAATATCCAAGACTTGCACTCCCCAGCAGCCTGATTCTATGCTGCAAGCCAAACCCTGCCCTGGCTCTGCAAGCTCAGGAGGCTCCTCTCCTTTTTAATGGGCTTTGCATGACCAAGAGCCTGTCCCTTCGGGGGGGGGAGTTCATCCTCAGCTCCAAGGGGTTGCTTGGACCACGGTGACCGATCCACTCCTTGCAGCTCCAATCTTGAGCAGTTATCTGCCCTTATCAAAGCACTAAAATGCTCTCTTGCCCAAAAAGAAGACAGGCAGGCAAGCCTAAACTACACCATTGAAAATAAAAAGGGTGTCATCATTTTTGTACCCTTTGCAGGCCATTATCAGTCTCCTGCTGGCACAGTCCAGCCTGGACAAGGAGTCAACTATGTATTAGGTGAGGAAGGGAAAATATAGAAGCTACAGCTATAGGTCTGTGACACTAGCTGTGTTCTTCTGTCAATAGTTGGAAGTTAACCCCCTTCCTTGCCTTCAGGTATGCCTGAAGTCAGGAGCTCAGCTAGAGATGAAATTGAGCTGTTCTGCACAGCAGTCCTAAACCACAGACACTTCCCTTCCAAAAAGCAAGAAATAACTCCCCTTTGTTCCCAACAGATTGTCTGTTTTCACTGTCAAGAATGAAAACTATCCCAGAGAAGATCCATTTAGCAGAGACTACACATTAAAGGACTCACACCAGGGAGGGCTAACATCGTCCTCTGGCAAGTGCTCCCTGATTTTCTATGAGAAGTAGTATCACATTGTGTGTCAGCACTTAAACAACTGAAAGATCTCAAAGTAAAGTGGAACTTTCGGAAACCAGAGAGCCAAGATCAAAATGAAATGCACCAACACTTGGAGTTAAAGCTCATCTCTAAGTGCTGAAGGGTTTCTCAGCTTGCATCTCGCAGTTAAGAGGAGGAATGCTGCTGCTGCTGGAAAGGGCAACACCTGACGGTGAAATGCGTAAGCCAAGTCAGAATGGCTCACTTCCAGATGTGAAGTACAGCACTGGGATGTGTAAGCTTCCCCCTCCACTTACACAGCTAAAGAGATGCTTTGCAGCTTGATTTCCTGCACGTTTTTAAATGAGCTATAGCAAAAGTGGAGATGCTTAGTCTCCAATGCAGACAAATCCAACTGGGATATCAAGCAGACAGCATACGCTGGCACGTGTGAGGGAACTGGTGATGTCTCAGATTATATCAATAAGTAAATAGACAAACAGCTTTGCAAGTTTTACCATCAGGTAAGAATAATGTGCACTTCAACAGCATCTATTTTGCACTAACAATTGAAAACCAGACCAGGCAGTGCTGGTGAGGGAGGGTGAGGTCAGTGGTGTGGAGATTCAGCAGCTTTTGCTTCAGAGAACAAGCACAACCATGTGTCAATTCATTCACAAACTCAGAAACACCAATTTAGGTTAAGTCTCTCTTTAATTTATAACTTCTTGCATTTTCACAGCCCTCCGGGACTGTTAATTCATTTGTTTCTTCCCTAGATTTCACTGTGCCTATAGAGCATGTATCAAGGGATGGGAAACCAGGGCAAATGTATTACCCAGACAGTAAAGGGGGAGAAGATACCTTTGGTAGGAAGCCTTTTTTTTTCCTTTCCCCAATGAAAAGACTTATTTTTCTTTAACCTAAAATAACTGGAGGTAAGGTTCAAAGGTGATTTTTCATTATAAAGCTCTATTTCCAGGACCTAACAATTCCTTAGAATATAACCTCTCATATTCAAATTCCACTGCCTGCACTCTCTTCAAAGACACTCCTTTCATGGGACATTTGATCAAATTGCTTCTGACCTTTTCTAGTATGCTGAGAAGCTGTGAGGAAAGCAAGAGGGAGCAGGATGGCAGGGAAGGGATATAGAGAACAGGAAAAATTCTCATAGAAGAAGAATTCTTGTTAGCCTATTCTTGAGCAGCTCCACAGTCAAAAGGTTTTGAAGTCGAAACTGGCACGGAAATATTTCTGCCTGAAGGGTTTCAAAGAATAATCCCGGAAGGGTTCCTTAGGCATGGCCTGACTCCAATGGGAATTAGTTTTCATTTGACCCAATTATACATGTTTAAAAAGCACATGCTGAGTATGCCTGTGGGGTTTTCTGGTAAGCTCATTAAGGAGTTGATTCTGTCTTACAGCGAGCGCTCTACCTCAGTCCTGAAAAATGCTTCCTAAAACCATGAGGCTCATAAAAGTTCATGGGACACTGCATATTCCTTAAAATTAAGCAGGTGTCTGTGTGCTTTGCTGGATCAGACTTGAGCTGTGGTTTTCCATGAGTTCAACCTGTGGTCCCAGAATGGCTTGTTAACAGAGATCTTGGTCTCTCAGGAATTCTGCAGATTTAGTATAGTTGCCTTCACCAACTTTGCAGACCCATTCAAAGTAATTCAGAGCCTCCCAACTGTTCTGCATCACAGAGTGAAAAACATGGGGCCAGAACATGCAGCAGAACTGGTCCCAACCTATTAAATCAAATTGCTCTTCTTCTTCTTCATCATCATCATCTTATTCTTACTCTTACAAACAAACATTAAACTGAGATAAAGATCTGCTTCAAACCAAGTTCAAGTTAAAATTCTTCAGCACAGAAAAGAGACAACCAGAAACCACTGCTCTGCTCAACAGGAAACGTTTAAGTTTATCCACAAGAAAACATCTCCTTTATAATGCTTGTTAAAAGGAAAAAAAAAGGAAGTTAAGGAAATGAATGGTTGGATTCACCAAACTGGTGGTGCATTTAGGTTTTATGCAATAGCTCAGAGGCGAGAGCATTCACCAAGGATAGGAGCTAGGCTTAATGGCCCTAAAGATTCACATTTTTATGTCCAAATTGCTTGCACAGTACTATATACTTTGGATGTTCTGTATTTTGGGATGTTTTCTTCTATGCAAAATAATTAACCATGCAGTGGAGCAAGAAGCGGAATTAAAGCACTCTCCCTGCCAGCTCAGCATTCTCACCATCACGCTCAGGATTTCCATCAGTACTTTCACAAGACTGCGAGAAGCACGGTCTTGGATGGAGTCTTGCATGATATGGTTTAGTGTGTGGTGTACCTGCCCATAGCAGGGGCGTTGGAACTGGATGATCTTAAGGTCCTTTCCAACCCTAACTGTTCCATGATTCCATGATTCTAAAGGTATCAGCCTCAGAACACTCTCCATCTTGGTGGAAAAGGAGCTTTCTTAAGGCATGGAAAGCCTTTTGACCTGAAAGGATGGATTTGCATCTATTTCTCCTGTTTTCTCCATGAACATTTAAGCCAGAGTCTCAGATAGGCAGAATATGATCAAGATAATTTCTTTTGATACCTTCTGCCACTTCCCTCCCCATTGCTTCCTCACTGGACATTATTAGAAAATGTAGATTTAAATGGGCAAATGGTTAAGCAATTACCTCCCATCCCTCTCCTAAATACCCTTACATGATAAAAAATGTTGCTAAGCTCAACTATGTATGAGAAGTAACTGCAGTTAAAGAACATAATTCAAGTTTTAGTATAAGCAGAATGACCTTAACAGACCACACATCAACTTTATCTCCATGGAGGAAGAGGAAAAGTTGCATCACACACAGGGTTAAAGCAAGATTACAGATAATTTACACCCCTATTTATTTACTTAGTCCCTAAATTACAGTGCTGCATTCAGTGTATGTACAAATGGTCAAATCAAGATCATCATTAGCTGCCTCAGCTCCAGGAAAGAACACGGCTAATAAGGTTGCTTGCAAAATTGTTGGTGTAAATGATGTACTGAGAACATCTCTAAGAGGTCTAATTTAGGCACAGGGTGCTAATGAAAACAGGCAAACCTAGAGCAAGAACATTAAAGTCCTACAAATGTTTCTAAACTTGCATACAAATGATCATATTTCATTACAGCGTATTGTTTGAGAACTATTGTCATAGTGTTATTAAATGTAATATAATATTGTAATGCAAATGCAGCAAAAAGCAGAGATGGGATTTCTCTGTTAAAACCGATGATACTCATTTTCTTATTTTTTGCACATTTTCCTTTGCATCCTTAACGTTTTCCTAGAGGACAGTGTAGTCCTGCACTCTCTATTGATCCATGGTAGGACACAGCCTATCAAGTTCAATATAAATTGCTCACACCACAAGCCTACAGCTCCAAAAACACAGCAAGGGAACTGCTGCTAGACCCCAGACTGCTCCAATACTGAGAGCTTCCAAGCCATCTGCTGAGATGGTTCCTAATGTGTTTTCATTGCAGGGGGGGGGAAAGCCATCATTAGATGGATGAAACACTAATGTCCACACTCAACCCACTTCCTTGCTGGCAATAACCACTGTTAAAGGAGAAGCTGGATGAGGAGCAAATCCTTTGGGTAAATCCACTTGCTACAAGCATGAAGCAGTCCAAATCCTCTGTGGAGCATGAAACAGACAAATGAATATTTGACAGAAATATAATATGAGAATATAAAAGCCCCGCTCAGCTAAGCAATGAAATACACTGGTTATTTGACCTGCTGGAGGAATAAATCTGCAGCATGCACCAATTATGTCCAGACTGTGATAAAACCTCCCAGACCAGTTCCTGAGGAAGCAATATAAACCTTTAACATGAAGAAATTTACTGTACACCAGGACATTGCATTTCAGGGGTCACTGTTGTTGTAGTTTAATTGCTTGCCCTGTAAGCGCTGCCCAGACATTGTGTTACACTGATGTACTATTCTGCTCCGTGAGCTAAGGTCCTGCCAAGCTTAGAGTAATCTTTCAGAAGAAACCAGCCATTAGATTTCGTCCTCAGGATGTCTTTGAAAGGAATGATGTAAGGCCAAACACAAAAAAAACGGGCATTAGGGAGTGGGAGCACTATGAGAAATGCACTACAAAATGAAGCAACTCATGGAGGATTTTGTTAAGACTTTGGTAAAAAATGGGATGTTGTCTGGTTATTTCTTTGTAAAGGAGTAGTAGAAAGAGCAAGAAAGATGAAATGCAGAAGAAAAATTAAGGTTCTTTAATGACATTTGGAAATCAGTGGACAGCAGGCAAACGGTTCTACCTCTCCCATCAGTTACACGGCCATCGAGGTCTGCGTGGTCCTAACCTTGCACTTTAGCTGTGTGACTTCAGGGAAGTGAGGAAGACCTAGTAAGCAAGAGGCAGCTGAACAAACCCATATGCTGAAGACTTGGCAATGCCATTATTATCCTTAGCTTTTCCCAATATTTAGTCTGAAGATTTTCTCTTCCTTTGCTCTACCTCCTGCTTTGTTTTACCTGGCCCTGCTCCATGACAGCTCTCCACAAAGACCAGTTCCCACAGGAACAAATCCTGTCTTATACACCATCAACTAAAGGAAGGCGAACAATGAGCCCTCAAGCCAGTGCAACCATGCAAACCATCACCTTGCACAGCCCCACTCTTCCTCTGCACTCCTGTAAACTTTCTGCAGAAGAGATCTTCATTTATTTGTCATGTCCAATACTGAAAGAGAGAAAGAGAAGATCTAAAGAGGCAACTTCCATCTAGTTTCCTGACAGTCACAGAAATAATGAGCAGTACTAAAGCTGATTCATGGCAGGAGATGCAGAGCAGAAGGCTCATACAATTACCGGGCAAGCCCAGGTCTGAAGATAAGAATGCAGACCTGTGTGTGTGGAAAGCACGGGAGGAGCCCTGAGAGAAAAGCTGTTCACTGGTTTGAAGCATGTCCGCAGAGGCATTGCCTTGCTTTCAGAAGGTACTAAGGAGAAGGAAGCAGGGAAGGAACAAAAGAGAAACCACACAAAGAAAATCCAGAAGGGGAAGAAAATTTCCCTATGGACATTTCCTCAGGATTTTTGCAGCTACTGTCTGGTTTAGGGTTTAATTCCACAATTTTGACAAGTACGACACATTTTCCAAGTAGGAACAGGAAGGGAAGATAGTTTGTCATCACGGTAAGAATGGAGGCGAGTATGATGTTAACCTGTGAGCCAGACACGGAATTAACATCTCATGAGTGAATCACGCTGTACAGATTGACAATCTGACAAACCTAACCTGAGCTACACCAAGAAATCAAGTCTTTAGAACTACCTAGTCCTTCATCTTAATCAGTGCCTGTGTCAGGCACCTCTTCTTCCCTGACACAGTTTGTTTATGCAGTTACAGGGCTCATGCTGCTGAAGCACAGATGACATTCATTTTGAAACAAGACAAGCAAAAATCCTGCAGCATCAGCTGTCTGAACACATTTGGTTGGTATCTGTGTCAGAGATGTGCCGTGTGACATGTCAAAAGAGACTTCCCAATGCTCCTGCATTAGGCCCCATAGATGTTCTCAGAGGAAAGGTCTAAAAAAGCATAGGGACACCCCCAGGGAGAGGACTATCTGAACAAGACACAGATCAAGCCGGATATGCAAACCCCTTATGTTAACATTTGTTCCCGAATTAAGCCTTTCCTAAGAAGAAACATGTACAAGGCATTAGATCCACTAGAAATAAGAACCATTACAGTTTGTGCATTAAAGGGATGAGGTAGCAACTGTGACCAGAACTCGAAGCATATCAATTCTGTGTTTCCATGCTCGTGGCAATAGAGGAAAAACAACGTTCTGGCCACAACTGAATCACAATATTTTGATGATTCACTTGCAACAACCTTAGGGCACAATAAAAAATTGTGGCTTCCATGGTTTGTTGTCTCTCATAAGGGCTGAAATTTCAGCCAGCCATGACTCGAGACGTGTCGCTAATGCGTCCCTATGCATTGCTGTTGGCATGGGGAGGGCAAAAGAAAGAAAGTGCAAAGAATTAAATTGTTTGCACTTTGTGAAGTGAAGAAGGTGGATATATTCATAGAATCATAGAATAGTTAGGGTTGGAAAGGACCTTAAGATCATCCAGTTCCAACCCCTCTGCCACGGGCAGGGACACCTCACACTAAACCATGGCACCCAAGGCTCTATTCAACCTGGCCTTGAACACTGCCAGGGATGGAGCATTCACAACCTCCCTGGGCAACCCATTCCAGTGCCTCACCACCCTAACAGTAAAGAATTTCTTCCTTATATTCAATCTAAACCTCCCCTGTTTAAGTTTGAACCCATTACCCCTTGTCCTATCACTACAGTCCCTAATGAATAGTCCCTCCCCAGCATCCCTGTAGGCCCCCTTCAGATACTGGAAGCTGCTCTGAGGTCTCCATGCAGCCTTCTCTTCTCCAGGCTCAACAGCCCCAACTTTCTCAGCCTGTCTTCATACAGGAGGTGCTCCAGTCCCCTGATCATCCTCGTGGCCTCCTCTGGACTTGTTCCAACAGTTCCATGTCCTTTTTATGTTGAGGACACCAGTCCCTACATTATTTTTCCTCAAGGTGAATGTTATTCCCTATCACTTATGTTGCCTTTCTAATTCTAGTTTATTTTTGAAACACCATCCTTCAGCTTGCTCTGAGGTGGTTGGGCATGCAATGGCTTCAGAAGTAGGAAAATACTTATGTCTAGTACTATATAGCAGTATAGTATATATACTATATAATATAGTAGTATATAGTAGTATTCTAACACATGCATTACAGAGCTATTCTGTATGACAGCATGTACAGGCCCTGGGGTCAAAACACTTTCCCAAACACCTGGAAAAAATGTTGCTTTAAGAACCTCAGCACAGATGAGGGCTCAGAGGGGAAGAGAAAGGACTGTATAAGCACAGAATTCAAGGTGACAAGAAGCTCAGGTGTTTCTATACAGCCAGCCAGGAGTTCTTGCACTCTGTAAGTGACATTATATCACTGGGGACTAAAAACATCCTGCAGCCCCATGGCTGTGATCCCTGGCCAGGCATCGTGTCTTTGTATTGGGAGACAGCAAGTCTCAAGCAGACTTATGCAAAGAACTTCCAGCACATACTTGATACATCTGGTTTTCCTGCTTTTTCCTCCAAGCACAAGTTGTCAGGAGTTTGGCTGCGAAAATCTGTATCTGCTTTGAAGTAGTTGTGAACACTTTCCACAACCAGTTCTTGTTCTACATGCAAGCACTGTGCCAGTGTGGTGGTGGGTTTCAATCCCTGCAGAGGGTTGGGTTATCTGTCTTGTGACTGTGCATCTCCATAGTCACTGGCAGCAGAAGGGGGATGCAGTGAAGACAGAGGGCTGGTTTGGGAACAGGGCTGGAGAAAAGGAGCCACCATGAAAAGGGCCGTGGGAGGAAGGCAGATAGCATAGAGAAGAGAAAAAGGAGCTTGGGCCACAATGTCCTGCATGAGCTCCATGCCAAGACTCAATCATAACAGTAATTGTCCAAGACACAGCACCTTGCCTTTGCTCTTCTGGGAAGCTTTACTTTGTTTTCTGAGTTCACCTTTCTATTAGCTGGAGTTTTCTTAGATAGCTGCAACTGTCCAGTCCTTGAGCTGCTCCTGACACAGCCACCTCCTCCCATGCACATCTGTCCTGCTGTGCTTCCACAGCAGGTTCCCAACAATGTCTTCTTAAGAAGACATTCCCCAAGATCAAGTTTTCCCAAGTTGAGAACTATTTGATGATCAGTGGCACTGATCATGAAACAGTTCACCAGGATGTGGAGTTTGGGGTGGGGGAGGAAGTGCCAGATGAAAGGAAAGGTTTTGGATGTGGATGCAATTTCCAATATGAAAACAAGCAACATTCTGAGCTTAGCAATTCAGTACACAATTCAAAACTCATGGCTTTTGAACATTCAAATCAAACATTACCTCTAGTGGCCAGGAGGGCTGGCAAAGCTTGAGCGCTCTGAAACCCTCCAAATGCCAATGGGGATGATAAAATCGCTCTTGAATCAGAATGTGCGCTCATGCAATGTGGCTCATGCCACTAAATAACTCAGGAATATAATTTTTCTCATCCTCCCTGCTTTGTACCTCTTGAAAAGAAAGGAAAGTGGTCTTTACTGAGGAGACAGGGTTGCACTAAATTCATGCGATAAAGCAAATCCTAGGCACTCGGTCTTCTCTCTTAGTGCACCTTAGTATTAGTAAGCAGTAACTTTGAAAACACATCATCCTAAGTGAAAATAAACAGCTCAGAAAGGCAAGGCATCCAGGAGTTAATTTCTATAAGTAACAGAGAAGCAGAATCTACCTACATTTCTGACATCTTTCATTAGTAGGTTTTCTAGATGAGCAACTCATGACACTGAAGAAATGAGAGCATTAGAATGTGAAATAAAGGGTGATGGATGGAGACCGTAGCAAAGAAAACAATAAATCATGATTTGAGCTATAGATCTGCAATTCTGGCCAACGCTGCTTCTTCTGACTCCATCAGATTGTGTTAGACCACAGCTTTCCAATTTCATCCCTCCCTATTCTTCTGCTGTGAAATTAAACCAGGGATGTAGCTATCATGAGCAAACTACAATCAAGAAAGAATTAAGAAGTCCTAAATATGCTCCTGTATACATCAATGGGGAGTGCACATCTAAAATAGTATACACAATTATGGTTTCTCCACCTTGAAAAGGACATAATAAAACTAGACAAAATGACAATAATGTTGCAGTGCTGCTGGTTGAGAGGTATAAAGCAGCTTCCAGATGAGAAAGAAATAAATAGTTTAGATCTCTACAGCATGGTGAAGATATGCCTGAGGATGAATATGATAAAAAGCTTTGAAACCATGAATGGCATACAGAATTTGAATAGGAGATGATTATTCCTTATTTTTTTATACCACACAAACTAGGAGGCAGGCAGCAAAATGATCAAGGAGCAGGTTTAAACCAAATGAGAGTAATGACTTTTTTAGACGACACACACTTAAATAGTGGAATTAAACTGCCATAGATTTCTGTGGAGGTCAAAAGTATAAATGGCTCCAAATGTAGCTGGATAAATTCCTGGAGCACAGGTCTATCAGTGGCTATCAAACATGAGGGCTCAGATGGAGTCCTTGGCTGAGGAAATGCCTAAAACTGGAAGCTGGAGAGATACATTGAGGAAGAATCACCCCAAGCCTCCTTTAGCAGCAGAGTAGGGATCACGCACTCATACTTAAAAGCCTCAAAAACATCTCACTCCAAAGGCAAGTCTGACCACCACCACAGGCAGATTGACCATGGAATGGCATGCCTAGTATCACAGATCACCTTGGGAGTGCCAACTAAAAGAGATTTAAGGTAAGGATAAATCAGTTTCACTGTATTACAGAACAAAGGCAATTATTTGGATTATACAACTGAGAAGAAAAAAGGATGCGGTATTCTGCTGTAGACTTTCATTGCCTCCTTGAATCTTGGGAGTGTCTGTTTTGTGTGATGACTCTTTGTCTTTTGGGGACAGGAGGAAAATAACCAAGTGAATGAATATCTACCTGAAACTTAATGATGAGTTTCTCTTCTGGATTCCATCCAATGCTTCTACACATTAAGGTGTAGAGGACAAATCCAGTAACACTTCACTATTGAGTATTACTTGGGAGAACTAAGTCAGAGATACTTCCTAGGCATCAGGGCAGAGGGCTTGAACTCATAATTCAATACAGCGTATATTCAAATCATCACTTACAAGTACAGTTTCACTAAACATCTAGAATTGGTTTTCTCCCAGGGCAAGGACACCAGATGATATCAAAGACATCTGATGTTGCCTTCCCCATCCCTCACCCACAGGTGAGTGCACGATCCTGCAGCCAGAGTTAAGTGACATACAGGGGGAAGGCAAAGGCTTTGTCCCCTAAATCCATCTGGAGAGAAGTTCACTTTTGGTTGTGAAAGACATTTTAGATGAAGTGATTTCTTGCATGCCTTAACGATGTGCTTGGATTATCACAGATTGGGCTGCTTCCCTAGACCACGAAACCCTCTTTCTGATTTCACAGCATCGTGCAAGGCACATAGCAGAAAACATATGCATCCTGTAACAATTTTCTGATAATCTTATGACCTCTAACAGGGTGGAAGATGCAATTAGATGCTACATAGCACATTAATATTGCTGATGACTCATTTGACAACAGTGATTATGTATTAATACTTAAGTATTTATACACAATCACCTTTTTCCTGCAATGAAGTGAAACATCCTATGCTCATCTGGAAGTTCTTCTCAGCTGTTCAAAGCTTTTGGGGGTTGACTACATTACACTTGAGTGTTTCACCACTATTATCATGGATTCAGAGGAAAGTTCATGTAACATCACACTTCTGATTTTCAACTCATCTCTGGCACCACACAAACACCAAACCTAATGCCCAGACAAGGCAAAAGACAATTTAAGCACTGGGGTGTCTGTCCCATGCAGAACATGTTTAAGCCCTGCTTGTCCAATGGAGGAGAATCACCACAAATATCATTTGTGCGAAGCATCAGAGTAACAGCTCAATTACTTGAGCAAAGCAAGGAGACTGGGTCATAACTACAATATTTTTAACTTAAGGTACAAAATGTGCATCACTTCCTGTTGCAGCTTCCCACCAGGATATCTTTATTTTGCTCATTTCACTTCCTACATTCAAAATGTCACCAGTCATCACTTCCCAATAGTCATGTCACAGTGAGAAAGGCCAGTGACTCCAAGACACTAATTCTTTTTCCAGCACATTAGGTATGTATAAAGTCCTTTCAGGCCCAATGTGTACAAAGACATGCTGTTGAGGTCTTCCTGAAAGGCCCCCAGGACTGTCTGTGCCACACCAAAGTTCTCAGTCTCTGCAATGCAGAGTTGCTGCCATCTAGAACCTCATCTCCTCCAGGCCAGTGTCTCTTTTCTAGCCTTTAATCTTCTGCACCCTGACTTCCTGGTGTATTTGTACATTCTTGATTTCATATTTGCATTCCAAGCTCCAGAGTGACTGGAATGCAGCATGGTCTCACCAGTGGGGCAGCAGTTCAGCAGCCAGAAGCCTGAACAGCCAGTCCCAGGAACAGTCTGAATATTGATGTGGCTTAGAGTTTGTCTGGTGCTTTTGTGCTTCTTTACCCTAAACTTGGATGAACAACAATTAGGATGCCAACCTATGATCTCTGTTCTCCCACCTACTATTTTCCTTACTGCATTCTCACTGAATAGTTTCTCCCTCTGCTTTGACTACAAACTCTACTGGGACAGAAATGACATCTCTTCTATCTCTTAATCAAGGACTCTTCATCAAGGACTGTAGTGCTAGGACAAGCGGTAATGGGTTCAAACTAAAATGAGGGAAGTTCAGGTTAGATATAAGGAAGAAGTTCTTTACTGTGAGGATGGTGAGACACTGGCACTGGCTGCCCAAGGAAGCTGCAACTGCCCCATCCCTGGCAGTGTTCAAGGCCAGGTAGACAGGGTTTGGAGCACCCTGCTCTAGTGGAAGGTGTCCCTGCCCATGGCAGGGTGTTGGAACTGGATGATCTTAAGGTCCTTTCCAACCCAAACCATTCTGCAACTCTATGAGTCTATATTCTGGGAAAAATCTAATACGTTATGCCACAACAATAAGTTTCAGTGAAAATTCTGCACAGGAAAGAGCTACAGAATTAAGTAGAACTTTCCAATATTTGGTGACAAGAGCTGTGGCATCTTTCAGAAAGCTGTGTTTTGGAACAGTTACTGGCAAAGCAAAGAGACAGCATTCACACAGTGTGAACCCATGGGCTTGTATCTGCCTTGGCTCACAAGCTTTTTGCAGTCCTCATGAAAACGTCAGAACAGGTCAGGTGTTTTCATGCTGAGCTCTCTTGCCAGGGAATTCAACACTGTGGGAGAATGCTGGGTGTTAGACAGCTAGAGAAAAGACTCAAGAGAGACTGTGCAGCACTGTGAAAGGGGACACTAGGAGAGCAAACACAAATCTGAAGCAAAGGCTCAGCTCCCTTCCTTCCTGAGCTGCTCAGCTTTGTGTTTTGCCAGTCAAGAAGACAAGGTGCACCCTGAAAAGCAAACAGCTAGTGCTTACAGAAACCTGTTACATTTCCAACATGTTCATTTGCAAGCATCTCCCCTGGGAACAATTTGTGCTAGTTAAATTTTTCTTTGAAACGTGATGAAAATAAAACTGTTGCACATTAAACCAAAAGAAGATGCCATGTTTTCTTGTTATTTCCTTCCCTGTTGTCCCTGGAGTACAAGCCTCACCATAAACAATCCTTTCTTCCTCTAGGTATACCACAAACACAAATATCCGCAGACAAAACCATTTCCAGCTCCTTTTCAGGAGTGAATGCTCTTTGCACCCTGTAGTGCATTATCTCTAAAACGTCTTCCAAAGATCAAATCCATCCCATGGTTCCTATGAAAGGTCACGTTTTGCAACGTAGCCTACAGAACAATGACATTTCAAGGATTAAAGAAAAGGTTAAAATATTCCTATAAATCTATTCTTGGGACTTCTAAGTATTTTCTACGCAGAGGGAAATGTCATTTTTCTTCAGGAGCAACTGAGGACTCTGTGATGGGTAATGGCTCTGTTAGGTTTTATATGGTGAAAGAAAGATGCACTTCACTCCCCAACTCATGCAAATGCAACCTAATTCAATTTTAAACCTCGTTTATTTACTGAGATTTAATCTAAGAACTCCCACATCAAAGCAAACAGAAAACCAACAAATACTATTGGGTCTTAATAAAACGAAATTGTGGCAAGGCAGAATGAAACTTGGAGGAGCAGCTTCTGCAGAATGCTATAAATTATGGTCTTGTAGAGCACCCCAGCCCGTGAAATCCTTTACGCAGTCAGGCTGACGCCGAGTGAATGCTGAGGGTTTAATTCAGTGGCTTAATGCTCCGTAAATCTGAGCTGGTGTTGAATTCTGAGATCTGGAGCTTGGTGGTTAGAATTGCAGCAGTGGGGTGGAGAAGCTTTTGTGGCGAGAAGGCAGCCGGTATCCTCTGTGGGCTCCCAGGAGGCCATTTCCAGGTTCTAAATGAAATGAGCTTATGGCTCCCACTCACTTCTTAATTAGCACTAAATTACACTCACGCAGACCGCAGATACTGTACGCAGGGGAAAGAAGGCGGCAGCCTAGCAAAGACTGGGGGAGAGTGGGAAGCAATGCCTTCTGGTCCCCCTGTGCAAGGGGCATGGCTCTCACCCCTGCAGACCTGCGCAGGTCCCTTTGTGCATTTCTAACTGAACAGGCTCTCTTCATTTGAAATGATGGGCAAACGAAAACAGGAGGAAGATAGAAACCTCCACAGTTTTAGCTGGAATGGGCTTTATTCAGGCCAGTTCCTAGCTAGGCAAGCCTCTCCACAATGACAAGCTAAATCCTGCGGATGCTAATTCAGTGCCTCCTTCTTGGCAGTCTCACCAGAGACACAAGGAGGACAGAATGATCATCTCAGGCTTTGATTCCTGCACAAGGATAAAACCCACTGGCCGGAAAAGCCCTCTGTGGATTTTAGACTGGTTTGTTTGATGAACAATGCACTTGTTCATGGTTACAAAGCAGAACACTTACAAAGCAGAACTGTTTAACTTTACAAAGCTGGCATGAAAGTCTTTAGGAGCAAGGTATTGAGGGCACGAACCTGACAATGGCCAGAACAGAAACTTACCTCATACCTGACTGATGGGAATTCTTCAGAAAGGAAAAGAATGTTCCTCCAGTTTCCTTTAGGAGTCAGAAATCCCCATCTTTCATATTTGTGGCTACAGCTTAGGTAGCTGGCCTCTGTCCCTCCTCCTCCTTCTTGTAAACGCCAGTGTTGGGCTGGCATCGGTGTCAATAGTGGCTTTGTGAAGCATCCTAGCAGAGTCAGGCTGAAAACAGGACACCAGGAACTAAGTTTTACAACATTTGGATCACCCACAGCACTGGCAGAGTTATTTGGAGGCATCCAGCACACAAGCCACAAGTCCCACTGCTCAGCCCAGACACAACCTCCACCTCATTCTGCAGATGCTTTTGTGTTACACAGACTGGTTCTGTGAACTCCATAGGTTGCATAAAGTGAGTCTCAGAATAGCTGAGAGTTCTGTGACCGTGTTCTCATCCCAGCAAACCCCATTTTCAAACTCAGTTTCTGATTACAACAGAGATTTCATCACATCCTCATTCTCCATGGAGAATCCTCATCCCAGGCATCTGATCCCACAATCATGCCCCTCTGCATGGCCTTTTATTGACTTTACTTCCTGTTTGTTTGTTGGTTTCTTTTCTACCTCTCAATCTTTCTTGTTTGTTAATCACCAGTCACTGAATCACGCCAGAAGGCTTCAGATTGAACTGCTGAAAGGTTTATTTCTGTCCTGTTTTTAACTGGTGTTCTTAATTCCCCATTTACCACACTAATTGTGTGAATTCTGGAGATCTTCAGTGTTCACCAGGCTTCCTATTGGCAGCTTTTCCAAATTCTGAAGCATCCATCCAGATTCTGCTCTGTTCTCCTTGCACCAATAGTTTACATCCACTTTAGAACGCAGACAGAACACCCCCAGTGCTTAAAACTCTTGGCCCGATCTCAGATCATACTCTACAAACAGGATTTAACTGAACTGGGACTGGGAGCCAAATGATTTTTAACCCTAAAGGATTCTTTGATACATAGAAAGAGAGCTATAAAATAGATTCTAAGCTTGTGCAAAAGAGATCACTGGACCTGTAAGGACCTGTTATTTCAAAGCTCACTTGTCTTTTGTGCTGTCGACTGCTTACGAGACATGAGAACATGAACAAAAGACTCCAACCTTCAACACAGCCTCAATAAAAACTTCCAGCTATGATGAGCACAAAAAAAAGAAGGAAAGAAGAAATACAAGGTAAAGTTAAAAACAACGGTGTTGTTTCCGAATTGCTTCATTACTTTGCTGGATGACTTTGCTCTGTAATACATCAATATATTCTGTCCCACTTTCTTAAAATAAACAACTGCTCTATGGCTTGTCAGCAAAGCTCCATTCTCAATCACCCAGGGAGACGAGGCAAAGCACATCTTACAGTGTCCCTGTTGCTATAAGAAGGGTTTGGGGGCACTTCAAACCGAGATTTTCTTCTGTTTTGCCTTAGAGTGATTTGCTGCCTAAGATGAGACAGATTTGCATTGACTGGACTGAAGAGTTGAAGGAAATCCTAAAGCAGGAAGAGGATATTTATTGACAAGTCTTTGCTGTGGATGTGAAATTCTCTTCATTCCAGACCAGAGCAACCATTATAACAACGAAAACTGAAGATGATAACCCAGTTCTTATTAACAGGAGAGCTAAGAGGAGAGTGGAGGTTGTAAGGGCAGATCACCTGGCACAGCTTAATTCAGAATAGTCCATCTCTCTCACAGAAAGAGCGATGCTAGTTTGCTGCTTTCATCAGGACTTGTGGCATTTACTTTTCCTATTGAGGGCTGTATCTTCACCTTCTGCAGAGGCAGGCTGAGCAGATAAAAACGCCTCAACTAGGATTTCAGCAAAGAAAAACCTACCAGGGATGCAATGATGAAAAAAAATCAATCTTTCCTTCCCACTAATGAATAAGCAGTAATCCTACCTGTACATAATGTAAAACATCTTTGAACCTTACAGTGCTGCCAGGATTAAAGGAGATTAATTTTTTAAGAAATGGGAAAGATATTAAGATTCTTCAGCATGTAGAAGGCATCGGCAGCAGATGAGCTCTGTAGTTGGAGCTGAGAAGCAATCTGCATTATATGTGTGAGGAAGAAGGCGTTTGCTCACCTGGGCTGCCTCATGAGCTTTATTATCAACAGCCATATAAGAGATGCACTGATGAGGGCAAAGAAGAACTGCGGGGGAATTCAGCAGACAGGCTGCCCTGTCCCCTTCTTTTTGAAACATCCAAGAATAAATCAAAGGAAGGATGAAGAGGGAACAAGCACAGAGAGCTGTCAGCACACTGCGCTGCTGGGCTGTTCGGTTTCCACACCAGGGAATCAGCGATCGGTTTCATGAGCTGACCTGACCAAGGAAAATGTCAATGAAGGACAGGGACACGTAGGAGGGTTGCTAGCTGCAGAGTTAGTAGTAGCAAAGGTCTCAGAACTGGTCTGAATAAATCAGCACAATTAGACCCCAATTACAGCCTTTATGTGCTACCACAATATAAATATTTAATAAGAAGCATGGTGACTAGAAGACCATTATAAATCTGTAGTTAAGCAGTATTAGCGGAAGCACAGCTTCTGGAGGAGACAAGCTGTTCCAATGAGGCACACAGGAACACAGGATCCTAAATTCAGAACAAAGACACCTGGAAAACTTGGTCCTGCAACTGCTCTGGCTTTGGAGGTAGTGATTCCAGCTAAGATGCAGGAGGAACCCAGATAACATGAAGAATAAGCCTTGGGACCATCTTCTTGCTCAGACTCCAAAGAGACACAGAAGGTCCAGGCCTCCCATGGGGATGTGTGAAGGAGCTGTGAAGGTGCTCAGAAATAGAGACCTGGGTAGAATCTGGAAACCCTGCAAATACTTTTCATTCAGAGAGTTGTAGGTAAGATGTAGACTTTAGCAAGACAAGTATTCTTGGTTCAAGTGCCAAATTCAGCCTTTATAAGAGCCAGCATAGGAAATACTGGGCTTTAAAAGCTTTTTAACAGCCTTCACAGAGTAAAGTAGATTCCAGCTAAAAGTGGCTAACAAAATTCTTTCAAATTATGAGACATGAGATAAAAGACACAGGAGAACGCTGGAAACCAGAAGTTAAATTACGGAACTTCCTCAAAGCAGAGGGCATCAGAGGAAATTGTTCTCTGTAGAGCAAGAGATAAAAAGCAGATGGAGACTACAATGGAGGTTTAAAAAAGCCTTTTTAAGTTCCATTCAATATACTTTCAGCAAGGTGCATCTTTCTCATGTTTTTACTCTATGTAAATAACATTCCTCAATAAAAAAGGCCCACTAGAAAACACAATCTTACATGACTAATTTATCAGAAAAGGAATGTATAAGAAATTCTGGGCTTTTTCAAGTGTAAATAGCATGGCAAAAGACCAGCACCAACAGCCAGATGAAGGTGACCATGTTTTCCACATAGCAGATAATGTTCCAGTGTGACGAGAGTCACAACAGAAGGCATCTTGCATGATGGAACAGCAGCAACTGAACTAACCACCGAGCACAGAAGACAGCCTGAGCTGTTGAACACAAGCACTGTGCTGTCTGCCTTCAGGGTGTGCAGACAAGAGAGCATCAGGGGACACAAAGCACTGGAAGGGTGCACAGATGGTATGCACAGAATGTCTGGTAAAGGGGTTACAAATACATGGGGAAATGTGAATGAAGGCACCCTTTGCTGTGACTTACAAACCTAGGGAAGTGGCTGTAAGGTGATGTGCTCTTGGCTGCTCCACAGCACCTGCTTTGTAGAACTGCACTTCAGCCTTGGGCAGGATGGTGTAGGGAACCTACGGGAGGTGGGAGAAGAGATAGCTCAGGTTCCCATCCTGAACCAGGCTCATCACTGATGCCCACCAGGTCTGGAGATTAAAGACAAATGGTCATAAAGCTTTAAGAAGACAAAAAATCTATTTATTTCCTCACTCATTTCTTCCTTCACCACAAATTTTGTCACTCTCTTCAAGGTGGCAGAGTCTATGAGACACCAAGCCCCGGTCCTTCCTGAAAAGCGTCTCTCATAAGGGAAGAGAAGCAGGCTTCATTTGTCACAGGAGGACAGAGAATCCAGAAAGGTTAAGAAATGCATTACTGAAAACCAAGCAATTCTGTTACTATGATAACACTGATAAAATCACAGAATAGTTTAGGTTAAAGGGACCTTAAAGCTCATCCAGCTCCAACCCCTGCCATGGGCAGGGACACCTTCCACTAGAGCAGGGTGCTCCAAGCCCCTGTGTCCAACCTGGCCTTGAACACTGCCAGGGATGGGGCAGCCACAGCTTCTCTGGGCACCCTGTGCCAGCGCCTCAGCACCCTCACAGGGAAGAGCTTCTGCCTAATGCCCATTCTCAGTCTCCCCTCTGTCAGTTTAAAGCCATTCCCCCTTGTCCTGTCACTATAGGCCCTTGCAAGAAGTTCCTCTATAACTTTCTTGTTGGCCCCTTCAGGCACCAGGAGCTGCTCTAAGGTCTCCCTGGAGCCTCTGCTTCTCCAGGCTGAACAAGCCCAGAGCTCTCAGCCTGTCTCCGTAGCAGAGCTGCTCCAGCCCTCAGAGCATCTTTGTGGCCTCCTCTGTTTTTGCTCCAACAGCTCCATGTCCTTCTTATGTTGGGAGCCCTAGAACTGGACACAGGACTGCAGGTGGGGTCTCACAAAAGCAGAGGTGGAGAATCACCTTTCTTGACCTGCTGGCCATGCAGATATTATCTTTGACTCCACAAGCACAGATCTCTTTACAGTTATAGTGCTATGAAGACATGAGGATGCGCTGTGGGATCCTGCCCAAGTTGTGTGACCTGTCTCTGTAGCTCAGGTTACACTCAAGATATATAACAGAGACCTTATTAAAACCAGGTGCTAAAGATGAATGGAACTTTTCTGAAGAATTATTATACACCAAAAGGGGAATTTGTTCACTGGGTAAACTTGTCCTGAAGCTACAGTAGGGATCCCTGACCCATTAGGGTCAATAGCAACTTAATGGAATCAGAGGCCCCATTAATCTTCCCATAATGAACACGAACTCAAACAAACCTTTCTTCCCAAAATACTTGAGGACATTTTCTATTGACAACAAATTTACCTTATTGAACCTAAAAATCATATAAAAGTGATTTAGACATACTGAACTCAAGACATTCCCTAAAATGCAGAAGGTGTTTTGAAACAGTACCACAGCAGAAGGTAGACTGATACCATAAATGACTGCACTAAACTCAAACCCTGCAGAGCTGAGCAAGGTCACCAGGGGAATAAATTCTGGTGTTGCCCACATAGCCTTTGGTGGCTATTTTCCCACTGCAGAAGTTAGACGGTATGGCAACATGCTGCAAATGGCATCATCTGCTCCGAAATAGCACACAGCTGGGACAGATGGGGATAGCACAAGCAAAGCTATTCTGAGTTTGAGAAAAGGATGGATAAACAGAAATAGAATATGAAGTTTCCAACAATGGAGGACTAAGAAGCACTGGCAAATTTTGGGACATGACATGCCCATTTCCTGCTCTGACTTCCTTTTCTGGTCCTTAGTCACGATTCCAGCTTTTTTTGTGATCTCTTTTACAGAAAAGTCTGTGCAAGCAGTAATGAAACCAGGCTTAGCTGTTAGCATCACCAAATTGAGATGGTGCTATCATCAAGTCCAGAAGGCTAAAAAGACTGGCTAGCACAAATTACCAGCTGCATCCCTGCCTCTCTTGATTTGAGTGATTTCTCCAGTAAGACATGGAATGAGATGTCTGAACAGCAATCTCGGAAGTGCGTTCAGCCTGCTCATCATGCACAGACTGGGGCCAGATTTTCCAAATGCTTTATTTCCCATGGAGGCACTAAAGGAAATGGTCAGATTCTCAGTGAGAGCTGAATATTGCCCTCATGTTAACAAGTCTTGAAAAAAACCTAGTGAAAAACACTGACTTCAGGCCAAATGAGATCCTTCTGGAAGTCACGTTCCCATTATCAAGAGGTGAATGTTATCCAGGATGACAAAACATCCTGAGCACAATTAGGAGCAACAAGGATATATTCTCAACCTCAGAAAGACCCATCTCCATCAAGACTTAGGGCTTTCTATGTCTTGGTAAGAAAAGGAAGCATGAATTATAGCCAGATTGTTGCTGAGGGACTGCTTTAAACTAAACCTCTGCTCTCCAGAAACCAAGTGCTGAGGGAATTAAGCAATAAACCCAAGCAGTATTTTCTTACTTATTACCAATTTATTCCCTTGTGCTGCAGGTGGGGAAAGAAAATGAAGGAAGGGAAGGAAAGTAAGAAATCTTGGGAAGCAAATATTGCTGGGAAGCAATCTGGATCATGGACAACACCAGCAGTGCAACACATTGGCCGCAACTGTGGTCAAGTAGGATTAAGAACAAAAGGAGAGTATGAAGATCATAAGGAAATTGGGATAGTGTGAGGAAAGTCTCTTTGCACCACTGCATCCCCTGCCAGAGCACATTCCTCCAATGGGAACCCACCACGTTTTACAGCAGAAGAGACAATTCATTTAATTGCACATGTGCTCACACATACTCTGTTGTCAGGACTTGAAAGTGTTTTCCCCAGAGTGCACTTGGATTCTACACACATCCTGATGCAGGCAAAGCCATGGAAAGCAGTGCGACCCCTCCACCAAAAATGACACCAACTGTGGTTCTGTTGTGTTGGATTTCTGGAAAATAACAGATTTTAAACTATCTGCAACACAGCACATTGCTCATTAGCTTGGGCTAACAGCTAGAGTTCATCTGGCAGCTGGGTTTGCCTTGATGCTCCCAATGCTGTGTATTTTACACCATGAATTTACTACTATTATTGAATCGGGAACTTGGGTGTTAAATGTAAAACTAAACCCAATGCTCCTCCAAAAAGCAGTTCAGGGGACATTTTTGAAGGAGAATGCTACAGAAAGGGCTAGGTTTATACACAGACTGGCATCCCATAGAGGACTATATGCTAACTCAAATGAGATTTTAACAAGTTTTACTGAGAATTTCCATTTTCCATTTAAATACATTGTGAATCTGTGTGCTTTGCCAGTGAAATTGCTTAAAATGGCATGAAATTGAATGCCCCCCCAAACAAATGCCACCTGACAAGACTGATAAAGCAAACGCTGATATTGAGACTAGACAAGATTAAATTCTGCCATTCAGAGTGTAAGAGTTTGTAATTAGGGCAGCAATGCTCTTTGTTGGAAATGGAAAATGGGTTTATACCGAACGCATTGGAAAGATTATCAAATTCTATCTCTACTTCATAGCTTCGAGTAAAGATTTTATCGTATGCTCAGGAACTCTCTTTAATAAACACTTTACCTGATAAAATAAACCTATTAATATTGAATACCTCCCTACTCATTTGCAGATGCCCTACAATAGCAAACCCAAGATGTCGAAAAGGATTAAACTATTCAATGAAAGCTTCTGCTCAAATACCACCATTTGTTGCTAAGAAATTGCATTAAAGGCATTGGACACCGGAGGAGCTTTTAAACTGGTTTTCAGAGCTGCTGTTTGTGCATTTATTTGCTGTGCTTATTGCACACAGCACACAAACAAATGAGACTATATTACGATTTGCTCTGTGGTTTGCATCTCACAGTGGCAACAGGAGGGGCTAAACAAGGTATTTCCTGAATAGACAATTAAATCACGTTGGTTTAGGTCATTTTTATATACATGGTGAGAAGTGATATACTGTAATTGGTCAAGAACTTTGCTTCTTACATGGTTGTTTTCTGCTTTACAATAAAATAGAAACCTCTTTAACTAATACCTGTTCAAGTAATTAACCTATTAGAAAGAAAAATAAGTCAATGCACCAAGGTTATGCATCTAAAAGAACTCTACCGTGGTTTTTTCATTTAAATTTCAAAGTCGATGTCGATGTTGTTTCATATCTACAGAGACAATTATTTCATGCACTGTCAGGTTACTTGCAAATCATCACAAATACACCAGGGCCTACCAAGATACCGATTTCAAAGTGCATTGATATTCCACAGTCTTTTCTCTCTGTAGTAACTAGATGGATTGGATTCCCTAGCCTAGCTTTCTGTTATTAAACTTTTCCTTCTTCCAGATGAAGAGCATGAATGCACAATGTAGACATTTTATGTGATCCTCAGCTTTTCAAGGTTTTGATCTCTAGAAATGCAGGCTGCCTCTAAACTGTGTTGCTCATTTTCACACGGACTGACTTCTGCTGTCTCACAGTTCTCAATGATGAAGGATGCTCCCACACCCAGCACACCACTAATAAGTATGGTCTTAAGCAATTTTTTATGCACCTTTATTGTTCTCTTTTCATCCTGTGCTGCTCCAGGCCACTGCCAGGTAACTGAAAATAAGCATTCCCAGGTTTTTATCAACCTTCCTGGCAGTACAAACGATACTTTCCAAGTTGTGCACCGAGTTGCAGTAAGAGTTTGCTGTTTAGCTCCTTCTGCCTCTTGTGAAAAATAATTAGCCACAATAAGAACCTTCAGGGTGCTCATGAGGTGTCCTTTGGAAGCTGGACTTCTAGAAACTAAAGTTGCCTCACAACTCAATTTCAAGAACAATATACATCTTATAACAGTTAAACACACCTCTGTGTTGTTCCATACTTTAAGACTACTTTCTGTTTCATACAAAGTGATCAAGGATCTTTTTGTTCAGAGTGAAGATTTTATACATCCCTATCACACAGAATTCTGGTACTTCATCCTTTGCTTAAACTGAATCCCTGTTAGAACACCCTAAACAATTATCCCACTTCCTATTACTTTCAAGCTCTAAATACAGTTACAGCATGTTTTGCAAGTTGCTTTGTAGTCAAGTTACACCTATGTAGGTTTCCAGTATCTATTCCCCTAAGTCACTCCTACACCCTCTTTAGTCATCACTGCTGCTTCTCTGCAGAAGGGTTTCACTATGAACCTATGAAGAGATACAGATACCAAAGACAATTTGTGTTGTCTTATTATGTGCATTATAGAGCTCACTTACTGGGACCCAATACTGAAAAAGACCCACCAAGATTATTCACAAGGGATGTGACAAGACTGCTATGGATAGCTCTGGTATACAAGAATAAACATCTGATGCTGGTGAGCAGAATGGAGTGCACTGAGAGAAAAGCTCTGAAATAAGGGATTCCGGGAAAGCCATAAGCCTGAATGAGCATCATGGTTTTGGTAAAGAGTTATGACTCTGGCCATGTTTCTATTCCCCAGGCAACAGTACGCACCTGCTGTCTTCAAAAAGCAATGTACTTGTTGCATAAGCAATCGCAGTATTTGTTCCCTACTCTCTTAGTGATCATCCTTACAGATAAGCTTTCTATCTCAAATACCACAGCGAGGCCACTGTTACAGGCAAGAGCTTGACACACGCACATAAAGCCTGCTGCAAAAGCTGTGTCACACCTTCCTGAACCAACAGTGCACCACATGCTTCTTCCCTCTGATGCACAGTTGTTACACTCACAAAGGTATCTCATGGACCCAATGACATTAAGAGGATGACTTCGGCTTATGGTATCCACAGATCCTATTGAACAACCTTTAGAGATGTGAGGAAAAGAGAACTCTCCCCAGAGTGCTGCAAACAGTCCCACATGCCAATAGCTGCCTCTTGCCACAAGCGGATGAAGTGAGAGCATGCACATCACAATGAACCACAGGGCAAAATCCTGCTATGCCATGAGCCTTTCCCATGCAAACGCTCCCCCTTGCAGAAAGCCAGAAGAATCGTGCAGACAGTTCACACTGAGCCCCTGTTCAATCTAAAGAGAGCCCTTCCTCTTGTCCTGCTTCCTTTTTAACAGGTGAACAACCCCAAAATTCAGCAGTAGGAAACACTTTACCTTTAACAAGCTCCAGCTACTCTAACCAGATTGTCAATAAACAGAGCATATTGCACAGATGGACTAATAACGCAACCCTAATTCAATTGCCTACAACCATCTTCTGTGCATACTCTATTAAAAGCAGCCACTCGGCTTGCAGCAACTTAGAAATGAGGACAGGGTCCCCTTCTGTAGGAGAGAGAGCATTGACTTTGGTTAGCTCTCTGCATCACACTTACATGTTGCCTGCAACCTTACTCCAGTGTGTGGTGGCTTGCAGCTACCACTGTGGTGCAGTCAGCTTCCTCTTATCCTTGGTTAACCTTTCAGCCATGGGGCTTTTAAGTGACTCACCTCCTTGAACTGGAAGTCCAACAGCCTCAGCCACCGTCCTGCACCAGTATTTGTACCCAAAGAGAGTAACTCAGCAGCAATCACTCAAGCCCTGTTAACCTACATTCTTCTCCTTGCCCTGCTGTCCAAGTAGCCCACACAGAATGACAGCTCTCAAAGGAGTGTGTGTCCTGAAATTATAGTCAGGTCATGGTGTGACTCATTGGTCTTAACTTCTGCATTGATTTCCATATACTTTCTTTCAGCACTAACTAGGCAGCAGTATAAGCAGGGTTTGGGTATGGGAAGGAGGGATAGGAACAAAACTCCGCTGATATTATATTCAAAGTTTGCTCTACCTCTTTTAAAGTCAGACTGCCAGAAGCCATGGGCTGATGCATAGCAAGGGATTATCTTTTGCAAGTAGTACCTTTGAAGTGCACAAGATTCAAGTCAGTTGAAATAGGGGACCTGAGGCCCATCAACAGCCATGCTGCTCGGGGCCAGGAAAGTCCAAAGAGCTGGCTCATGCTTGCATCTGTGCTCCAGACCGAGGGGATGTAGAACAAGCCACGTGGAGCTTGGCTCACTTTCCAAGTGCCATTCCCCTGTCTGCCCTGGATTCAAGGTCAGATCTACACAGTATCTGATACTTTGCACTAGGACCACAGCACAGTGAGAACTGGTTAGAAAAAGAATTTTAGAAGAGCTTTCCATGTCATTTTCTGTTCATGTTTTCTGCCTTGCTGTGAGAGCACCCCAGAGTCTCCATGCTCCTTCATGGAGGAATGTATTTATGGAGAACTATGACAATTCCTACTTAACTATGACAATTCCTACTTTTTCCTTAATCTCCCTTCACTAACATGTCAAGCAGGCAACACAGTCTCCCCCCTTTCAGTGTCCTTTCCTCCTCTCTCTGCTCCTGGATGGTATTAGTATGCCCGAGAGAAGCCATAGCTGCCGAGAACCCCTTTGAAGTTAATGTGACCGGATGGCCAGTTGCAGCCAGCTGTGATCAATTGACTCCCTGCTCATAGCCAAGAGCTCTCTTTAGCCCATGGCTCTGTGGGATTAGCTACCTCTTTGCTACTTTCCCTACCTCAGTTTTAATATATAATTTATTTTAGCATTACCCTGAGGCAAAACTTACTGGATGTTGCCATGGATGTCATCCGGGGTAAGGGCTTGACCGCAGCTGTCCTTTCCTGTGACATCTCAACAAGCTGTTAGACAGAACTACTTGAGAACTTGCAGCAGTATTTGCTCTTCCAAGTGCTCTTTCACAACAGTCACCCACAGGAGAAAAGGCCAGTGGATGAGTAACTAAGGAAGAAGAGATTCTGACGTTGATACAGCCATGTCCATGTGCTTCTTAGGCAGTATGTTCAGAGAAAGAGGCTGTGCATTTATAACCAGCTCTTTTGAGAAAGCAGCTGCAATAGCGATGGAGAACTCAATTCAGTCGAAGAACACATTGTGATGAATAATAAAAATTTAGTTTAATCCAGTGCCTGTGATAGTGTTGGGCTCAATAAGTCCAGCTAAAACTAAGCATAACGCACACAGAGGCTGCCGTAAGTCCTGCCAGTCCCTTTCAAGGGGGAGGACTGAATACTTACATATCCTGTTTCAAAGAATTAGGCATCTCTAGATACCACCCCACTGCTGACCTGCCCTGAACTCCTGCTCTCCTGTTTAGCATAGAAAACAGGGAAAAGTGTAATTTCAAAGCAGGTAGTGTGGAAAGAGAAAGCATTTAGCATGTTCTAGGCAGAGTTTTCCCAACTCATTTGACCTATCACCCATGTAAAATCTGAGATCTAGTGCAATAATTCATTGCAATACTTCTGGACCTCAAACTGGTTAAAATGAATGTGTGACAGAGGAATTTAGCTGACTGATCTTGCATGCAGATAACAAGCAAAGGGAAAAAATATTGTTGTAAAAGAGAAAAAATGTCTATCAAAGTCCTAATATGCTGATTATCATGAATTTAATGGCAACTCACTTCCTGACAAATTGCATGTTAAGCAATGAGACAGACAGCTGAATATCTTAATACTAGATCTGCCTTTGGGGGGAAAATAAAAGAAAAAGAGAAAAAAAGATTGTTTTCTTCATCAAAAAATGAAAGTCTCGTTGGAAAAGTAGCTCCTGTTACATAAGGCAATGTACCTGTTCATCTCCAGAATGGGTGGTGATGGTTCTAACAGAGACCTGCAGTCAGGTCCATCCTCCTACAATATCCTCATAAAAGAGTTGTCATTCATGCAAGGGTGCCAGAATGGTCCAAGAGACCTCAGATAACATGACAAGCTAGCTAGGCCAGCTGACAAGTACTCCAGTGAGTCAAGTGTAAGCAAAAAGTGAAAGCCTGAACACTAGTAAAGGAATTAGAGCAGACTTCACCCTGCTCTGTGATGTGTGTTGACAGTGCAGGCTACTCTGACTTAAGTGCCAGAGAACATACCAAGACCAGCTTTCCTTCTAGTATTTATTTCTATTGCTACCCAAAGTGATAAATAAAAGGGCATTTGGTTTTGTCTAGACAGTCCTGGATAGGCTCTTTGGAAAGTGTGACTGATCAGGCTTCTGCACTTACAGCTACAGATCACCTTGGAGCTCTGCAAGAAGAGCAAGCAGCCAGATGAAAATCCCATTGCTCAAGGAATTAGCTGTCATCACAGCAGTATTTTGGAACACAATAACAGCTAAGTCTGCAAAGCTTTTCAAACTAGAGTCAGTTTACATTTTAAACAGAGATTAACTTAGAAAGAAAGGAATGAAAAAGAAAAATCACCCTCATCTACTACATTGTCATTAGGCCATTGTGAGGTTTCAATATTCACAAACATACGGTATTACAGACTGACAAGGTACTGCCGTTTGGGCAGCTGTTCAGCACCTATCGAGTTCTGCTGTGCGGGTGGTGGTTATCAGTGGGAAAAGCAAAGAAACACAAATCTGGTAATCCTCTTTCACTGGAGAGTGAAATCAATCAAATGACCTCATGCTGTGTAGGGCTACACATGCAAGAAGATGTTCCAGTTTGATGGACACAGATGAACTTCATCATGAATCAGAGCCCTTGGTTTGAATTTAAGGCTGTTCCCTGGGTACTTGCCTTCACTTGCCTGTACCTTTACAAGAAGCATCAGACAACATCTAGAAATCTAACAAATGACTCAGCCCTGTTACTGCTGCAACCAAAACAGGATTTGCTGGAAGGAATAGTAACCATCTAACAACCAGCAATAACTTTCTGTTCAGTTAGGTAGTTTAAAACCAGCTCTTAGCTGTTCTCTTCCACATGTAAGGATGAGGCGATGCTGGGCTTCATGAGACAGAGACAACTAAATGGAGTGTTTAGTCTTGAGATCAAAGAGAGGGGTTGAACCGTGTATGTGGGGGATTAGAAAGTGCTAACTTGCTAATATCTCAGCTGTCCTCAGATATAAGGCACCAGAGTAAAGGAAAACAGCAACAGCAACTAAGATAGATGCAGTAAGATGAGTGCATCTAAAGTCTCAGCCACAAACATCCCCAGCTGGCTCCCAGAATTAAACAGAGGATTTAATTGGCACTATAGAAGCAACTGCATTAATTCTTATTTTCAAGGACAGTGATAACCATTCCATCTCCCCAATAGCAAGGATATTAAATAGAATATCTTACTGTCTAAATGGGAGCCAGGGCTGTGACTGCAGAATAACTGCACACCTATACCTGCTAAGGAAACAAGAAAACTTCTGGTTTGTAACTGCTCCCTCTTTCCTCCAAGCTCAGGCACATTCCATTTTCTTGCTGCTTATCAATCACACATAATCCACTCCTCTTCTAATCCTGCCTTGCCATGCTGGTTGACAGCAATCCTTTTTGCAGGAGGTCAGCGTTGGAACTGAGCTGGGATCACAGTGTGGGGTGCCAGCAGTTTGCACTGGAGCTGAACTGCTGGGTAATTTATGGTGGGATGATACAAAACAGGCCTGGTTTTCCTAAGGTGGCAGCAAACTGCATTCAGCTCTGGGGCCTCAGACATAAGGAAGATGTGGAGCTGTTGGAGCAAGTCCAGAGGAGGCCACAAAGATGCAATGAGGGCTGGAGCAGCTCTGCTACGGAGACAGGCTGAGAGCACAGGGCTTGTTCAGCCTGGAGAGGAGAAGGCTCCGGGAAGACCTTAGAGCAGCTCCAGTGCCTAAAGGGGCTGACAAGAAAACTGGAGGAGGACTTTTTACAAGGGGATGTAGTGACAGGACAAAGGGAATGGCTTTAACCTGACAGAGGGGAGATGTAGAGTACGCATTAGAGAGAAATTCTTCCCTGTGAGGGTGCTGAGGCGCTGGCACAGGGTGCCCAGAGAAGCTGTGGCTGCCCCATCCCTGGCAGTGTTCAAGGCCAGGTTGGACACAGGCGCTTGGAGCAACCTGCTCTAGTGGAAGGTGTCCCTGCCTGTGGCAGGGGTTGGAACTGGATGAGCTTTAAAGTCCCTTCAACCCAAACCATTCTGTGATTCCATGATTCCTTCTGTGATTTATGCTGACAGTATTGGAGTAACTAAGACTTACTATTTAAAAAAACCCAACCCAACCAACAAACCAACACAGCTGAAATGGCCTTCTAAAGACATTCAAATGAATGAAAAGAAAGGAAGCAAAGATGACAAGAGTCCAGCTGAAGCTGCTGAGAGATGAGCACTGTCAGGGGCTGTCAGAGCTGCACGCACTGAAATCCAACCAGGGGACCAGGATTTGACAGCTAAGCTTTCTGGAAAAGAGATCTGAATGTCTTAGAGGACCTCAGGATCCAAGCAGATTTAGGATGGTGATTTGGATGAGAGACATGAGGAATCCCAGATAGTAACACTGGAGTCCTGCCAATATCTTTAAATCCGAAGCCATGGTTACATATCCCTCTCCAGTACCAAAGCTCCTCGTGGTAGAAGAGTGCTGGAAAGCTAAGACTGTACCTACTGCATTCAGGTGCTTTGCAACATCAATGTGGCACTAATGGTATTTCAGTCCCTTTTATCACAGCCCAGCCTTCATGTATTTAAACATAGAGGGACACAAGTTTTGCAACAATTACTGAAAATATAAACCAAGTAGGGAGGGAAAAAGGAAAAAAGAAAAAGAAAAAGGAAAAAGGAAAAGAAAAAGAAAAAGGAAAAGGAAAAGGAAAAGGAAAAGGAAAAGGAAGAAAAAGAAAAAGAAAAAGGAAAAAGAAAAAGAAAAAGGAAAAAGAAAAAGAAAAAGAAAAAGAAAAAGAAAAAGAAAAAGAAAAAGAAAAAGAAAAAGGAAAAGGAAAAGAAAAAGAAAAAGAAAAAGAAAAAGAAAAAGAAAAAGAAAAAGAAAAAGAAAAAGAAAAAGAAAAAGAAAAAGAGAAAGAAAAAGAGAAAGAAAAAGAAAAAGAAGGAAAAGGAAAAGAAAAAGAAAAGGTAAAAGAAAAAGAAAAAAGGGAAAAATAAAAAGGAAAAGAAAAAGAAAAAGGAGTGAGGGAGCATGACCAGATTTCCAGATTTTATATTTCTTAACAAGTTCTCCATCAGCACAGCTCTTGCTCCGCGTGGCCGGATGATGCCACACATGAGGGGACACATGAATCCCATTTCGGATCACAGGTGACGACAACTCCCCACTCTAAATCTTGTTAATTTGCAAAGTTGCCAGAAACACCAATATTTCAGGAGACCACAGTTTCCCTGCAGTTCCCAGCATTACCCTCCAACAGCTAAAGAGCCTGTTGGTTCTTCCAGGAGCCCTCACACTGAACGCCAGCATCAGGCTGCTCCCACAGCCCCTCCTCCTCGTCGACTGATTCTGAAGGAGTCTCTGCCTTGGAAATGAGTCTCTGGAAAGAAAGAGCTGGTTTTAAAGGCTGCACGCAATGCAAATGCAGGAACAGACACCGGTGTGTGCTGGCTTCCCCAGGAAAGGCTTTAGCTGGGGGCAGGACAGTCTTGCGGTCAGTGGAGATTTGCCGGAGTATGAAACACAGATCTGTGTGTCCTTATCTACAGAGGACAGTGATGTGTTGCCTGGTGATATTGCACTGGACTGGATCACAGACGCATTCAAGTGGCAGAGTGGAGGCTGAGGCAAACAAGACAATATGTGCTCTTTCAGTAAATAAACCTCCCAGAGCCCCCGAGAAGGTAAGCTATGCTCTAGCCAGGGAAACAGATGGCTTCTCTCCACCCAAGTATTCTTCTCTTCATCCTCAGTGTGATCTCTGTGTCTCCACAGGCCATGCACATGTCAGAATGAACCTTTTTAGTAGCCAAGAAGGATGGGTTTGCTTTCATCTTTCATCAGAAATTCCAAAGGGACACAGGCAAAAGGGAGGTGTGGAGAGGGACAACATTTTGACAGTCTGCAATAATACAAGAATGACAGAAGGCACAGACAGAAGAGCAAAGAGCCTCCCTGCTTCCCATGCACAATGATAGATGAAAGGGACTGGATGACGGATCAGGCAGGAGGCAGGCTGCATGCAGAACAGACAGTGCACAGCCTTGTTCCACTGGGACCACCAAGTTCTGATGAGTATGCATGCAGTGGCTCCATCAGTCCCGTGTCTCTCCCAAGTTCTTAGCTAGCACAGATGAGGACAGCTGCACTTTTTCTGATGTCACTGTAAAAAGTAGTAATCTAGATTTAAAGTACCTATGCTGTGACCATTACTCCATTTCAGTCAGTGGGCTGATGCTCTGGAGAAAACAGTGCCACTGCCTCCCTCATAAAGTGGGCCATTGATTAAGGACTTTCCACTCTGCAGACTGCATCTGCAAAGTGGACAAGTGATTCTGCTGCAGGGCAGTATTCACCACAGCGACCCACTAACCTTACTCAGCTAGAACAGAGTAAGTTGGAGTGGGAACTTACAAATGGAGCAAGATCTCCAAGGACTTTGGGATTGCAGAGGGAAAATCTAGTGTCTGTCAGCTGAAATCCACCCCTCATTTGTTTCGCAGCTGCCCAGTTAACTTCTATGAAGCAGCATAGCAGATAGATAGGAAATAGCAGTTGAGACACCAGTCCAGTGGCATCCACATCTCATCACTCTTTATCTCATGTGGTCATTCAATGGTCTCTTATCTGTAAAAGTTATTTCATCAGAAGGGTCAACGATGAAACTGGCCTCCTCTTCCTCCCACTTGAGGAAACCCTTCACTACACAGGAAAGGAAGAAGAGCACAGTGCTGGTACAAGTACATGTACCTGCTGCATCACTGTATTTTTGGCAGGCTGGTGCCTCTTCTCTCAAAACTTGTGCCACTTTGGCAAGAGGAGATGGAAAGAAGCTTTTAGGAGTGGCAAAGCTCATGTGAGGGTTAGTTACCCCACTGGAGACTGCTCATTCACTCTTAACCCAGTTAACCGCCTGCTCTTTGGGAGCATCTTTCAACTGCTTCAACTCATCCTTCCTCCCAAATGTGCTGTCCCTTGAGCCCTTCCCCTTTTCCTGCCTCCCTATTTCCATAAGCATCATTGTTATTCTCCTCTCTAATACGTGTGACCCTAAACTTTGCTAGCTTTTCTCCTCCTTTTTTTTCACTCCACATTCACACTGTTACCAGCCCTTTTATTCTTCCTGATGGAAACAGTATCCCAGCCAGAACCTTCTGTCACAATAAACGCTGTTTTCTGAAGCCTCGTGGGAAAGATGGGATCATTACATGCCAGGACACGTGCTTAGTCCATCATTATGCAAGTCAGTGCTGGAGCCATTTTGTTTCAATTTGCTTCTCTTCAGGGCCCAAGGATCTGCTCACTCATTATAGTAAATGAGGTGGTTTCCCAGCTTGAAAGTGCATTTTTAAAAATCTAACTCTGCTTAATGATTCTTTTTGTTAATTTTAAATAGATTTTTAGCATCATTCTTTCTCCTGGTAAAGGACCCACAGCAGTGGAAACTGTGTGTGGAGCTTCTGCTCCATGTCATGCATTCTTAATGACTTGAATATGAATCTGGAGGAACTTCTCTCTCCATAGGTGAGATATATTTCATGCTCCCTGATTAAGAGAGAACTTCAGTCAGCAGAGGAGCTGTGCAAACTTTTCCTTACAGGGAGTAAAGAGATGTGCAAAGCACCAGAATGCCTGAAATTCAAACTCATACACACAGCTTTGCAACAGGTATCACCGGTGACAGGTCTATTGCTCAGGATATACAGCCTCAGACATCACTTCTTAAAGGTCTCTAGCTGCAAGTCTGTTCAGTCTGCTGTATATAGTGATGGGCCATAGGTGTCCAGGGACAGTCTGGTTGCCAATGCAGGACAAATGCCTCCCTCATACTTGGCTCCTTCCAGAAGAAGCTCATATAGATGTGCCAGGCCATGTTTTTCCTTAAGAGGGCTTTCAGCCATGCCAGGGGTTGTTCTGCACTGGTGGGGGGCTGTTTCAATAGACCCTCCTGTTGTTCAGCCATCCCTCACAAAGGCCATGGGCTGGGGAGATGTATTGGCACAACCACAACTTGGCACACAAGAGCTCAAAGAGCCTCAAAGCAGCTGCTTCCCCAGACCTGCTTTTTAGGCTGAAGCTAAGTTAAGATGAAAGCTAATGAACTGCAGGAGCAATGGAGCTTCCTTCATGCTGCTCTCCTTGGAAAAGCTTGTGCTGTACTCTCTATTCTAGAGGGACAAGCCATAGACTGCAGGACACTAATGGCTGTGATGCTAATTGCTGCACATACAGAAAACACTCTCCTCTTTGCACACAGGGTACAATGTTATTAAGACTTTAGACATATAAAAGATGGATTTTGAACTGGTGAAAGATGCAGGAACACAATCAACATATTGAGGTGTTTCTGACACAATTATCTTAGTTTTTTAACCCCTCTGCTTTCCTGATGGATTCCCCTCTCCAACGGATGGATTTCATCTTATAACACAGACAAGCTCTTTGGACCACAAACTACACGTAAAGCACAGACCACAACAGGCTCCTGAATGTCTTGGAGCCTCCAGGTTCTACCTGATAAAAGCAATAAAATCACAAGAATTGGACAAATCTGAAATGGTATCACACCCAGTCTGTATCTAGCATACATCCAGAACAAAAGACCTCAGTACCAAGATATTCCTCTTTTCTAGCACAGTCAAATGTGTGTAGGCTTCCTGGGAGGATGAAAAGATGGGGACTCCATGTGAATTGATCCATGACGAATGCTAAACAGTCCAGGAAATGTTGACATCAAAGTGAAGCCATGAGTACAAGAGAGGTGACTACTGAGTGACACTCAAATTGCATGCTACAGACACAGTATTCAATGAATATGCAATGTTGTTTAAATAGTAGATTCGGTGAATGTTTGTCACCACCAAATAACCATATGTTCAAATGAAACAGCAGAAGATATCTGTATCCCTTCAGGTCTCAATGGGAGGTTTGCAGGGTGATAATGCTCTTGGCCAGCTAATTTAATCCTTGGAATAAGAAGCGTTCAGTTCACTTCCCCAGGTCTGTCTGCTTTTACACATGAAACTGGAGTGATAGTTCCAATTATTTACTCTTCCTTTCAAAGGGGACTGCATTTTAAAAAGGGATGAAGTACAGGAGTGCACTAAGGAGCACTGTGACAAGTCACCTGGTTGAAATTCCATGGCTAACTATATTCCTGGGCACTTGTTCTCCATTTCCGGGCAGAACCTACAATTTGTACCCCAAAACCACACCATTCAAGGATGGATTTCCTACTGATTGCTTCTGATAGCGATGCTAGGCACAGGAGCTAAGCTGCAATAGTTGGTTAATTTTATTAAGCCCGGGTACTGAAAAGCCCTGAAGACTTTTAAAGTGGACTTTAATATTTTTACTTAACAATTTGCATCCCTTACTGTCTCTCTTAATGTGTTTGTGCCTGTTTAATCTTCTGTAAAGTCTTATCTCTGTCCTTCTGATGTATACAAAATACATTTGAGGAGGGCAGCAAACAGAAATGGGAATTCTTGGTAAACAGAATTCGACACATCCCTTGAAGGAAACACATTTATTGTCCATGCTGTGCTCTGAGAGCAACACACTCTATCTTGCAAGCGGGGGTTCATGGTGCAGACACTAAGCCAGACTACAGCAAAACCCCACATTAAAGTCTGCCTCGGGCAACCACTTATTGCCTAGTACACCTCTGACAAATACTGATGCAAAAGATGTTGTCTGTTTTGCCATACGTTCGGCTCTTCAAAGCCAGTTCCGTTGTCTAAGCAAAACTGGGCACGTTTCTGGCTGTTGTCATGTGAATTTTCACTGCGTAGGGTAAAGGGAAAGAAAATCATTTTGTTACTTTGATGAAGACGCCTTGCACGTTTTGACAAACTCAAGTCCCTCCAGGGTGCTTACTGGCCATGAAGCTCTTTCATATCTCATTCATTATCAGAGAAAGACAGGAAAATACTTCCTCATTTCTCTTGTGTACGAGCAAATTAGTGAAAACCACTGAGACTCGGTTTCATTAAAAGTGATGGAGTGAGGCTGGCTGCAGCCTCTGCACAGTGGGGACCGGGGCTGAGCTGACTCAGTGCGGTCTGCCCAGCAAAGGCAGGAAAAAAGATTAGCTGGAAGCTTCTCTATTGAAGTGCTAACTGCTTACTGCAGCCAAATTCCAAGACAGCTTGATGCTGTAAAACCTTAACTCCGAGCCCTCAACTCAAAAGACAGTTGAATGTCTCATGTTACTCAGCTCCATCACTGTATAGATTTTAGATGTCCATATGCTAGACCTGCGTTTCCCTGCTAGTTTCAAAACAGTGCTATTACCATTACCAACTGTTATAGTTTCTCCTAAGTGACAGCCAATGGGTAATATTTCTGAAGAATCTTTCCTCACAAGTTTGCCAGGGGAAGAAAAAGCCCCCAAAACCCTGGTGATTAACTTAAAGCCCAGCTGTCTCGTGTTATAAAGCAAAGAAACTCTTGAGATGCAAGCGAGGGCGACAAGCCATTTGAACACCAGCTAAACCAAACCTCTATCATTCCACTGAAAACTTGTCTAAAAACTGCTTTTCCTGAGGTTTTCATTATTGCTGTGCAGCCCCGTGACCAGCAGCATCACAAGAAACAAGAGTGAAGATGCTGATGGCAGATGACATTCCTGCCTGTGTGCTGCCTGGGCTTGCCTGAACAGAGTGGCAGGAGTACCACTGCCTGCTGAGGTTTTGTGTAGATTATGGTCCAACTGATGGTTTTCACTGGTGATGCTCACAAGAGCAGGATAATGCAGGTGGCTGGCATGAGATAAAACCGTATGTTACAGTTAGATGTGAATGCCTTGAAATCCACATGGAGAAGAATCAAAGTGAACTGTGGGTTACAGCAGCAGCCTTTAAGTTCAGAAGTAGGGCAGCAAGGGAGTAGGAATAATTGGGATCATTCTACACCATCATGTCTTCCTACCAGCAGACAGCACGATTGCATAACAACCTCCTCACAATGATCAAGTCAGGCTCTAAGCTCTCTGCTGGCATTAACTGCTTACCTGGCAGTACGTTCAAGAGAAGCCTAGAAATGGCAATGGAGGGATTGCTCTGTTCTGTGACTTGAGCATACTCTGATTTCTAAATATGGCTCGCTACCTACCTATGTTATGCTTGACTCAGCCTATAGCTCCTTCATTTTACACCTTTTCCTTCCTATCCCCTGCTAACCTCGAAGATGGCAAAAGAAACACCTTTAATCAAAATCAACCCATTGCCATTTGTTTATTTATTAAAGTGGAAGTCTTGATTCTTGTGATGAGCTAAAAAGAAGAAATCCACGTGGCTCAGCTTATGATAAGATTCCCAATGAGGTGGCATAATCCTGTTTGGATGACTGAACACAACTGACTTCTAGCTCTACTTAGCTCAAGTTTCCAGAAAATCCGTGCTCCTACTGAGCGTGATAATACACTGCACATGCTCCTTTCCCAGTGTTTTCTCTCTGAGAAAGTTCTCATCCTTTTGTATTCCCTGGTGAGCATTATCACCTGGTAAAGCTCACATCTCACTCAGGAGTCCTGGGTTTTTCACAGATTAGTGGCTTAGTGAAAATGGGAGATTTTGGGACACCCAGCATACAAGTCACCCATCTAGTTCCTGTTACAGGGTATCCAGACACCTGAGTCATATGTATTATTTTGCTGGGCTCACATCTGAGAGAAGCAGGAAATAACATGTGCGCTGAGCTGTGTGCAAATTCCATCCTTAGAAAAACACAAGGAATGGAAACACAGTCATAGGAAAACAATGCAAGCACGTGGCGATCACCTTGTATTTTTACACTGAACAGATCAGCCAGCCAGCCTCTGAGGCAGAAGGGAAGGAAATAATACCTGAGGTATCCTGCTGGGCATTGCAAGGGAGAAGTCAGTGTCTTTTTCCATCTCTGATCTAGCAATTATGAGCATTTTCCTCACTGAAAACCGTAGTAGGCTCCTTGTGAAGCTAATTCAGAACACCCCTTCTCCAAGATGATTGATAAGACAACAGAACACCGCAGTTGACATGCAAGTGGGTTGGGATAAGATGGGGATGGGAGAGAAGAACAGCTGCTCTCTGACAAGACGCCCGATGTAGGCTGCCAACAAAACAAACCCCAACTGCAGATAAGTCATCTCAAACTACCAGATACTCAAAAGCCACAAAGACTGAAAAAGCTTATTTGCAGGTGGAAGACAGAACAGTACATGATGTAGAAGGTATGACGTTACTGACAATGTGTCCATGAATATACCTCCGGTCCAACCCTCAGAGACACTAAGTGTCCTACTATGAAATACATTACTTTTAAGCTGCACAACCCCAAACCCACCTTTATTTCACAGTCCACTGCCAGTGTTCTTCAGTGCAGAAAGTTAGTCCATATGAGCTATTCTTTCATCAGTACCCAGGAAATATATAGGCTGCACTTACATTTCATGTTTGGGAAGAAATACTACGCTGAAATGCAACCCTTCACCATTAGCAAAAGTAGTTTTGTGGAATAGTGTTGTCATAAACCAGCTGCTACGATCCTCTTGAGAGGCAGCTATACTTCAGCAGTGGGAAACTTGGCTCCAACACAGTCAGCCAGGCTGTGGCCTTGCTCCAAAGTGTGCTGGTGTCCTTCTGAGGCAGGTTTAGGATAACATGGAGCTGTTCTGGTGATTCAGAGCAAGGTCCCCAAGGGAAAAAGCATGGATTTCTGGCGAAGTATGACTAATGTCCTCCTCTTGGAGCTTGCTGACAGACAGAAATGGGTGTGCAGAGCTGGGGCCACAGGCTTCCCCTTGCCCAAGCAGTTCACCTCATCACTTCAGAAACATCAGTAGTTCTTGACAGGGAGCAATGGGTCTGACTGACCCTGTCGCCCTGCAAACCAAATGTGAAGAATGGAAACATGGGAAAGAGGAGAAAACGAGAGCAAGATTTCAAACTTTCAGGCAGTTCTTTGCATGGAAGAGTTAGTAAAAACTTGGTGTTTTCCTCCCTTGTCGTGGTTCCTGAACGCAGGACAACCCTTTTTGATTCTATTGGAAAAAAAATAAAGGCAAAAGAACCCAAACCTGTTTTGAAGCAGTTGGATTCTGTGATTGGATTCTGTGATGTTGGATTCCGTTCCCCACCTCCAGCACAATCCCACAGGATTATGCTGATGGCAAAGAGCTCTGAGTCTTCTAATATGTAAAGGGGGCGTACAAGAAATCTGGAGAAGACCTTTTTACTAAGACCTGTAGTGAACAGGACAAGGGGGAATGGCTTTAACCTGACAGAGGGGAGGTTTAGTGTAGACATTAGGAAGAATTCTTCCCTGTGAGGGTGCTGAGGCGCTGGCACAGGGTGCCCAGAGAAGCTGTGGCTGCCCCATCCCTGGCAGTGTTCAAGGCCAGGTTGGACACAGGGGCTTGAAGCAACCTGCTCTAGTGGAAGGTGTCCCTGCCCATGGCAGGGGTTGGAACTGGATGAGCTGCAAGATCCCTTCAACCCAAATCACTCTGGGATTGGAAAGCTACTATTTAAACACCTAACAAGGATTCAGCTTTTCATTTCCTTGCTGTTGCAGGCATGCATTAAGATGCATGGGCAGTGTCATTTCGCTTCACGAGTAAGGACTGTACCTGAAACTTATGCTTTTCTTACTTATTTGAAGTAAATTAAGGCTCAGAGAAAGCCTTCATAACACCACACAGACCGAATCTTTCATCTTTCTTTGTTATTGCAGAACATTTAACAGAGAAGCATAGTGTGTGAAGGAGAAATCTTGTGTTTGCCAATTCATACAATTGCCCCATTCAATCTTGTCTATTTCTAACCCTCCAGCACTTAGGTTATATACACTGCACACAAATAAAAGATACTCCTAAACCCAGCATAAAAATATGAATAAATATATATATATACACACACCATGACCAATTTACTCAAGATGCACTTCAGAGGGGTCCTCACAGACACGGGCAATGCAGCTTTTTGAATTCTCTGGTCAAGAATGAAAACCAGGACTGCCAAGAACTACACAATCCAGCTTCACCCAAATCAGTGCCTTCGTGTCCAACTTTCATGAAGAAAAACACCAAACAACTACAGAGACACATCTGAGGACAAGAGAACTAAATCTATGTGTGATCTGTCCCTGGTTAGTCACCTTCTTTCAGAAGGGGAAAAATACACCCCAATTAACAGTCCTTGGAGCACACAGCTGTAACCATGGCACTGCTACTGCAAGGCATCTGGTTTCAGTAAGCTTCCCAGCTGCTGGCTTGCTCTGCATCATCTGGGATGCAGGGAGTTTCCCCTCAGTCACTTGTATTGGATCACATCCTGGCAGGGTCAGGGTTAAATCTAAAGATTTTTCTGATTCCAGCTATTTGTTTTCACCACAGCTTCAGTATTCTCATTCTAAGAACTGAAAATACAAATTCAGACCTGGAAGAGCGGAAGCACAGAGCATCTGCACTGAAGACTCGGGCAGACTTTGGATGGGGGTAGATGACCACGAAGGGATGCAAAGTCTCCAATTTAACAAGCCAAGTCATTTCACCATGACCAGTGAAGGCAGAACAAGATGGTCACTGTATGACCAAGATTATACAAGATTCCTGTTTGTGTTGAGATAGTCACTTGTTTAAAACCACTACCTCAGATATTTCAAAAGCCCAGTGACCTCACCTAGTCACTTGGAGTCTGTGGAAAACCCTTTCACAACTCTCTTGACAGTCCTCCAAACACACAGTGTGCTGGGATGAGGAAAGGGCATGCTAATCCTTCCCCCCCCCCCTTTGCTGCTCCTCATTCTGCTCCCCATTATTTCATATCAATCCCTTCTCAATCTCAGTCTTTCCTCCTCTGCAAGAATCTTTGTGCTGATGCACAAAGCATGACGAATGCCAAGCCAGAAGTGCAGCAGTAAAACCACTCACTTCCCATCAGTAGGAGCCAGACAATATCAGCTACTGTCTACCTGTTTGTGCACTGGCTTCCTTGCAGTGGCTTGTTTACAATCCTTCTTCAAGTGCCAGTGAGCCAAAGAAAACGTCTTTAATGCAGTTCTGCTGCAACATTAGGCCTTTGCCTGTGGCTGACACAATCCTTCTGACCACAGTGACTTTTCTGTTACAGCTGAGATGAAGCCTGGTGCTGTCATCAGAGCTTAAAGACCCGCAAACTCACCCTGTGAGTCCTTCACATGAGCCTCACCCAGTGTCTTGGGACCATAAAGTAGAAGTTGTAAGAACTTATTTCTGCTCAAGCTCATACAGACATTTTCCAATCAAAATATCTAAAACCAACATGTACTTGTCTAGTGAGGCCTTACCTAATGTTTTTTCCAGTTAGTCTAAGGGGTCTCTGGATATTTTCAGCATCAGAGTCATTTTTTATTTTACTTGAATTAAGTAAGTGTTACAATGTGCCTTCATGGATGAATAAAAAGGAAGACAGCTGAGGGATAAAGAACTGACCATGTGCAAGAAGCCGGGGAGAAGATGGATGGGGACAACTAATTTGAGCAAGAGTCAGCACACTGAGATAGATAATCCTGCCCATTGCTATGCAGAAATGTCCCTAGGAACAGCGATGCAGAAATGCACACAGATGTATTTACTCTCCATGGCTGGGCAAGGATGACAATGGGTTGAGAATAAAGCCACAGGAAACCCAGAAAGCTCAGATGATTTTTTAAGAGATACAGAGCAGGGCAGGAACAGTCATGGCCAGTGGTTATGATCAATGTCTGCAACTGGATGCAGAACAAGGACAGGAACTGAAAGTGAGGTTAGAACAAGAACATACTCTGAGGAACAGAAGATTTAAACAATAGCCAGAAACTCAGCTGTTAAGCTGAGAAGCTGCTTTAAGTTCAGCCTTCATTAATCATGGAAAGCAATCACCCAACGTTCCCATCCACAGCAACCACTGTACAACTAAAAGGCTGGTTTATCTCGTAACTGCTTCAAGCCTCAGCTGAGGGACAGCCGGTTTTAATCTCAATGACCACCATCACTGTCCAAAAGGCAAAAAGAATTGAGGGGAAGGGAAGGGGGCTTGATGGGCACATTACACTTGGTTTTATACGAGACTCATTGCAGTCATTTGATCCTGTTTATTTTTCTGTTAGGTGATGAGTACAGATGCCAGTCTTCCAGTCCTCTAGAGAGTGGATGCACACAGGAAAGAACACCGCATTTCTTGATCTTCCAGTGCACTCCACATGGGCAATTAATGGGTAGTCTGAGTGTATTAAAAATTAACAGGGGAGAATGTAACTGATCTGTTTTAAGAGGGAGGTGGAGGGGGTGGCAATAGATTTGGAACACACACGGTCTCGAGGCAATCATGAAGACTCAGCTGTCAAGAGGCACGGATTCAGGGAGCTGCATGCAGAAAACGGGTGCACCCACAAGGTTGGAGGGCACAAGACTGGAAGCGGCAGGCTTGGCAGCTGTGCAAGTATCTGCCATAGCTACAACAAAAATCCTCATCCTTGGAGGGAGATAAGTTCTGCTGGTGCAGTAGCTCTCTGAAAACCCAATTACAGCGGCTCGTGGTCTGATCCATATTAGGTATGCCTCAGTGATGGATCAGCTTGGCAATAACTCTATCTGCAAGAACTCTCATCGGAAGAGTGAACCCCCAGCAGCAAAAACAATCAAAAAGCAGGCAGGAGGAAGGCTAATCCATTTAAGTGAGACTAAATCAGTCTTTATTATTAATAATAATAAAAAATAGGCTTAACTAGTGATGCTAGAAATTATCTGTGTCGGTCAAGCAAAGCACAGACCAAGCAGCTACAGAGTGTAACCAGATCTGTGGGGAAGGAGGGAGGAGGAAAAGAGAGGATGGGCACTGAGGAGACTTGGAAAAAGGCAATATACTATCAGCTCTCTGAGTCTCTCGCAGCTTTTCATTGGCTTCACCCCATCAACTCAGAAATCAAAGAGCTTCAAGCATCAGACATTTGCGTCTGCTCCATCTTCATCACAGCCAGACACAGCCCGGCGATTAAAAGAATGGAGAAATAAGGAGCTTACAGATTCACTTTCCCCAGTTGATACTGTGAGTCACTGCACAGAGGTATCGATCCACAGGGCTGGCCTCTGCCGATAACTACACGCCACAGGGGTTAATTTGACTCCCCACCACCTGGCACTGCCTCAGACACTTTGCAGACAACAGTTATAAATTACACAGCCCTCCAAAGGTGGAAAACAGGAGAGCGTTTTTTCAGCACATTTCCTTTGTTACCCATCCCTCTGAAACCAGATCTGCTCTGCTGCTTCCAAGTCTCATCTGTTTTCTTCCTGAAACTATATTGCAGCCATCTACTTAAGCACAAACAGCCCATAGGACACTATAAATCAGAGTCACAGAAAGGAAGAGGGGGAAAAAGAGCACCCTTCCAAAGCAGGCGGTGGTTTTATATAATATACTGGTGTGCAGACATGAATGCACATGCATGCATACACAGACCACAGGGAGCAATTTCTGCAAGGAAGTTGTAAGTAAAACACAACTAATGTTCATCTTGCAGAGATGCTGATGATTTCAGAAATACTGGTAACTTGAAAGAGTGTAAAAGTTGTAACTGGAGGGATATGCACACAGTTTGTTACAGTGATATATCCTCCACCTCACTACAGCAATGGTGTACAGTAAGAGGACAATTTGGGAAAAAAAGAGGGAAGAGTCCTCATTTTAAAACTTCCTTTGTCCATTTCCAACCTGTTTACCAATAACAAACCCTTTGAGATGTAACAAACAGATGAAATTTAGTACTGTTCCATCATAGAATGGTTTGGGTTGGAAAGGACCTTAAAGCTCATCCAGTTCCAACCCCTGCCACAGGCAGGGACACCTTTCACTAGAGCAGATTGTTCTGAGGCCCTGTGTCCAACCTGGCCTTGAACACTGCCAGGGATGGGGCAGCCACAGCTTCTCTGGGCACCCTGTGCCAGCACCTCAGCACCCTCACAGAGAGGAATGCTTTCCTTATATCTAATCTAATCTAATCTAATCTAATCTCATCTCCCTTGCAGGTTTGTTGATTGTATCAAGTAGATATCTGAATTCTACATTTGGTCACCATGGTATCTCTCCACAGAATTTCTAGTGAATATAATCCTATGGGAAAACCAAACTGTAAATCTGACTACCTATTAAACTCTATGCTCTTCAAACATTAACTACCAGATTTATGATCCTGATGCCTCCTAAAATCGCATCTCTTCCATTCAGCCTATGTACAATCTACAACACAAATTCCACTGACACCCCAGCATGTTTCTGAATCTAGGAAAACATTTTCTCCATTATATGAACTGTTACCACCACCCTTCAGCTGTGGCAAGGTATAAGCCATTGACAAATGAGAAAGCTTTCCTCTTGGAGGGTGGGGGGGTTCCAAATGTTAAGCAATTTCCAAGGAAACAGAACTTGAGCCTGGTTGCTTCTTTGTTTGGGTTTGGTTTTTGTGTTTTCCCTTTACTGGCAATGATCACCAAACTCTGAACCCAGTCATTGTGCCCTCAGGCATTTCTGCAGTTTGGGACATCCTCTTCCAACCATTACCTTGGCACCCAGGTAAATGCAACAGCTTAAAACCCAATAATTAAAACAGAAATTGCCAGGTTCCAGTATTTTGAATGGGTATTTTTGGCTGTAAAAGTGTTTGGGTTAGAAGTACTAGAAACTGAAATTCTGTTTTGTGCACAGCTGAAAGAGATGCTGTTAGCACTGCCTGCAGCCCTGCCATAGAGGCTTAGCTCAGAGTCTGGAAATTCCCAGGTTACTGAATCAGCAAGAGATCATCTCACCTTCTCTTATCTCTGACAGCGGTCAATACCAGGAAGCTTAAACGAAGGTGCAAACCCACACTGAAGGAGGCTGTTACGGAACAATCTGCACACAGAACTAAGTCTCCCTTCCCCCATACTCCTTGAATTTCAAATGCCATGCAGTTTCCTCAAGGAGATTAAATTCTTTGTTTACCATCAGTGATGACTGTTTCATGAGCACAGGTAACTAACCATGCCTGCCTGAAAGGCAGAACAGGACTTTTACCTGATAAAGAGTGACTACTGCTCTCCAGACTCTGCTGAGCTAACATGGCTTGTTTCACTTAGGGTAATATCTGCAATTAAGGGAAGCTTAGGCAACTTAAGCCAAATTAAGTACAGATGTAAGTTTAAGGTGAGTTAACTAAGGAACTGCTGTACAGATGTTTTCAGTCAGAAGTAAAAGGGGTCTGAGCAAGCTAATGAGAAATCAGAGTAAATTATTTCTCAAGGAGAGTGATGACGGGGTTTAGTGAGCTCTAACATAGCTGAAATTCAGCTCTTTCATTAACTTGGTTTCACTTGAGTATTTCTGTGTAGACAGACCTGTCAAATCTGGACGTGACAGTCCTGACTGAACCTCTACGAGTCACCCAGGCCCTCATGATTCTCTTGGATGCGGCACATGAACAAAGGGAGGAAAAGCCTAATTCATCTTTGCATCTGATTTTGTCAGATCTTACACAGGCACTTGCTTGTTCAGGGCTGAGTATGCATTAGGAGCAGACAGAAAGAGAAGATAAATACCTCAGCTCAAGATTTTGGCAGTCTTCTGCATATAAGCATGTGTAAGATGCAGTGTAACAGCCCTTTCATTTAATCTCATTCTTTTCCGTGATGCTTTTAGAAACCAAAGTAGGACATTTGTGCATTCCACGATTATAATTTTATTGACAGAAGAAGATATAATAGTTACATCTAATGTATCCCTAAGGGTTGATAATTGGATGTAGATTGTATTCTGGGATGGGTGATCTGACATAAATGCATCTAAATCTCTGAAAAAGACTGGAATGTGATGGGCCGGAAGGTAGAGGCGGGAGAATGATGCATCAGGTATGAATATAATATGTGCTTTCATTTCATCATTTCCAGCAAAATATAATGGTTACATTCATCCTCTGTCCCACCACACTCTCCACTCAAAAGTATATCACAAACAAACAGAAAGAGGGAACAACGACTGCAAAAAATAGGAGTGTTGGGGCTTGGCAATTTCTATCTGTAGACAAAAGGTATCAGCTTATGAGCCCTGTCTCGTTCACAGCCACTGCTTTCAGGGCCTGGACTACAAAACATTATCCATCCCTCTAGCTTTGAAGCATTTCACTAAGCAACAGCAGCAAGCATCATGGGTCAGACATGCTGCTGTTTTCCCTGGTCGGTGGAAAGCTGCTCAGTGTGCATACACGTAAGAGCAACACATCTACCACCCAATGGTTTGATTCATGGGCTAATGCTAAAAAGCTTTTTGCATGAACACACTGAACTCCTGGGAAACCAAGAACATTCCAGTTTTAATTGACAGCAGTTTGAAGTTAGGACGTGTAACAACGGGAGTGACAGGAGCACTGAGATGTAAAGGGATGGCAAAGTACCACTGGGGACTCAAGGAAAGAACCAGCCCCTTGGAATGGAAAGTATTACCCTCTCAGCTGTACAAGAATAGTTAGATTTAATTTCTCAGAACACTGGTACTATGCAGAGATGACAGCTAAACTAGCTTTAACCAGTTATCCTGCATATTAAAAGCTGTGCAGCTACATTGAAACCAAGGTCCTGGAGAATTTTGCCTATGCACTGTGCAGAAAAAGCATACGCTCACCTGCTGGAATACTGAAGAAAAGCCTACAGAAGTCAACAGATATCCATACGGAAACATGTCTACAGGGGAGTGGCAATGGCTTATTCATCCCATGGCACTCCAGGACTTTCTACATTCTCCTGTTCCCTCTGAATCATAGAATCAAAGAACAGTTAGGGTTGGAAAGGACCTTAAGATCAAGTTCCAACCCCCCTGCCATGGGCAGGGACACCTCACACTAAACCATATCACCCAAGGCTACGTCCAACCTGGCCTTGAACACTACCAGGGATGGAGCATTCACAGCCTCCCTGGGCAACCCATTCCAGTGCCTCACCACCCTCACAGTAAAGAATTTCTTCCTTATATCCAATCTAAACTTCCCCTGTTTAAGTTTCAACTGATTACCCCTTGTCCTTTCACTACAGTCCCTAATGACGAGTCCCTCACCAGGATCCCTGTACGCCCCCTTCAGACACTGGAAGGCTGCTATGAGGTCTCCACGCAGCCTTCTCTTCTCCAGGCTCAACAGCCCCAACTTTCTCAGCCTGTCTCCATACGGGAGGTGCTCCAGTCCCTGATCATCCTCGTGGCCTCCTCTGGACTTGTTCCAACAGTTCCATGTGCTTTTTATGTTGAGGACACCAGAACTGCACACAATGCTCCAAGTGAGGTCTCACAAGAGCAGAGTAGAGGGGCAGGATCACCTCCTTTGACCTGCTGGTCACACTTCGATGCAGCCCAGGATACAGTTGCTTTCTGGGCTGCAAGCACACACTGAAGCCGGCTCATGTTCATTTTCTCATCAACCCACACCCCCAAGTCCTTCTCCTTGGGCTGCTCTGAATCTCTTCTCTGCCCAACCTGTAGCTGTGCCTGGGATTGCTCTGACCCAGGTGTAGGACCTTGCACTTGGCATGGTTAAACTTCATGAGGTTGGCATCAGCCCACCTCACAAGTGTGTCAAGGTCCCTCTGGATGGCATTCCTTCCCTCCAGCGTATCAACCACACCACACAGCTTGGTGTCATCAGCAAACTTGCTGAGGGTGCACTCAATCCCACTGTCCATGTCACTGACAAAGATGCCGAACAACACCGATCCCTGGGGGACACCACTTGTTACTGGAATGAAACCAAGAGGCTTTTCAGACTTTGCTCCAAGAGAAACCAAGCAAGAAAACCTCAATCTAAGAGCCAAGACTCTCACCTAGTATAGGAAAAATGAACTTCAAACCCTGGTCTTAATTCAGGGAGAGGAAGAACTGAAGTCTGATCTCTGCCATCTCAGATGACAGTACTGAACATGGAAGAGAACTTCTTGAATTTTACCTGGAATTCCTTCCTGGAAGCAGGATACTCTTCCCATGAAAGTTTCCATAGTGCAAACCATTCCCTTTACACAGACTGTAATTTCCTAAGGATTTTGTTTTCTCCAACTGCCTTTAAGTAGCTTCAGATATAAGACTTTTGAAATGCCCTGCTGCCATCCGTCTTTCACTGTCAGTGCCACACTCCTTAGGGAATCCTGCCCACCACACTGAGAAGCAGCCTACAGCAAGCATAAGAAACATCACGTGTGAGGACAAGTGCAAAGTTTTGATGTAGCAAATAAAACTGAAAGTTAACCTGGTTTTCAATTCAAGGGACTGAAGAGAGATGCATGTTTCTACTGTTTTAGCTGAACATCTATCACCACATTTGCCCCAATGCTCCCAAAGCAATGTATTACAGCACAGTTAAGAGAAGTGTTTGTGCTTCGCTGTCCAAAACGTTCCTTATTTATAGCATTAATTCTGACAGATTTAACAGTGAGTCCTATTGCACAGATTTGTTTTTCTTTACAGTTTATTGCTCAGTGCTTTTCAGCCTTTTGCAATGTACAGACCCCTGAAGGCATTTTCCAGGGAGGTGCAGAATCATATAAGCCAGCCTAAGCCCACAGTGGCTTTTGCTTAGTTGTTTTTAATAGGCTCCTCCTGCCCCCCAAAGTAGCACAAGGGTCCCTATGGGCCTGCCAATCCCAGCTTTGAGGCTGCTGCTTTATCCCAACAAGGCAGTTCAAGGGATGATTATGGAGAACACAACACTAGGATGATGCTGGTATAGGAAGCTGTGCATCTCTACAGAGCTCAAGGAAACCTATGTGAGAGCAGCCGAGAAGGCAGCCAGAAACCAAGCCAAGCCATAAATCTTCTTAAATACTATAGTTCTGGAACTGTAGTTCTGGAAATAAGTGTAGCTTACAAATTAATAAATATCAAGGAGTGTGACAATTAGAGCACATCCCGCTCTGCAGACAGAGAATTCTCAGAGTAGCAGTGATGTGTCAAGCTAGCTTGGGTTTGCCCTGTGAAAGCTTAAGCTAAAAAAGCTTCAGTGAAACAAAGGGAAAAAGGAGCTGAGGCCTGAATGAAGCATCACCTCCGCTCTGGAGAAACTGAACAACATGCACACGTAATTACAGCATTAGAAACCTGCCGCCACCTATAGTTAAACATCAGCTTTAATCACCCAAGCTCCCAGTTAGGAGAGGGAGGCAGCTGCCTCATTGGCTCATAGAGCATGGGAAGGTGAGCCAAAGCATTTCCCCAGTTAATATACACCCACTTCTGATTACCAAAGCAGCTTGTCAACATGCCCAAAAAATAATGTCATAGGGACAGAGCAGAGGTTAATCTGTAACCGGTGCATGACAACCCATAAAGACCCCAGTTGCTGTCTCTGCCAGTAGTCCACACAAAGCCTGTCAGAGCTCCATTGGGAAAGGCTGGCTGAGGGGCAATAAGATAAGATTCTCCTGTCTCAGAAATCGCTGTAATCAACTCTGACTAAGGAAAAAGCAACTCTAGGGCTGCTCAGGCATTCAAGAGCAACAAGAACACATCAGGATGGGGAAAAGAGTGAGAGCAGGCGGCACACAAAGTGTGTCTGAAATCTCAGCTGGGAATCGCAATCAATGCGCCTCCGAAGACTTTGTAATAAAAAATAAAAGCAACCAAAGAGCCCAATCACTTTAATTGGCTCTTAAGGGCTGCCGGTGTCATAAAAAGGAAATCCAGGTGAAGTACAGAAATGACCCAACTTTAAAACACTGTATTGTACTGGGGCACAGACGTTTCAGGGGAAGCACAAGTGGAAAAGAAGCACTCAGGCAAGAAGCTCTGACTCTGCTTCAGAGCAGCTTCTGGCAGAACATCTACCCAGTCCCAACTCCTTTGGCATTTGATTGTGAGACACTGAAGAAGAAAAGGCAATTCCTTACTATCATACATACAGTAATAGATTACATTGTTTTTAAAGAGGACAAGCTCAAGAAGAGGGAAGGTGAGAGGAGCTCAGGAGAGGCCAATGCTGCTGAAGAATCAACTGCTTGCTCACCCCTCACCTTTTGCTCTTCTCTCCTTAAGCCTCCCCAGACAGACCATTTGCTGCAGGTCCAGCACATCAGCTACAGACAAAAGCATTAGGGTGAGGAGCTACATCTAAAGAGGAACAAACAAGGAAGGGTGCCCAAAACCTTCACGCACACCAAGCTAACGTTTCTTCACTATGAGGATGGTGAGACTCTGGCAAAGGTTACCCAGAGAAGCTGTGGCTGCCCCATCCCTGGCAGTGTTCAAGGCCAGGTTGGACACAGGGGCTTGGAGCAAGCTGCTCTAGTGGAAGGTGTCCCTGCCCATGGCAGGGAGCTGGAACTGGATGAGCTTTAAGGTCCCTTCCAACCCAAACCATTCTATGCTTCTGAGCTCCACTGAACCCAGTGATTTCCAGTGCCAATGGAAGAAGGATCTAGTGATCTTCTGCATGCACTATTTGCCTACTTGATTGTTACTGCTCATTCAAGCTTTGTCTTTTATATATTACCCCATATTTCACCTGTCATGATGGGGGAGGAATCCCATTAGCTTCTACATGCAGTTGAAGCAACAAAGGCACGGTAGACTGAATTTCTGGGCAGTGAAAGGCCACCTTGGGTACTATGACAAGGCATTCACTACCTGATAGTGTAGATGAAGGAGGAACCTGGCTCTTTTGGCTCTACAGTGTGTGTGCAGCTCCCATTAGCATTAATGCAAGCTGCGTACGAGCCCTGAGAGTCTGCCAAGCAAGTGACAAAGAGCAGCTTTTCATTCAGCATACATGAGCAAAACAGGGGCACAAGACATTTGGCGATCTCTTGCGAGCACCTGACAACTATGAAGCATTGAGTCAAATCCAGGAGTTTTTTATAACAAAATGACATCTAAAACATTCACTGAGAGAGCTATGGAATACAGTACATGCTCTACAGCTTTGCAGCGTGTTTCTGCATGGAGGGGATAGTTCCAAAGAGATGATAAATATGCACGATAATATACATAAATGATAACCACCACCCCACAACAAACTATGGCTCTTCTTTTACTGAGAGAGAGATTGTATGTGGCATACATTTTCAGAAGCCTGAAGAGATTTAAGCTAAGTCAAGTTCTCATGCAACTGATAAAAATGTTCCATTTTCTCCTCCAAACAGAATACTCAATGTTTTGGTTTATACATTGCCACTTCTCTACTAGGAGGAGTGAGCACCCATAGCATAACCTGACATCAGTGGAAAGCTGTAGAGGCTGTCTGCCAGATAAGCAATGTTGAGCACTATCATCTAGAAGCCCAAAACAAGAAGCAGCCAAAACATCATTTTGACCACTTTGTGCCTTGCAGGTGCCTAGGCTATGTTTAATGCATGCCTGCCAACACCTAAAGTCTTCCAGTACTTGAAGAGGGCCTATAAGAAACCTGGAGAAGGACTTTTTACAGGGGGAATGGCTTTAAACTGAAAGAAGAGAGATTTAGACAAGACATTAGGCAGAAGTTCTTCCCTGTGAGGGTGCTGAGGCACTGGCACAGGGTGCTCAGAGAAGCTGTGGCTGCCCCATCCCTGGCAGTGTTCAAGGCCAGGTTGGACACAGGGGCTTGGAGCAACCTGCTCTAGTGGAAGGTGTCCCTGCCTGTGGCAGGGGTTGGAGCTGGATGAGCTTTAAGGTCCCTTCAACCCAAACCAGTCTGTGATTCTATGATCCTATGTTTTCCACCTCTGTCCTCAGCCTGGGGCTAGGAGAGAATATTGCCAATTAAAGGAGCAAAATCGCAGTGGTTTTATGCTGTAACAAGAACCATTACCACTAACTACTGCAGTTTTATGCTGCACAGAAAAATATTTCCTCAAATTATAATAATAGTATTAATATGGTGTTGTGTAAGCTTATTGAAAACAATACATTCCACAAAGCCCCAGAGAGCTTGTTAAATATTTACCAAAGAAGAATATTTAGTAGTTAATAAGACACTAAAGATTAGTAGAAATAAAAAGTAACAGGCATTCTTCTGATACTTCCAAACATTCATTCCAGTCAGACAATGCCCTTCTGCCTGAGATATCAGAAATACTGGTCAGTACTGGCACATCCAAGCTGTTCAAAACTGTGGCAAGGCAAATGCTGTTATTTTTTTTAGCAATTCATAGCTATTTTAACAGTGGTTAAAGCTAATTGAAACAAGTTCTTAATAAACAGTAATAGATTTACCTTCCCACCCTCAGGGGCTGTTGGGAGGATTAGTGGGTATTTGCTCACAGCTTTCAAGTTGGAAATGTTGTATGAACACAATTATAATACGCTTACAGAACCATTCTTTAGCAGCTTACTTTTGTCTGTAATTAGATGTAGTGATCAGATTATATTGTATATTACACTGCCATTTTCCCCTATCAAAATACAGCAAGTGGCTCCAGAGGGCACCTATGGCCCCTTTAATGACTTTACTGTTTTTCAGCTAATGACCATCAAATAGACTAATCGGATCCAAAAAGAAAATGAAGTAACCTGCAGGTATAGGCACAGCATAAAGCACAATGCTTCCCCTCTTCCACAGACTGGGCTTTGAGAAATTAGCTAATGATAATGCTTTAATAATGAAACAGATGCTCAGCATCGCTTGGCTGCTTTATGCACAAACAGCCCCGCAGGAAACCTCCCACCCCCGATCACTCCAAAAGCAGGCACAAGTGAACTTGGTGGCACATTGCAGAGCAACCTGCCCTTTTGTTTCTCACCTCCTGGAAATGACAGGCTGCATCTCACAAGCTCTTGCTGTACATTTTCTCTACACGGTCCTCCCTCAAATGGAATGAGGAGGCTCATTTCTGATGGAGACTGGCAGTCACCCATCAGTATGGTAATAATAGGAAGGAAACAAATAGAAGAGATGCTCAGACTGGTCCTCACTATGTACTGCAGGAGACAGTGTCAGAAATCATATTCTCACTGCCTGTCCTATGTCCTTGACTGAAACAATCTAAGCAGGAGAGGAAAGGTTCATGAGAAAGACTTCAGCAGCAAAATTACACGAGGCTTGTGCCTTTAGAGAAGATGGGCTCAGTGCTGATTGCTCATGCAGGATGAGCCAGTATAGCTGCTCTTGTATTAGCTGCTCAGGGTCATATGCTTCCACCTGCAAAATTGCTGCTCATGGATACAGCACAACACGGAATCTCTCACCATGGAGAGGCCAATGAGAGCTTGAAATGGCATCCCATCACTAGCCTGTATACAAATAAACTGTCCTGCATAGCCCACATTGCTCAGCGTCCACCTCTATCTGGCCATAGAGGCTCTAACCAACATGCACAAAATATAAGAGGGGAAGATAAAAAGGACACATCTCTCCTTTCTTATTTTGTTCTGTTTTCCCCTCTCCTCCCTCCCAGGCACTGAAATACACACAATCCCTGCATCACAAGATAAGAAGGCCAATCTGCGATATGCAAAAATGAGAAGCTGCTTCATATTCTGTTGTATATAAATCCCTGAAGATCATGTGGGTGGGATTCAAATAAAACCTCTCCGCTTGTGTCATCTCCAACAAAACCCAACTGCCAATGCTTTAACACAACAGCAAAAAAACCTTAAACATTTCTAAGGCAGCTCAAATAATAGCCTTGCAGGCTGAATGTGATAGATCTTCTATTCCAATTCCACACCTCTCCTCTCTCGGTCACACTAGGAATGCAAGAGGGAGGCTGCAGGGTTTTTGTTTCCAGCCATCAATAAATAAGTGAAGTCTGCTTCAATTCCTCTAAACCAATCAGCTAGAAAAGATTAAAAATAGTAACCACTCCATGATACTGGGAAAGGTCCAGGAGAGGAACCCAACACAGCTCAGATAAAGTATTTCTCTTTCTGATGGAGTCAATGCCACCCACATCTGCAAGCACACCGGTCCAGCGCACAGGCAGGTTTTAGATGAGGATACAGAGCAGTCTATCCCTGCCATGTTTCTATAGTTTAAAGATTACAGACTCTTAGGAAACAGGCACTGCTCATTTCCATGGTTCCCACTAATCCACCAAATAAGACTAGAACATTCTGCCCCATCGCTGTCGCAGCCCAATGCATGGTGCTGAAACGTGCCACTCTTGCAGACATTTTTAGTTGCAGGCCAAATGGCGTGGCCACAATTTACATTCACTTTCCTTAATGCAGAGCTCTAATCAAGGTTTTTCTAGCCTTAAATCAGTGTCAGCCCATTACCAAGGCTGCATATAGCAGTCAGGAAGTTAATGGATTTTAAGGGTGTAGGTATCGATGGTGGTGAAGTGGAAACTATTTATCCTGTAAATACTGTAATAGCTAAGACAGCTCACCTCATTACAATTTGTTTCAAACACTAAGGTAGGGCAGGGCTGGCAGGTTCTGTTACTGGAAGAGATGGGGGACAGAACTGCTGCAGGGGTCTGGTGCTGTAGGTACGTGACCTACAGCAGGGAATCTGTACTCACACCTCTGTCCCTGCTAACCAGGTCTGCTCTGAATAACACACATAAATATGTCTCCACTTCTACTCTCCAAGCTGTGCTGCCTGGCCTTCTGCATGCACTGTCACATAGACAACTGACTTGTAAGTGCTGCATGGGTTGGACTGTAGGACTCCCATCCCAGGACAAGCACACAGGTTCACTTGGGAAGCACCACATGGAAACCTGTAGAATAAATCCCAAGTCACTACAGCAGTTTCCAGTGCACTCTGCCAGGGTGAGATCTCAGGAAGCTGGGACACTTGCTCACCCTCCTGCCCTTGCCCAATCTCAGCAAACGACCTTGAGAAAAAAGGAGGAAAGATGGATTTTTCAGCCAACTGGTAGCACACCCAATATATATTGAACTGTTCTGTCCAGACAGGAGCCTACGAATATCCTAAAGCCGCTAGCTTAGTGATTCCCAGTCTCCAAACCACACAGTTCTATATAACCTCTCAACTGAATTATCTGAGAAAAAACTGGGAGATAATCCCAATGATTTCCACCTAAAACCCTGCTAGACCCTGTAAGCATTAACAGACTGGAGTGAGAATGAATGTGAGGGAGGAGGACAGTAAATACTCTGCACTTTATTTTCCTTAAAGGAGTAGAGATTTATGGTTTGGTTTTTTAGTTTAGTTTTGGGGTTTTTTAAGACTTGTTTATTGTGCTTTGTTATCAACCCAACTAGGATGCAAACCTATCTCCTGCCTGCACAGAAAGATGTCTGCAGGCAAGCAGCAGACCTGCTGTTTCTCATTCCCTGCAAAGGATGCTGCAAGTCAGCATTCTCTATTAGATGCTCTTTCAGCAATAGTTCCTGCAGTTATAATTCTATGCTTTTGACCACAGAAACACTTTGTCTTTACATATAACTGTTTCATAATTATCAGGTGATCAACACTTGCAAGTTTAGGCAAATGCCTCGCTTCTCAAGAGAAAGGGACTCTAATTTTGAGCACTCTGTATGTGGCATCCACACCTGTCCCCAAGGCCTGCTGGTCTCTTATCCATCTGTGCCCCTGAAGCCATTGGAGCAGCTACTGAGACTGACTGAGAGATGTATGTCAGGTTAAAATCTAAAATTAGAGGCATATGGGTTCAAATTTAAACAATGGGTTCGAACTTAGAGGAAGTTTTGTTTGGATGTAAGGAAGATCTTCATTGTGAGGGTGGTGAGGCACTGGAATGGGTTGCCCAGGGAGGTTGTGAATGCTCCATCCTTGGCAGTGTTCAAGGCCAGGTTGGACGAAGCCTTGGGTGCCATGGTTTAGTGTGAGGTGTCCCTGCCCATGGCAGGGGGGTTGGAACTGGATGATCTTAAGGTCCTTTCCAACCCTAACTATTCTGTGATTCTGTGACCATAATGTGGTGCTTGGGTCAGTTTAAAGCACTTCAAGGCAGAGCTGTGGGAATGTCCAAACCCCACCGACGACAGCACTGGCTTTGCTGCTAGCATATATGACGTTGTGCTAGAAAGAACTTCATACAGAAACACAGGGGTGCCCCAAAGCTGCTATGAGAGGGACCAAGGCTTTAGTTCTCAGATGTTAAAACCGAGAAGAACCTGGCAGTGTTCAAGACCAGGTTGGATGAAGCCTTGGGTGATATGGTTTAGTGTGAGGTGTCCCTGCCCATGGCAGGGGGGTTGGAACTAGATGATCTTGAGGTCCTTTCCAATCCTCACTATTTTATGATTCTATGATTCTAAGCCCTTTCACTTCCCTGCTCCTGGCTGTTAACTTCCATTTGTTTGGATGTCAGCACACTACACTTCATAAAAATTAACACTTTTTTTTTTTTTCTTTAAACACTTACAAGCTTATTTTCCTTTTGCCTGTACCAGCTGTTTATCTCCTGACTTGATGATTCTCTTTGGAAATGTGAGTTGACATCTGGGTATGAGCGGATGCTGTAAATTGCCAGCATTTCTGTCTACTTATGCAAGCAAAGATTAGTTCTTCCAACTACTTCCAACTACAGTATCTCTCCAAAGAATGCTAACGTTATGATACATAACAACCCTCTTCTTTCACTGCTATTATCCCTTTCTCTTCATTCAAGTACCTTTTTCTTTTGCTGAAGGCAAAGCAATGCATGAAGGCACTACACAATCCAAATAAATGTCATTTAAAGAGATAGCTTCCCAGAAAAATCACATTATCCCTTACAATAGGAAGTAAGGAGTAAGTGAGCGTAGATGACGTACAGATGCTGGGACATGTCAGAAGACACCAAGTGAAGTGAATCCATGGGCTCTGTATAACTGAGCCTGAGCACAGCAGCTTATGGAACCTGCTCTCTGGCTCCAATCCTTTGCTGGGAGAAGTCAAATAGGAAAGGGAGAGGCAACTGCACTAAGCATCAGGCACTTGGATGTGACCCTGGCTTGTTCATTTGACCTGACAGAGAAAAAGATTCCATACTTGTTTCCCTGCATCCTCAATTTTAGTGATTTCTTCCACAGCTTTTACAACTTTGCCTGTTTCATGCGTGTGTAACATCAGGAGTTGTACATATAATGCTTATCTCCATGATCCATGCATTCCCACAGAGATCTGTGGAATAAGGGACTTTCCTGCGTTGTGTCCTACCCCAGCCAATGCTCCTTTGTCTTTCACACTGGAGACTCCATTGTTTGTCTTCAAGGATCATACATTCAGACATTGGCAAGACAGAATCACAGAAGCACAGGCCTCAAGCTAAACTGTTCCTCCTTAAACCAACTGGCTGTTAGCAGGATAGGGAACGAACAGATGCACCTGAGTTATATCACACACCATTCATTCTATTTCAAGCTTTAAAGGTTAAAGCCAACACCTTAAATCACATAAGGAATGCAAGGCAGGCATGGGATGGAAGTGTCACATGCTCCCTTGAGAGACATGTATCTCAGACAAGGAACAACACAGTCAAAAGCAGTTTCACACATAATCTCGCAGACAGAAAATCAACACTGTTTGAGGTCTGTCCCATAGCTCATGGGTTTGGGAGATCAGTGGGTGACACAGTGGTCTCCCAGATCAAAACAGCAACTGTTTTCCAGAAGCTGAGAGGGTTTTTTTGTGAACTAAATAAAAATAGTCCAAACTTTTGTAAAGCTTCAATCCCAAAGCAGGGAAAACTCTGGCACTCTTTGCATAGGGAAAAGCTTTCTGCTGAGTTTTAACCCATCAATAATAACCCTGATAAAATACTCTAAAACACTATGATGAGCAGAAAAGAAATCACAAAGCAACATGAAATAAACAGGGTGAGTGCAGTTTCTCTTGAAGTTATTTATCTACCATTGGATATGGAGACTAGTGAGGAATAAAAATGAAGGAAAGGGGAAGGAGGAAAGGGAGTTGGGCTTCTGCCCAGAGGAGGAGGATGCTATTTGGCTGAACAAGATCAGCTCCATATAAATGCTGACAGACAATAGGGGAATAATGTGCTGATATGGAGGGGAGGGGAATAGCATATATAAGTTTTGTAAGTGTTTCTATATGAACAATCCCCTAGGCTCTGCTTAAAGGCAGTCTACCATTGTGGTGTTAATGCCTGGGAGGAAGGTACCTCATGCAACCAGACCTTCTTACCCACAGTGAGCATTCACTGCCATTTTGCTAACTTTAGTATGGCAATAGCTCTCGCTGATCCCTCCTCTACAGAAAGGAACTGCTCCAAACGCTCACAGCTTGGGCCATCGCATTTTGGAGTCTCCTTGCAGTCTTGTTCTTCACTTCAGGAGGGGAGCCAAGTCCTACACAGACATCTGGAGACACTACAGGAAACAAAAATCCCAGCCACCTACGATTAAATGTATGCAGGTTCCTTTACAACAGAATAGAATAAAATAGTTTTGACGCAAGGAAAAGGAAAGCTCTGCTATTAAATTACATCAACACTGCTTTTGATTGTGCTGGGACTCCCCTATCAACAGACCAGCTTGCTTGCTCACTTATCCCTTCCTGCTTCACACCATTCCCCCACTCACTCTCTCTTCCAAAACAGCCTCATTTAGCTTTTTCAACCTTAAGGGAAAATGGTGCTGAAAATAAAACAGTTCTGACATTATTCCAAGATCTTAAGCCCTTGCTTTCCCCAACAGCCTGAGCCACTGCTCGATCCAAAGGAGAGTATTCAAACATGCCCACAAGCCTAGGCAGATTTGTTTGCATGATGTGTGGTTTGCAGACGCGCTGATTTATTTGTGATTCCCAAAGCCCAGGAAACATTCATCTAAGGAAGCACCAGCTCTTTCACATACTGTGCTTACCCATTGCAAGCTTGCTGGTCATACTGAAATTTTTCCAGTCCCTAGCTAAAGATGAGTATGGTTCCAAATAGAGCATCAAGGAAGGAAGCAGCAGAAATGCTTCCAGGAACACACAAAGAGCAGGAATGATCAAGAATTCTAGTGCTTTCCACTGCTTGCTCCACGTCCTTCTCACCTTGCTTGTAGTTACACCTTCTGACAGTGGCAGTTTTCAGTAGAAGTAGTGTGACATAAGGCTTGATGCAACACAGACCTGGGATTTGCTAATGCATTGAACCACTTGGAGAAGTGAGCAGCAGAAATCCTCTCTCCACACAGCAAAATGAAGGACAGCGAAGGAGACTGGATGAAAAGGAAAAGGATTTCAAGGAAACAAACAGCAATAACTTTGAAAGTCACTCGAGTTGTCTCCTGATTCCAACTGAAGAAAGACGGAAGAGCATTCCTGCTCCAAGCACTTCCCCAAGAGTCATAAAGTTGTTAAAGAACAAGAGTCCATATACACCTGTAAAAACAGTCCAGCAACAACTGATTGCTAGATAGACAAGATATACACCTTCTTGAATAAAATAAGCACATTCAGAATAGGCATTGCCCATCTTTTGGTCATCACTTGGAAAGCAAAAGTCATGCCAAATCCCTAGGTAAAGTTGGATGTGGCAAGTGTTGAATTGTTCATTCCAGAATTCATTCAATGACAAATCCCAGCAATCTGGAATATTGTATCTGTACAGACGCTGCTCACACAGGAGGCAAAAGATGTACTGCACACTAGGAGATGGGTGGCTGAACTTCCCTTTTGTTTTAGCTTTTCACATGACTTGAGTACTTGCTATTCCCAGGAGAGAACAATTCCTCATCCTCCCACCAAACACGTACACAAACCAGACGAAAACCCCTTGCTGAATACACGAGTTGCAATCATCTCTAGCTTTTCACTCCAGATGAGAGTGCCTCTTCTGTGTCCACGTAGCCCCCATCACAAAGGGCATTGATCCTAATTAGGCTGGAGCCAGGGCTATTTGCTGACAAACTGCCAGAGGACAGCTTCAGGACAGTGAACTGCCCATCCATCCTGGGGAGCAATGCAGGATGCTGCCCTGTGTGACAGAAGTGACACAGCCCGATGCGCCGGCTGACCTCAGGGAGGCTGCCACAGCACCAGAGTCTGCAGACAGGGCTTCTGCAACAGCCAGCCCCTAGAGCAAGCTCACCTAGAACAGCACCTGGGTCCCACATTGGGTTCCATTGCCTCAACCAAACATCTAGAGCGTGCTCTTCTGACAAAACACACCCTCAATTCCTTGCAGCATTGCGAAGCACTTGGTATGTCATGGTACTAAAATTAAAGCATATAAGCATCAGTGCACCCTGCCTAGAGAGTATTTGGGTTGAGAAGCAACAAAGAAGTTCTCTATTACTAATAAGAAAAATAATTAAAACCCTTGACAAGGCCTGACAGCTCCCCAACATAGGGCAAAGCGCTGCAGGAACAACTGTCCCCATGGGAACTGGCGAGTACAGAGCACAGGCAAATGAGAACTGTTTGAATTAACAGGGAACATTTGCTCTAAATAAAAGCTATTTTGAGGAATTAAAGCAAACAAATGCCAGCTCCATGCAGCGGCGTGTTGGGATGTGATGTGCTGTAATGTGTTGTGACACTTCATAAATTAAAGCTTTTTCTTCTCCCCTGGGGGAAGAGAATTCAAGTGCAGTCAAACACTTGAACTTGGAAGGTCTGCAGGCTTGACACTTACCAGCCTGTGACTCCACTGATCCCCTGAGCCGAGACACCTCCGTGCCTGCCCTGTGGGCTGCTCTGTCCTCCAGGATGCTGCCATGCAAGGAGCTTGGAGTTCAAACAGACAGCGCTGCCACTGCCTCACCTCGGCTGCCAAGCTCCAGGTAACACGCATCAATCCACAAGATGAAATCAACTGATGTCATAGCCACAACTCTTAGCTGGGATTACACTTACTTGATATCTTACTTATCCAGCCAAACACATAGTACTAATTTGAGCTGTTTACTGTGTATGAAGCCACCAGCCTCACATGACAGTGGTATGAAGGCCAAAACCACCCACTTAAAACACCATCCTGCTTTAGCTGGCATGATTCAGAGAGGAGAGTGTGGGCTCAAGTAGAATCAAGTAATAGCTTGGCTGGAAGGGACCTTACAAAACCCATCCAGTCCAACGCCCCTGCAAAGAGCTGGGACATCTTCAACCACATCCTGCCTGGCCCCAGATGTCTCCAGGGATGGTGCAGCCACCACCTCCTTGGGCACCCTGTGCCAGGGTTTTACCACCCTCATTGTAAACAATTTTTTCCTTACATCCAGCCTGAATCTCCCCTTTTTTAGTTTAAAACCATCACCCCTCATCCTGTCACAACCAGCCCTGCTAAAATGTCTCTCCCCATCTTTCTTACAGGCCTCTTTTAAGAACTGAAAGGCTGCAATAAGGTCTCCTCAAAGTCTCCTCCAGGCTCAACAACCCCAGCTCTCTCAGCCTTTCCACATAGTAGAGTTGCCCCCATGCTGCTGGCATCCCTGCAGCCAGTGTAGCTTCAACTGCAGTGCCATGAACGAGCAACCTAAGCCCAACCAACATAGCAATGACCTCTTACACATCCTCCTTGCCCTCGTAAATTCCAGCCTGTGCAGTGTAATGCCATATGAAATCCCAGCATAAGTCCTGATGGGAGCACAGCCACGTCACTGAAGGGGTGTGCTTAAGCTCATCAGCCCCATGTCTCACCCACACTATGACACTGTAGCCCAACCACTTCCAGTTTTGGAGAAACCCACCCACAGCTACCTTGCAAGTTTGCATATGATGAGATGCTCTTTGAAATATTCATGAGAGTCTTACTCTATGGACCACCTCTGATGCAAAGGAAAAGCCCAGACCTGCAGAGCTCCAGAACATCATCTCCACTTCTGTAGTTAGACCACTGGGATGATGAGAAAAAGCTACCAGAGCTCTTTCTTATGCTAGTGAAGTGTTTTGCTAGCTTAGGACCCAGTGCTCTGGGTCAACTCAACAACAGTACTCTGTCTAAGCTTGGCAGCAGACAGACTATCCTTTTTAACTGGAACTTTGCAACTACCCATGCAGACAGGTTCATCCAAGAAAAATAGCTGCTTAAACCTCGAGCCTTTGATCTATTGTCTAAACTCTTGAGTAATAAGGGACATTTTGCTCCCACTTGTAAGCTCAGACCACTACAAGGCTCAGACAGATGCACTCTCAGAGTCCTCGAGGGAACATTGCAAAGTTTTAATGGTGGAGGCAGCTGCTCTTTATAAGCTGAAGGCAACAACACTTCATTTTTTAAATGGAGGCAGATTCTGATTTATAAATATGAAAATTGAATGTATGCAAAAGCACAACCCTGCTTCTCTTTGCGCATACACAATTCACACAACCAAACTGATCAGTCACCAAACTGAGTTGAAAGTCATTATGCTGAAGAAAGACCTTGCTTGCCTAACCTCAATCCAGAATGAATCTAAACCTCTGCTTTCCAACCCTCTGAATATGAATAGGGATAGCATGAATACGCTGACAGGTCTTTTATTATAGCTAGAGGGTGTAGCAATAATTAAAACCCAAATCTTGTATGTGTGCGGCTATGACATTTTCCTGAATGAGTACTTTGACTTTGTCTTTTTGTGAGATTAAGTTGTCAAAATGGTATTTTTTAAGTCAGTCAGAGAGCACAACACCTGGGACTGCAAGGAAAAGAAGCTTAGAAAGCCTGCAAAAGGGATGGAAGCCTAGTGAAGTTCTCCAGCCTTCCCTCTACTAGTCTGTGCAAGGAACTGTGTGAAAAACACACAGCACAGAATTACAGCCAAGATGTAATACACAGAGATGGGGAAATTCCAGTTCATGGTTTCTTCAGCAACAACTCACTTCTACAAAGCCAGCATCCATGTTTATTGGAGATATCAGCCAGGGATCAGCTCAGCAGAGGCATTTTGGCCAGGCCGCAGTAGGAGCCCTAATACTTGTAGGTTTAGCACTTCAATTAGCAGGTGAAATATAACCCTCCACCTCCTTCATCTTAACTAATTTCTCAGTTGATCTTTTGAGCTCTGCAAAGTGCACATTTCTCACTGAGCACCACAGGTAGCACAGATAAGTGCATGAAGTCAAAGGGATATGAATTATTAAAAGCCAGAACAACTGAGGTGAACAGAGGAAAAACAGAGGGAAGAAAAGCTCTTTCTTTAACTAAGGAATGACAACATGGTTATTTTAAAGTATACAGAAAGGTCTTTTCAAGGTTGAAACAAATGGTGAAAGAGAAAGCCTACAGAGTGAGGCATGTGGGAGACTTCAGGTATGGAGTAAGACCCCAAGGGCACATGGAGATCACAATGGATCATAGCAGTGGGATAGGGCTCATCCCCTATGTCCGGAGGATTTTCCTATGAGTTTCACAACTTTGCTGCTGTCTGGTCACAAAAGGGAGAATACAAAAATAAAGCTGAAGTCCTACTATTTCCATTTCAAGTGTGAACATGAAGCATGAGCCACACAGACTTGTGTCTCATACAGTGCTTTAAAGTCGCTGCTACACAAACCTAATTTTACATGAACTTAGCCCCATCACACTTGGGAGCTATTTCTGCATGTGTCACCCTAGGAGACTTCACAGCTTTGTCTATAAATGGCTTTCAACTTATTTCTACCTGATAATAACTTTGTTTTAGGCATAGTATCTTACTCATCAATTTAGACATGGTAGCACCCTAATGCCCAGTAGTAGTGCTGTAGGTCTAGACTCTATCTCAGGACCATTTCTTGGACATTATGAGCATGTTCACGAGGCCAGTCTGCTCTAGCCTAGTAGATCACAAAGGAAGGGTATGCTACATTACTACAGATACCATCACCTACATCTCACTTCCAAACCACCACCTCATATTGCCCCTGGATGCATTACTTTTTAAGATAATCGCTGTTTATCCCATGTGAACATCACCTCCCCCTTTTGTCAGGCTCCTGAGGGCTTCCAGGCAGCTGCTTAATGCCTTGCTTCTCCAGGGATTTATATTTTCCCATATGCTGCTGAGCTGCGACTTCAACTGCTGTGTAGCACCTCACATGCCTGGCAGAAGAAAGAAACGTGATGGAAACTTGAGTTATTGGCTCTCAGTCTTTAGGATGTATAAGTTTTTCCTCATTTTCAGAATACTTTTTTTCCCTCCTCCTCTTTCCTAGCATTTGTCCTGCTCATTCTTCTTATAAGCAAGGAGCAGCATAAAAATACTGGTGCCCTAGTCAAGAGAGAAGAGAAGACAACCTATATTAGGTCAAGCAAATTGCAGCAGTGGGCAGCCCGGCTGGGGTCCTCATCATGGAAGAGCAGTTGTGTGCTGCAGACAGCTTACCTGGGATTGCAGAGTGCCCCTGCTAGGCTCCTATCAAGGCACAAAGGACAAAAAAGTCTCTCTAATAAGCTCCATTTTCCTGAATTGTTGAGAAGGAGGAGATAGAAAATCATTCCTGTAACACTTCTGGAAAACTTGAAGAGGTTATTGCTATGGAAACTGCTCCAGCAAGGCAGGGGCAGAAAAAGGGAGCAGCATGGAACAGAGATTCTTAACACCTGAAATTAAACCTCCGGCAATGCAGTCTGTTTTGGATAACACCAACAATTTGCCCTTGGCTTTATATCAACAAAACCACAGGTAAGGCAGAATGAAATGAAAACCTAGGACTGCCTGGGAAGAGTGCTGGCTGGAGAACCATACTGAAATAAAGCGATGCACACCAGTATAGATGGCAGTAGAGAAAATCTGGTATAGAATAGGACCAGGACCAGGACCTCCAACTAAACTGATGCTAAATTTACGGTGGAGTTTGTCTAAAATAAGCAGGAAAACAACAGTTTCTTTTCAGCAGCCTTTGAGCATAAAATAAAGCCAGGCTGGAGGAAGCCTTAGCAGAAGAATGGAACTGAGGAGCTGTTCCAATGGCTATGCCACAGGAAGGGAAACCCCTACTGAAAGAGGGACCGAAAACCAAACAGTTCAGCAAAGAAAGAAAAATCAGTTAAAAAATCAGATGTCAAACAGAAAGCTCTTTGAAAGAGGCTTCACCTTACAAATAAACTGTGAGCCCACATCAATGGCTCTGCGTCACTTTTAATATTAGATATGAAATCTCTTCCTTTGAGCACACACCCATGTGTGTACACTTACGTAGTTTTCTCCATACAAAGAGTGTGGCCCCAAGTGGAAAGCACTTTGTCAGATGTTCAAACAGCATTAGCAGGGGTTTGGTATGCGTTTAAGTGTTCTCCTAAATGGAGGCTTGTGCCTGTGCAAACACATCCATAGCAAACTTAAGGTTTTACATGAAATGAGTGAGTCTTTTCTGGTGCAAATATGTCATTTTGGCGAGCTAAAGGTTTTTAGATGAACTAATGGGTGATAGATTACCAAGAACCGGGAGGGGAGTGGTGAACTGTAACACTATAACACTTCTGAGGCCATCTGATAAATAAATCTATGATAAATAAATGATCTTCTGATACATAAAAGCCAGGCTGCTGGGATAGAATTTAACAATGTCCCTTTAAACTTGGCTTGTTTCCTCCTTGGCCGCACGAACATCTGTAATCCCCAAATTCCTGTCACTATTCCCACCAGCTGGTGAAACTGAAACGGATCCAGCAGAGGAAGCCTGATCCCCGCCAGCACAATGAAAAATAGCACACCATTGGGCACGCCACAGCTCCACCCCAACCTGGAACAGTGCAGTGCACTTGCACATTTAAACACATAGGAGCCATTTCAGAGACACAACTTCAAGGCAGCGCTCACATCAATTGTTTGCCTTCCCTGGCCAGAGAGATCGTGCAAAGATGAAAGCAAAGGTCTCCTTAGGAAGGCCCAGGTGATGAAAACTACTGTGGGCTGCTCAGAGTTAACCTCATTTCATTTGAGTGTCTAAGCTTCTGCTGGAGGGGGATTTTACAAATCAACTTGCAGGCTTTGCGGATCAATTTTCCACTTGGTTTTATCCGTCTTTTCTCTCAAACGCACCCATTGCCTCTCGGCTTCTTTTAGAGACACGTTTTAAAGTTTTAGTGCCATTTTGGAAACAATACAGGCCCCTCCATTCCCCTTTTTTTCCCAGTACTTAAAACCACAGATGGAGCTTTGGTGACATTTGTATTTCCATCAAGAGTATTTAGGAATAAACAGCTATGAAAAACCTTACCCTAGGGCTCCAGCACTGCAGAGCAGCACAGACCTTCACTGTCTGAATACTCAGCAAGCATTTAAATGATAATATTATATCAGAGTAGTGGCTGTAGCTGTGTAAATAATTGTGCATTGTCCCTGCTCATTGATTTATTTCCATACGTGCACACGTAACGCGTCTGAAAAACCGCTTACAAAAACTCAAACCCCAGACAGCGATAATCTAATAAACTCTGAAGTGAATCAATAGACTACTTAACAGCAGAGAGATAAACTGCATTTAATAAGGGTTAGAAGGGATGAAGAGAAGGCTCCGCAAGGCTCAGCCAGCTACACCACAAGCAGAGAGCAGGAGAAACAGAGCCTAGATAGGAGGGAGAGGGAGACCAGGGAGCAGAGCACTTGCACAAAAACCTCGCTGGTTATCAAAATACCGGTTCCAAAGCAATAGGAGTCAGGAGGTTACTTGACAGACATAAAATGTAAAAGAACCCAGTGAATATATAGGACAGGATGACCTTCAAAGGAAGTGGTTAAACTAAAGTTTCTGCTAATGCAGGGGCTCTCGGTCAGCTGTGTAGCAGTCACATAAAAACAGAGTCTCATCTCTCTGTGACCCGGAGGTTCCCTTATGAGAAAGCAGTAAACATTTTTATTCCAATGGTGTTTCTAGGGACTGGTGGCATTGAAACATGTTGAACCTAAGGCACAAAAAATTAAGCCGCATGCCAAAGTCTACAAAGAACCAGCAGCAGAGCTGGAAATGGGATTAATCCTGTGCTCCACTCACTAGCCCTGTTTTCTGGTTGCACTGTGCCCCACAGTCTTTAAGATCAAGAACTGACTGTAGGAGATGCCAGGTTCTTGCATTTAATGCAGGAAGGCCACTAAAAGACAGGAAATGTACGGCAGGTCCACCTCTTCAATACCTGTAACACAATCATAGTGTGTCTTTGACTTCCAATCTATGAAGCTTCAGCAGCAATTCACAACCACCCTCCTCTTAGTTGTGTCAGGAAAAAGGCCAAAACTGGAACAGACATGGGATTACACAGTTTCACCCCCACTTCCCAAGTCAAGTTTAAATTACTTCAAGCAAGTGTGGAGAGATCTGGAGAATGCCACAAAATTACCTGCTTGGTTTATTTCTTCTTACAGTGGGACATCTATGCACCTCCAGCATAAAGACAACACTCCAGTACTTAAGGAATTCTAACATACTACATTTAGTTATTCCCCAAACCCTCACACAGTGCTGTCATTCTGATTCCATGATACAGCTGCCTCTCCCTACTGCATTTTGCTGACAGCAAGAGCCTCAGAGAAACTTTAAAATGGTTAGAGACCAACTGAGTGGATTCATCTCTGAAACTATTTCCTTCTTAGGCAGCAGATGACACAGATGAGACATCACCTCATCCACCCTGTTGCTCTCCTGTAACAAAATCCTCCAGAACTAATGCCTGGCACTTGTGCACCAATTCTCCACTCAGTTGCACAGTCTGTAGGAATTATTACTTTAGAACCACAGATCATAAATCTTAACAGGAACCTGTGGTCTTTTTGGTTGCACACAGTGCCAGGCTCATTCTCACTCTCGGTCTCACAGATATTACGTTTCCCCAGCCTAAACAACTCCAGCCACACCACTTGGACAGGGTAAACTTCCAGGGCTAATACCCACGCTCCAGGCCCATTATCTATGGTTGCAGTACCAGGACACTCTTGCCCTACAGTGAAGGTATGCAACACACACAGAGATGCTTTAACCAAGCTTTCTGAAAACTCTTAGATACAGCACAATCTGTTTTAAGAATAACCACTGTGAATGAAGCACCCCACAGGGTAGCCCATCCTTTTCTACCAGACCTTAGCATAAGGAAGAAGGGGGAGATGTCTTACCTGTATTAAGGCAAATGAGTCTCTTCACTGTCTCAGCAACCTACTGCAGGAGTTCCTATGATCACAGACTAGTGAAAGTTCAGTGAAATAGAGTATCTTCTTGTGTCTTAAAACCTTCTGGGGATTTCCTGGGACTGAAACCCAAGTATCACGTGGCATCAAGCACATTAAAATGCTAGATCAACTCCCTTCAGTAAATAGTCAACCTCAACACAGCAAAGTATTAAATAACCTCGAGTACCCAGGGAAGATCCTGTCTGACTACACAGACACATTGCTCAATGCTGCATTTCTACTGAATCATGAAGTTGTGGTTCTCTCCTTTACGTTTCTCTCTCCCTTTCAAATAACCTTTTCCATTTCCTTATTCTCTTCCCAGAGATCATTCTAGTCTGCTCATCAAAGAAGCTGATGAATGTCATCACCATTGACAAAATCATGCTATTGAAGCTGGATGCACCTCATAGCAACGTGATGATGAGCTGGCAAGGAGAACTAACTACCAAGCCAGGCAGCACAGTCTCTCTGGTCTCACACAAAGCTTTCTCCTGTATCTTCAAGTCACATTTCCTATTGCAATTGTAGCTGGGTAATGAGCAGATGCACAGTCTCTTACATCCCTGGATGAGCCACAGACCATGCTGGTTTTCACCATACTACATAGGCTATGTCCAAGCACAAAAAAAGGGGAGAGAAGGAGTAAACAAAGTTTCAGGTTAGATCCTCTGTTTTTTATCAGTGAAAACCAATCTGAAGTAACTTTTGTGCAGAGAGAAAAATAACACACAAACCAGCACAGATATGCATCCATGCTTTTCCCAGCTGCCTCAACCATCTGGAGTCAGGAATTTGGAGTCCCAGCTACTTCTTTTCACACGGGGTCACATCTAAAACATGCTGCCAAAAAATGCAAGACAAGATTCATCTGTCCTGGAGATAACCAGATTAAAATCTCTAAAACCAGCACTATCATCATCTCCTTTCCTTAACAGAGCATTAAACCCAGGATGAACAGTATCATGTTATTGCTGAAAGAGCTTCTCTTCCCTTGTTTCCATTCTCCTCTCCTTTCTTTTGGGCAAGAGCACGGCAGGAGAACAGAAAAGTGTTTGTTATTAGATTTACAGCACTACTGCTTTTCAGGACTCTAAAACTGAAGTTAATGCCATGTATACTGAACTGAAACTGAACATCAGGGTTGCTTCAAAGCAATGTAGGACCACGTATCTTGTCTCAGGGAGCTGACTGCACATACTTGTCTTGAGAAAGTATATACCTGTCTTGAGGAAGTAAAGCAGAGGCTATCCTATCTGTTGTGCATGGATTGAAAAAGGGAAAAGAAAAAAGCAGGCCCAGGTACACAGCCTTTTGGCACAGTAAAAGATGTTTAGTGTAGTGAATCAGTGTAAAGAGCAGCTCAGTTTTACGCAGGTAATTACAGCATCCGAGAGCTAAGATAAGCCTATCGCACACTGAATCTCTTCTGTATCCCAACACACCCAGATAGGAGAAGAAAAAAAATGAATCAGAGACAGGAGGGACATTGTGTAGCATGTCCAGTCAGCAAATCCACAGAAAGGAGATAAAACTGCTCAGTTAATACAAAGTAATGTAAGGAGCTGTGGTGACACGCTACAAAGCAGACTCCATCAGCCTGGTGGTGATGATTACACCAGCTGAGTACAAAGACCCTTTCTAAAAGTTAGCATGTAGCCTGGCTGCAAGGAATAGTCCCAGAATGTTTAATTAGGTGCTCACCAGGTCTCTTTAAGCCATGGAAAACTAAGCAACACGCATACTTACGACTCCAGTCAGCACAGGCTAATAAGGAGCTCACTTGAAAGACAAGCAAAGGAATTGGTAAGCAAAGAAGAGGAGATGCAGAGGATGCCCAGCTGAAAGAAGAAACGCATATGAGATGTTACACAGAAAAGAATTAGGGAAGGGGATTGAAAATGACTGGCAAGTAATGATAAAAACAAAAGCACAGGGCCAAGCTAATCACTTGCCACTGGAGCAACCCTCACCCTCCCAGACTCAGCCAAAGCAGAGAATAGAAAAGGGAAGATAAGGCAATGAAGTATATTTCTCTTTTACCAGCTGCTAAGGATTTTAAAGGCACAATCTAGAAAACAAGAGAATTAATTGAGCTCAAATTATTTTTGTGCTCTGAAATGAAAGATTACCTCAACTCCAAATGCTTAAAAAACCCCAGGTTCATTAGTTCCATGTGTTTTCTCCACAGGACTGTCTTCATTCCAATTGAATTCCTTCAATAAAACTAATTACGTTTGTAATTTGATTAATGAATACATATATTTTGCTAAGGCAACCATATAAGAAAAGCCTGGATCCAGCCTGGTTGCTCTCTTGCTGGGTATGTTATTTCCCTTGAAAATGGGGAAGGTTTTCAAAGCCATTCACAGTGAAGAAAGAGCAAGGGCAGGGCAGGACAGTCCCAGAGTCGATCAGAGTCACTTGGCCATGGATTTTGCTTCAGGTTCCCCTGGTAGCACTGAAATTCCAGTCCAGTTTATTTCCTCACTTCAAACGAAGTTGAAAGCATGAAGAGCTGTTGTGGAGGAACTGATGGTCATCAGTGGTTGCTACCTATTTCTGTGATACTCATAGTTTTCAGTTCATAAGTATATTCACAGCTAACACTAAATGAAGTTAATCTGGCTTTCTAAGGCTTTCCTCAGTTCAAAAGCACTGAATGAGCAAATGCACCATGACATATTTTGGGGCAGCATTAGACGGCATCCAGATTTGCTGGGGAAAAAAAGGCAAAAAAACAATGAAATTATACACTCATTTTTGCTTAAAAACTCACTTATTTGCCCTGAAGGTCACTGCCAGTCTGTAACAAGGATCTGTTTTCTAGCTAATGCAGACTAAGATGAATCAATGAAATGCAGGAGAAAGGCCTGTCTGTACAGTGAGTTGTATCAATTAGCTTAGTTGATAGCAAATACAAACCCATTTGATCATACATCGTTCAAGGGGACTCTTACTTAATAAAAATGCAAAGTATGTTTTTGGAAGGATTTACAGCTCCTTTCTGTTCACTCATCAGCCATTTACTGCCCTTCACAACGCAGAAAGCTCCCTGATGTCCCAAGAGGGCACAACACACTTGAAAGAAGGCAAGACGGTCACTGCTCGTTTCCAGCTCTGCTATGTTCCTTATCACTTACTTCCAGCTGCAATCCCACATCTTTACAAGTTAAGCAGAAGAAGTTCTCTCTCTGTCATCTTATGTACATTTTATCCTCTTGAACATAATCATTATCCTCATAATAAGCAATTGCCAGGACATGGTTCCTCAGTTCCTGCCAGACTGGTTACCTGACAGCTGACTGGTGAATCTGGAGAGTTTCCCTGATATTTGTCATTCCCTGACTGAATTACAACTGTGTCATGTCCATGGATGACACGATTCAGAGCAGAACTAAGGAGCCTGAAACAGGCTCAGCTTATAATCTCTTGGTGTTGAAGCAGGTGCACATGTGCACAGAAGGTAGATGTGCACAGGACAATTTCAATGGTCAAACATGCACTTAATCCATCCAGGGTAATAGCAAGTGGAAAACTAGTTCCTTGGATTTGGATGAGTTTTCTTACCCAAGATACACCACATTGAGCTGGTTGCAAAATACAGTTTCAAGAAGTGACTGATGCTGCCTTTCTGCAAATTCCCAGAGCCTCTGGCTGTGGTATCACTGATGGGTAAAGCTGCCATAAGCTGACACTGCTGCTGAATGCAGTCCTACCCTCCTATCCCAGCCTCTCCTTATCACCCCTGGGCTGCTCCAGCCAAAAAACCCATGTCAGCTCCCCAGTCTGATTTACCACAGAACCACAGATTGGTTTGTGTTGGAAAGGACCTTAAAACTCATCCAGTTCCAACTCCTTGCCACAGGCAGGGACATCTTCCACTAGAGCAGCTTGCTCCAAGCCCCTGTGTCCAACCTGGCCTTGAACACTGCCAGGGATGGGGCAGCCACAGCTTCTCTGGGCACCCTGTGCCAGGGCCTCAGCACCCTCACAGGGAAGAGCTTCTTCCTTATATCTAACCTGAACTTCCCCTGTTTAAGTTTGAACCCATTACCTCTTGTCCTATCACTACAGTCCCTAATGAAGAGTCCCTCACCAGCATCCCTGTAGGTCCCCTTCAGATACTGGAAGGCTGCTATGAGGTTTCCACGCAGCCTTCTCTTCTCCAGGCTGAGCAGCCCCAACTTTCTCAGCCTGTCTTCATACAGGAGGTGCTCCAGTCCCTGATCATCCTCGTGGCCTCCTCTGGACTTGTTCCAACAGTTCCATGTCCTTTTTATGTTGAGGACACCAGAACTGCACACAATGCTCCAAGTGAGGTCTCAGGAGAGCAGAGTAGAGGGGCAGGATCACCTCCTTGGACCTGCTGGTCATGCTCCTTTTGATGCAGCCCAGGATATGGTTGCTTTCTGGGCTGCAAGCACACACTGAAGCTGGCTCATGTTCATGTTCTCATTGACCAACACCCCCAAGTCCTTCTCTGTAGGGCTGCTCTGAATCTCTTCTCTGTCCAATCTGTACCTGTGCCTGGGATTGCTCCCACCCAGGTGTAGGACCTTGAACTTGGCAAGGTTAAACTTCATGAGGTTGGCATCAGCCCACTTCACAAGTGTGTCAAGGTCCCTCTGGATGGCATTCCTTCCCTCCAGTGTATCAACAGAACCACACAGCTTGGTGTCATCAGCAAACTTGTTGAGGGCGCACTCAATCCCATTGTCCATCACCCCTTGTTCTATTGTTACAGTCCCTAATGAAGAGTCCCTCTCCAGCATCCATGTAGGCCCCCTTCAGATACTGCAAGGCTGCTATGAAGCCTTCTGTGTCCATGAAGCTTCTCTTCTCCAGACTGAACATACTCATAAAGCTGCATAGATGTGTATACTAACAGAAGAGATGAGCAAGGGAGCGAATGGTTGGGGGCAGAACTGAAATTTGACAGAGGCAAAGCTGACTGGAGACATTATCTTAGAGTCAAATCACAGCTAAAAAAACTCAGCGAAGTTTAGGGATTGCTTTATCACAGAAAACAAAAGTTATTTGGGCTCCTTTTGAAAGCAGTTCCATCAGCAAATCCTTCCTCGTATTGAGAGCTATTCCAAACAGCTACACACATACACAACTGTACACATACAATTACATACCTACGTGGTAGACCTAACCAGAACGGATCTAGTACCGCCCACAGCTAAGCTTCATCTCCTGAAAACAGGGAATTTACTTCTCAGTTGTCAGTGTATCTGACATAGAAGCCGAGAACAGACGGCAGTATAGCTGTCCTTAGTAGGAAAACACTGTAAACACAGTTTGCTTTCTGTATGATGTGTTTACTGAAAACAAACACAGCCCCAAACAAAAATGCAAAAGCCCCAAACCCAGCAACAACAACAAATAAAACCTGCTCCATTTCATATAAGCCGTATCATCTCCTGCCTTTGTGACAAGGATCTGCAGCATCTACTGACAGAACAGCGACCTTATGTAAATTGAGATGAGATTAGATGCTGCAGTATGAATTTACTTTCAACTAAAGGCATTTTCAGGAATTGGCTTCTTTTCCACGTTATAATATGTGCTTTGGAGAACAATTACATTTCATCACAACATGGAAGTCGGAGAATTTCAGAACAAAACAAACAGCATCACAAAATGTATGTAGGAGCACAGCTAGCCTAGGCCTGTGGAACGGTTACAAGTGCAACTTCCAGACACAGAAATAATCACCATAAAGCTTACAAAGTCTCAGGCAAAGGAGAACTTTAGCATGGAAAACAAATGGACATCATTTGGAAATGGTCACTGCCCTGAAAACTAAATTCACACTAAGAAACACACCTCGTGACTTACTTCACAAAGACAGCATTTCCAAGTGACTCCAGCTGGTGCCTCCAGATAGTGTGAGCAGGTTAATGCTGTGGGTAAGGCTGCTGACTGCAAAGAGAGGCAAGGCTGGAGCTGAACTGCAGCCTGCAATGTGGAACCACAGAACCTTTAGGTCTGAGAGACCTTCAGAGGATAAACATTCAGTGCCTCAAAATACAATTCATCAGAGTAGAAGCCAGTGTATATATAAATGAGATGAATGATCTTCCATCTGCAGAGCCCAAACAGTATTCCCAAGAACTCCGCATGGCCCTGCAGGCTCTTCACCCATCAACCACTTCCTGAAAAGTCCATTTACTTCAGCAGTTCTTTTGTGGAAAGTGCTCCATCAAAAGTATCCCAACTCCTTTGGCAGTTTCCTGCTGGAAGCTGTTTGCTTGCTCCCCTTCCCTTGGTTCCCATTGCACTCCCCCTGCACTGCCACATGCAAAAAACCTGTTGAACAGCTGCTGAATGGCAGAAAGAGAAATGGCTTGAACAACACTTCCATTTCCTGAAATCCTAAACCACAAGGAAAACACTGAGGACAGTGGCCTTAAATGGCCCTGTGAGGTGAGATCCCGCAATATGGGCCAGGTCACAGAAACAAGGGAAATCAAGGCCATTCACAAATATAATTGACACACGAAAAAATGATGAGTGTTTTACCAGCAATTATTCCCAGCAGTGACTCCCCCTGCATCTGCTTGTACAGGGTGGTACATCATACACTACAAAATAATTAATGCAGATGCATTACAGGTTGTGAAGATCTCTTCAGCCCCCTTGTGCCTTCCAGTACATGTGATCCTGCTACAGCTGCATCAGCAGGGGAATCTCCTTTTGGTCTCTTTTAAACAAGCTTGGCTGCTCATATAAAGGCAGAACAGACAACCTTTGATGGGAATCATAGAATGGTTATGGTTGGAAAGGACCTTAAGATCATCTAGTTCCCTGCCATGTATTGAATTAAATCAGTTATTTGATCACTGGTCTTCCGAGGCTGACATGATGCCTCAGTGGTGGCATGTCCAGAATACATGTGTTTATTTGGCTCTTCTGCCTTCTGGAGGCATAGTGATGGGTAGCAGGGAACTGAACCACCGCTGCTGGAGGCAGGGCATCAGCTGGAGCAGCACAGTGACTGTACCAGGTATTATCTTCCTTGTGCCCTTAAGAATTCAGAGAATTATCTACTGCTGAGGAGCTACCTTTGCCTTTTGGTATTTTGTATTAACAAAAAAAATAGACAAAAAATGCCTTTACAAAATAGCTTCAGCAACAGTAACCTATGCTGATGTTGTAAAACAAAGTTTTAGTCCTGTGGTCCCCATATAGAAAATGCATGTTTAATACAGACACCATGAAGCAGAAAAGCATTAAAACTACTTCAAGAACTTTTCAGTATCATGACAAAGAGATTACACTCGTGTATGTCTGTGTAGAAGAGTAAGAATATCTGTTGAAAGACAGACAGGCATCATGAAACTCCAGTGGCTTCTAAGAAGGGGGTGATGTAACATCTGTAAGTGTTCATTCATATTTAACATGGATTTGGTCAAAAGGGCAGCACACCATTAAGTAATACAATAAAGGAAGCTGGCCAGCTCAGCATATTAGCAATGGGAATTTTCATTTCTAGTTTACCAATCTGAATACAATTTAAACTGGAATCCAGCCAAACATTCACAGGTCTATGTGGAGTCAGGGCTCTAGGCTCACTTCCTAGACAGAAGTGCTGAATTATTGCCAAAGCTGGCCAACCTGGTTGTATTTTCAAGATTGAAAAGGTCATTATTACCTTTCTCTTTCACCTATATTTCAAGGGATCAAGACAGGTGGTTCAGAAAGAGAATTTCCCCTCATTTTTGCCAAACCTTTATCTCTTCTGGGAATAATCAACCTTAGTGGGTTTTAAACTCCAAATCTCTCACAAGCTCCAAACATACTAAATCCCTTCATAAATCCACCTTGGCCATTTAATCTACTAACAGACCTGCCACAGCCAGAGAGAAAACTGCTTCGGGGATCTGTGCAACTTATTAGCATGAAAGCTGCAGGAGAAGGAGGGATGAATGCAAGAGCCTCTCACAAAATGTTCCTCTTTCCATTCAGCTGGAAAGTGAAAACACCATGAGCACCTTTCAGAAAGTAAGAAATAATCCTTGCTAAGAAGAGTCCTTAATAAAAAGTGGCTCCTTTTATGGATTCCTTTCTTCTTCTCAGTGTATTGGCAAGTGTTTAGTAGTGCTGGGTATTTATTTTCTTTAGTTTCATTTCTTTCTTCAGCAATGACGCCCAGGCACTTACCAGATAAATGTTGAGGCTCCACACTGCAAATAGACCCCTTTGTTAAGCACTATTTTATGGGTCTTGTTTCCAGAGACAGACAATGCTCTGACCTCTTGAATCATGGCTCCTTTAGTAAGACAGATTTTCCCACCTATCAAGGAAAACCTGATAAAACTGGTGAGAACCCTGGAATCGGGCACTGAAAACCATAATGGTATTTATGAGTGAGCAAAATAAGGGAAAGATTAAAGAACACTCTGAACTTTGAAATTAACAATGAGCTTGCCATTTAAGTCTGACAGAGCTCAGGGTTGTGCTCAGTGATAAATACAACAGTGATGAAAAACTCCCTCCTGCACCATTCTACATGCTGGTTGCTCTCAGTTCATTTTCATACGCCTCCTCCAATAAAGCAGAACAACAAAAGATGATTTGAAAGCCACCACAGGTCTTGCAAATTCATTATGTTTATAATCTGAGGCAACTTGATCTTCTACCACTAACATGCCAATATTTTGGATTTTGTCATAAAGCTTGCAATATCAGCATTATGTATAGAGCTTAAGCTCCCAGAATAGTTTGATGAGAGGAGAGTATCATCTGGAGTATAAATAACAAAAGCAGCTTGAGTGTGTGATCATCAGGAATTAAACCATATATGATATGCATTCTTATTCTATAATATAGATAAGATTTGCAAGTGCGTTATCTCATTATTGTGACAAACTCAGAATCCGGGTGCAAAGGCTATGATTAGATTTCATTCCCATCCATGTCTGGAGTCTGATTACTGAATCTCATTTCTTCTCATGGTAAGACTCTGTTCTGTCTGCAGACCATTAGTGAAGGTCTTTAATGTGCAACTGCCAATCTTTTAGGTGCATAGATATATTTTAACTACTATTACAAAACTGATATCTTTTGCCTCAAGCCTTCACTCTTACTTCGGGAGCAAGAAGTGTGCTACATCAGCCAACTGAAATGCAAAGTTTATTGTTCTGTCATAAGTCTATCTCAAAGGGTGCAATGCAGACACTGGCTATTATGACACAGGAGAAGACTATAAATGTATTATTTAATCTCTCTGTAATATTCTGAGTTCTTATATTTGTTTTACAAGTGTAGGGCAACATGTCATGGTGCAAGAAAAACTAGAAGTCCTAGATTAAGATACATCATGATTTGGAGAATCTGCCAATGTAAAAATAAAGAACTATCCACAGTACTGGACATCATCTTGGTACATGGGTCAGATGAAAACCTCAGCCTTTTAATGTATGACTTAATGTATATGCACTGTTTCAGCCAGAACTTCTCCTGTCTGGATTCCTCCTATGACCATCCCTTAGGCAGGCCATCTCTTTAGCTATGTAGACCAGTTGCTCTGGGTTATAATGTAGCTCTCTATCTAATGTGTATTTCTGCAAATGGAAGATTATTGAAATCTAAAAACCTTCTGTTGAGCATTGACAAATGTAAGGACACCCCCAGACCCTCTCCCTGATTCAGAAGAAAAACTATAGGTGGATGATGACCCTGGCCACTCTCACTGGAATGCTTGTTAAGGGAGGCAAGGCAGCTGAAACATCTGAGAGCCCAGGTAATGACTGTTACTTGCAGGACCAAGCAGCTGAAATGTCCCATCTCAGTTCTCTAGTAAATGATAGCTATGCACGTCAAACACTGTCTGAATGAAAAGAGTGAGCAGGTACCTGAACTGCCCTTTGACTTTAGATTAAAATTATATAAGTAGAATAAAAAGGTTCTCAAAAGGAAAAAAAAATATTTTCCAAGCCTGTAAGTTACAAAATAACAAAAAAATTAGGGTTTTAAAATCCTGGAAGTAAAGGGAAAAACAATTAAAAATAACTATCCCATGGATGGGAACATGTCAAAACATGAGCAAAGAGAATTCTTAAGAAATACAGAATTGTATGTAAAATCCATCACAACTGTGTTGTTTCTTTGTGAGGGAGCAATGTTTCTCAATGAAGAGAATTATTTGGGGAACTCCCAACCCCACAACTGTTACTTTACTGTTAGATGACACCAGAATCTACATAAAGGGAGAAACAGAAAGTTCAGAGCTCTTTTAATGATCATTTTACAGCTGGACAGTAGCAAAGTGCATTCTGTGACACCGGGTTTATCTCTTAGGTCACAAGCTTAGTGCTTTGCAAGATGGATGGTGCCAGCAAAGCCATCACATAGGCAGCCCAGGGAGACACACATCTTCTTGTCCCTGTATTTTCATTTAATGGCAAAATGCTTCCTTTCCAATGTTCAGCCACAGAGTAAAGCAAGACAGTAGAATAAATTATCAGGCAACCTCTTTAAGCATCTCTCAGACACCAGTGAATATGAATGTCTCAGTGGAGCACAAACAATTTTAGGTTCCCTGTCTCTTTCCCAAATCTAAGTTCCCTCAGAGAACTATGTGCTCTCTATTGGACACAGATGTTAAATGTCAATGATCAGCAGCCTCTTAATAGGAAACAGCCTTGTACTGGAGGAAATGTGTAGACCTTTGCCACCTGCAAGGCAGTAAATAAATACTGGTGGTTTTGTTGGTTCTTTAGAATCCTTCAGAATAATACAGAGATGAGACCACTGCTGACCCAGCCGCTCCCAAAAGACACAGAAACCTCACATATTTTCAGAATCTAAGCAATAATTGTACACTTTATTTTTAAAAGATAACTCAAAAAACTGGTCATTAAATTGCTCCTCCTGCTCATTTGGCATCAGTTTTCTCTGCTGTGCAGAGGCCTCTCCCCTTGTGGCCCTGCCGTGTGCAACATCCTTTATAAGTATGTTCTCCATTAGGCTAACCAGAAAACATTTCCCTCTGTTGTTTACCTCTGTCTTCTTAACCTCTCACCTTCTGCATTTCATTATTCTTACTAAATAAAACAGAACTGCATTTTTAAGATGCGTTTGTACAGAAAGAAAAAGAACCTGTGCACTCCTTTAGTATAGATGACAGGTCTTTGCTCTTTGGGTCACGAACTAGCAGAGATCCATCCACATGAGTTAAAGCAGACACTTAAAGAAAACCCTCTCTTTGCTGAAACAGCAGCAGAATGAAACACAGAGCCTTTATCTCAGCTCCTCTGTGGAGCTAATCCATTAACTCTGGTTTTCCTCTGCTTCTTTGAATTTCTAGATCAAGCTATCGGGTTCATTCTGCTAACCAAAAGAGGAGATTTACCACAGCTTCCAAGCAACTGTGTGTTTCCACAATTCCAAGCTATGAATCAACCACAGCCTTTATAACATTTACCATATAGAAAGGCATGTTCAGAAGATGTCTGTAAGGGAGAGACGCAGAAGGCTGCAAGTGAAGCACTGCAAGATGGTAAGCTAAGTCATCCAGCAGCTTCAAGGCAGCAAAGGGTCAGATGAGCAGGATCTTATGGAAGGACAAAACCTGCCCAATTGTCAGCAGGCATCAGGACACAGTATGGAAGTGCCTGCAGACAGTTAAAGTGTTCTCCAGATCCACTGCCCCAGTGCTGGGAAAGGTGTGCTGGGGGTGTTGATAAAGGGCTTTCGGTAGCCAGTTTGCAGATGGTAAACCCATTGCTTTACCACTGATTTACTTACAATATATGGCAAGGCACAGGATGGGTGCATTTCCAGCTTGCGCTGCAGCTCTTTCTGCCAACATTTTATGGTCCCTCCAGCCCTGTCTTCTGGCCATGTCCGACTCTTCCCTTTCCTCTGTATTTTTCCCCCTCTTTACTTCAAAGTCTGTCAAGAGCCGAAAAGGTCGGAGCATCCTCATTACCATTCCAGACACAAACTTGTCTTTTATGTCACCACCCAGACAATATTATCTTTATTTCAACACCTCTGAACGCTCTCATTAGCTTGCTTCCTCTCAGGTCTTGCTTTTCCACCGTAGCTAAATGTCATTAAAAGCCAGCATTACCAGGTTAGACAATCTTTCCCTGTCCCCCCCCTCCCTCCAGTCATCTTCAATGCAGCACACCAGGTTTCTATGAAATCCACCAGAAACACACAGGCACCTGGAAGACAAAATCCTCCCTGTGTATTCCTTTAAGAAAGTCCCAAACCAGCCACCAGCCTTTCCCTCCCATGCAGATTCCCACTCTGAATGACAAGCAGGCTTCCCCTGCTATCTGCATGAAGAGCAAGGACATGTGTACCACTAAGGTTATCAGTTCCACTTTAAAAAATGTGTATTTTAATCCAATTTGCCACCCTTCACACCCGCTGACTGTAGTTAATGTATGAGCAGCCATGTTTCCTAATCTGATCATTAGATTAGACTAAAATGCTGGGACTTCAAGATTTGAGGGAAAAGCTGCCTTTATAGCTCTTTCTTTCCAGGATAACATGCACAGTAAATACCAGGCTGTCACATGAACCCTCTGTTCCTGAGATAACTGGTCTTACTGGGGGAAGCAGCTCCTTTAGACTCATCTTCTCCAGCTGACTGAACCATTCACACAACACTTGAGTTTAAATGAACAAAACCAGATGTGTTCTTAGCATTATCACACATCCTTTTCTAACCCCACACCACACACTCCGGCTGGTACACCTCTTCTGGACAGACTGCCCCAGTAGAAGCTCTCTGCAAGTGAAGCTGAACTATTCAGTTGTGCAAAACCCTAGAGGCTTGTCCCTTCCACATGCTCATATTCTAATTTGAAAACCCACTACTATTGGAAATCAGTTGAGAGCCTGAATTGTGGAAGCTCTGATAGCAGAAGAGCCATAACCTCCCACCTGCCCATCTGCATGCACTTACTGATGCAAAAGGGTAATACAGAGGTTTATGGTCAGCTCAACTTTTCTCTCGCAGCAGCTGAGCCTATTAGATGATGACAACATGTCAGCTAAAACCTGTCACCTTCCACCTCCCCTACATTTGCTGCTAAAGACAGGAGTGAAAAACCACATGAGGAAATGATAGCTTTCTTCTTTTAAACAGGTTAGGTTTTAGGTCATGTTTGTCACTGGTGGTTTTCCTTCACTGCCGATGTTAAACATAATTGGAATTGTTTCCAGATGTTCCCATCTTCACAAACAAAATACAGGAGCTGATCATCAGGGCTTACTGTGGTAGGCATCAGTTAGAAACGCCTGTCAAACAGCTGGCTGTTCTCCTGGCATGCCACACTACTCCAAAAGGGCCCTGTGTCACCGTTCCTTGCTACCTATCCCTGTGAAGCATTCCTTCTGTGTCGCTGAACTGAGAAATCCATGCGACAATCCCTAAAGGTTGGTACCTCACCAGGATGCAGCCTCTCTGAAAGATTCCACGCTGGTGAGCACAGCTCCCAGAGTAGGAGTCCTAACTGCCCAGCTGCCAGTCCTCCAACCTGGGTGAGAGCAGAAGACATTTAAGCAATTGCATGGTGCAGCTCAGTTCTGTGTGCAATCACAGAATGATCTGGGTGGGGAAGGACCAAAGATCAACTAGTCTACCCCTCCTGCCATTGGCAGGGACATCCTTTACTAGATCAGGGTGCTCAAAGCCCTGTGCAACTTGACCTTGAACGTTTCCAGGGATGGAGTAACCCAACTTGTTTGGGCAACCTGTGCCACTCTCACAGAAAAGAATTGGCTCCTTATATGTAATCTAAATTCACCCTTTTTCAGTTTAAAAGCACCACCCCTTGTCTTGATGCTACAGACCTTGGTAAAATGTCTCTCTCCATCTTTCTTATAAACCCTCTTAACATATTAAAAGGCCACATAAAGGTCTCCCCTGAGCCTTTGCTTCTCCAGGCTGAACAATCCCAGCCCTCTCAGCCTGTCTCCACAGGAGAGGTACTCCAGCCCTCTGAACATTCTCATGTTCCTCCTCTGGAGCCACTCCAAGAGTTCCACAGCTTTCTTGTGCTGGTGACACCAGAGAAGGCAGGACTCCAGGTGGGGTCTCACCAGAACAGAGGTGGAAAAACACCTCTCCTTTCACACAGCCCAGGACATGATTGGCTTTCTGGGCTGCAAGCACCCGTGATAGCTCATAGTTAATATTCTATCTACCAATATCCCCAAGTCCTCCTCTGCAGGGCTGCTCTCAATCCATTCATCATCCATAATCTCACTTTACTATCCAGTACTTGCATTTAAGCCAAGCATTTCTGAAAGTTTTGAACCAAACACAACAAAACATAGTGTGGTGCGATGAAGAGACTTAAATAGGTGACAAACAAATTATACTGATCATATCAGAGAGAATAGAAATAAGATCTTTATACCATCCCCCATGCTCTGCTTTAGGCTGTTTTAAAGAGTTCTGAGGTATTTTATAGGTCCTATTTTCCATATGGCCTATAAAACCAGGTCACCTTAATACTCCAAGTCCAACTGTGCATGCCCTGGAAGCAAGAGGAAATTGTAACTGCTATATATTAAAACCTGTAACATCCCTAAAATAGTCTTTAAACATATAAAAATTGCCTTTTCTTAAAACTCCAGATATGTGGCCACTCTGCAGGATTAGAAGCAAATGTGTGTACTCTGGCAACATTATTTTTCCCATAAAAATGCCTTTTTGTAGCCCTTGTAATTCTGGAAATTACTCATGCAGGCAAGGTTATCATCTTGAAAGAAGTGTGCAACTTGTGCTTATGGTCTGTAGCCCCAGCCCTACACAGCTGTAACCACTTGGGTAAACACTTGTGCCTCTGAAGAATCACATTAACTTCATTATTACTCTCTCCATGTCACCCTTTCTGCATGTAATGAATTTGATGCCAAGATCAGAGTCACAAGGAAAAAAGAAAATCTATAAGGATTCTAAACCACAACAATAGTGAGAGGAACAGAGAATAGAGAAGATTAAAGGAGTGGAAAAGGTACTATCCAAGGGATTTAGGGCTCGTACAAAAACGCACATGTGTCTGAGAGGCACTCTGTGACAAGGCATTTAGATCATAGTATGCAGAAACACATGCACATAAAGAAGCAAAGCTGTGTATGCAGCACTAATGCTGTTACTGCCTGAGTTCTGAGCATTAAAATATGTGGAGACCAGCATTCTCAGACTTTTTCTCACACTGCATGCTCAGACCTTGGAAACAAGTGCTAGAAAGAAAACTCCCTGTACAACACCAAGACCCAGAGGGCCCTTTTCTATTAAACGATAACGATTACAAATCAAAGGCATTGACTTGCATGCTTTTTCAGTGTTGGACACCTTTTCTTGCAGAGGTCATACAATAAATCAGGCAAAAGGTCTTCAAGGAATCACACTGTAAGCACCAAGCCAGACTTCACTGGGTGATGCAAAATCACTTCTTGCCATAGAAGAACTTCCATGTAGAAGTATCATCTTCTTACTTGCATAATCCTGCTGGTACTACGTAGCTCTGAAATACCACACACACCGTCTTCAGACATCTTATTCTTGCCCTCAGAGAAGTCCCTTTGAGAGTTCTTACAAATATTTACCTTTGGCAGAGAGGAAGCCCAAGAATTTAACACTGAGGCTGACAATGTAAGTAAAATTAAGTGACAGAAAGCAGGTTATTAAACTGAGAACACTTAGGGAATTACAGATCCTAAAGGAACTGACACCACATATGTATGTCAAATACATACAGGTAAAGATAGCAACAGGTAGGAAAAGAAATGTGTGCCATTTCCCCTTTTCACAGGTAAGAACCTACTTCAGTTCCAGCTGCCTGAAGTTTCCTCAGTGCTGTGCCTTTGGGATCTTCATTCTGGTAAAGGATTCAGACACTGCTCAATGGAGGGGAGCCAGCTACACGTAACACAAACATTAAACATATAAACACGAGTACTAAAACAATATACCCAGCTGTGCATTTAAACATAAGACATTAAAAATGAACCTATTCTCAATTCATTACGCACTTCCTCTCTATTCTTCTGAGAACAGAGCTTCAGCTTCACAGAGGGAGCCTGACATACGAAATTGGAGAGTGGGTTGGAAGCAAGAGGATGACTTCAATATGATGGAAAAGTACTCATTTTGTTTTCTTGTGAAGTCTGAAATGAGACAGGCTAATTATATGTGGGGAATGTGTCCTATCCCCAAAGACAATTAGTATTAAGGGGTTTATCGAAAAGAACGTCATAGATTTTTCAACAGTTACACTGACACTGCACATGTAAAAACCACTGCTTCAATCTAAAGTAACGCTGAAGAGCAAGTAACTGTCCAAAAGGAATTGTCCATTGACAAATCACTTGAGCTCATAAACATGAGAGGATACCGCAAACCAGCCCTGTTCTACTTGTACCAAGCCCCTTGAAAAATCTCTGGCTACATATTCCATCAGTTTAAGTAGGCACTTGATGCAAGTTTAAGATCCTAACAACTGCCAAAGCTACGTGCCAAAAACTGAATGCCAAACTATACACTTGGACACCTTAGGTGACCCATTCCTCATAAACACAGAACAGATCCCACTAAAAACCAATATGAGAAACAGATGTCTCATGGTATGAAAACATCAGGTTAGAGATCATGGAGCAACAGTAACTTGAAATCAAGTATCGGTGGAGGAATAAGGTTACTGTGCTTTCTGTGGGAAATAATCAAAATGGTACAGTGAAATCAGTGTAGTTTTATGTGCAAAATGCATGCTATAATGTTGAAAAAGCATTCCTGCTGCATGAGATGACTACTGTCAATAAAAACCCCATTTTTCTGAATAGCAGCATACTACTCCTCTGGTGCCTAACAAAGAGAAAACCAGACAAGCTGCAAGAAGGACCAATTGTAATGGATGCTGAATGGATGTTAATAAAACTGTTTCAGTCTTTATACATACTGTGTCAGTGCTTTAATTCCACCTGCTTTGAAAGACTCTACTATCATTTGTCTTGCACACAATTATCATCTCTCAAAAGGTGGATGCATTTCCTCTACCTTTCCTTATTCTTTTGGCTAGCAGTTTATATGGGTCTGTCAATAGCCAAACAAAATGAGTTGCTATAAATGACAAATGTACTCAGTGTGACAGAAAACCTCCTCAGTAATTCAAGTTTCAGAGGTGTATAAGGACAAAATTTCTCTAACAACTTCAGGATTGCACAAATCACCTAAGTGGAGACTTTTAAAGGAAAATAAGAGGCAGGTACTCAAATACTATCAGAAGTCAATGCAGGTGGGCATCCTCTTTTGTGTCTCCTTCAAATTTAAGCTTGAGGGAACAGCAAACTGTTTTTTCCTTGATGCAGTGGATATCACCACGAGCTGATATATCGCTTCTCATTCAGTTCCACACAATGCATTCCAAGTCATTTTGCAGGGCAAGAAGATCATTAGGAACAGGCATTGTTGTTAACTAACATCAGCAAATCTCTGCAGGAATGGCAGGCCTATCTTGCAATAATGGAGGTGAAGCCCTTTTTTAAACAACTTGGTATTTACATATCTTCATTAATAGTAAAATGCATTAATAAGCACGAGCTGATGCAGCAGGAAACCTCTCAGAGGCTCTCAGGGGATCAATTAAGATAGACTTATTTGAAATAAGCCTATTTAGAAGGACACATGCAATGTAATCTGGGGCAAGGGAAATACCTTGCTTAAAGAATTGGTTGTTTCTCAAACCAAGTTCTGATGATCCTTCTGCATTTGTTTTAAAGTAAATTATATTCCTAATAGAAATGGAAGGCCTGAACTGCAGTTCTTCCACTTGTTGCTTAGTGCCACATATAATGAAGGAATGCATTAACCTGAGAAGCTGACCTTGCATGATTCAGCAAAATATGAAATTTCACATAAAAGTGATGACAGTCGTTTCACTGTCCAGTGATGGCCTGCACAAAATCTGCCTCCCACAGGGTCCATGTTTACCTCAGAACAGAGACTGTCCTTGCTGAATGCAAGCGTTACTGGATACATGGTAGATGCTTCCAGCAATAAATTCGGGAAACTAGGATGAATCAGGACACAACAACCATTAATGGCTTAGCCTAAATATTCATCTTGGAAAGGTTTATTTGAGGGGCATTCCTAAAGATCCTGAATAAGATACATTCTCCTGCCAGCAAGTGCTTTGCAAACAGTCTAATTAGGAGATGTTTGCTGTTGCCAGAGGCAGGCTGCTTCAGACTGAGCATTTCTGCCAAATCACTGTAAAGGAGATGCGTCCCCATCTTTGTTAAGCTGTTTCTCTTGTTGAAATGCTAAACGTTCTTTTCCACAGACCCCTCTAGGTAGTATTTGAGTTAATCTTCTAATTAATCCACTTGGCAATATCATTAATCAAAGGCAGATTCTGCCCTGCTTATTACAAGACCCCTTACATTTCCACTCCCTTCACTAGACTTAATTAACACTGTAGTTGGTTGAAGCTCCTTCCTCTTCTATCCTACAGAGACTGCTGTTACTTTTGCTGTGAACAGCTATAACAACTCTGCTTCAACCAACTAGGACATGTTTACTCACGTTTCACAAGAAGGCAGCTAAAGAAGTGAGAACTTTCAAGTTAGATCTCACACAAGTTAGTGTGGAAGCCAAGTTGGAAGAAGAATGAAGAAAGAGATGCTCTCTGGTGGCACATAGCTGTCCTACCTGAAATTTACTATCAGTTTGCCATAATGCTTCCTCTTTAGAGCATCATTATCACAGAATAACTTACAATCAGCCTCACCAGTTGCATTAATAGTCCCTTGCAAGTTTATAAAAAGAACACGTTAGCAAGAAATGTCAATTAAAACCACTTTAAAAGAGATGTACTGAGCCCGCAGTGCTACAAGAGACAGCCAGTCCCAGTCCCAACCTGAAGGAGAAGCATGTAGCACATGAAGCCTTCACACCTTTTTCAGTACCCTTCAGGGCTCAGCAAAGAGAGATCCCAAAGGACTCCAAAGAAAGCTTCTTCTGGGTTGAAAGATGATCTCTGGGATCCAAGGAGAAGAGAAGCGGATCATTAAAAGATAGTAAATTCTCTTGAGGACACCAAAAAGCAGTAGGCATCTCTCTCAGCCACTGAACACTGCAAGAATCATATGGATTTGTTTGGTTAGGTATAGTTACTTCATCATTACATGAAGGTTAAGATCTCAAACCTCTTCCTGAGCTCAGATAGTACACTAAGAGCTACACACATCCTTCAGATTATTGTAAATGCCAAACGAAAACATTCTCCAATACTATGCTAATTTGCACAAAATTAATAGACATAAATACAACCAAGGCAGGATTGGGACTGAGAGTTGAAGAGTTCAGGCTAAGCTCCTTTCACTGTGCCTGAACAAAGCAGCGATCCGTAGAAAGCAAGACAGAGGTAGCAAATTGTTTGTAGTAACATTTAACCTCCAGTGGATTTTATTCTTGGAGCAGGAAAGCAAAAGGAGATGGAGAAAGGGCTTATGCTGAGAGCGCTGACAGTCCATTAACTACAGCAGTTCTGCTGCACGAATGATCAAACTCAGGTTTAACAGCAGTACCATCCTCTTACTTTACAAGGAAGGAACAGAAGGGGCTTGATCCAGCCTATAAATTCTGAGCTTTTAATCTAACTGAGAAGAAACAACTCATTAACGGAGAGCTAAGATCTGAAAGAATTAGTAGTATTACTGTCTTACCACATCACCCAAACATAACCTCCAGGTTCCCTAATTGCTGTCATGTTTCTCTTCATGCCACTTGTGCAAGAGAATCCGGGATATTAAGACCACTTTCACACACTTGATGAAAAGAGCACAAACTACATCAGCTGAAAGCTTTTAAAAGCCCTGTAGGCTTATGGAAGAAAAAAAAAAAGGGAGGTCATTATGCTCTGGTATTCTTCTCAGCTGCCCTCAGTGGGTATCAGTCATCATTACAGCACTCTGAATCATAACGGACTCCAACCGTTTAATAATGATTGCAACACCCTTCCTAATGAGGTTGGTGCTGCCCTCTGATGTGAATATTCATAAAATTGGGCTGGTAATGGGTTCTGTGCTGATGAGCAGGCTCTGGTTCTGTAGCAACTTTGAGAGACATCTTTTGATGCACCAAAAAAAAAAAGAAAAATCAAATTAAATCCTTGTTTCAAGCAGAGTAAATGAATTTGACTTTAGGTGATCAAGAGGGGAAAAACTTCTAATTAGAGACGCAAGCAATCATCTTGTTCAGTGTTCTTTCAAAGAAGGGCTATAGGGACACAGAATCCTAATAAACCTTCCCTCAATCACCTTTTAGATAAATGTTAAGGATTAAAATTAAATGTAATTAAAGTTTGTTGATCTGATGTGGTTTCCACTGATAGTCCTTCATTCTTTTTTCGCCTTTGCCCTGTTATGCTCTGCTTCTTCCCAAGTCTCTCTCTTGCTACCAGTGTCACCTCATCCAGCAGGGAAGGCAGGAAGACAAGCTGCTGCTTGGGATATCAGACCCCAGCTGTAATTAAATCAATGGATTGGCACTCGTTCATGCCACAGTGCCCCCACACTGGATACGGCAGTTGCTGCTGCATCTACTTATGAACATGGGTGTTTCTCAGCTTCCATCACTGCAGAAGCAGAAGTACCTCCACCAAGTAATTAAAATACCAACACTTCAGTTTCCTTCTTCTGAAGGGAGAGGTGAGCACTTAGTGCTCTCTTTACAATCGTGGCCAATTTCACCTCATTACTGGAAAAGTAAATGGAATCAACCTCTAAATATTAGGATTTTAGCTTCTGCCCATTAAGTGAATAAAAAGATTTCCATTTCTTTCTACGTCCAGAATGAGGCCATTACACCCACTGGGATGTCCTTGAAGCCAGCCGACCCACAGAGCTGGAATTCATGGGATTACCCTTACGAGTAACAAGTTTCCTGCCTAATAAAACAAAAATTGCAGCTATCCTGCTGTTAATCTAGCCAGGCGGAAAGAGGCTGATTTGAGCTAAGCTTCCACTCACTTTTGGAAAGAAAGGAAACCAAACATTCATGCCTCTCTGTTCACACGTGATGCTCTCTGCGCAACAGGAAAAAAGAGGAAAAGAACCCAGATTATTTGTTCATCAATAAGGACTGGACTAGGTTTGGGCTTTAACATAATGAATAATAATAATAATGATGAAGCTTTTGCACTCGAATATCATAGAAGAAAGGAGCCTGCAACAAGGAAAGGATTTCTAGTCAAATGATGGAGCGAGAACAGAAACAAAAGGAAGAAGTGGAACAGACACTAGGGATAAGCAGGTCTCTCAATCACAGTATAAAGCCTGATATAGATGCACAGTTCCTTTAAACCTCTAATAAGGTGTTAATTTGAGCTACCTATCCCATTGTAAATAGAGCTTCGTGTACTGCTGATGTGTATGACAGGGACAAGACTGCCAAAACCACAGAACAAACAACATCTAAAAAGCAGTTTTTTACCTGCCCTCCTCAATTTATAATCAGCCAGAATTAACTAGGGCAAAACATGCCTTCCCTTCCCTGCCTGGATGCTCAAAAGCATGATGAAATGATGAATTCGTTACCGACTTCAGCCCTCTCTGCCCTCCCAGCCTGACTTTCCTTCATTAGTGCATGCTTTGGAGAGACAGCAAACGCTGTTTATGGGAGTGCTGTTTGCTCCTCCTGGCCAGGGATGTTTTAAAACCCCCAGCACGTAGGTGCTCAATTGCAAGAGCACTCAGTATCTCAGTGAGCAGCTGCTGTGTCACTGCCAGCCTCTCCTGCAGCAGACCTGTCACCGGCCTCCACAACTCAATGCCAAGCCTGGGGACCACCGGGGGCCAGGAGGCAGATGGCTTATCTCAAAGTCTCATTATCAGTGGTGACTGAAAAGCCTGCAGCCAAGAGCAGCATGGGGCAGGGCTTCTGTGGGTTACTGCTATGGGGAAATGGTGACGAAATAGAATCATAGAATCACAGAATGGTTTGGGTTGGAAGGGACCTTAAAGCTCATCCAGTTCCAACCCCTGCCATGGGCAAGGACACCTTCCGCTAGATGAGGTTGCGGCAAGCCCCATTCAACCTGGCCTTGAACACTGCCAGGGATGGGATAAGGAATAGGATGGGATAAGGATGGATGACTTAGATTTTCCTGCCAGGCTCCTAGTGCACCACCACAAGGTGTTGGGGAAGGCAGGGCTGAGTTCTGCTCTGGGTTCTGCTGACATCTGGCTTGTGAACATCACCTGGGAAACACAAAATGTCTTCACCGAAAACAGAAACAACGTGAAAATCCTCCTAGCATTCTCTTCAGGTTTCACAGCAAATGGTGCAGCAAGAATTAACAATACTTCCATGTCTTTTGTCTGCAGTAAACACTGCATGCTGCACTGAGCTGCACAGACCACACTCTATCTGTGCTGACAGCTCAAGACAGTTTCCAACCATACCTCTTGTTTTTCCTGAGCTTGCAATGGCACAAACAATCCGAAATAAGTGAGCTAGCAACTCAATTTTAAGTACACCTGGTTTGTTTCTTTACAGAAAAGAACAGCAACAAAGATAGCCATATTAGAATGAAAAATATCAGCGAAGCAGTTCTGGTTTTGTCTTTAGATCTAGGCAAATTTACAGCTAAATCTGAGTTTAAATTAAGAAAGTAGTAAGACTGACCGAAGGCAAATGCAGCCCAACATGCGAATGCCACTCTGTCCTTGCCAAACAATCACTTCAATCTCCTTGGACTGGCTTGGGCCATCCATGCTGCTCTGCATTGGTCCTTGTTTGCACCACCATCTGCTCTCCAGTAGCAGCAGCAGGTACCTAGTGTTGTCCTAGATGCCACCGATCTCATATCTCCTTCTGTGTCTGCAGAAACTCTGTTTCATTACCTAGCAAAGTCCACACTGTGGATCAGGTTAAGATTCAACAAACTCATTTCACTTTTGAAAAGAACGATGTCTCCCTTGCCAGGCAGATGATGTTACCAAGTTATATCCGTTATTACCAAATATGTTGTCCCCCAAACTGAGGTGAAAAGCGTCAGTTTTCCTTCAGTTGTGCCAGTTACCCTATACCAATAGCTGCATTATCTATATTTGGTTATTACAACAATGAGGAATTTGCCAATGACAGAATAAAAATCTTACTGTGGCAACTTCTCCAAAGGGATGAGAAGTCCCCAGAGCAAGGAGAACTACATCATTGCCAATGGCCTTAGTGAGACAAAACTGTTTAAGTGAAAAAGTGAGGAAAGGACATATCTGACAGTCAAGCAAAATATTCTTCAAATCTGCAAATTCACTGTAGTTCTAATCAAGAAGATTAAAAGGGCCATGTGCTGTTACATGACAACCACATGGCTGTGGGCATCCTGAGGCTTCTTTAAAGAGGAGAACACTCATATCAAGGTCATGAGTCAACATTTGCGTGTGTTGCCTTCCACAGTCTTGAAGCAACCAACATTTGTTCAGTAACTCGGTATGTCACCAGTTCTGCGTACCTCTCATTAACTTGCCTTTTTGCACCCATGTGTGCAAAACAGACCATGATGGGTGCTTAGATACCCCATTCCACACAGGCAGACCCAGAAGATTGCTTACCCCATCCTAACCAAGGGAGATGCATGTAACTAGAGGCAGCACAGAAAGGCAGACAAACCTCCTCTAGCTGAGTATCTGCTCACTACCGTTCTGTAAAGTGCTTTACACTGAATAAAAAGAGACCATAAAATGTTTGTATGACTTAACAAATAAACTGCTTATTCTATTGTACAGTTTATTCAAAGTGTGCCCACAGCCATCTGAAGCTACCTGGGGATGATGTGTATCAGCAGGCTGGCAGTGGTCTCCAACAGGCTACCTACCTGCCAGGAGTGGTGGAAATGCTACACAGAGAGACATCTGCATGTAGCACAGACCTGCTTAGGCCATGTGAAGGCACATCTTCAGGCTAGCTAGTTTGAGTGGAGGACATCCAGAGCAGCTGGAGTTGAAAGCAGGCTTGTCTATGTCATTACTTGCTGCACGTACCATACACTGCTGCTGGTTTTGTGACCACAATACAAATGTGCCAGTACATGCCCTTGGAGGTGTTTCCATGCTCGGGTATATTCAGTACTTAAGTTGTTTCTCCTGAATACTACAAATAGAGCAAACATGGGGTGAGGATCTAACCTTATGTAGCCAAAGCATTAAGTAACACTGCATAACACATGTAGCTCCAGAATTCAATTTTACATTGAAGGTGTCAGTAAAGAAGAGGAAGAATAATTTAAACACTATCAGTAAAAGAGTCCCAATTCCCATACTGCCAATGCCTCTAAGCACCTGTATGATTCCAGAGTTCATACTATCCTGTTAATAATTCCATCATCTCCCACAATTGCACTGAACACCACAGCTAAGTATTCTATATTAAAATACAAACTTATGCTGGAATGAATAGGCACGATGAGATACAACGCACCACAACGGACAATGCCTGTGATTCAGCATGACTATTTCCCCCAGCAATCATTACCAGATGTTCCACAGGCACATTCTGAAAAAGCACAGACAGGAATTAACCGGCCTAAAGGAAACGTCAATTATGTCCCTAAGCAAGAACCTTGGATTTTAAGTGAGAATGACTGAAAACTGTATCAGACCAAAACTACACTTTCCCCAGTATCTGCCTCTCTTGGTAACAACAACTGGCAACAAATGAAGGGAAGGACAAGGCAAGTTTGTAATTGTAGTGGTTTAAAACCAATCCCCACAGCTTGTGCACTCACTCCCCCCCTTGCTCCCCCAACTCCCAGAGAGTTAGGAAGGAGAATCCAAAGAATATAGCCCCCACGGGTTAAGATAAGAATGGTTTAATAACTAAGACATAACACAAATCACTCCTGCTACTACTACTACAAATAATAATGATAAAGCAAATAACAAGTGAAGAGAATACAACACCTCACCAGCCACTGACCCATAACTCACCCCACCCTGCCCGACCGAGCACCGACCGATACCTCCTCCATCCCCCCAGAGCTCCAGCCCTTCCGGGTCTCTCCCGGTTACATCCTGGGTATGATGTGCTATGGTATGGAATACCTCTTTGGCTAGCCTGGGTCAGGTGTCCTGTCTCTCCTTCCTCCCAGCCTCCCCTCCTCCCTGGCAGAGCATGAGCTCAGAAAAGGCCTTGGACAAACCAAACATTTGAGCAGTAACTCAAAACATACTTGCTATCAGCCACCGTTCCCAGCCCGAAAGTCAAAACACAGCATTGCACCAGCTACCAAGAAGGAGAAAAATGACTGCTACTGCTGAACCCGGGACAGTAATGAATGATACCTCCTCTGCATGCTCTCCCAGTTTCCAACTATTTACGGATAAGGCTAACTCAGGTACACCTAGTAACTTCGTGCTTAATAGCTCCTAATGGATTTTTTGTCCTCAAATTCTTCTCACTTTTTAAACCCATGTAAACTTCTGCATCAAACCAACCTGTTGCACTAAGATCCCAGTTTACAGATGCTGTGAAAACAAATACTGCCTTTCATCTGTTTTGAGCCTACCAGCTAATAACTTCATTAGTGATTTCCAGTTCTTGTATGAGGAGAAATAGTGAACAACTACTCCCTGTTTTGAGACCCATCTAAGAAACCTGTATCCCAGATTTCTTCCATGTGGTTTCTTTTCCACAGTGCAGAGATTCAGGCTTCAGCCACTCCTCAATACAGAGATTGTTATAAACCTTAAATTATATTTGCCATCTTTCTTGGCTTCTTTTCTGGTCCTTCTATCTTTTTTATTCCTGAGGGGGAAGGAGTGATGTTAGAAAGGACAAAGGAACACAAACCACAAAAAAACTGGAGATGTGGGTGCTCCATGAATTTATTCAGTGCTATAATGATGTTTTCAGCTTTATTCTTTATTCCTCTCCTAACAGTCACTAACATTCCTAACACGAAGTTTGGGTTTTGAAGCCTATTTAGTGGTAATTTTGAATTCTATTTATATTCATAAAAAACAGAAAGCCTGTCTAAAGTCTTATTACAATGCCCTGAATCTCAGGAAACTTCTTTCTGCCCGGTTCTTCCTAAGGTCAATTTTGATGGCCATTATGTTCCACCAGGATTTTCTTCATTTCACCAGTAAGTCTAACTTATTACCTTCCATTCAAAGGTAATACCTAAAAGCACTTTGTTAGTAGTTATCCTTTTTCTATCTCAAAAAATCTTTTCCCAAAGTTTCCTGGAGGATGAGGGAGAACTTGGATCAATTCTCTCCAATGCCTGAGAGTCGCTCTAGGTGTGACTCCCTGGGTATCAGTACTGGTCATTAGTCACTTGATAGAAGTAAGCACTTCCACAAATTACACAGGCTACTGGTGTCTTTGGATGTGGAGGCACATCCAAAAAGGAATGCATGTCTCTGCTTCAAAGCCATTTACATTGGTTATTAGGCTGTGTACCAAGTCATGTTATGAACTAGCTAGTGTTGCACTGACAGGACACCATAAACTCACTCTGCTAAAACCATAGCACTGCCTACAGCCTGTCTTCATAAGAAGTCCTAAGCAGCAGAGCTACTACTGGAGAGGTCAGCTTGTGTTCAGTAATCACTATTCTCACTATCAGCAGCAGACACCAGTTTACAGCTCTTCAGCTCACTGGCACTTCCTCTTATAGTGGTCCCAGCTACCCACCCACCTCCACAGAGCTCCAGTGGAAGCAATACTGTGGAGTATTTAATCTCCTATAATTTATCCACCCCAGGACTTTCAGGTTGAGAATGTGCTCCAACTTAATACCTGCCATTAAGCATTCCTTGCCCTTTCACTTGAGTACTTCACCTGCTTCTACTGCTGGAAATAATAAGCATTTCTTACGTTACTCTGACAACACAGCAGCAAAGAACCATATTCTGAACTCCCACCTTACTGACACTTCAATTTGTGCCTATGAAAACCTCAGATATTTGGAGGTCTAACCCATGTAAGTCTTAATCTTCTTTTTTCTAGTCTTTCCATAGGTTTCCAGGCTTGCAGAGCCACACCTGAAACCTTGTGAAGGCAGACTCTTATCACAAGATCAGCATTAACTTAATTAACAGCATTTAATAAGCTGCTGCAAAAAGCCAGCTTATTAAATTCAGGTACACAAGACTTCAGTGTGGACATACCTATGCATGATTCCAGAACCTCCTGATATAAAAGTACAGCTAAGTCTTGACAGAGAAACTTGGAGGAAAAGACATTCCCCCCTCCTTCCCTCACCCTACTACTCTCTGCAGACTTGAAGCAGCATCCCATTGCACCTGAGAGCAACACTATACAACACACTACATCTGAACATGCACTGAGTGATTAAAGTTGTCTAATAAAAGTATTTCAGGGCATATTCTTGATTGCTTCACACTTGGCCTGCTGTCTAACATAGCTGACAGATGAAATTAATATTGCAATATATAGTTCCAAGTCAGGAAAGCACAATACCCACAGTCTACTTGCTTACATGAATATAAATTGATATAATCAATAAATTAATAGAAGTTAAAACATATTTTTGCAGTAGCATGAGGCATAGATGCCTATTGCCCGTCCTTTCTCACAAAGAGAAATTAAGATTATATGAAAATCCATTAGTAAAGTGAGAGTATTAAGACTACATTTTTACTGTTAATAGAGGTATTTCTCCCAGCCTACTCCTTCACTTCCTCTCACTTTTGGCTTCTCCTGCTAGCAGCCAATAACTTCTGAAGACTCAGCAACTTTAATCACTGGATGGGCTGTTAGTCAGTCAATATAAATCTGTTACTCTCTTCTTCCAGTGACAGAAAATGGTCTTTCCCTTGGAGGGATTGACCTGCAGAGAACAGAGTGTGAAATACTCAACAAGGAAGATACCCATTAGAAATAGATAATTACAGGGCAAAATACCCTCATATTTAAAATTCATCTAGAGAGAGATGCAGTGACTTAGTTTGAATATTGGCTAAACCGTAAAATTCCCAGTTATTAACAATTCCTAAGGATTTCAAGCAGATATGGAAGACAGTAATGTATTGAGACTGTCTTATCTACATCCATGTCTCTCTTTGCATCCATCATACAATGGAAACCTGTGCTAACTAAAACTTTTGCCAATCACTGCAAGCTGGATGCCTTGCTCAGTAACAATTACTGTGCACCCCAACAATGATAAAGCAGTCTCTTGTTTTGTCACTATTTAAAGCTATAGCCCAGAGATGCTCTATAGCTTTAGGAGAGTATCCCAGTTTCCAGATACATAGGAATGAAACCTAGATTTCATGCAAGCCAGTATGCTTGGGACCACTTTAAAGTCACATGGTTAACTGGAATCCAGTCATTACTGGCAGGGCAGGAGCAGCAACAGGGACAAGGACACAAGCATCAGCTCCTTCACTGAAGTCTCAGAACCCACAAAATAGCCTGAATACTCACATAGCATGTCAGTAATTGCCAGTGTTTGCAAGGTGACAAGCACATGGTTTTGGAAAGTAAGGAAAGGCTGCAGTACTGGTCTGTCTGCTGTGCCAGTGCCCTGGAATCCGTGTACTGGAACTCTGTACAGGTGAGAAAGATGGGGGGGGGGGGGGGGGGTGTGTGTGTGTGTGTGTCTAGGTCCAGACTCTTGCAGGCAGGCATTAGACTATTAAATTCCTTTTAATTAAGGAGCTACTCTGTGCAACTGGATTTGGATGAAAACATGAAGAGACTGGGCTGAGATCAGGCCTGAGGATGACTCTGGGGTGTTGGTTGATGAGAGGCTTAACATGACCAACAATGTGCACTTGAAGCTCAGAAAGCCAACAGTGGCCTGAGCTGCATCAAAAGGAGTGTGGGCAGCAGGTTGAGGGAGGTGATTCTCCCCCTCTATTCTGCTCTGGTGAGACCCCATGCGGAGTAATACACATATCTCTGGGGCCCCCAACATTTCTTTTTAGCATGGACTGAAAAATGTCAGTAAAGAAAACTATAAACATGCCTTTCTTCTTCTGACTCTAGTTTTGAATAAAGCCATGGATCCTTTCTGCAGCTCTTTACTGCAGATTTTCAAAGTGGTTATGAGGGTTTTGTTGTTGTTTTTTTTAATTGGTGCTACCCAACTGTGAAGGGAATAAAAGAGAACAATCAAATCACAGCTATGGGTAGGCAGTGCTCATAAACCAAGCTGGTCCTCAACTTGATGAGCAAGAAAATCCAGTGGGGTCCTTCTCCTCACCTCATCTGGTTTATTAAACCCCAGGGACAATGGACTTCACTCAGCCAGGAGTACACAGGGGCAAGAGGGGACCCTGGAGCGCAAAGCAGATTGGGTTTTTCTTGTGCCAGGACAGGCTGTTGGGAGAGAGCAGATTAGGAAAGCAACCCTGCACTGCAGGATGATTCACAGGCTCATTGTTCCAACTCCCCAGGGATTAACAGACGTTTCTCTGACGAAATCAAAGTGTGCAGCAAATTTACATGACTGATGAACAGGTAACACAAGAATATTCTGCTCATCTGTCTTCTAGATAGGCAACTGCAGTCCATAAACCAAGATAACTCGAATATTCTTTATATGTACCTTATGCAACACAATTTCTGAAGGTTTCCATTTTTTAAGTGTGCAACATGAAGTATGACTATTAAAAATATATTTCGGTCTATGAGTCTCCCAAAATTATTCTAATAATCATTGCTGCTGAACTTTAACATGGTGATTCATCACCTTAATTCCAAAGACTTTCTCCATTCCCTGACTAGATTCCCAACCATCCCACTGAAAATGCACAAGAGGTTTTCTGCAACTGCTTCCTCCCAGCTGCACTTCAGCCAACAATGAAGATACTTCCAATACTTCACCAGTCTTAAACAGATGATGGAATCCAGGACATGCTCCTCAAAACACAAACGCTTATTTTCCCAACAGCTCTAATGCTTTGATCTCCCTGTTGTGAAGGGCTACATTTTAACTCCATCTTAAGGAAAGTAAAATCTGGAACAAAATTCCGATATTTGTGATACAAACCATGGCAGCTCAGGAGGAGCTCCTGGCATTAAAGTTAACCCCAAGGTAGGTTGCTGTCTAGGTGTTTGCCACTACTCTCTGACTACAGTAAACTCAAATGAACAGAAGATGACAAGGCCAACAAAAATAGTTTTACATTTTAAAAATGTAATAAAGTAAATCTAAACACATTATAAAAACAGTTGCCCAATAAAACATGATATTAAAAGGTAAGTACCTTTGGATATTCCAGCAGGTCTGCAATCTCCAAGTTAAGCAAGGAGAAGCACAGCAATCACAGAATCATAGAATACTTAAGAGTTGGAAAAGACCTTAAGACCATCCAGTTCCAACACCCTGCCATGGGCAGGGATGCCTCACACCAGACCATGTCACCCAGGGCTCTGTCCAATCCGGCCTTGAACACTGCCAGAGCACTTCTTTGGGCAACCTGTTCCAGGGCCTCACCACCCTTACAGTAAAGAACTTCTTCCTTGTATCTGCCCTGAACTTCCCCTGTTTAAGTTTAAACCCATTTCCCCTTGTCCTATCACTACAGTCCCTAATGAAGAGTCCCTCCCCAGCATCCCTATAGCCCCTCTTCAGATACTGGAAGGCTGCTCTGAGGTCTCCACGCAGCCTTCTCTTCTCCAGGCTGAACAGCCCCAACTTTCTCAGTCTTCATAATCATCTCACCTTTGTGCTTTTCAAGACCACTGGCCCTGCTTAAGGAAAGTTTCCAGTGGAGAGCTACACAAGTCCCATGGTACACATCCACCTTAACAGACTGACCACCATAAACCAAATCAAGTTCTTCGTCTCTTAAAATACAATCAAGTAAAAGCAAGAATATTATAGCTCATAGAAGTGAAATTTAGTGGCAAGTGAATACCAAGGAAGAACAAGAAGAGACAATATGAGGTTCTTGGCAGTGGGAAAAGGAGCCTAGTATAGGCAGTAGTGCAGTTCCACTGGGAAAATGAAATGGAAAGGGCATGTTAAGGGAAGAAAGATGAGAAGAACACGTCAAATGGCAGAGAGTGTAAAGCAGAACAAAGGCTGTATTTAGGTGAAACAGAACTGTGCAGGTGATTTTGATTTTTTTTTTTACATGGCAGGATATGAGATACCAGCTAGGTAGATCACCAGTGTTTTTCTAACAGAGAGCCTTAGGTTTCTAACATCACTCATTGCTTTTTTCATTAACGTGGCCTTCCCTTTATTGTTTTGCTGCACTGCAGCCAAGTAGTTCTGTGCCTGTGAAGACTATGCCTCTGACCTGAACACCGGACGGGTAAGAAGTTTGTTCACAGAGCTTTCTATAATTATTAATTCACTGCCCAGTGGCTGCCTATTCCCCACTACATCTATTTTTAACAGCTACCGAATCCTCTAGAATACAGCAGCTCTTTGGATGTTTTTCTGTACAGAAAGAACACATCAGATTGCAGTGCAGTGCATAGATACTCAACCAGCATAATGACTTCTTAGCATAATCTTATTGCTTAATATGCTTTTATATTTGCTTTACACAACATACAATTAACTAATGTTTTTATCAGAATTCATAGTACCATAGAATAGAATAACAGGCTGGAAGGGACATCAAGGAACACCTGGGCCAACTTTTCTTGGCTAAACATGACCTAGACTAGATAGTCCAGGACCCTGTCCAGCTGTGTCAAGTGTCCAACATGGGGGAATCCATCACTTCCCTGGGGAGATGATTCCAATGACTGATTATTCTCATTGTGAACAATTTTGTTCCTCTGTTAAGTCAATCTCCCCAAAAGTAACTTGTACCCTTTACTTTCCATATCACTTTGTGTAAAAAGAGTCACCATCTTCTTTGCAGCCACCTTTTAGATACTGGAACATGGTGGTAAGGTCTCCCCTAAGCCTTCTTTTCGCTAGGCCAAACAAACCCAGCTCTCTCAGCCTTTCTTCATATGGCCCCCAAGTACTTGGATCACCTCTATGTCCCTTCTCTGGACCCTCTCCAGCCTGTCCACATCCTGTTTTATAGCAGGAACCCAAACTGAACACAGTATTCCAGGTGTGGCGTGACAAGCGCTGAGTGGGACAATGACATGTTTATCTCTGTGGTGATGCCCTTGTTGATAGAACCCAGCATCCTGTCGGCTTTCTTTGCCACAGCAGCACACTGTTCACTCATACTGAGCTTCTTGTCCACCAGGACCCCCAGCTCCCTTTCCACAAAGCAGCTCCTCAGCCAGGTAGACCCCAGCCTGTGCTGCACTCTTGGACTGTGTTTACCCAGACTTCTTGTACAAGAGTAAAAGACACTACAAAGCACTTGTCCATATCAACATAGAATCACAGAATGTTTTAGGTTGGAAAAAGGACCTTAAGATCATCCAGTTCCAACCCTGTGCTGTGGGCAGGGATGCCTCCCACCAAACCATGTCATCAAAGGCTCTGTCCAACCTGGCCTTCAACACTGCCAGGGATGGAGCATTTACCACTTCTTTGGGCAGTCTATTCCAGTACCTCACCCCTCTCACAATAAAGAACTTCCAACATCTTTTTTTGTCTCAAGCAAGCCCCAAGTCATTACTTATAAATGAAGAGTCTAGATTAAACAACTCTATGACCTAAACTTTAAATTAAAGCCAAATGTTTGAGCTTGTATACAGCAACATTTCTTCAAAAAGACTATCAGCTGTCAATACTGCATGTTAAGCAATGCTAGTGAATCACATCACTGTGTACCTGTACCTTTCATCATTTAGTTTTCTAAAGAAATACTAGTTTTGAAAGTCTTAATATGGTCCATAAACAGACCTTCTCTAGTCTGCTGTACTGGATAATCTTCCTTGATTGCAATTTTGGAATATCTCTGAGCTGTGCATCCATCCAATTGCTTTTGCAGTTTCATTTTCAAGTCACTTTTGCACACACACAAAAAGGCTAATTTAAATGAAGTGTCAGTTTATATGTGTTTGCACATTCAAACGCTGAACAGTACACTTTATGACTGGAAACCCACTCCAATAACAGTGCAGAAAGGGCATAAGGGTTTGACATTTCTTCTTCATCTCTTACATGGATTCTGTAACAGGAATAAAAAGGAATAAATATTAAAACCTCTAGAAAACTAATGAGCAGCTAATGCTGGGACATAGCACAGAACAGCAGAGAAAGCCAAAATCTTGTACCTACTATATCTAGAAGCTTTTCATATATATAGATGCAATATACTCATGCATCTATTGTCTACAGATGCTACATCATAAACCATGAATTGAGGCATTACAAGTAAATTTTTAAATTAGAAAATCTTTTCTTTCAGGGGAAAAAGAAAGCCATTAAATGAACACACTCAGAGTTGGCTTTATTGCTAAAATCAGACAAAGCTTTTGCTTCAGGGAACTGATAATAAGAACTTTCTTGAAGTAAAACAGTGAATGCAGACACAAGATAAACTGGGCAGACTAAACCTCAGAAATAAATTAAAGTGCTGACCCTACTTAAATTCCTTTGTGGCGTGATGGAAGATCTTTTTCTTCTTGGTTATGTATGTCAAGGTAACTTGGTTTCATTAAAATAAATTGGACTTTTCTTGTTTATATTTAAATCAGGCACTGACACCAGAATCATCTTGTTTTGTAATACTGTCTACATATAACCTCCATGTCCCAGAGCAAATACTGTTGTCTTACTAGAATCTCTTGATGAGATTTGCAAGTTTCCCACTTGATTGCTAGCTTTGGCTCCTCAGGAGTTCTGTTTTCCTTTCTTTCTCTTTTAACGAAGAGAAACCCAAGAAACTCGGATAGAGGAACCTTCACCTTTCCTTTTCCATTCATATCTTCCCTTCTGATAACTCACTTTGTTTCTTCTGCTACCCCTTCTTCTAACCTATCCAGGTAACAATAGCTTCGATCTACCCATACACCTTGTTTCCAGCCTACACTACACACCTTTGCTGCCTACAAAGACGTTTTGCCATTCTCTTGCTTGCCCTCAGCTGCTTTCACTTCTCTTCTGTTTCAACTCCACCTTTGCCTGATGACATTCATGGGACATTCATTTTAGTGAACATACATTAAAACTTTGCTACAGCCAGCTCCTGGATCCTGATGCTATATCCCCAGCTATTGCCTATACATCAGTCAAAATGCTCCTAAAAGACCTAAGTTAAGGGATAACTGAAGAGGTCTACAGTTTTCTTCAATTATGATAGAATTTACAGGAGCATAGGAGGGTGAAAGAGAAAAGCAAGGAATGCCACATCATTATGGGCCAGAGAAGGCCTCCAGTAACTCAGGAGGTGATAGCTACAGTCCTAGGGACACCAGAGGATGTACTTAGAGGTAGCCACACTGCACTGATCAGCACCATCTTTTATTCAGGGGATTTTTGTGCAAACAATTCTAGTTTTGTGGATACTCTCTGGGCCATATGGGCATCTACTGTATGTGCAGATTAAAAGCATCTGAAAGCAAGTGGGTAAATGTGAATTCAAACAAAATCATAAAATGTCAAAAGTAACAGCATTTTGTTTGTCTTTGTTTGTTTGACTCAGAAATATTAAAAATGTTTGACGTAACTGTGGATAGATAGAAAAATCATCTAATTAATTTTAATTTCACTCAAACTACATATTTATTGCTTCTTCTAGTCCCATGCTGCAATGGTAATTTCCTGTAAATTGCATAGAGGAGATATCGACTCCCTATTCAGCGAGGATAACTCTTGAGAAGAGATGCATTAGAAAACACACTCATTTTATAGGAGGCAGGCCAATGGAGCTTGCTTCTCTATGAATAGCATTATTTAAAACTGAAGATCTTAAAGTATGGCTATCCCTACACAGCAACAGAAACTCAGGATAGATTGTAGTTGAGCTCTTAATGATTCCTTTTCTTTCATTAGCTGTGGGTAGGAAGAGTAAGTAAAGGACTGCAAACGTATTCATGATTGTCATTAGCAAAAATGGCACTGAGCAAATCAATTTCCATGGATCCTGCTAGGATGGGCTTTCTAATTAGTCCATCATTAGGCAGCGAACTTCTCACCACTTCTCAGACATCAAACAGTCCATCACCCCACCACATCACCCGAGCTAACAAGGAGAATTTTAATGAAAGCAAGTCAAATTGGCTGCTACCACAGAAAGCACACAATAGGCTTTGCTATTAATCGCTCTCTACTCTCATTTCTATTCTGTATTTTAGTTTCTGTTCTTATAAACCTTTTGGCTTTCACCAATGTTTTTTAACCTCCTGTTACTAAAGAATAGAGCAGCTGCAACGTGGAGGGTGGGGGAAAAAGCACATAGAAAACCCAAATAAGGTACAAACTGAGACTGCTACTGGGTATTTCAGAGCTTTCCATCTTATGATGCTGAAGTGAAATGTCAGCTTGCTGCTTGTGGTTTTAAATGGAAGCAATCCGTGAAAAGCATTTGGCTGACTGGCTCAGCAGTGTGGTTTAGATGAGCTTCCAGCATGGTCATTCTGCTTTACACTGGGCAGATGCCCCATTCCAAATGGTGGGGTTTGGGCTTGAAAAACTTATCAGCAGGCACAAAAAAGGAAACTCCCTCAAGATTCAAAGTGACTTGACAAAAACATACACAAAGGAATGAATAAAAGAACGCTTGACAAAGATGAAAAGCCCCTTTGCGAACTGAGCTGTCATTTTGGTATTTGAGTGGCAACATCAAGTAGTTCTATTTTTTTAATTGAGAGGAAAATATTTAAAAGGATAAATTCTACATGGACACATCCCTCATTTAAAATAGCTGCTCCTGCCTGAAGGAAAATCTGCTGCCCTACTGTTCAGGCACAAGTCTGCTCATACCAATTTTCTGTTTCTCTGCATTTCACCTCCTTTTCTTCTTTATTACCAAGGACATTTACATGAAACAGCATTTTCACTTTTAAGAGTTCATCTGTTCCTGCTGCTTACCCCCTCACCTGAAGTCATAATCCTTCGTTTGCGATGACATAATAATTTCCACTGCACCCAATTGTGATGCCACAAACAGAGGATTATGACTTTAGGTGGGAAATAAACAGCGGGAACAGATGAACACTTAAGAAACAAAGATCCTGTTTTCATGCAAATGTCTTTTGTCATCAAGAACAAGGTTAGAGAAATGCAGAAAATATACGATAAGAGCAAGCAAGCAGAATGGGTACTAAAGAGAAACTCTGCATTTTCCAGGAGGCATTCAGCTGCTCTTTCAAATTAACTTCCTACATAACTAGGAATTTCAAATGCTCCTGAAACGTAGGTAACTTTGTCTTTGATTGAATTGCCAACTTAATGTGATCTGAATTATTGACGTCTGCTCACCAGCAGGGCTGGTGCACTTTGCCATGGGGATTCATGAGGAGGAAAAAAAACCATCAGAAACAGGATCAAGGGAGGTTTCTGATGTCAAAGCTCAGCTTTTTCTCTGCCCCTTCTTCAAACCCAAAAAATTCCCTTTCAGAACTATCACTACCTGAATAAATATTCAGGTGATGTGAGCAGCGGGAGCAAGCAGCAGCAATTTGGGTTTTAATTTAGTTTGGATCAATTTTGTGGATGTTGCACTTACAATCAGAAGGCTGCAACGAATGGCGAAGCTCCCTCTAAATTTAGTCCGAATGCAGCCTGTAAGATGCTTTCTGATAGGACACACCTAACAAAACAGTGCAAACAGCTTTGCTGTGGTTAATGAATGGACAGGAAAAAAAATGAATCTGTGAAGGAGAAAAACATCTGAAATGATCTTTCCTCCTGGAATAAAACCAATTCCTAAGCAAAGCAATTCAGGAAAAGCTATCAAAATTTTCACTATGGACGTTTTGATTTGAAAATCATGTGTTCTAGGAATAAATATTCACAATGTAGGCTCAAAAACGTTTTTTTATGTCAAATGAAGCAGTTTAGGTTAATTCTATTGGTTTTCAGATCAGTTACTGAATTTAATATGTGGCCAGTCCTAGTGTCTGCATTAAGGAGTTCAGTGAACTTAATGAGGTTCTCACTGCAAGAGTTTTAGGGATACTTTACTTCATAGAATGATGGAATGGTTTGGGTTGGAAGAGACCTTAAAGTGTACCCAGTTCCAACCCCTGCCATGGGCAGGGACACCTTCCACTAGAGCGGGTTGCTCCAAGCCCCTGTGTCCAACCTGGCCTTGAACACTGCCAGGGATGGGGCAGCCACAGCTTCTCTGGGCACCTGTGCCAGTGCCTCAGCACCCTCACAGGGAAGAAATTTGGTCCAAATCAGCTGTACTAGCACGGTGCAAGACTGATGTGGTTCTAACACCACTGCACTGGTGATCACAACTGCTCTCCTGCTCCATGAATAGGGGAACGCTTCTTTTCTCCCCAGTAAAAATACCAGAAATGGGAGGGAAGGTAGTGGGTGAGATGGAGACAACACATGACACACGGGCAGTGCATTTATGTGTATGCATTCATTTATTTCACTGTCGTAGGGCTTACTGTGAACTGATTTCCCAGATGGGACTTTCGACCACAGAAACCATTCTAGGCTCTCATGTGCAAACTGGTATGCCTGTCTAAAGCCTGGAATACAGCCTGATACACAAGCCAGGAGTGGGAGCAGAATGGGACAAGGTTCTCATCATGCTGGTAATTCGTGTTAGAAGGTCATCTGATGTCCTGAAATAGATTTAACAGACTGAAGCAGCTAACATTATTCGCATTTGTTCCTTAATTTTCACTTTTCAAAGACACAGAGACCTTGACTCAGATCCATCCAGCCTAGTTTTAAGCAGTTGCTGAAAGCCCTGAATGAAAGGCTTAATTTCTCTTATCTTCCCACACAAACAAGACCTCCAGAAGATGATTCACCCCAAGTTCTGAATCACCCTCGTGAAGTGCCTCACTGACTGCAGCAGGAACAGTGATGTACATTTGTGTGAGAGCAACGTCTACAGGTACATACCACTCTGCTCTTCAGCTCTCTTTCCAGGCAATCTAATTCCATCCCACAAAACTTCTTGCCTGTTCAGCTGTACAAAAGGCAATCTGTGATCTTTCAGTGCCAGCAGCAAACTTTTCAGCCTGACACTACCAGTATTCAGACAAGCATGCAATGCAGTCTCTGAGTAACATGAAAAAAGAAGATTGTCCTGCTATTATATTGTCAGACTTCCTATCAGTTTAAGGTCTAATTTCAGATACTATTTTAAATTAATTTAGACAAACTATACCTATATCTTCTGTTCCTTATTTCATAACATAGATTGTTCTGGATTTAAAGTAGTATTTTACCGACACAATTAAAATTTGGAAAGAAAAGGATCTGAGAAAGGGATAGGAAGTAAAAACAATTGTTTTAAAGCATGTCTTCTTGAAAATGTGGGTTTAAACTGCCAGAGGGGAGATTTAGATTAGACATAAGGAAGAAATTCTTCCCTGTGAGGGTGCTGAGGCGCTGGCACAGGGTGCCCAGAGAAGCTGTGGATGCCTCATCCCTGGCAGTGCTCAAGGCCAGGTTGGACAGGGCTTGGAGCAACCTAATCCAGGGGAAGGTGTCCCTACCCATGGCAGGGGGTTGGAACTGGATGAGCTTTAAGGTCCCTTCCAACCCAAACCGTTCTGTGATTCTAAAGCTGGTCCTTTAAGCCAGCACGAGTGCTGGATGAAGCATAGAAATCAACTCGCTAAAAACTGGTCTTTAATAATTAAGTTACATAAATTGAACATAATTAAGTTATACCAGCTGGGCATGTGCTCTGTGTATTTGAATGATGAAGTTGGCAGTAAAAAGCAATACAGAATAGATGTTAAGGTAATTTCTATACAATTTTCCACTTACATTAAATGTGCCAAGATATTTAGATTATAAAATGGTCTTAAGTAAGTGCAAGAAGTTAGTTTATATTTAAAATTAATTTAATAGATAAATTAAAAAGTGAAAAATGAAAAATTAAAACATCTCCTCCCTCTTGTCACTTTGATAAAATGGAAAGGAAAAGGGACAATGAAATTATTTCACTCTCAAATTTGCTTGCAGTTTTTGATGTGACCCCAAGCCACAATTCTCAGCTCATCACAGAGGAAAATTACCCGTTCTTGACAGTCTCTAAAAGTTGGCATTCTTTATAAGGATTATTTTTGCTACTCAATCTTGTATAGAATTGTAGAGAGAAATTTGGAACTAGAAGGATCATTTATACTCGTTTACATACTTGAAAAAGACATACACTGTTTACAAAACGGCTCATCCATAAAAACATCTGAGACACATCTGCAGTCCAATATAAACTGCAGGAAGAAGGAAAAATTAAACCCCCAAAACCACATAGCTACCAGAAATCTTGGAAAGTCATCTAGTCATCTACTCATTGTCCACAGAAGAATCAAGGCTTATGGTTTTCCTGAGAAAGACATCCAACAATCAGCACTCCATGATATCCCAACCTACTCCACAACTCATTCTTCCTGTTAGAAGTATGTTGCTAACCTGAATCTACCTTACTAGAGCAGATAGAGCTTTTCAGCACTTCTTCTAGCCACTCTATATACAGAGTTCAGATTCCTTTTCTGTCTTCAGTGGCCTCTTAAATGTGTGAAGATTATTTTGAAGATCCCATCTTTGAAGACCCCATCACCCCTCTCTTTAGACTAACCAGTCCAGACCCTTCAAACATCAAGTTATCTAAGGCTCATCGTCCTCACTGTCCTCTGCATTTCTTCCATCACTTCACCTCCTCCCTGAGCATGGCGAGAACCAAACACCACCCTCCAGTTGACAGTTTAGGGATTATTTCATGAGTCTTCTTGTATATACCCTCTGACATCCTCCTGTGCAAGTGCAACACTTGCATTTAATTGACTACATACTGACATCAGACCTTTCTCCTATAAAACTACTCAGTAGCCAGTTATTCCCTACTCTATGTCCATGCATTTAATGCTCTTTATTATTCTGACATCTAGGAAACCGCATTTTCCCTTACATGGTATCATTCCACCTTCTTCCCAGACCACTTCTCCAATCTGCCAAAATGATAATTCTCACTATGTCCTTCAACATATTTGAAATCCCTCCTAATTTCATATAATTTGCAAATTTCATAATTATAATCCAGGTGAGAGCATGAAGAACACTGGTGAAAGCACTGAACATTACTGGTCCAGAACTGACCCTGCAGATTGCAACTCAGAGAGTGAATCGATGGGTACAGTGAGCAGAGTGCTTTTGCACTCTTCATACTGGTCACTCAGCTCTTTCTCAGATATAAATACTACAACAAGAATCTTTGATTTTATTTCCCCAAACAGATCTATAACAGACACTCAAACTGCTCCCAAAATAATACCCAGATACTATTAAACATGTTATTGAAATTTATATTGGCAAAGGGAACAATCTATGAGCTGCTCACCAGAGGACCTCCATCTCAAGCTTTATTAGAGAACGTATGCCTATATATGAGCAGATGTATCCTCACACACAGGGCAATTACAATGAACTATTACCAAATGTGTTGAAAATTGACAAGCCTCAAAGAATCCAGTGCTTTAGTCTTTCCATAACCTTTCCAAAACCAGGGATTATGAATAGAAATGCACTATGCTCTTTGTAAATTAACTGTTCTACTCCTTGAGAAACAGGAGGACAGGCTTACCTTTGGTTTCCCTATACCTCAAGTGAATCCAGGCATTTGATTATGTCCACAGAAATGAAGTATTTTGACAGCATTCATCAAGGAGATGTCAAACAAATATTATATATGCATCCATCATTACTCCAGCTCGTTCTGATGTTATTTGACTTTAGAGAAATTGCAAAAATGGAGTCACTTCAGAAGCACCAGCTAAAGTGTGCTAACTAATAATAGGGCTTTACTGAGACAATTCCCTGGTAGAATCTGCTGAAGTAGATGTTTGGTGACCACCCACAGCAGAACCAAATACAGAACAGGGGATACCAACTGCTGGTCAAGTTAAGACTTTAGATCACATTGTTCCTGAGGAAAAATGTCTTTTTACTTGTCCTGGAAGTCTAAAAAACTTCCCATTTCTTTTCTTTTTCTCTTTTTAAAACTCAGAAATGCATCTAACTCATGAGAATTACTAACCCCATGTCTTCTTCAGTGTAGTAACAGGCAGGGAAAGACATCTGCTAAAATACAATGGCAATAAAAACGTTAGATGGACACCTGCCACCCTTAGAAGCCCAATACAGTATTGCCATAATTTGCTCTCAATAGCTGACCATCAATTAATCTTTTCACAAGAGAGGTTTACGGCCATAAGCATCTATTGATTTTAAAGTTAAGATTAAAACTGGAGAATAGCCACATGCAGAACACCTTTCAAAAGTGTGTCACAAGAAGACCTTTTGCTTTCCACCTTAATCTCTCAAAATTTATGTACTGAGAAAAGCCAAAAGAAAGTCCTTGCTAAATTCAAACCAGCGTAAGCATTGCAGTAACTGCAGCAAAAACTGGCCCTACTGATGCACGGGGAGCTCTTCACCTTAAAGAGGATTTCACACATTCTAGGTTTCTTGAATCGAAGAGGAAATCAATGTTTACCACCCAGAGCAACATATGGAATTAGTTCCCATCCAACCTCTGAAAAGTCATTTATTTTCTATCCCTGAAAGAGCTTTACATCTCAGAAAGTTAAAATATGTTGAGCAAAGCTTCCAAATAATCTTTAATCCTCCATCTCAAAGCCTTCTGTCTACCTCCACAAGCTACATTTGGGTGAATAATAACTTTTCTGAAGGAGAATTGTATATTGTAAAAGCTTGTTTTTAACTGACTAATAAAACTGGAACTATTAAGCAAAGAAGCCTTTGCTTTCAAGGGACAAAACATTGGAAATTATTTCCCCCATAAGACCCAATAGAAATTATTTTGTCATTTATAATCAAGATATTTAATCAGATAAAAGTCACATGCTACAATTCCTGCCAATGGGAATCGAAAAATCAGGAAGAGATGCAATATAACTACCACAACTATAACAGGGAAGCTTACATGCTAATAAAGCTGACACGGCAAAATCCTTTTGCATTTAGGTCTCTACCCCATGTTCTGTTGTTGTCATTTATGAAAGTGAGATGCATCACGAATTTACAAGAAGCCAACAGAGCACTCCAGCTGGGTGTAGATACAGGTGACAGAGGAGATCAGAAACATATATTGACTTTTCTGTCAGAGGGCAGGGTTAGGAGAGAGAGAAGGATTATACCTTGCCATTTTAACTGCATTCATAAAAGCAGAGATTGGAAAACAAACTGCTTTGGTGTTTTCCCAACAAATAAAACATTCCAATTCTAGTAGAGTCTTTCTAAGACCACTGTTAAACACTCTGGGGGGAAGTGTGAGGTGTCCCTGCCCATGGCAGGGGGGTTGGAACTGGATGATCTTAAGGTCCTTTCCAACCCTAACTATTCTATGATTCTATGCCCAGGAGTCACTGAAAGCTATTCTCTCCTCAGTACCAATACAGCCCTGCTCTTTTACCTAGTTACACATGGTACGCATGAAATACACATATGAGGGACTATGTGATAGGATTGTCTGGATTTGAAGTTGATTCATTGGAAGCAAAACATTATGGATACTAACGCACAAGCTTCCAGATGAGTTCAAATCAGAAACTCACCTGATGTTTTACAAGATCACCCCTATCTCATCCCTACTGATGCGTGTAACCAAGGCAAGGAACACAAGAGATGGCAGCATGAGAGCTCTGGCTGCACCATGAGCCCAATGTTTCAGTCCTTGAGTGTAATTTCAATGTGAAAATCTCAACACAACTGCTTACATTTAAAATCTCTTCTGCAGAACGTTCTCAAGTTTTTAGCCTACTTCTTAAAATTCAGACAGAAATCCAACAGCTTGAGAAGCTGTAACTTCTTCATCTCATGAATGGAGAGTTCTGGATCTAGGAAGTAAAACCTCCCCAAAATACTCTCCACGTCTACTTCAATGGACTAGACTGCGGTGCCTGTGAAAATGACCGATTTCAATTTAGCATGATCAGATTTATTTGAAGAAGTACAGAGATCTATGTTTTAATTTCCAAATCATCTTTAGAGGGAGCAAAATAGGATGGCAATATTATTGGGGAATGCTGCATTATTAAAACTATAAATCCCTCCAAAATGAGAAGAAGTATTATTTTCTTCCAGTGCTGAAAATGGTAAAAATGGTTTCCCCAAAGTTCAGTAGAAAATTTAATACCTCATTAAAGTAAGTGGTTTCATTTTAACACCTTATTCAATTAAAGCGTTTTGTTGCTTCTCTGAGGAATAAGGGGCACTCTAAAGACACACCAGTTTGGAAAGCCCATGCTCAACTCTTACTCAGCAAAGCAGTCAAATTCATGTCTTACAACCAAAAAGTGCACAAGGTACCTTTAACTGGATTTAAATGCTATCTTCTGAAGCATCCAACCAGCAGGCCTGTTCCCTAAATCATCACTGAAGTGACCCAATGATTAAAAGGTGCTCATATACCACATCAGAAGATGAAATTACAACTTAAGCAGCATTGCTAAATTAAGAATTAAATTGCCCACAAATGAGTGAGGTTTAAGGCCATTTTTCTGCGCAGGGTTTTGTTTGTTTTGCTAACTGCAGGAAGAAAAGCTTTGCAACTACTGAGTTCATTCAGGGCAACATTGTCAGAGCCCAGCATGAGCGTGTTCCTGCGCCTAATTGGAAAAACAATCAATCAACTGCTGCTCCTGCTCAGATTTACAGCAGAATTATTCAGTCTGATTTCCAACGGAAAATAAAAGTACATTATGACTGCCCATCCTCCAACCCCTCGCTCTTTCAAGGTATTCTTTTCCACTTCCCTTCCTCCAGCTGCACATGAAGATAACTCCTTTCTCTTTTTTTCTTTATATATATATATGTATATACAAAGAAGACTTACTATATATATATATCTATTCACACAGTCTATCACTTGTTATTTAGCTCTTTGACACACTTAAGCTTTATGAGTATCTTCATTTAAATTCCACAGCCTGGAAAGAGTATGTGTAGTAGCAAGACATCCAACCCTTTGTTTCAGTGGTTCCTGAGAAGTTGAGCTGGGGGAGCAGACAGAACACAGCACAGCGCAGGTCCCACTCATACCCTGGGAAACCCCACTGGAAGGCATAGCAAATGCCTGCACCCCAAGGGAAAAGAACAACACGTTTCCATGTTAGGTCTCTTTCTTGGAAGAGATTTACAGTACACACACTTTTTTTTAATGCAGAAAGCAGACATTCATTTGAAAACAGAATGCTTTACGCAAATGCTTCAGTTTGTGCCAAGGTTAAACTCATCTCTGTTGTGTGACCACTTCAACATGATTTGCAAGCTTGCCTGTGCCTCCAGTGATAAGCTCCAAACACATCCTCACCTTCCTTCCAGCTCCGCTTCAGTGTTTACACTCCCCCTGCTTCGACTGCTGCTTCACACCCGCATGGCAAACCTCAGCTCGGCACCCTTTCCTTTCCCTTTACAATGTGTTCCTTTTCTTCCTGCTGGTTGTGATGGCCTTCCTTCCTCAGATTTCCCTTTTGAAAGCAGCCAGCCCCTTTGTTTTCTTCTAACCTCCCTATCCTTCCGGCAGCTGAATGAGAAAGCAAAGAAATGGAAGCAATAATGTATCATAATTTAGCAATGGTGCAGCTGGTGTATAGGCTTGAGAGCCCCTATCTGTCACACTTCTAAGGCAAAGATGAAGAGAATATCTTTCCTTGTCACTTTCTCACCCAGCAGGAGAAAAATACTAATACAGAAAAGGTTCAAAGGCAAGGAGAAAACAAAGACCAATTTCAAAAGGCAGCAAATATCTGTAATTCTGCTCCCAGCACTGACAGGAGGGAGTTTGCAGCATGAGGAAGAAACACACATCTGCTAACTTTGAGAAGCTACGAAGCAGATTTGTTTCCATTTCTTCTCCATATGATTTGGGTGCTCAGCAAGCATCTGTGTGTGCTTCAGGACAGATTTGCAAATGAACAGTGTTTTGACCTTGGTAGCACCTATGCAGACCCAAGCCAAAACTACTCCGCTTTTACTCCAGTGTGTGAGAGGACGTGATTTGCTGTCATCACAATCCTCCCACTCCCGACTTTCATTTTCTCCTCAGAGAGATTACGCTCTAATTGCTCTAGCAAGGAGATGGGAAGGTAAGACACCAGCCTGATTTCAGGATGGATACATAGTACAAAAGCAGCAAAAAGATGCGAGTAAATCAGGTAGGAAAGCTTAAAAAAGCTGCAGAGAGACAGACCAGCCAGCTGGAATAGCTCAGGAACAGTGGGAATAGAGAGGACAGAGGACTCCAGTCTAACCTTGCTGATCCCCTCAAACCCAGGCTCAGGAAGGATTGCAGCCAAACACTTCCCAAATCTCCTCTCTCAGTTTTGAAAGCAAACTTGTTGTAAGGTAAAATTGTGCTTAATGTTCTGGCCTCTACTTTTCCTCCCAGAGGGCAGCAGGGCATGGGTTTGAGCACATGTGTAGAGTAAGGGTATAGAAGGCAGACAAGGCTCCAAGATAACTGGGGAAATTGTCCTTATAGACTGGCCTCCCTGCAGGGAAAGAGCTTGGGAAAGTGGTCCAGGAGAGCTGCTGGCTTCTCCCTTCCCAGCTCTTAAATGCCTTAATGTATTGCAGCCCATCATTTCTGAATATTGTTCCAGGCACCTGTAAAGTCTCATTTGAAATATTTTACCACCTCTCCGGTAATTTACATGCAAAGAAGAGGAGATGAAACAGGGAAAGTTGCAAAGAAAGGTTACAAGAATGATTAGAGTGATGGAGTCTCTTTAATAAAAAAGAGAGAGAAGTGACAAGAAATTACAATTACTCCTTTCAAATATGGGAAGGGTGGACAGATGGGAGAAGCAGGCAGGCAGAACTATGAACTATTTCAGTCAAAGGACAGGGCTTCAGGTGGGAGCCAAGTACTATAAGATGGCTGCATCCCAGTTCAGACTGGAAGTCAAAATGAATGAAGAACCTAGAATGAAGCTCTAGAAGCATTTTCCTGTACTCAGGAAGTGGAGAGGGAACAAGAAACACCTGTGGTGTTTGAAGACATCCTGAAAAGCTGATGAGGAAACAGTGACTGGCTCTCTGAAGAAGGCTATAAAAAGCACAGGATCAGTTTGTTTTCAGTGGTTTTATTTTCTACAAATACCAAATTCAGGTATCCATGAGTCATTTGGAGAATCCAAGACAGAAATCTTCCTCTTCCCGGTCCATTCCTTCTCTCTTTTGAAGCCCTAGAGAGCGGTCAGTTGGGCAGAACATTGGGTAGGATGTGCTGCTGTTCTTGGTGCAATTACATGGACAGCAGCTCAAGCTGACGGAACCTGCTCGTGTTTGATGTTAGATCATTCACAAATATGTGGAGTGGGAAGCAATGCTGTACCATCACTTCCGAGCTCAGTCAGAACAGTAGGAAGGTTTTTGCTTTTGATTTTGTATCCTCTGTAACAGGGTATACAGTCCAACCCCTAGGTTAATCTACTAATATTATCTAATTAATACTAGCAAATACACAGGCATAAGACTCTAGTGATACTCTCAGACTCTCTCATTCTGCTTTATGGCACATTACAGTTGCAACATTTGATCCTTTATTACAGATTATCAATTCATACTGCATAGTTAAGATGCACACTATCACCCATAATATGTGGAGTTCATATTCTGTGTGCACTTTTAAGGTTAACACAGTTGCTGCTGCTATGGAAGAGCACACTCAATGGCATGACAGTCCCTTCTATCCATATACTCATAGGAACATACAATAACAGTGATAATGCTGTTCAGCTTGAGTCCCTTGCTAATAGTTACCGAAGTCAACTCTGTTTTTACAGCATGTGCTACATAGAGGTGTTAAAGTGAAGCCATTTAAGTGCTACTATACATTTAATCAGATAAAAACAAGCAGTGAACATTACCACTCCAGATGCATCACTGGAGTTCAAAGGCTTTTCATTATCCAGCATATTTCACTTATTTTTACCTGATAGTTTTAGAAGTGCCTTTAAAATCACATCCTCCTTCATTACAGATATTCAAAAGCAATCCTTCAGGTTTCTTTTAAAGGTTACAGAGCACTAAAACACATGGATGCAACCAGCTTGGTGATGGGCACGACTCCCGGAAAGCAACACTCCCAGGGTGCTCGCCAGTTTTATTTCGAGCTCACACATGCAGAATCTGGCTGTTTAGTGGATCTTCCAGCCACATCTGTGTACACTGCAGGGAGGGCTGTTACTTCTGTTAGCAGATGGCAGCTGACCATTTCCCCGTGTTGTCCAAATGGGAACGGAATATCCACAATAATGACTGAAAATGGAACAGTTTTACAGGAAGCGTTGGAAAATTAAGTTAAGAAACAGCTACAGAAGTGACATTTAATTTCCTATTCACTTCTCTCCCCAGCTTTCACTTAAACACCACTTCCAACCAGCTTTTTATGTCTTATACAATAGGGACAGCCTTGCTTTAACAGGCCATGGGGTCATTACGCTGCACATCACACCTCTGAAGACAGCCTCTGGATCATTTCTCTTCCTCTCTTCTTCCAACACTGCTTTACAGGAGCATTGCCTGAGCAGGTCATACAACCCTGTCCTGGGAACTGAACTATGTGGAGGCCCCAAGACCACTCTCTTCTGCAGGGAGCTAAAAGACATCTCCATCCTTCCACAGGAACACCAGGCAAAGTCTTTGCCTCAGATCAGTAACTCAGGAGAAAGCTGGGTTCCTTTACCAGAAAAAGCACTATTTACAAAAGGTGCAAACACCTTTCCAGGATAGGAGCTGGCATTTCTTTTCAAAGGCCCTAGAGAAACCTGAGCTGCCAGACTGGTCAAAACTAATCCTTTGCCAGCAAAAGGGAAGTGCATTCTGTGAAGTTGTAATTGATAACGCACAGTACTTTCCATGTTTGTTGCAACTTCCTAACATTTATGGATGCACAGGAAAACTCTGCAAGGTCTTGTGTTTAAATGTTTTTAAACTGAAAGGTAGAACAGCAGAGATGAGGAATACAGTTGGACATAACTTGTCCAAAACCTAAGGAGAGGGGTTGAGAGAACAAATCCCCAAACCTCACTCTGATGCTCAAATTGCAACCACCCCACTGAAGACATGAACACTGCTATGCTCTGCTCATGCTCTGGCAACAAATCCACTGTCTCTACAATCTGCACAAGGAAAAGGAACAAAGGGTGAGTACCAGTCACTTGCATGGCACTGCTTAGTTAGTATGAAAATGTATGTAAACCCAAACAAATAAATCCCCCCATGGACTAACAAAATGTGTCTAAATTTCATCAATCTACTCAAGGTATAAATGACACCCCTGAGCCCTCAACAGGTGGAAATCAATTTGGTTAGTCCATTGGAGGGAGGAATCAGTGCTGCAGGCTTACAGGCTCCCTAAACTGTTCCATTATTACAATTGCTGGTTTAGTATGCACTGGTCAAAACAACCCTTTCCCCAATGTCATGAGAATTCAGAGAAAAAGAAGTAAAATGAGAAGAGGCAGCCATGAATAACAAAAACCACACAGGAAAAGACACATGAAAGCAGAAAAATATTTACAGATTTGAAGGTAAAAGATATTAGATGCCAAGATAATAGGCTGCCAATACCTTCAAAGTGCCTTTGGAGAGGCAGTAAAATACGCTATTCAAGATGTTAGCAAGAACATAACTGTGGAGAAAACTGAGCCTTGCTACTATGAAAAGCTGGCAGAGTTAGAAGAATGTGAACACAACATGCTCTTCAAGGCAAGAGGGCAAGCACCTACTCCTGGATAAATATGCAGAAATAAAATAGGTAAGCTTCCATAAATATTCAGTACAGACAATCTCACCCACCATAAGGACTCAGAAGAGAAGAGATGATTAACCATGTCTTCACTACCTCTTCTACCTGCCATGAAGTTAGTCTGGAAAGTCTAACCAAGAGCTGAAGTAGGGCCATCTGTGGAATTACTTCAGCAATGATCCAAAAGAAGCCTTGCCTCTCCTCCTTGCATTTTTGCCTACTCTCACAATAATTCTTGTTTCAGACCTTGCTCTCCACGTTTCCCAAGAGACACCAAACAAACGACATGCTATCAATTTAAATGGCATTCAGTGTCCCAGATACCCAATTCATCTGATTATGAACTTTGGGTTATGACTGAGCTTTTATTTTATCCTACCATCAAGAGGCTTTCATACCCATTCACGCTCCACATCCCCCTTCCAAAGAGTCGGGGCATCACTTTGGAAATTACCTAGCATTAACTTTGCTGTATTTCTGAATGAAAACAGGATGTATAGAAGCGACTGTCTGTAGGGAGAGTCTGCTCCTTGGTGGCACTGCCTTTTTTTCTAGAGAGGATTATACATGCTATGTAGGAAGCATAAGAAAACTGAAAAGAAGAAAAAACAGTTTCTCAGGGATCCACCTTAGCTTCAAGCTGGCAAAGGTGCATTTCACAGAGGACACCCAGAGGCTGCATGCTCTGCTGAAGTCAGTGCTGCAAACAACCGTCTTCAGCTAGCACAGCTTTGTGCTGGTGGAGGCACCCTTAAAACACCATGGTTACTTGGGGAACAAGGGCTCCTAATGCATCTCCTAATGTTATATACTGGTCATGAACAGTTGACCTGAAGCCCTCTTATCAGTTGCATTCAGCAGCACAGATGGGACCATTCCAACTCAATATTTTTGTGTCTGTTCTTGCCAACCTGGCTGGTTTTCCCTTATTTTCCCCATTCAAGCAAACCCCAGCTAGAAATCAAACGCCTGGCAAGTAAACTCACCCAACCTGTGCTTCAGCACACAGCAGCTGCAGAAGTAGAAGCTAATTCTCTTGTTAATAGCATGCAAGGTTGGCTTCATGCATTCAAGATTATGGATCACACCATAAAGACAACTACACAACTCCCAGCTGACTTCATATTCCTTTCTGGCTCCTACTGAATAGGAATGAGGATTATCCAGGTTCTCTTTTTTTATGCAGCCCTCATTTACTCTTAGAGCACTCTGATGCCCGAGTTTCTTCTATATTTGCCCCCACCTATTGTTTTTAGTCTCATGAGTTCTTAAAGTTAGAATTATCTTCCTGACTTCTTGAGTACCTGTTTGATTATTAGTATGCAAGAGTTTGAAAAAGCTCCATTGGGAGCTAGTGACACAAGAGGGGTTTAATCATAGGCAAAAAATGAGTGATCCTTTTGTTTGCAGACATAGTACAGAATATCAGTTTCATCTGGCAGAAAAGAGACTCCGGCACATCAGAATATACAATTTAACTCCAGTAACTTTGTGCAAGATGGAAAGACAAAAGCTTTTCCACTACTTCCAAGAAAAGAATTATTTAACCTGAGGATAACTAAATGAAACATTTCAGGCTTCCATATTACGACTGCTACTTATTATGTGCCACTAAAAATACCAATGCAGCAACTCCCCTTGTTGAAAAGGAACAAACCCAAGGACAGCCCCAAGCTACACAGGAGCTACCTTGTTACAGGTCAATAGAAACAGGAAAGGAAACCCTGCAAAAGGAGTTTATTATTACCTCCAGTCTGCCACAGAACATAGGTTTTATGAAGAAGTATCTGCATATGTTCTCCTACAATGTCAATCAGGCTCAGAGACATAGCTGTGCCACTGAGGCAGAAACTTGATTGTACAGGACACTCGTACAAGGAAAAAGTAAATCCCATACATGTTACCAGAGGAGATGTTGAAAACTCCTGCAATTTGGTTATGCAATTGTTTTGTCTTGTGACCCACTAGAACTAAAAGGTTTTGGGAGACAGGTAGAATTAGAATATGAAGGTGAGAATGAGTCACACAGAAACGTTTGGTCTGTTACCAATTAATTATTAAGGGCTGTCAACACAACAGAGACTTGGCATCAAGATACAACCAAAGACGGACCATGACTCATTAACTTTTAAAGATCATTAGTGAGCAGGAGGCAAAACATGTGACAACCACATCATGCTTGTGAACCCCCATTTCTCCACTCTAAGAAACCCAAGCACCATAGTTTTGTTTGCAAGCTTTTGAGAGTACATTTTGCACACCTGGGTAGGAAAGAAGATCACAACCTCCAGCTCTGCCTACCTCAGCTGCCTGGAGTAGAGCTTTTCACAGCTGTACCACTAGGTTAGGTCAACACACTGAAGCAGGAGCAGCTCCTACCCCACCTTTCTGCCACCACAAGAAAGCCACCCAGCTATGTGCTGTAACACTGAACCCAAAGCACAGCTGAATCAAAGATTCTGTTCTACTTCAGTTTGTCAGGATGAAAATACTTTGTTCCACTGCTGCAATGCATGGGCATACTTGTCAAGAACTGGTTTCACAGTAATACTGCAGAACTGCCTGTGAAAAGAAATTATTTCTGACCTTACCAGAAGAATTGCACTGTATGCAGTACTTAAGAGGTAGTTAGTCCCAGAAAGAATGAAGAAAAGCACATGCACTAAAGCAGATGTTCTATGGGAAATTACAGCAGGATGTGAATGTGTTACTAAGCAGTATCATACTACAGATGAACACAGGAATCAGAAAGGTTTGGGTTGGAAGGAACCTTAAAGCTCATCCAGTTCCAACTGCCTGCCATGGGCAAGGACACCTTCCACTAGAACAGGCTGCTCCAAGCCCATCCAGCCTGGCCTCAAACACTGCCAGGGATGGGGCAGCCACAGCTTCTCTGGGCAGCGGGCAGCAGTGTCTCACCCACCCTCACAGGGAAGTGGGTAAAGCCACGGGAAGTGGCTAAAGGTTGTCTTTACCAAAGCATCTTTTTAGAACATGAGAGCGTCACTTCATATTCTTTTACTGTACTTTACGTATATGCAGTATTTATAACAAGTATCAGTGGGATGTGATAATACCTGTCTTAGAGGGTTAAAATATTAGCTGGCACAGGTAGAGCACATAACCATTTTTTTCTGAGTTATGTAGGAAAAGGAAAGAACCAGAAAGGAGAGGAAACAGTCAAGAAGGTGGCACAGGTTCTACACAAACAAACCTCCCCACTCTTTGAACACAGGTTCTAGTAGAAAGATATTTAGAGAGTGAATATTTAAATAACTAGAGGACAAAACTGTGAGCAAAAAGCAGCACTGCGTTCACAAGGACTAGGTGTCAAAAAGCCTTTCCCTTCTTCTGGTAAAATTGCTGCACTAAGTGAGTGAAAGTGATCCAAAAGATGGTGCTTTCAACAGCTGTGGGTCAAATGCATGCAATGCTCTCAATTAGCAACATCTGAAGTACATCTTTTTGTCCGTTATCCTTAATAGATACTTCATTCTCACTTGCCTACCTTGTGTCAGGACACATCTTCTCAGCAATAATAGCAGAGATCAACACTAGAAAGTACACAAGAACATGGATGCTGCACTCAACTGGCTGGCATTTAGACTTACAAATAGTTCTCCCCAGAGGAGTCTGATTTCTGTCCTATAGGAAACTGCTCTCTTTCACATAGAAAAATACTCTAAGAGGCAACACACAGCTGTTTCAATAGCATTTAATTTACCTGTGAGATGGAGAGTAAGAAAAAGCTGAATCAGAGACAGTGCCAAGACTGCAAACCACGATGGATGTAAAATAAATTCAAAGCTGTGCACTTGAAGTTTTTCTTCTGAGATGGATTATTTAGAATACAATGGGGCTGTCAGCAATTTATTCATCTAGTCTATGTCCTTTTTCTAACTTGCTCTTCTCAGTGTTTGGCTCTTCCCTGTGTCTTCAGAGCACACCCTTTCAAGGGAGTCATCAGAGTTGACAAAGGTGACTTGCCATCTCCAAACAAACACAGCAAGAGGAGTCTATATGCTTCTCACTTCTTCTCTTGAGTAATCTACAGAAAGCCTTTACACGTAGTATGTGACAGGATATTTTTACACAGCATATTTTAGCTCTCCTGAAAGCAAACTCATGCACTACAAGTCAAGCAGAGAGAAGGCAGATGCTGTTAAAACCTTCAGACAGAGCTCCGATAACAAACCTCAGCTCTGATCTGTAGCCAGGCCAGTCCCTGCAGCTCTGACCCCATAGGTTAAATTTATCCCCATTCCATTTTCTCTTTATTCTTGGACTAGAAAAAGTTGTTGAAGGCCAATTCTAGTCCACTCTCCATCACTTTTTTGACATTGTACATCACACCTAATTTGCAAGCTCCCCAATCCTGTTATTCCTCTCCTGAGACTCATTTCAGCAGACTGATGTAGTGCTGAGCTACGTACTACCTAGCAACACTATGTTGTGAACCAAAAGCAATTAAGATCTTGTCTAGAATCACCAATCTTATTTTAGTTGCAGAAAAAAAGGCATTTCATATTGGATGCTGCACTTCCAACACATTACTAGGAAAACAGATACAAGAAAGGGTAGGGGTGGAATCACAGAATGGTTTGGGTTGAAAGGGACCATAAAGCTCATCCAGTTCCAACCCTTTGCAACAGGCAGGGACACCTTCCACTTGAGCAGGGTGCTCCAAGCCCTGTCCAACCTGGCCTTGAACACTGCCAGGGATGGGGCAGCCACAGCTTCTCTGGGCATCCCGTGCCAGCGCCTCAGCACCCTCATGGGGATGAATTTCATCCTAATGTCTAATGTAATCCTAAATTCATAGTTTGGGTTTTGCATTTCCACTGTTACTAGAGAAACACAGTTTCAGCATAACTGCAAAGAAATACCTTAGGTGTGAACGTTACAGACCCACACCATCCTTCCACTAAACACAAGGCCAACTGCCCTGATCTTGCAGCTCAGCATGAAATCTGTTGCCTTTTTCTTTAGATATCACAGATGCTGCAGGGTTTGAGTAAAGGGCTGGGCACAGCTGAAGCTGAACTGAGGAAAGGATGCAAAGAATAATAAGGGCTTCTACAAGTGTGTCAGCCCCAAACACACTGAAGTACAACAGTCAAATACAATGAGCTGTTACAGCACCTCTTCTGCAGGATCACATGGCAGACAATGATGACGGCATCACTTCCACAGAACACTGATCTACCTGGTCTCATGCTAGCACATATTTCAACTACTTACATTATTTTTATTATACTATTAATTATTATTGAAAATACTCAGACACAGGAGTGTCAGATCACCATCTACTTGCAGTGTCACTATCCACAATTGTCACCCTTTAAGCCTGGATGTAGCCACTGAAAGTTTCTGGGTATTTTAAAAGTATCATGAATAGTCATTAATGCAGAGACCCTTCTCTTCTGACAGTCATTAGAAATTCAAATTCCAACAACTGCCAAGCTCACTGCAGTCTCATCTTCAGGGAAAGCTGAGGGAGAACTGACTGTCCCCAAAGAATTATCCAGACAGCTCACCTTTAAAAGGTTGTGACATGGAAGTGACAGAGCTAGAATATCTTCTAATATGAAAACAGGAGCTTGAAATCACAAAATACACTCAGCTTTCGGCACAGTCATTACCAAGGAAGAGGAAAACAACAGGCTTTTGATTGCTGAATAAATCTGCGAGTCATGAAATTAAAAATGAGGAAGCATATGCAAACAAAACAGAGAATGCTTTAATTTTTAGCACCTTTGACAGGGATTGCATTTGTCAAAAAGGGAAGGTCCTGAGAAAGGCTGTGACTCATCTCTTTGCAGCCTCAAGGATCCAAAGTCCTGACATGCTCTACTGCCCTTGTAGACTAGGAGTTAAGAGATTTCAAACTGCAAGAGGAGATACTTACTCCAAGGACCAATAATTTAACTAGCCTCAAGAGGCCCTGTCATCATTTTATACAGAAGGTTATAGGCCCTGCCTGATACAATCAAGGTACCAGACTTGCACATCATTACACAGGATGAAGACACAGGAAGAAAACTCATCCATATGTAATTTTAGGAAGAGCTAGAAGAAACCAGGCTTCTTCTGAAGGCTGTTCACAGATTTCAGATTGTAAAAATACTAAGTCATTGATCAATCTTATGATGTTACAGTGGGAATGTTACTGATGAATTAAAACAAATCGTCTGTATCTAATACTAGAACTAGTGAAGTGAAAGTTCATAGTTATGGCAGGCCAGTGCCACTGCCTTCAACATTCTCTTTCCTGTTGCTTCCCTAAAGCAGAGGGTGAATTAATCTTGAAGGTGAGAGCCTAGTTTTACACCTTTTCAGGTTTAACAACAGTAATAATAACCACCACAACAATAACCTCACTTAAGCTCTGGACACTCACCAGTTCTCTACTGCTGTGTGCTTGGTCAGAAACCTAAAGTCCTGCAAAAGCCATCTACACACTCTGAGAGTGCTTGTTAGCATCTAACAACTAGAAGTTTCCATGAATGAGCCTTGACCATTGGTTATTAAAAATACTGAACAGTGCCTGAGCTGTAACATTGAAACTTCAGAAGAGAAACCTAAAACTGTTTTTCATAAGCTTGGACTCTGACAGGGCTTTCTGGAGCCCTCATTGTATGGGCTCTTTACAAAGCAGTCCATTACCGACTTTGACAGCTGAAGAGGCAATTTATGCAACTGAGGTGCAGAAACAAGACAGCAAAGTTGGTTCTGACGCAAGAAGAAATTAAAATGTAGAGACTTAAAAGTCCTGATTGATACAGCGAATTGAAAACAGCAGCCAACTTAGCTAACTGCACCAGATATTCTGCTTAAACAACACTTCATTTTAATGAACATTTCAAGGCATTGCCACCACCAGCGAGCAGCAGGAGCCTTGCGAGTGATATGGAATCCATTAAAACTCTATTTATATCCAACCTGTAGAGTGACAATATAATCACATTCTTGCTTTGTACCGATGCTCGTTACAGAGACAGCATTAGGTGACCAAAGATCAGGTTGTCACTGGACACCTGCATACAGCTAGAATCTTATAAAAAATTAAAAAGCTCTGTTCCCCTCAAAATCATTGCTTTTATTTAATCACTGCTTCTGCAAGAGCCCAGATAAAACTTAATTTTGATAGAAATGTGCTGTGACTGTTGGGTAAGGTTGATCTTCAGATAAGACACAACTTGAAAGAGTTTAGAATCTGAGCAGACATGTAACTAAGCATCAGAGATCCTGTGCAATACAGACAGGAACAGGGAAAAGATGCATCCTAGAAAAGAAGACAGCACAAAAGCTGGTAGGAATGACAGTCTATAACAAAAGACTGAAGCCTCACAAATGTAGATTGTGGCTTTTTTGAGCAAATCTACTTCTGTTATTAGCAAGAACATCACAAGTTAACTCTTAGTGAGCCCATTAAGTTTAAAAGTGGTATCATTATGAAGCCAACATTTCATGAGGTTACTGAATTAAACCACTTCTATAAGCATTGGCTGTTTATAGCATGTAAGTGCAGCTGTACAACATCCCTGTGCAATCAACACAAGGAGATGAAGAGTCTTCTACTTGATAGCCCAGAACAGTTATATCAGGCTCCTGCTTTATTGTGTCCCTTGGGAAAACCTTCCTCTTTCTTTCCACTGATTGTACAGAGTCAGGGGAAATAAGGTAGCACAAGGACAAGAAAACTAATTTGTTACTTAAAACGATAAAGTTGTATCTTAAAATCTCTTCAGGACAGGCACACACTGATAGCATTTAGGAGAGACATGAACCCATGTAGCAACACACATAAATTAGAGATGGCCACATCTTGAGGAGTTAGGCACAACTAAGACAAAAGAAGCCTTTGTTTTCTCATCTGATATTAATCTGTTCATTTTTACCTGCATGACAAATGCTCTGAGCACGTGGACTTCCCTTGGCAGGGATGATAACCCTGTGTTTTGGAACCTGTCATGGCAAGTCCCCAAAGCACAGCATGGCACCCGGGAGCATCTAGCAGCTGTGAAAAGTCAGTGTGTTCTTGGCTGCCTTCTCAGGGTTCAGCGATTCACTGGTTAGAGACAAGCTGTGACTTTCAGAATCAAAGTTTATCACTGCATCTGCTATTTTTCCTCTGGGAGGAGTTTGGAAGACCTCTCGAGTGAAAGGTCTTTCATACCTCACTGCAAATACACTATCCCTTTCTGCAGTTTGGCTGCCAGGAGCAGTAACTTGAATCAGACTGGTGAACCAATGCTTGATATTGTAATTGGTGGCTACTTACTCTGGGAGCTGATTTAAAAATCAATGAGCAATTCTCTGCATAAAAGTCAAAATGAATATCATTAACTGACTGATTATAATGTGTTTTCCTTCTGACTACTCACAGGTCTCCCAACAGTGCAGTATCTCTAAAATGGTATTTCAGTTTAGCTACCCAAAAAAAAGCCCCCAAAGATACTCCAATGTTCACGTGAGCACAGACTGTGGATAAGTAAAGGAGGATGCACTTCATGCTAGGATGCTGCATCAGAAGTAGACTCATGAATGTTTATTAACACTGTTATCATCAGTATCATCAATATCATTACGAATAATACGTAAGAAAGGAACAAATTACAGTTTATATCAAAAAAGAAAAGGTAAATACAACCACGAATTCCTATTGTTGATCTCCAGCAATGCAGCAAAGCAGATCTGTACAGCACAAAAGCCAGTGCCACCTATTGTGCCAGATACTGCTACCACCCTCTGCTCTTCAAGACAACTGCAGCAAGTGTTGCTATAGGTACTCACATGCACATGATCTCATAAAACATGACTGTACAAAGAGTTTTTAATAGATTCCTGTTGGGTGGCTGCAGCCTTGCCCCTGCAGAGAGCTGGGGCACAGGAAGCAAATCTGCTCCAGCTCAGCTCACAGGAGCTTCTACATCAAGGGAGTTTTTTAAAAGGGATGTAAATTAACATTTATGTTACATGCACCCCAATATGTGCCAGAGACTGAGAGATCCAGCAAGGCTGCTCAGCAAAAGCATCCTGACTTTGGGGAGCAGCACTTCAGGTTTTTACAGAAGTGAAAAGCATGAAATAAAAAGACTTGTGTTCAGTCTGTTGACTAAAAACCTACAACACACAAATACAGCAGGTTTGGTTGCTGTATGTGTTCTGCGGGACCTAACTATAACCTGTAGCTCTCCAGTACTTCACGGGCAAGCCAGAGCAATGGAATATGGTGTCACCTGTGTACTGCCTTTGCTTGTGGGAAAGCACTTCTGCAAACAGGTATGAATTGGAACACTGCATCCAGGATACAGATCTTTCTTTAATGTGATCTTCTACAGCTTCCAGTGACAACAGTCTGGCTACCACATGAATGCAGATAGTTCTACAAAAGAAACAGATTAGGGACAAGAAAAGATTGCAAACTTTCCTTTGAAAGCTGTGCTTGGTTTGCTTGTACATGGAGAAAGAAAAATTGAACTGCAGCCCATAAAGTCAAAATCCTACAGACAAGCTGTGACTTTTCCCAGTGCATTCTGAACTTCAAACAGTTGCTGTTGAACACATTGTTTCCTTTCTCCCTGCCTTCACTCTTCCCAGTCTTCAACAGTAGCATCTCTGGCTATACAGTCTCCTTCACTTCAGATCTCCTTCAGCTTTTGGTAATCTCCCTATTTAAGTCATAGAAACAAGCCTGAGATGTAGGAGGCCATTATTCAAGTGCTAAAGTCACTGCAATCATCTGGCCCTACACAGACCTGGAAAATTACCCTTGGATCCTTTAGTCAATATACATAAATTGTGCCCTGAGGTAAGTAGGTCTCAAGAGCAGATGCACCCTGCGTGCTGCTCAAGCATCAGAAGCCACAGGATCTCAGGTTAATGGAATCTCTATTTCACACATGCTGTGTCTTTATCGCTTTCCTCCTTCATCTTCCTATTAGCATGCAATAGCAAACAGAGACCAACTGGAATTCATAAAGTCAGTCAATCTTCAAATTCTTGATTCATTTGTGTAGACTTCACAGGTTTCAACTGCTGTCTCTGCAGGGAACTAAAGACCTGCACTCAATTCTATATTATTAAACACAACTATATAAATGCTGCCATTTGGTCTTAAAGTGATGACAGCATAGAAACTCAGTTATTTGTGCTGCTGCATAGCAAAGAGTTGTTTAACAGGTAGACAGACGCAAGAGGCTGAGTCAAAGACTCTGCAGAAGTCTAAATCCACCATTTCCTCCTTTTATCCATTTAAACACTTTAGGAAAATGGTTTGTTTCATGCTGTAATAGATCTCCTTCTCCCAGCTGAGAGATTTCAGATTAGACAAGCAATATGATTGCCTCAAGCATCTGCCAAGGCTTCTGTATACCCGAGCCTCCCACAGTTTTCCAAATATCCATGCCAAACAGCTGACTCCACAGTTGCTAGTTTTTGACTAGGTCATTAGACTAGAAAACAGTTACACAGACATAGAGTGACCAATTGCTTACAGGAAGATATTTTTGGAAGAGCATTCAACCAAGGAAGAGGCCAACAACTGTCCAGAGGCAAGGGAGTAAGAACAGCCCCAAGAAATCACTGAGGCTAACACTTGTCATGAGGGCATACACACCGAGGAGACAGAGGCAACTCACACGACATCCAGAGATAAAATCAAAATCATGGGTTTCTGTTTCGGTATCTGCCAGTACTAAAATGAAACACTACAGAGAAAGGGGGAAAGGGCAGAGACTAAAGCACAAACCTTACCCACCAGATTTATGCAGATCACAAGTTTCCTTCTTTAGCTACATTATTACTAAACATATTCCAAGGATCTTGCTGCACCCTACCAGTACAGGAGTGCTGACAGCAAAGGCTGCTACTTTCCTGGAACTGGCATAATTATGTCACGTTTAAACAAAAGAGTCCATCCTCAATGTGATATGTTCCTTAGTATCAATGCAGCGTACTGTTTATTTTGCCTGACTGAAGTACACACACATGCATGCAACCCATTTAAAGCAGCTTTTAAAGCAGATGCTGGGGAGCAATAAAGAACTACATTTCCTTCTTACAGTGTTACAAATTAGGTCACTTGTTACAGAATCTTAACACGATGTATTATTTAAGGCCACTTTTAGAAACACAAAACAAATTTTGTACAAATATAAAAGCTAAACAATTCATCAGCTATTTTAAGGATTCTCATTCTCAAAACAGGCTGGAATCTGTGACTCTGGACTCTTGTACTCCTAGTTGTGTGATCATGACCTTCTGTACACCACTCTGCCCTTTGCTTCTGTTTTCATATGTATAAAATTCATCTACTTAGCATCAAAGCCACTGATTTGACAGAAGTGCTGCAAGTATTAATATAATGTTTGGAAAGTGTTTAAACACTTGCAGTTGGAAAGTGCTGAAGGCAGACAGAGGATTGATTACATTATGCTCTCCACAGCTAACCTGCTTTTAAGGGGATATTAGGGTGGGGACTGCTTCTAGGCAAAGAACTCATACATTTAGTTTCAGCCTGAAAGCACTTCAAACATCTGAACTAGAGGATAAGCAACTCACAGGGGAGATCTATAATGGAAAATCTGAGCTGCAAGTACTATATAGCAGTCCTGCTGGTTGATATTACCATCTTCAGACAAAGTCTTCTATGAAGACAGTGAGGAGGAGACACAGTAAGCTACACTCAAGATGTACCTGTAACTACACAAGGCTCAGCTTGCTCACAAAAGCAACACATGGGAAGAACAGCTTAGTTTGCAAGATCATTACTGAAGTTTAGAGAAAGAGCACAACGCCCACAGTAAAGCCCTAAGAGAAAAAGTACTTTCAGCACAGTCACCTGAGAGCTTTAAATACTCGGCATTAATTTGCTGCTTAAGAAAGAGTTCTCTTTCATTGGCCAGAAGAGCTACTCCTGTGTCCTTGCAGGAACAGAAAAAACATTAAAGAGCCCATTCCATGAGAACGATCTCCAAAACAAAACCTATTTGCAGCAGTAAATCAGAGCTCCTGTTTATTCTGAACAACGCTGGGAAAGTGCAGTTAATAGCGACGATAAACCTGAGAATACAAATCCCTCCACAACTGTACTGTGCTCCTTTCAAAGTGCTGATTTACTTCACCATCTCAAGCCGTCTGCCCCAAATACCACGGCGATATAAAGGCTGCTCTCAGGAGAGGGCAGAGGGGTGCTCTCAGTTTCAGCACCCAACGGGACTCTGAGCATGTACTGGAAGCACTGCACCGACAACATGACCATGAACTGGGAAATATCCAAGGCCATTAACAGAAGTGCATCACAAGCCTTGTTTTAGTCAAAGTTAGGGAGCTTGCTGCTTCATGCAAGAACAGAACACATGCTTCTATCAAGCTGCATCACAATTTTAAGGTTATAAACACTGTTGTGAGTAACTTGTCAGAGTAGAGGATAGAGTATTAGGGGTTCCCTACCTTCCTCACTCTCTTGCTGTGTAGTTTTGGACAACTCAGTAAGCTCCTTAATTCAGTCTCTCCACCCATGAAGTAGGTTTTCCTTTCTTAAAAGGCATGGAAATCAATACTTAGTGAAGAGCTGCAGTGATGCTTTAGCAAAGCACATACAGAAATGGCCATATCCTTCTTCTTCTAAAGACACTACAGGGTAATTTATCACTAACATGGGTACATCTTCACATTGTGAACACTTCCTTCAGACCAGTGTTAAGATGTCCATGCAGTCTGCTAAGTTTGGAGAGGATGCCAAAGGAAGGAAAAAAGTCAGACAATCACATGAGAAGCAGTCAGCCAACTTGCTCCTGTCTTCTCTGCTTATGTCTCTAAAGACCTTGCTGTTCTAAACACCTTTAGCCAAAATAAAGCAACTTCTTATACGCAACTCATTATCCACTACAGATTTCTACAGCTATATTAATTCTAGATATATGTCCAAATGTTACTCTAGAAAGACTGATAAAAGAAAACCACAATATAATCCTGTAGTGACAGTGACATAATCCATGGAGGTGACTGACATGCTAGAAATTAATTCTGATTTGAAAGAGAGATGACAGATGGGTTTTGAAGGGCATGCCCTTACTTAGGCAGCATGTACTTGAAGAGATGAAGTTACCTGACACAAGGAAGAACCACAATAATTCTATCTGAGGAAAGGATATTACAAGTTTCTCTCCGTTACAGAAGTTCATCCTCCATGTGAGCCACAGCAAGTTATCAGTCTTACTTGTAAAAGAAATATGCAGCCATCTTTCACTGAGGAGGAAAGGGTATTATGAAGGAGAAAGGAAACAGAACAATACAGCTACAGAAGAAAACAGTCTGCTAATCCTGATAAACAATGTGATGCTTTAAGAGAATTTGACACAATTATGCTGGATTCCCACATCCCTGTTTTGTCAGGACAGGCACACACCTCGCTCTTCTGCTGGCACAACCTTGTACTCTTCCCCACTGGGTTTGCTGCTCTGTCATTCTGGATTGAGCGATCACTCCTAGTGTGAGCATGCACATAAGACTGCCCTAGAGTCCAGCTACTCAGGAAACAAATTCTACAATGCATGGTCTAAAGAACTGGAAACCAGCATCAACTCACTCACCTTGCTGTACTGGACAAGCTGTGATTTAGTTTAAGACTGTGAACTAAGATTCAGAAGTAAAGTTACAAAAAGAGGAGAGAGAACCATAGAATCGTAGAATCATAAAATAGTTAAGGTTGAAAAGGACCTTAAGATCAACCAGTTCCAACCCCCCTGCCATGGGCAGGGACACCTCACACTAAACCATATCACCCAAGGCTTCATCCAACCTGGCCTTGAACACTGCCAGGGATGGAGCATTCACAACCTCCATGGGCAACCCATTCCAGTGCCTCACCACCCTAACAGTAAAGAATTTCTTCCTTATATCCAATCTAAACCTCTGCTGTTTAAGTTTCAACCCGTTACCCCTTGTCCTATCACTACAGTCCCTAATGAATAGTCCCTCACCAGCATCTTTCAACTTCAGCTCCTCCTTCCTAGAGTATTTTAAGAAAGTCTTCCAAGGCCTTTATTTATTTTCCTCTAGTGGTAGAAATCATTCAATGCACTAATGCCTAATCAGACTGTTTGACAACTGGAAACAAAGGCAAAAGAGAAAAGCCAGCCTGTCTTTCAGCAAGGAACTCTTGCATTTTATTTCTGATATGGGGAACACATACAACGTAAACATAAACACATTAATTTCAAGGAGGAAAAAAATCACATATTCATCCGATTTTATGACACAAATGAGTGCATTCATTCAACTTTGCAGTGATGGGGTAACCACTGCAACACACTCCCATCTTTTCACTGAAAAGCCATGATGTAAATGATCGTGCTACTTACACCTCAAGGACCAGCAGCTGAAAGGAGGCAGAACATTAGCACAACACCAATGAAACTTGCACTCCTATCTTCAGCTTTTTCCGTTAATCCAACACTTTATGTAAAGTAGTAAGACTGAATTTATTAAAGACATAAAAGTAAGTTCATGGGATAATGACACAGCTTTAGTGCTACAAGTCAATAATGAAGACAACAATCAGCAAGCAGATCAGATTTTCCACACAGCACTAATTAACACGAGAGAGATAGGAGAGAAAGAAAACCTATGCACCAAATACAAAAGCAAAACCATCTAAGACTGCACCAGCTCTGAAATGCTAATTCAGTCCGGGCTTACTCCAACAAGGTGTATCCAGCAGAAACACCAAGACAAAGGAGGAGTGGCAAAGGAGGAATTTCGCACACAGCTCTCCTCGGCTCCAATTCCTTTTTGTACAGGGTATTGACAAACAGGCAAGCTCTCAACAGGGAGGAAGCAATCTCTCTGCTAGCTGGCAGGCACATTTTTATTTCACCTTTCCTTCCTGAAGAAACACTCAAAAAGCCTCTAAGAGTCATCCAAAATAGACAGCCATGCTTCCTATCTAAAGGAACACAGAAAACATTTACAGATATGATACAACACAAAAAGCAATAAAGACTTAGAGAGAAGGATGACAGAGAGCAGCAGCAACAATACTAAGCGAGTTTGCAGCTGAGGTGAATACACACAGTGCCAGAGTACTTTTTTTTCCTCCTTAAGTGATAAACGGACTGAATAAACACCAGCCCCCAAATTAAGTGGCTATGTTCTGGTAGCCGTCCTGAAAGAGCATTATGAATAACTCAGCTTCTCCACTTCTCTATTCATAAGACTCCCCAAATCTCCCATATCTGTCATAACAGATGCATTGCAATATCTGAACACAGCACATTGTGTGACAGGAAATGGTAGAGATCAAATCACTTTGAACAAATCTGCAACTTCAAGGTTTTCTATGAGACAAGGACTGGCCCCACAGAAAATACTCATCTATTTCACACATTAGAAAGCCTTGCACAGCATCTGCATGCTGCTTCATCTACCCCTTTTTCTCCCTCCCTAATACTTTACTGCGCACAGAATGAGTCAGTATAATATTGCAGCCTATGGCTATGACAAACATCTTTGGACTATTTTTGTTCTTTGATGCTATGAAGTATCATGAATGTATTTGATATCTGCAGCCAAAGCTGTAATTGAACTCCAGGGGGGAGAAAAAGGCCTATTTTCTTTGCCTGATGCAATGGTAGCCAAAACCAGCAACAATAATCTGCCAGCACAAAGCACAAGAATGACGATCATATCTGGCAACATTTTCCAAGCCAGAATGATGATAGGTGAATGAATAAATCAGTCTCGACAATCTCATGCTGCAACATTAACAAATGCCACAAGGTTCTAATGCTTCATGATCCAAACATCAACCAAGGGATGGAGAGTATGACTTCTAGGTCTTTTCCACCTTTAACCCTCTTTTATTAAAGTTACAGAATCAAACAGCAGCCTTGGATGAGCAAACTAATTCTGTGAGGTTGCCACTTATATTAAATCAGCCTCTTTCCTTAACATGGGGACTGTTTGCTTTACAAAGCATATACTTAGCCACAGAAAGAGGAAGTATCATGGGCTGAGGTGGCAAGGAAAGCACATTGTTTGTGCTTCATTAGTATATAACCAGATTTAAGAACTCCTTTCCCAAAATTAAAATACAGTGAGAAGAATCATACCACTGCATCCCTGGTGTAACTCTGTTGTCAGTTTTGACTCCATCCTATGCTACCAGAATATGTTCTAGTTCTCTTATATATGTTACTTACAGTATGGTCAGTAGTGTGCTTCTCCAGAGACACAGACAACTTGCAAAAGAAGTAGAAAAATAATGTAACTCCTAAATTCTCCACCCACAGCTGTACAGCTGCCTACAAACAAATGGCTTAACATCACAGACATACTGGTTCTGTATATAAAGAATCTGAGGAAGTCCCAAAGATTTCTATATTACCATCAAAGAGTTCAGATATTAATTGGGTCAATAATGAAAACAAAATCAGTAACCTTCTAAAATTATATGCTGCTTATGGTACCTAACAACACAGAGGAAAAAAAAAAGATAGAGATAAGGGTTGTTGAACTCCAAGGTATGTATGTCTGCAGACACTCATACAGTTTCACTAGCATTACAAATGATTCCTGGAATGAAGGCCCAAACACACCCATACTTCTTCCTGTGGTGAGCACAACAATAAAAGCTGCTGACCCTTTGGAGGCTTTCCATCTAGAAGTTCACTGACCATAGTACAGCATGGTCTGCCTTTGTGCATGGTGGAACCACAGTGTACCTATCTCATCAGCATTAAAGGTAACCAAGATTTGTGAAGAAAGATGCTGTTCTGACTTAGTGTTTCTCAAAATAGAAGGAAGGATTGAGACTACAAAAGGAAAAAGATTAGTTAGAATGTCAGCCTGCAAAGCGAGCCGCACAGGACCTGCATTGCTGAATCAGCATGAGCTGGGATAAAGGACTCCCTATCAGAGCAAAGATTTCAGCTTGGCTGCCTCATAGTGCAGAAAAAGAGTCAAAACCCCTGCTCTCAAAGAGGGGCAAGATTTCATTATCCACAGGCTTCCGAGGAAAAGCTATAGAGTACAGTGAAAAGAGGCACTACTTCAGCCTGCATAAAGTCAAACAAAATACAATATAACAGAAGTCTTCCAGTGTTAGATTCAACTTAGGAAAACTTCAGAATTACAGAAACTGTCAAGGGACAGGCAGAAAGTGGAAAACAGGAGCATCAGAGCTCTCACACTGCCTTATTACAAGTGTCTCTTCTTTGCACTGATTAGTTTTAAATGCAGAATCAGCAAGCCATATTTATTTTCATGTTACTTGAAGTTAAAAAGTACAGCTGTCACAACAGAACAGTTGGACAAGCTACACCTTCATAGTGAATGATTTCTTCCTAATATCTAACCTAAATCTCCCCTCTGTCAGTTTAAACCCATTCCCCCTTACCCTGTCCCTAGAGGCTATTGTAAGAAAGTCCCTCTCCAGATTTCTTGTAGACCCCCTTTAGGTATTGGAAGACTGTTATAAGATCTCCCCAGAGCCCCAGGCACTGGTTTCCCAGAGAAGCTGCGGCTGCCCCATCCCTGGCAGTGCTCAAGGTCAGGTTGGATGGGGCTTGGAGGAACCTGATCCAGTGGAAGGTGGCCCTGCCCATGCCAGGGATGTTGAAACTGAACAGTCTTTAAGGTCCCTTTCAACATAAACATAACATATGGGTTATCAGATCAACCTACATACACACAAGTGTCATCTTACTGGGGCCATGCAGTGAATGCACCTGCTTATAAATAGAAGCCTTAACACTAAAGAAGATCACCTGAGAACAGGTTTCAATATAGGTTTCAAATGCATTAACAAAACAGTGAAGTGAGTGGTTTGATATACCACCTTCCATCTATGCATCTTTGAGAGCATTATCTTGAGAACATATTGGAGTGCCAACATCCTCCTGTCTTTGTGTTTCTAAAACTGACCTTTGTACTCCATGACCCAAAGCCATACTACAAATGAGGTGACTTACGAAAGCAATGCTGTACCCTCAAAAAAAGTCACCAAGAAATAATGTGGGGATGTTATCACCTTCAGAGGTCACAATCTCCATTACAGAGCCAAGCCAGTGTGTGTGTGTGTGCCTGCACCTTAATTCACAATCCAGCTCAAACACACCTTCATCAGCAGTTTAAGACAGCCAAGTGTCTGAAGCAGCTAAGCAAAAGATGCACTTCCCATTATTATCTACTACAGGGACAGTTGCTTACAGCAAAACAGATGGCTGTACCTGGTAACACCTTAAGCTGTTGTTCCTAAATGTGTTAGATCCTAACCTTTATTTAAAGTTTAAGCACATTGCCTAAAATAGACATTTTAACAGCTGCCTATTTAGATTTTAAAGGGAGTTGCTCTATAAGTACCACTGGGAAGGCTGATGGGAAGGGAAGAAGTGAAAGTTATATATTTAAACTGCATTTTATGCACTCTAAACAAAGTAACTCAAATTGATCTTGAGAAGAACATCACTAAAACATTACATACCTCAGTTATCGTCCAATACATCTGAGCCATGGTTTTAAATTAAGCAGAGGTGCCTTCTCTCATGTTCGAAGTCCATATTAATGGTCTAGCAATGCTTGACCTGTTTCAATAGCATATTGTTTTACTATTCTGAAATTAAAGTGGCATGTTAATACCAAACTGACCTTGTGAGATGAATCCTCTTGTTATGTGGAGTGATCAAAGGAGCTATCAAACAAGTTCTCAGCAGGAAATTTCATTTAACCAACAATACAAGTGGGGGAAATATCTGTCAACTTGGAACCATGTGGATTCACTTTTGGAACCTGGCATCGCTATATACAGAGTTAATCATACAAAAGAATCATTGTTCTAGATTGATGTTGTGTGAGAGAAGCAAAAGGTTTTCCTTCTTCTTGCCAGCCACATATATTACAGGTTTATGCAGTGAAATGGATCACTTCCTTTTGCCTGTGCAGTGAGCATTACCGTACATTTTTGTGTACATTCAGGATAATTTGCTTATAATACCTTGTTTCTTCAGTCTAACAAAGCATTTATTTCCAGCACTCCGTATCTGCCATTTTTAACAGATGTATTTGTAGTTAGAAGTGCATACAGAGCGTTCTTGTACAAGTTCTACACATTTGCTCAGGACCAGTAAAGCAGAAAGGCAGTCCTCTGTAGAGAAGAGATTTATGCACAAATTACATTTCTTTCCTGCTGCTTCTCAACACCATCTTTCAGAACAACCAAACCCATAAAACTCAAGAAGATACCCACCATAGCGAGAGATTTCACACATTAGTTACATTCTTCCTGCCAGTGCCCAGCTTCACCACTTTGGAGACTGTTTTTCTACTTATAGAGACATGAATGCATTTTGTTTTCTGTCATGACCCAAAATTCCAGTTTTTTGGAACTGGATATTACACTATAAGCATTAAACACCTGCCAGACTGTACCAGATTTCAGCTACAAGGCAACAACGCTCACTACCTTTGCTGTGGCTAGTGTTTCATTTATCTTTGGCATTTTATTCACTAGGGAGTTTCTGCTTTGGTTTTTCCCACTCTCATTATTTTCGTGGATTTTGGTAAACAGGGAATTGAATTGTCTGCACAGGATAAAGTAGGAACCTGACGACCAGCTACTGATAATCAGTCTTGAACCTCAGATACAGTCATTGGAGAGAAGCAGGCAAATGATAAACATGGATAAACAGAGGAGCTCTTCATGATCTTTTCCCAGACAGAGCAAGAGACAAAGAGCACCAGCAGATTCAAACCATACAAAGATATGGTGCTTTACAAGAGTGTGCTGTTGAAAGCACCAACGTTTAAACATCCCCTAGCTGCCAATTTGTCCAAGCTCATTCTGACAAACTCAGAATCAAAATAGAAGTGCAGATGTTCTGCATATTCATTTCCAGCAAGAGGACTCTAAAACAGCCAGAGGAACTCTATGGCACTTTCCAGGTATATAAAAAATACCTAGAAGTTGGGAGTATCTCAGTGCTGTTTCTAAATACCACCAAGATTCTAAAAGAGCTATAATGGTTGGGAGTGACAAGTACATGTCATCCCCCTTTGCTATGACACAAGGATTGGGTATTTTTTATCCCTTTAAGAGTCCTTGGGAAGCTAAGGAGAAACAACAGCCTTTGGCTCTGTGCTCTTGGGTTTGCTACTCTTCATGCAGCGGAGGCAAAGGTGTTGAGTGATGAAGGGCATCAGAAAAAAATCCTTGTTCCATATCAAGGGAAAGCAGCTGAGCCCCATGCCAAAAAAGCCAGATTGTAAGAGACAGAGCTGCACTCTGGGACCACTTGCAAACAAAGCTGGTAGTGAGTGTGATTCACACTAGCACATATGCTTGTTTTGGTGTTGAAATCTCAGTCAAGGACTCCATAGTCTTAAAGAAGGAACTCTACAAGAAAGAGTAAGGCAAACAATAAGGATACCCTTTTCAGGTGTAAAAAGCTAAATATTGCATTTGTTAAAGGGATACCACACACCTCATCTACCTGAATGGTAAGACCCACCTTCCCCATCCAGGCTGTTGGTTTCAAAGAGGAAACCCTTACACATGTTTCCAGGAAAAAGCTCAAGAGATTTCTGAGCTATGGGATGAAATTCCTCTCTAAGTAAGTTCTGTCAGATCTCCTATTGCAAAATAAAGTAAGATTTCTTAATTAAACAAAAATACTAAGAAATTCTCTACAACCTGTGTTAAAAACATCAGGTCAATGGGATAAGAATACCCACAAGGAGAAAACAACTTCCTCCAGGTAATTCTGTTCTTGTGTTTCTTGCAATCTGTAATGTAACAAGGTGAATTAAGGACAAAGTAGCAGTTCCTCTGTTTCACTCATGGGAAACATACCTTCAAAACATCATTTTAAATGCAGTTTTCAAATATATATTATTTAATACAGCAGGAACACACTGCACCTTACAACGGTGCTGCTCTTATTAATGAACATTGCAGTGCCTTAAGAAAAATGGGAAGAGAAGTGCCTTCAGCAGAATCATTACACATTAAAAATTAAGGAATCAAAAAGGAAGCACAGCTCAACACCCTTGTGATAAACATATTCCTCATTTAAACAAATCCAAAACAGCATCTTACCATTTAAACTGGTAACAGATTGCTACAGTGTGCGAACAGCATCACTTGTCAGTATTTAGTCACTTTCACTTTTGCACCCATGATGTTCACAAAGAAGGAAAAAAAAGGGGGTGAGCAGAGCAATGTATAGATCAGACACAACTGATTGAACCCAAATGGCTTCTGAACAAAGATGGCATTAGGAAATCCAAAATTTCAAGTCAGTTATTAAAGCAAGCTTCTCCCTTGCCTTTGCTAACAAATTGCTGTCATCTCTTTACCTCTCTCCAGCTGGACTGCAGACCTCATGAGGAGCCATAACAAATTAGTTCATGGCTGTGTAAGCTGCTGCTTCATTACACAGCATAATGATAATTCAGGGGAGAAACTCCAGCCCTGCTCTCTTTACCTCCCCTCCAACTCCCTATAGGAAGGTCTTCTGGTGAGTCTGTTAATGGGCAGCAAGTTTATCCAATGTTCAGTCTTTCAGTAAAACTTTCTAATTGCTTTTAATTTTTAAAATCGATGGAAAGAAAGATTGATGGTTAAAAGGATAAAATAAAGCCAGAGCAAAAAAGTCTGGCTCACTCTAAAGGCAACATATAAAATTAGAAACACTGCCTCAAAAAGAGCCCAGTACATCTGTGTGCATCCAGCCAGGACACAGCTCTCATAGTGGTGAGCAGAGCTCCTGACTCCTCAGTGGCAGATGTGTAGCCTAGATACAGAAAAAAACACACTGATTTTGTTGCAGAGTGAAGACTGTATATCCAGATTATGCCTTATCTATTTCTCTGGTCTCCAAGAACTACCATGAATATATCTCCCAGGCTCATGTAATATATGGTACTGTCTTCCAGCACCAGTTGGTATCATTACCTGCTAGGTTGTAATTAAGTTTTGATCCAAAATTGTATTTTAAGAAGGACAAATTTCAAACTACTGCCCACTAAAATGTAACAAGGTGCAGGAGCCACCACCACACTATCAGCAGTCATGGGGCTACTGATGCTTCAAGTGCTATACCACATAAGAAGCACCAGACTGTGATGGCAAACTGCCTTAAGCAGGAGAGTCCAGCTAACATGCATATGTACTTTATCCCTGATTCAAAAAATCCTGAATAACATGCACCATTCCCTTAGGAGTACTGCAAATGTATATACTATAGGGCATAACATCCAGGACAGAGACTTCAGCTCTTCAGTAGAGGAATATAGACAGTTTCACAGTCAGAATCAGATTCAACTATCTTCTACGGCTTCATCTTTGATCCCTAAGTAATACCATGATTTCTCAGCTGCTGTGGCAGAGAGCTGATTCCCAAGCTTTCCTTTTCAGTATCTCCACAGGGAAAAGAACTGTTTGAGAACTGGTATTTACATGAGTTTCCTTATTTTTAAGGAAACACAGCCATCACTCTGCAAGCCTTTTGGGACCACAGCCATGCTGCCTGACAGTGTGTGCATTAGACCTACACGGCTTTGGCCTCAGTTTCTTTGTCAGCTGGAGGAAGAAAGGGACCTACAGGCAACCCCAACACCTCGAGGCTTCCCTAATAACCTGCTACTGACCCAACAGTTCCTAAAATGTCTTTTTACTTTCACATGCAGACAACTCTGTTTACAGTTCTCAGTCCCACATATGGTAAAACAATTTCAGTCATTATAAACGCAACAGGATTTGCAAAACATTGCACATCTGACTTGAGTAAGACAAAGATCCCAAACCTCTCACAGATGTTTGACTGGTCATGCCAAGCATTATATTTTGATTTCTTAGTCTGACCTAAAACTGCTTATTTCCAACCTTTCATATTCAACTGCTGTGGATGAGTCTTACCTTACACCCCTTTCAGAAACATATCAAGGTGGTCAACTTTCCTGTGATTTTCAGACCCTGTGATGTTATAACAAGAAGCAGCTTTAGAACAGACACTGGTTTGGCCACTTAACATTCACATGTTTATGCTACCAACCATATCTTTCTTCATTGCTTCCACCAGGCAGGACCACAGGGAAAAGAGAGGAAGTAGGAAGACATCAGTCTTTTTGTCTAGTGTTTTTGAAAAGTCCTGAATTTATTTAAATAATAATTCCTAAATTAGATTTATTAATGCATCATCTAAGTAACAATGCACTTAAAACCTCACCAGACCTTTACTAGTACAATACTGTATTTTACCTCATATAGATGGAAACTGTGGAACCACTTTTGGTGCGATGCATTTAAACATCACAGCTTCTGATAATTTTTACACTAGAGCAACCACATCTACTTTACTTTCAACCAAGAAGTGGACAGACAAATGAGCGCAGCCACCTTACCTTACGAGTTTCTGCAGCTAAACCTGAAGCACGGGACCTTAAATTACTTTGGTAAAAGCAAAGACATGACACAAACCAGTACTTGAGGAAAACTGAAGGAAAATGTCTTGTTTTCTTTGGTAAAACAATGTTCAGAGCCCTTCTGAATTCTCTGACCCTTATTCATGTATAGAGACTTCATTCTTTCCCAGTAATTGCTCTTTGAGATGCAAAGAAAAGTCCATGAAGCCAGAGGAAAAGTGCTAGGACACCAGTAAATGAAGAAAATGAGTCATTATCTTCTGCCATCACTCAAGCACAGGAATGTGAACGTTTGACACAAACCTAGGTGTTAAATGCACTGGTGACCTGAGTCACAGGGTGCAGAACTTAACCATCAGTGTAGTCATCATACTCTCTATACTTCAAGCGTGCTCTGTAATAATGAGATTCTTCATGCTCTAGACAAATTCAGCAGTGGAAGGCCTGAGGCTTCACATCAATTCAGCCTGTGTCAATGGCTTAAAGAAAGAAGGGGAAAAAAGCAGACCTACCAAGCTTCAAATCCTTTCAGTGAGAACCTCAAAGAGCTTGAAGTTTATTGTACCTTTTACCCTTTCAAACCCATTAAGAAAGTAGAACCAAATAAAGCAAAGGGGGGTGTTGAGAACAGATCCTTCTCCTCTGGAAAAAAACAACACTAAAACTCCCAAACATATAGAAAAAAGAGAGGACAGCCACCTCTTCCTTAATATTATGTCATCCCAAAATGAAACATAGGAAAGATTCAGTCCTAGAACAGGTCAAGACAAGAAATAAAAGTGAGGCTGTGGGAAACCAGCATGGCTATATTGACGCGTGTATGGAATGCATGTACAATAATCTCTTTCAGAAACATACTTCAGCCTGATGCTTTCCCCTAAAGGGAAAGCAATGTTTCTGTAAGATGGGAAAGAGGAAACTGAGGGAAAATTCTGCTGCTTTTCAAGTCAGAATTTTTGACATCAACTTCAAATGGATTGACTATTTAACCTGAAGAGAAGCTAAAATGAATATTTCAACTCATCAGCATACTAAATATTGTAACTGTTTCTTTACAAAACTGTGGTAACGAATTCTGGCTCACTGAAGATTGCTGCCATCTCCTCCATCACAACTCATTAAAGATCGAAGTGTCTGTAATTGAACCATAAATCTCCTTTGTTCTTGGAGGGATTGACTGAATAAAACAGAACAGTAGATATTTACAGTGATATACTTAGCGGTAGCAAAACAAAATATTATTTCCAAGTAGAATTATAATGAACTTTCATTAAAATCCACATCAGGAAAAAAGCGGAAAGAAAATACGAAGAACATGAAAAGGAACAGCTCTAAAACTTGCAGTCCTTAGGTCATAGCCACAAGTTCTTAAGGATAACATTGATACAATTAATAATCAATGAATTAATAACCTTTGGGAAAGAGGGATTATAGTCTCTACTTGGGAAGTGCCCAAGACATTCTGAAGATTGCTTTAATCTAAATTAACACAAGCTTCCTAAGAAAGTCTCTCAAGATCATCTTCTAATTTTGAGTCACTGAGGTTACCTAGTGAACCAGAACTATGACAAGACAGAAAGACGACTGAGAAGTAATACACAGGAGTAATGGTGGGGGTAGGCCCTGAGAGACTGTCTCTAACTAAGCATCTTTAAGAAACTGAGTTAAGTTCCTGGTAAATATCTGAAAATAATAATAATATAAAATTGTTCATCTCTTTCTACACTTGGAATCAAGCACCTGACCTTTGGCCTTGCAACAGTAGGTGTAGGTTACTCTTTGCCTTCTGAATTTGTCCTTATAACAAGTAAGTCTCAAAGCAATGGCAAGCGTGTGGGTCAGTATGTTCCACATAAGAGTTCATTTCTATTAGCATCCAAGTTTCCTTCCACCCCACACTGATGAGTAGTTGCAGTGTTCAAGCCCAGGTTGGATGGAGTCTTTGGTGCCATGGTTTAGTGTGAGGTGTCCCTGCCCATGGCAGGGGATTGGAACTGGATGATCTTAAAGTCCTTTCCAACCCTAACTATTCTATGATTCTGTGACTCACCTACTCTTACCAATGTGCATCAGTTACAGGAGCAGCAGGGTCAGATAGCAGCAGAAGGCAAACCTTTCCAAGACAAATGCAATCCATTATGCTTTGCTCAAAAGGATGCAAGTGGAGTACAAGGGGACACAAGTGCACAAAAGGACAGGGACTGTGGAAAACACTAATTCTTTGGAGGATCTATAAATTAATAACCCTTGTATACAACTTACTTCCTATCACTGAGCCACTGCACAAGACCAAGAAACACCAACTGAAATCAAGCACCATAGCACTGTTAATTTTTGCTCTTTGCTTGAACAAACAGTATGCACAATGAGGAAACCTTTGATGCCACTGATTATAAGTCCTACTTATAGCTTAGCATAGCTTAGCTGAGCCCAGTAGGTCTACTCTCAAGGAGCTCCATTCTCAGATTAAATGCAAAAGGTTGTGTGCCAATTGCTTCTGTGCCCTAAAGCACCTCTTCTGAAGACATAACAGGACCTCATTGCTCATTGTGGTTGAGGACTGTTGGGAAAGTTCATGAAGAAATGGAGCTGTGGCACTGTCAGCATGCTGATGTCCTCCAGCTCTGTGTTCCCACTTCCACAGTGACTGAAACTACAAACAACATTGTCACATTTAGTGGGACACGGAGCTTGGAGGACTAGCTAGTGGCAGCTAGCAGAGCTAGAGGAAGCTGCTAGAAGGGTGTATGCAATGTATCATCGATCGAAGACTGACTGCTTTATATAAAATACATGAGAAAGTATTTCTGGGAAGTTAGTCCTAAACAAAGGCAATCTTTATCTAACAAAACAAAAAACCCAGCCTCATGCTTTGTACACAAAGCATGTACAAAAAGAATTAGCTCTTTGCTTTCGTTTCAAACATTCTCACCTTTGACTTGTGAAAGATTTCACTTCTTGTATCCAACTCCTGAAGACATACACAGTGAAACAAATTCAAGGTACAACTCAAGTAATCCAGTACATGTCAATGGCCCCAAACTTTACTGCAGCATCTGTGACAGGTAAAACATTGATTTCTCCCATCAGCACAGACGGGCACAAAGCCCTACCACAGATATTCCCTATTATTTCCGTAAAGACTATCTTTGCTCTCCTTACACCAAGAGGGTTGTAGCCTCCCTGTGGAGATGCCTTTATGGCCTGTGTAAAATTAAAACAGGGAGCCTAATGGGTCTTGTTAAAGATTAAACAGGCACACCGATACCTAGGTTCAAATTGAACTGAACACCTCAGGTTGCCCATGTCAATTTTCTGAAGCACGGTGAAAAAAGGCAATTGTCAATTAATGAGACCATCGACTTGGTGTTGGTGGAAATCAATAACATGAAACAATATGAAGCTATACAATCTTAATCAGAATTCTATAATGAAAAAGCTTTTAGGCAGATACACAGAGTAATTGGCTGTTCCCTTGTGGCCCATCCTGTAAGCTATACAACAGTCCAATTAAAATATAATATCAGTAGCAACACAGTTGCTCGTTTTGTGGTTTGTGTTTTTTTACATGCACTAGGTTTTCTTTGTTAAATCAAAAGCTGCCAACACTGAAAGAGCAGGTCCAGAACAGTAAAGCATGGATCAAATCCAAGGGACAAATTCGAGTCAGCTAACAAGAGTCATGCATCTTATGCTTCCAATTTACTACCTGTCTAATTACATGTACAAACTTGACCATAGAAGTCACATCTCTTGGGTTCCACCAGAGAAACAACATTGCTCAAGGAGAAATTCCTCTTTCCAACATCGGTTGTAAAATCCTCTCAGGACAATTTTATATCTTTCATAGGAGAAACAAGACAGGTTTGACATCAAACCTGCTTATTGCCACCAAACCCACACCATCTTCCAAAACCAAGAAGGCATACCAAGACCTCTTGAAGAGGCTCAGAAAGGCTGGATGGGTATAGCCCTAGAGAGCATGTGCTGAGGAAAACTCTTCTAGATGCTTTCCCCACCTCATGATTTATAGTAAAATGAAAGGACTGCATTAAAACCATCCCATTAGTTAAGAGTTACAGAACCTTGGGTGCCATGGTTTCGTGTGAGGTGTCCCTGTCCGTGGCAGAGGGGGTGGATACTGGATGATCGTGAGGTCCTTTCCAACCCTAACTATTCTATGGTTCTAAGTGCAACATAAGTTCGTAAACAGAAGTTACAGACCTGCTGCTGAGAGTACGCCCAGATGCATTAAAAGAAGGATCCCTATTTCCTTACTTAGACCTACCATTTTGAGTTCATTATTGGCTAATGCATTCTTAGACCAGTTCTGCTTACTAGAAAAATTTATCATACCAGATAAGATAGAAAATTTATGACATATTTGCACTGCATACTTGCTACTAAATAATAGAGCAAATAATAGGGTGTTTGGTTGGTTTTTAAATGATAAACTATCATGCTGCTCTCTCTAGGACTGGGCAGGTTGCCCAAGTTAGAAGCTGCCAGTGTTAGAAATATGGTATTTTACATCATAATCTATCCAAACATGCTCTGTCTTAATCTTAACAGCTTGATGGGAGCCAATGAGACATTACAAACAACAAAAAAACTGCAAATTATTTCTTTAACAAGTTAAAAATTAAGATAGATGATGCTTCTTTAGCAAATATCATTTTGAAAATGTCAGGCGCAGTACTGTAAGGATGTGGTCATTCAGATCCAGAAGGGTACTGGAAGAATGCATGCCAGAATGGAGATAAAGCTGCCTGTCCAGTGACACAAACACAGACAAAGGAAAAACTGCAGCAGTGATTCAGCCCATGACATCCCAGTTAAACATTCTGAGTGCTCAGCTGCAAGAAGGAAGCTGTCATTTCACTAACATTGCTCTTCAGCAATCCTCTAAAACATACAGGTGTTACACAGTAAAATGTATGGTGAGTAGGCTGGAAAATAACACTACACAGACAAGCAGTTGTTACAATGCTGAGTTTTGAGCCGGTGTGACAGAAGAGACACACAAATATGCAGGTTACAGATGACAGCACACTAAGTGCTTTCGTTTTAAGAGGAAAAGATATATATATATATATATATAAATCTTTATAGTTGTCTTTGGGAGCTGGATCCCACATACACACTTAGGCAGTGTCATGTCAGTGTTTAGGGATTTTAAGGTAGAACCCCACAAACAGGATTTTCTCTTCTCTTTTAAAGAGAAACAACACCAGGTTACTACTTTCAGGCATCTAGATGCCCTGACCTCTGATGCAGCAGTGCCAAAGTAATACTCTGAGGTTAGCAAAAGGCAAACCAAAGAAAAAGAAACACTGTGCTTAGTGCAGATGTAAATTCCCAAATTGATTTCAAAAGGTTATTTAAGCCCTCTGAGAAGGGAAAACCAAGGAAGAGGTGTCAGCATACCATTAACAATGCACTGATTATCCACCATCAGCTGGAAATACTACAGCACTTGGCATCTTGTTAATATCAGAATCACTCATTTGATTACAAATAGATTTTCACCCTCCAAACTGAAGCGAATCTTAAGCTTTGGGAGCATCACAGCATGTTGGACTCTGTCACACAAGCCATTACAGTTTTAAATGCACAAGCTAAGCAGCAGCACTGCTACATTACAGACAGACTGGAAAGCTATGTTGAAAAGCAGCGTGAAACTGTCTAATTGAGGACGTGTTTTTAAGAACTACTGAACTTATTAATGTCAGGCTTGAAATTAAATACCCAAAGGTATTAACATTAAAAAAGGGGGAAAAAAATGCACTACTTCAGTGTCTCACAGTACATCTCAGCTTTATCATTAATTGCACATAGACAGAAATAAGGAGAAGGCAAAGGGATGGAGGAGAGCAATCAATGCAAACCAGATCAACAGTTCTGGTCCAGAGACTTAAAGCTGGTGGAAATGATTCAGAGTGCCACAGCTGTTTTAATGCATGAAACAAATCAGTCATCACTTTATAGGGAAAAAGCGAAAGCAAAGTAGAACTGGTATTATAGGGAAACTATTACAAAGGCAGCAGCCCTTCAGGAAAGGATGCTTCTGTAATGGCTATCCCTTTTGTCCCTTTTAGAGTCATTCTTCTGGGGTTTTACACAGCTAAAAAAGCTTCACTGCTACTGGAACATTTACCAGCTCTATTGCTTCCTTATTTGTTAAAAAGTGTACAACCTACAACCTAATGTAACATTTACAGGACTTGTTAAAGGTCAGTAGCAAACAGTCATAAAAGCAAAGAGGCAGTGGTAGATTACCTTTTGAAGATGAAAGAAGGAAGGAATTACTGAAGATAAAGAGTGGGGGAGTCAGGATTCCAGTAGCAGCAAGTGGTGCAAAGAAATTAAACCATCCTATGCTGCCGAGCATCCTTGCTCTTTTCTGGCAAATATCAAAGCTTTTATCATGCAGCTATCAAATACCATTGTTTATCATGGAATACGCATATGCAAAACTCAGTGGTAGAATTGTCATACTCTGTAATGGTATATTTATACAAATAAAAGGGAGCTGTCTTATTTAAATTACCAACAATAAAAATCACACAGGACCTCCATTAATTTTTATATGAATTCCAGTATATTTAACGTCACTCCTATTTTCATTTCCTAGTATGCCAAAGTGTTCTGGTTTTAATAACAGCACAGCAGAGATTCACAGTCAGTCTCAGAGGGAAGAGACGTATTTGAGACTTAGGGGGTCCTGTGAAATTAACGTGAAAACAGTTTGGATTTGCTGAGATAAATATAGCAATAAGATGGGTCCTTTTCAAGGAGATTATTGGTTATATTTCAAATGTGCCATTAGGGAAAAATCCCTAGACATGAGAAAGGCAACACACAGGTCTTGTTTCAAGCTGAGGACTTGTGCAGTTTGCCCATACTGACTTAATATAAGTTAAGCCCATTGAAGTCTCCTCTGTAACCAACCAGGCCAGAGTCCTGTAACCATTTGCCACCTTGGAAAAAGAGGAAAGGAACAAAATACACCAACATATTACTTACTCATTCCAGCTTCCTAAACCACCAACATGCCGTATCTTTGTCAACCTTCCAGACAAAGCAGGCAAACACCACAGCTTTCATGTGATGGGTCTACACCTGCCTGTAAGACTCTTTTAAAGACTCCTGAATGAAGTACCTGTGCCAGGCACATCCCTTGATGAGCCAGCAGCAGAACTCCACATGTATCCCTGCCCAGCTACACAAGCCTCTTAGAAACCCCTGAGCTCCTGAAGCTTCCTGCTGCCCGCAGGGGATCCCCTCTATTTGAATGACATAGAATCATAGAATGGTTTGGGTTGGAAAGGACCTTAAGATCATCCAGTTCCAACCCCTGACATGGGCAGGAACACCTCACACTAAACCATGGCACCCAAGGCTCTGTCCAACCTGGCCTTGAAGACCGCCAGGGATGGAGCATTTACTACTTCGTTGGGCAACCTGAGCCAGTGCCTCACCACCCTTACAGTAAAGAACTTCTTCCCTATGTCTAACCTGAACTTCTCCTGTTTTAGTCTGAACCTATTACCGTTGTCCTGTCACTACAGTCCCTACATCACAGCTGGAATCCTGAATCTCACAGGGCAAATAGGTATCACAGACTACACCGTTTCCTGTTCAATTTGGTCTGCAGAGTACCGATAGTATCAATTAAAATCTCCAGTAGACCGAGATCTAGAAAGAGTCACATCAGTGGACTTCATGATTTTAGTAAATAAAGGAGGGGAAGACAAAATAAAAATGCAGAGTCAGCCTCAGCTGAGCCAGTACCTCTCTGGAAAACCCACATGAATGTTAATCCCGCAAAAGAAATCATGTTTTAGAGATGCCTTCCATCCACTGGGAATCGATTCTGTTGTATTTCAGAAGGATCCTCTAAAGAACACTACCACATCTAATAGCAGCTACCCAGCTTTATGTGGGCTTCACCTACCAGCAAAAAGAAATGCTGGATCAGCAAGACTGCATTGGCAGAAATGGTTTCTGTGACAGTTTAAGGCATTTGTGTGCTAAGCTGAAAAGGTCAGAACAAACAAGTATTTTGCTCTATTGAGGCCAGCATCCTCTTGCTTGCCCTTCTCACCCCTTCTTTACTTATGGGTGCTTTGCCATCACTGTGATATCTGGCCCATAACTTGGTTATTTCCTGAATACATTTTTGGTCAGTAGCAAGGAACTGCAGAACAGAAGCACTATCACCATCTGTCCTGACAGAAACCTGCCTATGTGCTCCAACAGAGAGCACAACTTCTAATTCGTGACCCTGCAACAGTCTGCCAATACGGTGACTGTTTAGTGATCAGTGCCAGTGAGTAGCTTATTTGTGCCTGAAAAAAAACATGAGTTTATAAACCCTCTCATTACAGTTTTTCACTACAGATACTCTCACCAATCATTGTAATTCTAGGTGTTGGTTCGTTTGTTTTCTAAATCTCTGATGTTCACTGACACAAGATTTCATTGTGTTTGCATATACTAAAATACAATAAGCTGACAATGTTAATGTTACATTCTTTAGCATCAGTTCAACCATCTTCCCTTCCTGTATTTCCCCACTCTTTCTCCAAAGCCATCCATGAGGAAAAAGTAGTTAGGGTTCTGTCTGCAGTAGTCAGATCTGGCTGCAGTATTCTGAAACAGAAGTTGACTGTAACTGCCCCTTCTAAAGGGCTGGCCATTACTACTTTCAAGGACATCCATGTGGCAAGACAGTCATACAGAACAAATTCAGCATATAAGGATCATGACACTTGAAGAAGCTACAAACACAAGGAACATATGTGCAAGCAGAAGATCCATAAAGCTGTTACAGGAGAAAGCAGGAGTGGGACTGAGGGAGGCAAGGAATGTTCTTCGCCGCTTCCATCCCCCCTCCCCTTGCATTCTTTTAAGCAAAGCCAGTTAATTCCTTTCCCTTGTGATCTGAGATTTCAGACAGTAAAGGAAATTCATGACTCAAGTTTTATACAATTCAGTAACCTTCCCCCCATCCCACTGCTACACATACATCATGCACACGTTAGAGTGCGAGACTGGAAAGGAAAATATTTCTTCAGGTAACTCTGGCTGATGGCACTCTGCTCCTGTCAGTGTGGCAAATGGAGTCTACCACAGCGTACTCATCTGTACTGAGAGAGAAATTACTCCTGCCCATCAGTCACAGAATGGATGAGGTACAAAATCCATTCCCATGATGAATAAATCAGAGTTAAAAAAAGGTCAGGATGTCTTCAAGTGTCTGCTGGGGACAAACTTCATTTAAAGTTATTACATTCTTGTCAAAATCTTGACCAGAGTCAGTTTACCACTTTCTCCCCTTCCTGTATTTCCTCCCTCCTTTTCCTAAAGCCACTCAGCTCTGCACATATTTACTGCTTCACTTCTTAACATCACATTGTTTTTTCTAACACAGTAGGGAAGTCAGCTTTAAGTTCAAATAGTATCCATTCCAAACTTAGCACTGGAAATGGACAAATATATGGGGTGAGGCCCACCTCTCAAACACACCCTTTAAAGAACCTGAAACTTCTAATTGTCCAGCAAGATAAGGATTCCTATATCTGAAAGGCTGGATATCTCAAAGGAAAATCTGACTACAGTGTTTCCGAACACAAGCTAAATCTGCAATTAAAAGTTGCTGTGCGATTCAAAGACTATCCTTCAACTCTATCAGTTGTAGCGGTCCAAATATATCTTAGGTAGTCCACATAGAGTGGAAGATTGTTTTCCTGTCAACTCTTTACTCACAGATCCATTTTCCAATGCAGCAGAAAGGAAGTAATTGCGCTCAAGTGACCATCTGAGAACAATAGTTTGTTCAGGACCAACTGAGGGCAGAGAACAGTTGGCTTCTCTCAACTAAAAGCTTTCTCGTGATCTCAAATCAAACCTGTAACTACTAATGGACTCCAACCAGGTCCTTCTGAGTGGCTGTCAGAATACTTTTTTCCAAGCTGTCCTCACAGGACCCCTCTTAGCTCCATCTGAAGTCCTGTTGTGCTACAGGAAGTAAAGTCAGGTGAAAAAACACCCCATTCATTCACTCTGAATGCACTTTTCAGTCAGAAGCTACTATAAATTGACAGGTAATTTAAAAGAACTGCTGTCATGGATGTCATGGAGACTCCAACTATTTGGAAACACTCTTATTTGTTCCATACTTTAAGTATCTTTACAGACTTCTCTTTCTGGCTGCAGTTTATGACAATAGCAGGAAACTGTGTGTTTCTCTGTGCACTATCCCCTCCCAGCAGTTCACTTTCTGCTGCTGTTTTCCCTTTACTCCAGTCACAGTCCATGGCCTGCAAGGACAGAATTTCTTCCTTAGGGCAAAGAAAAAAAGAAATCCAAACAAAAGGACTAAAAGCTCAACTTAGGAATTAGCAGCTACATATAAAGATTCTTCTTTGTCTTCGAGGCAAATGCAAGGGGAAAGCAGATACTGGTGTTCGAGAAGACAGCTTTATACAAGGCCTGCTTACCCCTTCCCCAGAATACTTCCCAACAGATTCACAGAGTCAATAATCAATTAAGGGTCTGCTCTGCTTCAGGAATAAATCAGCAGGCAAACTGGGAAGAACACATTCAGCCGCAGAGCTGACAAAATGAGAACATCCCTGCCACAGCCACAGGAGCTGCGTGCTGAAACAATGACAGCTCGCCCTGTCATGGAGGTGAGGAACACCCATCTTTCCTGCATCACTTCCATGGGCTCTCTTCCCAGAGGAGCTAACAGCAGCTCTCTGAGGCCACCCAACTCCAAGCTACACCACATGATGTAGCTCAGCAGTTCCAGAGGAAAGGATCTGTGTGTTTTTACAAGCATTGCACATCTGTCTGGAAACAGGTCAGAGGGCACATTTTGCTTTAGGTGGAATTGAAAGTGCCCACTGAATCAGGTGGTTTCTTGTTATGCTGTGAAGCACACTTCAGGTCTAGGAAATACAGCTTAAGCGCTACCAAGACTTCAGGAGCTATTGCTTAGGCTACAGTTTTCACTCCCTGTGACATTTAGTTGTCTGCATGGGTGATACATCCTTTAAAGATACCCTGCTGTTGACTGGGAAATATTGCAACTGTTTCCACACCAAGGATCCCACCAAGGGAAGGACCTTAAAGAGTGAGATGGGAACTTAAAGAGTGAGATGGGGAAAAGAAGCTTTGCTACCTCTTCAAGTTCTATTTGCGAGATTAATTAGCTAATTATAAGAAAATCCAGACACATTGTTGATGTCTTGGAATTTAAAAACTCATGGAGGAAGCAACTGTGAGCTCATGATATAATAAAAAAGTCTGGTATGGGTCACCATGGAGGGAGGTCTCGGCAGCCCTCTGCTGGGATGTCAGTCACTGCACCGTGCTGGTCACAGCTCCCAGGAGGCAGGAGAGCGGAAAATCCCCACGACTGGAGAGCACTTTCATTCCGGATGGCAGGAATGCCTCACTGCCAAGGTGCTGATAACCACCGAGGAATAACGGCTCACACCACAGCCACCACCACAGGGCAACCTGTGTGAACAACGCAACTCTGAAGCTGCCTTTTGCCATTCCCAAATTTTGTCAGGAGCACTTTAACTGCACAAAACCAGCTGGAGAAGGTGTTGAAAAGTAAGCAGTGGTGAATAGGGGACTGAACTCAAAAGGTGCTGATGACAGAGCAGTAGAAAAGCTGGTGTGGCCTATCCCATCCAGCCGGGTCCCTCATGGCTTGGGCTTCTCCCAGCGGAGCACTTGGCAGTCGGTGTCTCAATTTAGCTGTGTTTGTTTTTAATCACACATGTCAGCATGCTGGGTGGTTAACTTACAATGTGTCACCCACAACAAGAACAAGCCTCCCAGTTAATCAAATACCAACAAAACGTCTCATGTCATATTAATGATAGTTGGATTGGAGCCAGGAGGAGGAAGTTTGAAAGCCAAGATCCCTCTGCTTTCCTCACTATCTTAATTGCAGTGCTCCACTGAAGTTGCTAGAAACAGGGACATCAAACGATGACCTCCTGTACGCTACCACAAAAGAGGGTTTTAATGATGCTTGTGGCTGCACCTCTATTCCTTACTGAAACAAGGAAGCCAGGATTGCCCAACAGCACACACTGGACCCAAAGCCTATTCTTCAGTTCCATCCAAGCTCATATGCATGCTACAGGCTCTATTCAGCTAAACAACCCATCCTTCAATACACAGTCCACAGGAACGATGTGAATGGTACCTCACCCTGCTTAGGTCCATACTTTCTCCCAGAAAGAGACACTTTAGGTGTTCTGCTGCTTTTGTGCACCAAACATACATGGCCACGTCGTGGGGCAAAACTGGTAACGTGCAACCAAGGCTGAATGTAGGAATGTCTCTTTCAGCAGCTGTGTGGGCACACATTAAGCTTAAACCGATCACCAAATTGTATTTCAATTACAGCTGGGTTCAGCTAATCACAATTTCTTCCAACATCTGTAGATCCTGCAGAAAATGTATTTCTTTACATTTCTTTTCAGGCACTATTCCAACTCAGTGGATGTGCTTTTGCCTTTTTCAAGGTAAAGGTGCAAGATACATAGACTGGAAGAACTTATCCACTTTTGCGATTAAGTAAGTCAAATATTTTGAGCAAAAAACAGCCCTCAAGATGCTAGGAACAAAACACAGCAATAACAGTAACAATAACATTCTCGTGCTATAAAAACACTAAAGCAAACTTGCAGCCTCATTTCGCATCTCCCAGAGCAAGCCCTAACTTTAACATATTGTAATAATATTGTATTAAACCTTGCAGGTTCTTTGGCTTTTGGAGAGATGCATGAGAGGTACTGGGCACTTCATTCAACCACATTTTTTGGTACTGAATACATACAAATGGCTGGCTTAACCAAAGAGGATGAGTACATATAATTAGCTAGAAATTTTCCAATTTCATATTCAAGGAACTTTCTAAGGGAAAACAAACTTATCAAAAATATAATACAGATCACCACCACCACCACACACAAATCTCTAGAGAAGTCAAGGTGGGGGGAAGGAAACAACCATCTTGAACTTCTGCACAGGGCAGAACTATTGTGATTTTCTTTCTGTCTTATGCCTTTACATTAAATTTTAAGTTCCAGAAAGTAAAAGAGTAGAAGTGAACACCATTACCAGATTCTTTTCTTAGAGTCTTAAACGGATGAACAGGTTTTGGTGAACGGTTCACACAGCTACATCACAAACTGTTCATCTCCTGCCTGCCTCTTGAACACCTCTCACTTATTGCAAAGATCAGGTCTCAGGTGCTAGGAAACAAATATCTGTTATACTGCAAGACTATAAACGTGTTCTTTCTACTCTAGGAAGATTCCAGGACATTCTTTTAACAATTCCAGAACCCTCTCACAATTCACAGAAATGTCATGGCCACATTTTTAGTATTGCCTGTACATTCAGTATTTTATATGAAGAATATTTATGTTATTTCCTTTATGATATAATCTAGAAAAAGACATCATTTTTTTGTGATAGAAGACCCAAAAATATAAAGCCACCTGGAGTTTTTTTACAGCAGATATAGCCTACTGAATATTACATACTTTTGGCAACATTGAAAAGAGTAATATGTTAGTGGTACAGAGAGGGCATTAACAGAAAAAGCCAGGAGTAAACCTAAAATTTAGCCTAAGCTAAACTCGTTCTCACCATACAAGCATCAGCTGGATAGAAAGAAGACAGATCCCCCAAGAAACGCCAAAGAAGTACATTACAGTGGCTTAAGAATCCTCCACATTAATAAGGAACACGCATTTGTCTTCACTGTGATCAGAAAATAAGAAACAGAACTACACACACATACTAGCACAAGTCTGGTCTCTATAAAAATTACTTCAAGATTCTACCCAATTTCAAAGTAGATGAAGATCTTTTTCTAGAATACTAACCCCCAGGGCAAGAAAATTGACACAAAACCCCTCACTTTTACAGCTCATCCTGAAGTTCATAAACAGCTTTGAAAAGAAACCTACTCTTCGGGGTGAGATTGGTTTTGTGATCCAAAATGATCAGTCCAGGAGAGGCCAGATTGGTGCAATAATGCAATCATCCCGGTAGTCAAAGTAGTGGCTCAGATTGTGAACAAACAGCTGAAATCAAGACAGGCAGCCAGGTTGAGACTACAGATGTTTATGAAATGTTAACTGGCCTTTCACTCACTTCTGAGGCAGAATTAACAGCCTCATATACCGACCTTATGATTTAATTGCCTGCTATAATGCTATAATACTCTAATAGCTTAGCACTTCAAGATATCATCATTGTTAACACACTGATATACTGATTCAATTTCACTCCTGACCTGGATTTACTGCATTGATCATTCTTATTTAGGACTTTAAAGTGTAGCTAGGAATAAGTGAGACTTGCTTGCCTCTTATTTTAGTCCATTAAAATATACATTCTTTTACACTCATCATTTCATACGTCTCTAATTAGTATGAAAACAGTGATGAATGCCTGCCACTGCAAGCAGGTAATAAGATATGCTGCTTCCACTCACCAAACAGAACTCTTGTCACTCCTGCAGTTCACAAGCCTACTGCTAGAATAAAACACATTCACTAGGAATTGATAAAGACCTATCTTCTGACAGAGGCTCCCCACTGGCCCTTCACCCTGAAATGTCTTTACATTTGGATGATGCACATTGCTTACAGTTACTGTGCCAAGGCAAATGGTAAAACTATCGTTGCCCCATCCTCATCCTGTGTGCAAACACTCTCAGAGAAAACCAGATGGTTATTGACTCACTTCACAACCTTACTGTATTAACAAGACCCACTGATAAGAGGTTTCCCATGCTTAAGTTACAAGAACCTTTATTCTGGAATCTGCCAGGCACTTGGAGGCTATTTATGCTGCCATTAACAGCATATGCTGGGCACACATACAACATAGTGACAGAATGATTTGCAGGGCACGGAGTAAGTTAGAGAAAAGGGATTCTGAGCTGTCACAGTAACATCTCATTAAATCATACCAAAACAGTGAAGAGGAAAGAATAGGACAGAGAGAGAAGTGGAACAGAAACAATTTAAATAGCTTTCACACTGTTTCTAGGAGACCATGTAACATAGCTGCTGAATGGAAGATGCCTGTTGTCAGTAGCAAGCACAGGCAGCAGCAATACAGAACGGTTGGCGGGTGAAAGAGGAAAACAGGGGTACACACAGATACTGGTTGAGCATTGTTCCCATTTCACCCATTTCAGATTGCCGATTTTCCTCAGAGAACAAAATTAAATAAAGCATGAAGAAGCCATCACAGCCACTTAAACAAAGAAGAATATCAGATTCTAGTAAAATGGTGACGATCAATTAAACAGAAACACAACATTTAGAGCTCCAATAGTTGTGAAAGGGTTTCAGAGCTCTACCAGAAATACTAAGGTAGACTGTGCACAAGACTGAGCTGACACTCCAGGTCATTTCTTTTGAAACAAGAATTATTTTGGCCAACAGAAGAGCACGGCTGCACGGAACCTGTGCCTTAAAGAGAGACAGATGATACTGAAATGTTGCTTTTCAGCCTCAGGCCATTTACAGAAGTAGCTCAGGAAATGTTTTTACAGATGAGAGGACACGCCAGGTACATAAAGTCCCAGCTCCAAAGAACAGACAGCCTCACTGCTAATTTCTTTCTCTGCTTTTTAAGAAACCTGTCTTGCTGTCTGAAGTTACCTGACAAGTCCAATCACCTTTTTGAAGACTCAAAAAAAGCCTGACAAGTTATGTATGGGGCAATGTTTTGTATTATTTATGCCATATGATCACATTCTCTGTTTCAGTTTTCAAGTATTTTTTACCTCTAAAAGCCTAAAAAATTACAATTCATCATCCTCATTTATAAATAAGAACAGTCATTTCTGTTTTGTACACAAAGAATACTATGGTTCAAGGAAGGCCAAACTGCTTGACTAGAATGAGTCAACAGTGGAACCAGCAATAGATTATAGCTGTCCCAGTTCCCAGCCTTTTGCTTCAGTTACAAGACCACAGAACTGCAGAGGTGAATCCAGGCTGAGAACGTTGCCAGCTGGACAGCAGACAAAAAAAGCAGACCATTTAAAGAGCTCCTCTGTAGAAGGATTTGACTGTCAGACCTCATGAGGTAGCACACTGAAGCAGTGTCCTGGTTTCAGCTGTGATAGAGTTAATTTCCTTCCTAGTGGCTGTGTTTTGGATTTAGTGTGAGAATAATGGTGATAACACAACCATGTTTAGCTGTTACTAAGTGGCACTTACCCTAAGTTAAGGACTTTTCAGTTTCCCATGCTCTGCCAGTGAGGAGGGACACAAAGAGCCAGGAGGAAGCACAACCAGGACCCAAACTAGCCAAAGGGATTTTCCATACCATAGAATAGCAAACTGGGGACAGTTGGCCAGGAGGCACCAATCATTGCCTGGGGATGGGCTGTGCATCAGTCAGCCAGTGGTGAATGATGGTACTGTGCATCACTTGTGTTTCTTGGGGTTTATTCCTCCCCCCTTCCCTACCCCACCCTATTATTAAATTTTACTTAATTTCAATTATTAAACTGATCTTATCCCACCCACAGGTCTTACACTTTTCCAGTTGTCCTTCCCAGGGAGGTAGGGAATGAGTGGATGCACAGTACTTAGTTGCCGGCTGGGGATAAACCACAACAGAAAGTGATTTGACTTGGGAAAGCAGAAGGCAGCTTGGCAGATACCACAGTTTTGCCCTGCCAGCTACACAGAACTTCAAGATGCTAGTGTGGCAGACTACGTACTTATCTATGTATGTAGTAGATCACATTAACTGCCACAGACAACTTTATTAAAGTTACTTTGTACCAGAAAAAGCAAACTTTTTAGTATAGAGCTTAACATTGAAAGGAAATGGAATTGCTATTAACTGCACCATTTTCTAAGGTGATTTCTTCGTAGTTATTTGGATATAGGCAGTTTGGAGACAAACATCCTAAACATTACTTGCAACAAGAAGATGCAAAATACAACACAGCTCAAGTCTGCAGGGTTTAAATCTCAGTATAGCAGTTACTGCAGCAAACATTTGGCCCAACAATAAAAGCCTTGTCTCTGATGGAAACTGTTCTCTGTAAAGAATACTTTAAGCAAAGTACTCGGAAAAATGCCACCCATTCATCAGAACTGGATCTGTTTAGGGGAATACACCTTTTCAAAGTTAGACACCTGTATTAAGGATTTTAACTGAATGCCTCATCTCAGACGAGACGCCTAAAGCTGCATGTTCTCCTGGCATCTGCTTCAATAAACCTTGTGCTCTTGTAAGAGGATATCACAATATGAAATCAAAAGTCCAATTAGCTTCAGCAGTTTCAAATGCATGGTAGTATCTCAGTTGAAATACACCTATACTAGTTAGCTCTGTAAGGTAAATATTTGTATCCAAAGTCAATCCTGAATAAGTAATTCGCAAAACTCCCAGATACTTTGGATCAGAGATTCCCAAACTGTCAATAAGGAGTCCTAAAGCTTCCTACAGAAGCATGCAATACTCGTATCTTGTAGAAGAGAGAAACCAGCAGAAATGGCTATATGCCTCCATGGAGGCAGATTATAAGACTCACACAAGATACTACATTCTAAACTGGTACAAATCATCTGATTTACTGTAACTATCCATGTGAGCTCTTTACCCACAGCAAGTGTAAAACAATTTGAATTAGAAACACCACAGTTATTTGGAAAGTAAATTTCCCAAGATTTGTTATATACTATAGAGCTGCTAAGAACATTGCTTTTAATAAAGCTTTACTCCACAAGGCCCAATCCGCAGCAAAGAAGGAATATCTCTGCAGAAGAGATAGCAGAAGGCTCAGACACGAGACTCTTGGGCTTATTGCCAAATTGATCACAGGAGGTTGGCTGATGAAATCTTAGCACTTAATACTTAAAAGACCATGGAAGAACAAACTGGTTTGTAAAGTCCCAAGCGGGGGTACTGCTGTTAACCAATGATACAGCTTTTTAACCAGACCACACCATCTTACATGAAGGTTTTGTATACTCAGTACTAGTTAGCAATGTAGGGCCAAAAGAAGCTACAGCCAGACCCCAGTATCTACCAAGGATGCATTCTCAAAATGTCTAATATTTAGCAGTAAAGCTACTTTTCTGATAAGAATTAGCATAATAAATGCAGAATATATGCAAGAACTTCAGAAAGAGAATTTAAATACAAAGGTAGTGCCCATGAGGTAGAGCATCACAGGATGGTTGAGGTTGCAAGGGACTTCTGGAGATTATCTGGTCCAACCACCCTGCACATCAATGGTCATTTAGAACAGGCTACCCAGAACCATGTTCAGATTAGATACAAGTAAGTTTTTTACTATGAGGGTTGAAACACTGGCACAGGTTGCCCAGAGAGGTGGTAGACATCCCATCCCTGGAAACACTCAAGGCCAGGTTGGATGGGGCTCTGAACAACCTGATCCAGTTAAAGATGTCCCTGATCATTGTAGGGGGTTGGAACTAAATGACTTTTAGAGGTCCCTTCCAACCCGAACTATTCTACAATTCTATATCCAGATGGCTTTTAAACACCTCCAAGTTGGGAAACTCCTCAGCCTCTCTGGGCAACCCATTCCATTGCCTCATCCTCACAGTGAAAAAGTGTTCCCTTATGTTTACTTGTGCTTCAGTTTGTGCTCATTGCCACCTGTCCTGTCAATAGGCACAACTGAAAAGAGCCTGGCCTCATCTTCTTTACAGCCTTCCCTCAGGTAGCTATACACATTCATAAAGATCCCCCAGTCCTTCTCTTCTCTAGGCTGGACAGTCCAAGCTCTCTCAGCTTTTCCTCATGAGATGCACCAGCTCTTTAATCACATTCATAGCCTTTTGCTGGACTCTGCAGCATGTTCATGTCCCTCTCATACTGTGGAACCCAGCACTGGACACAGTACATCAGCTGTGGCCTAAACAGTGCTGAATAAAGTGGAAGGACTTGCTGGCAACAGGCAGGAGAAGCAGGAGCATGGTCAGGGTCACCAATTCATCAAATAGGAGAGATTAGGATCAGAGCTGTCCAACAAAGAAGATGCTGGTATTTCATAATGGATCATGTTACAGAAGATTTTATCACTACCAGACTTCACTGCTATCACTTTCCTTGAGCAACTGAATGGAACAGAACAGAAAAACAAGGTGATGGTAACAATTAACAATGCACTGCATTAAATGCTCAGCAACAGAACTCTGAACTGGTGGATAAAAAAGCAACAGATACAGCAAGGTGCTGTTGTACTGGGGTAACTAAAACTAGTTCTCCCAACTACAGTCAGACTGCCATTTAACAGCAAACATTTGAAATCACAGAATCCATCTGGAAGTAGCTCAGTGCTTGACCATGTGGCAGCATAGATCCTCTTGCAAAGAGGAAAGTGTTTTATACCATTTAAAACAGACTGGCTCCTCTCGAGAGCTCGCTGCTCTGCACTGCACTGCTTGCTGACACACGCAGCCTCCTCTGCGGAGCAGTACGCACACCAGCCTGAGCAGCACACCACATTGTACTTACTACTGCTCCCCCACGCTTGCCTTTTAACTGAAGGGGGGGAAAAAGTATGTTAATAAGATGGGAGAAGGATGAAGGGGAATAAACGTGTGAACCGGCAGAGGGATCGTGAACAGGTAAAACATCATCAGGGACAAGCAGCCTCCCCGAGGCTCCCCTGTACCAGGTTACGAACGGCAGAGGTTCAGCACCAGCGGCCACCGCCGCGTGCCGCAGGGGTGTGCACAGGCGGCCACCGGCGGGCCTGCAGCGCCCCCCCGCGGCGGCAGAGCGCACGCCGCCACCGCTCCCTGGCCCTAACGTCTCGGTCCGACCCGCCGCGAACCGCGGGGTCCCCGCAGCCAAAACCCGACCAGGTCCCGATTCCTCCACTCCATTGCAGGACGGGGCACGGCACAGGAGGTCCTGCGCCTGCCACAGCGTTCGCATACGGCTGCAGACACATCACTTCTTTATGCTGTGTTTATGTTACCTGGAAGGTCCTGCACATAGGTCAGGGTAGCAGATTTGGGGGTGCTGGATGACAAGATGCTCAACGTGACCCAGCAGTGTGTGCTTGCAGCCCGGAAAACTAACCGCATGCTGGGCTGCATTAAAATAAACATGTCCAGCAGGTAAAGGGAGGTGATTCTCTCCCTCTACTCCACTCTGGTGAGAACCCACCTGCAGCTCTGCATCCAACCCTGAGGCCCCAACACAAAGAGGGATGTGAAGCTGCTGGAGCAAGTCCAGATGAGACCATGAAGATGCTCAGAGGGCTGGAGAACCTCTGCTATGGAGACAGGCCTGAGAGAGTTGGGCTTGCCCAGTCTGGAAAAGGCTCTGGGGAGATCTTATTGTAGCCTTTCAGTACTGAAAGGCAGTATATAAGATGGGAACATACTTTTCAACAAGGCCTGTAGCAACAGAACAAGGGGTATGGCTTTAAACTAAGAGAGGCTACCTTTAGAGACAGATAAGGAAGAAATTTTTAACAACACAGGGCACAGGTTACCCCAAGAAGCTGTGGCTGCCCCATCCCTGTCAGTGTTCACGGCCAGGTTGGACAGGGATTGGATTAAAGTGCTCTGGTGCAAAGTGTCCTAACCGTGGCAGGGGTTTGGAACTGAATGAGCTTTAAGGTCCCTTCCAACCCAAACCATTCTCTGATTCTATATCCATGCCATTGGTAATAACACGTCTTCCTCACAGAATAAAAAGCTGGCTTTGATATCTAATACCACCTGCAGGATCTATTACCAGCTGTACTTTTTACTCATTTACATTAAGCATTACTTAAATGTAAGAGTTACATTTGACAGCAGATCAAATAAATGGACTCAGATTACATACAGGAACAAGCCTCTGTTGGATAGTTTCTTGGTTGTCTTTCAGGGGTTGCCTTGTTCATCTCCTTTTTAAACCATGTCACATTAAGGAGACCCAGACTTTTGTGTTTGCAGGTCTGTTAACGTCCAAGGAAAGATGGGACCCTTGAGCCCAAACAACCTGTCACAGCTCACTACAGGAACTCCACTGGACAGCACACGGCATCAGCACACTACATCAGCTGCATTTTATCACAAGGTCTCCTTAACATTATAACTCTGGGGCCTGGGGGAGTCTTCTTCAATCTCCCTCATTTTTCCCACACCACAAAACTCATCTCAGATACTGACAGGTTGCCAAACTACACTCAAAACCAACATCTGCTGTTCTCCACCACTTGTTACCCACACATAAACCTACTCAATTTAGTTGTGTACATGATGGACCTGTAAAATTGTCCCTTTATTTGTAGAAGGCCACACTGCAACACTGCTCAGAAATAAGACAATCCCTGAAGGTTCACCTTTTCCTTTCCTGCAGTATTTCTATAGTACAGTGCTCCCAATTCCCTCCTGAAAGGAGGGGAGTAAATATGCAGTGCAAGCTAGAAAAAGAAGTGACTGTGATGCAATCTGGTGAAGTAATGGATTGTGCTAGAAAGACAGACTCTGGAGAGCTTTCCATCCCTTATGCGCTCATTACCAGAAGGCAAACAGACACAGTCTCCAATTCATAGATCCCAGGAAACAGGAGTGCAGTAGTCATGACAACATGCTTTATTTATTGCAAAGCGCTTGATTTAACTGTGAAAGCACTATCAGAAGCCAGAAATCAGTAGAAGTGCAAGATGACACCAGTACTACATGGCATGATAGAACTTCAGAGGTCTCTTTTCATGGAGTATTTGTAATCACTCCTGCAACTACATCGTCTTCTGGCTGGTCTATGTTGGTAGATAGCAGCTTCTAAGGAAGACTCCTATTACTCAGCTCCACTAACACACAAAGCCACCTGTAAATTCAACATAATCCTCATGGCTCTCTTTCAGGAGCAATTTTTCCACTTCTTCTCCCAAGCAGTCTCCAGTTGCAGTTGTGCTCCCAATATTTCTCCTATTTTGCTAATCTTGCCATCACTGAATACTTTAAAAGTACATACTGAGCTCAGACTTTGAGAGAACTCACAGTACCTACTATAACACTGCTTAATGAAACCAGCTCCGCTGTTAAAGAGTTCTTTTTCCTCATGCCAGCAAAGTGGGCACAGTCAGAGCACACACTTGTTTCAGACCACCCAGCAAGCCGCAGAAATGGAATATTAATAATCCTATTTCTCACCATCATCCAAAGCTGCAGGGTTGCAGGCAGAAACAAACATTTTCAATCACAAAAAACTTAGTTTGCAAAAATACTCAGCCACATTAAAATAAACCCTTCTGATTACACAATTCAAAGCCATAGTCCAAAAATCTAAGACTATTCCTGATAAACTGATGATACAAAATAATCTCCTGTGTTTTACATTCCAGGATATGGTCTCTAGGCTCATGTAATCATCCGTTCAGGCTAGTGACCAGAATTCTTACTTCAACAATGCTCCATCATTACATGCTGACTTGGCATTACTTACAAAGAAAAGGGGGTAACAAAAGAAAACTAAATCAAGATTATATCCTCTGTGTATATATATATATATATATATATATATATATATAAATCACAACATCTTCCACATTTACTTCCTCTGGCTTTATAGGAGTTGCAAAAATTGACCTGCCTTTCACTTACCTCTATATACTGTAATTGCCAGCACAAGAGTATATGAAATGGCACAACAAGAAATTGCTACTTAATGAGAAAACTATAATGGAATGCTCAACAAGAAGGGATGGAGCAGCAAATTCCTAAAACCATCTACTTGGTTCATATTCCCTTTAAGAACAGCTGACAGTATAAATGCTGCATCAGCATCTTACTCTTTTAAAGAGAAAATATAAAGCACATTTACGTCTCCCAAAGATATGCCATGGTATTTTAACACTAAGTTGCCAATAAGAAACTCAGCACTCTTTGGGCTGTTTAAGCTATTCATGATGATTATGAGTGATTGTGTTTTAAAAGGCACTGAACTGGAGATAAAGCTTAAAACACATCATCACTTGCAGCAATGTTAGCAGCTTCTATTCAAAAGGAAGCAACGCCTGTTTTGTTGCACATATACAATGTCTGCAACATTTACACAGTCGGAAAATTCCATTCCCTGTCTAAATCCAGGGCATGTCATTGCAAACAAGGTTTTTAATTAAAATTGCCATTTTTGAGCCTCCTGCTGACTGATAGCATCGCACTACCTCCTCTTCAGATGGCTAAACTGGCTTCCAAGAGAGACAGCGGAAAGAAACAAAATCACTGGAACACCTTACTTTGACAAGTCTCTGCTGGGGACAATTTCAATAGCAGGATGCTGCAGAGCAAGGTAAGGAGAGAAGAGATGACTACTTAGGAAGTCTTCCCTAATGAAGGCTCAAAATACCACAAGCAACACAGTAGAGGAGGCATTTTATTCCTAAGCCTACAGACAGGATGATCAAGCAGGACAATTTTAATCAGAAACCATATTGTTAAAGAGAATGCAGAACAATGCCCCTACCTCAGTGGGTGCAGCTTTCTTTGAATACAGAAGTAGGCCCAGGAGCTGGCTAGAACTCTGGCTTGGAGGTTGGCTCAGCTGCCAGCACTGACGAAGCTTTATCCCTCTCAGAAAACAGGCAAATGTAGGCTCTCAAGTCAGACAGACAAATAAGACTTCCTTGGCCAGAACATTTCTCCCAATTTAATGTAAAGAGTTTATATTGACTGCTAGTACTGTACCTTCAGGAGGCTCTTCCCGCAGATGAGGAGGCAATTCTTCACTTGTTGTCTCAGTTTCATCTTCCACCATCTGTGTCTCTAAGCTAGGTCCCTGCAGAACAGAACAGAAGAGCAAGAGGTGGTAAATTGAAGAAAGCTCAGAAAGGTACCACAGAGATAATTACAGGATTAGATAATATGCCAGACAGTAAGGACACAAGGAGCTCACTTTAGCTGATGAGAAAGCGAGCTACTGGGAGATTTGTTTGCAGTTGAAATACTTAGGAATGGGGGAATTAAAAACCCAAAGGAATCTTCAAGCTAGGAAGCAAAGTTGCAAGGGTCTGAGCAGACTAAAAACCAGTAACTGAACAGTGAAGCATAATTTCTAAATTACTATTTCTAACACACACAATTATTACAATAATAAATTCAAATCCCCATTTACCACAGGCAGCAAGACTTGCCATCATGTGGAATTTAAAGGAAAAAAATCCCATCTTTGTCGTACCACGACTAGACTCTGGAAATCGTCTTTTAAGATGATTTAGAACTAAATTATAGCTAAAGCTGTTGATCTCAACAGAATGAGGCGTCAGCTGTACCTGGGTTTTTCATGCCTAAGGATCCTTGGCATACAAATTGAGGAATGGGATGCACACAACAGTGTAAGTTATTGGCTTGCAGACAAGCAGCCATGCAGTGTCCAGAAATTCCATAATAACCCTCTTGAGTTGCAGCCATGGTAGAAGTAATGCACACAGATGTTGCTTTGCCTTGATGCTCCCTCTAGAAGCATTTAGGATGCAGGAAGATGTTCCAACAGTTCAAAAACATCAGTAGATTATTAACTGTACAATATTCTTTCAATTATTTAGGGTTTATATAGCCTTTTTAATAGGGAATGTGGTTCAATTTCACACTAGAGCCATTGGAGAATCACAGATTTAAACAGGTCTTACTACAGGAATAGCCAGGTTATGGCACAGAGCCTAGGAACATACAACTAAGAAAAACCTCTTGGCTCTTCAGAGATGGTCACTGCTCTCACAAGCAAGTATATCATACAATTCCTTTCAGCAATCGTTGAGTTTCTGACTATGAGCAGTACTAAGATTTAGTGGCAAGTTTTATGTTATATTTTAAAACAAGATCTAAATTGCCTGAGGAACATATTATCTTGTCTTCTGACCATACTCTATGACTACTGACCTTACAGGGCAGTTTAACTCAAGTAATGTGGGCTGCTGTGACCCGGTAAATTAGTATTTGTTTGCTGCTTTACACTGTTTCATGGAAGGCTATGGATTTATGGATAGAGGACCACACTACTGAACTAAACAAGCATTGACAAATCCTCTACAAGTGTTTCAGACTACCCCTCATGCTTTTCCATGGGATACAAAGCCCACCCAGAACTTCAGTGATATGCTCATATTTTCACTATATTTAAAAGACTGTATATTTTACAAGTGTTGTGACAAATCCATGCATGATAAAGAAGATTCCTATCCAGTGAGGGTCACTGTATTCCACAAGATACTGAGTTACATTTATGACACTGAAACCAAGAGCTGCATTTGTCACCACATTCATATGAACTAATTATTTCAGCATGGTCATAAAAGCAGCCTATACCACCAGTCTTAGCAGAGTATTAAGTACACGAAACCCTCATATCATTCAGGGCAATCCCAGCACCACACAACCCTCATCAGGCCATTTCACATATTAGTCAACAGCAACATGAGACTGTCACTGCAAATGCCCCAACAGGTATGTCAACACTGCAAATAGCACAAGTTTCTAAAAAGTCCTTGCAGACCAAAACAACCCAAAACCAACCCTACCCTGCACCATCACAACCACTTTGAGGCCTTTAAGACTTTCCTTTTGTATTTAGCATTACATTATGGCATACAATCTCAAACCAAAATAAGGTCTGTCAACTGACAGCTCACTGAGCTAATTCATTAGGCTAACGAACAGCAAAAAATAAAACCCCCAAACAAAGGCTAACAAAAGGGAGAGGGGGAGAATGGGAATCAAAGATAAATAAAGAATCCATCCTGTGAAAAGTTATTACTGGAATTGAATGAGCTTGGGACAAATTACTTCAAGTGTCCTTCAGTTATGACTACTAGTAAAAAGACACTTTACTGCTGTTCACAACCAAGAAGAAGCACATATCTTATAATCCTTTTCCTTCTTGCCTTACCTACTCAATCCCTAGATACACAGTATTCTTAAATATATATATATTCCTCACATAAGCAAACCCAAAGGAAAACCCACCAAATGAATACTCCTCTCCATTATACTGAATTTTATTAGTAATCATTTCCCCCATGCAGAACAGAAGATAGAGGAATGTCAAGCCCATTGTCATGACTTCAGCAGCAGTTCTGTGTTGGAGCTCTATGTGTACCCTTTAGAAATCATTCTAAAGCCTGCAGCTTTAGCTACCACTTTCCCTGTGCATTCTCAAGTGAAAACAGTATTTATTTCCTGACCTAAATCTCTGTATTTCCATTCCTGCTCCTGAATGCTTTACTCCAGTTTTTCCCTTCTGACATTTATCTTCACATTCATTTCCATTCTGGACTTGTGCCTAGAATCTCACTTCTTTCACTATTCAAAACTGCCTCATTCCTCAAAGTCTCTCTTTAAAGAGCCCACAAGGTCAGACCTAGTTCATTCTATGCAAAATCTTCAACTGCCAACCTAAATCACACACCCCCCATCCTGCCTGATACTGAGGTTCAGACCTGGTATTCTAGGTAGGCACAATTCCAATAAGGCAATTTAGCAGAGAATTAGTGGCAGCACAGGCTTCACCCCTCTACATCTCTGATTTCACCTGAAAGCTTTCCCAGCACAGATCCAACACCCTTTTTATATAGGATCAAATACATCTCAACTGATAACTGCAAAGGATAGATGCACCCCTAAAGGATTACAAAACTTAGGGGGTCTGTGGGAAGAAAGAAGTAATCCCCAAGTATAGGGCAGTTTGTTAAGTGCTTTGGGAAACTACAAAGGTATTTTTAAGTTATCTTCATGAAAGCACGGCCTATTTTTGCATTATATTTAAAGAATATTTATTGCATGCCCACAAAACTAAAACCCAGTTTCCTGCACATTTACGTACTTTGCCCCTTCTTAAAACCACAAAACCCCCCCCTCTTCTCATCCCAGGTTCACTTGCTCCAAATGGTTGAGAAATCATACATCTTAATGTCCATGGCAGGGGCTTGGAACTGGATGATCTTTAAGGCCCTTTCCAACCCAAACCATTTCATGGTTCTATGATCTTATGACTGGGCTGGATGTGTGCAGATGTCAAAAGGCTTGTCAGATCCAGTAATAACAAAGCTGACCTTCATCAGGCCTTCCTACAATGACATCATTAATAACAGTTAATTTGGGATCTCTCCTCTATCCAAGCACTGTTATGAAGTTCCTCAGAACTTATTTTTGGTATTTCAAGCTTAACCGAATTAAATTAATCCATCTTCTCTATATGAAAGCTTTTTGTGGCTCAGAATGTCCTTTTGGCTTCTACACAATAACATAAAGCCTCAAATTCCTACAGAAAACAAGAGGGCTGGGGTTCGGTGGGGGTTTTTTGGTTGGTTGGTTCGGGAAGTTTGGTGGGTTGTCTTTGGGAGGGTTGCTAGGGTGGTTTTGATGTTGCTTTGGGTTTTTGTTCTTGTTTTCATTGGGTTTTTTAAGGAGAAAAAGGTTTTTAAACAAGCAGAGACTGGGTAGATAGTTCAACACGATTATTCCCTTTTCCAGAGACCCGAGAGCTTACAGGTACTTAAATCCAGAAGCACAGAACAACCCAACCACCTCCTTATACACTATTACTCAGCCAACCATTCTCAAACAGTATGAGCAACTTTTAAACTACCACTGTGCCTTTGGCAGGCAGGTTGCAGCTGCAGCTTTTACTTAAGTTATGAATTTCCAGTGTATTGGGGAATTCGGACCTTCATTTAAAGTTTCCTAAATCTAATAGTGTTCCACTTGAATCTGCCATCACTATTGACTGCACACCCACATGTTACAGGTTTCCAAAGCCAGCTGGATTTTTCCTGTAGAGGGAAAAAATTGATCTGGAACAATAAACATTCCCCCCCTCCACCCCCGTGTCCTGTAGGCTTAAAGAAGGCTCTTGATGGATGCTTTGCTTTTGATTTTGCAAAACAAGGTTCACTCGTAATGAGAGCTTCTGTGCCAAAGGGAATTGGAGTTGCAGTTATAAATCCCCTAGAACACTGAAGGAAAGCACAGAAATAGAAATGCTGAGCATGACAGTAGCATAAAATTACAGCCCTTTGTTCAAAGTACACTGCAAGAAAGAATAGAAAAGTTGATTAGATTACTTGCTCTTCTCTGCATTTGGACAAACACACCAGGGAGGCTACACTTTTAACACCACCTAATTTTGTCTTGACAACAGTACTGGAGGAGAGAGGCAACAAGAGCAAGTTTTAATGTTGCAAAGTTCAAATCGAGTTCCATTGTTCTCAGCAGAAGAGCCAAAATCCTATTTCTACAGCAAGAAAACAACTTTGTACTATGAGTAATCCTAATTAGGGTTTACTTGGCATAAATAACTTTTCAGCAACACTAATGACACCATGATCTATTCCCCATTCAGCAAGCCAGTAAACAGTCTGGTTTACACTTTTTCCATTCATGCTTTATATGGCGCATGTAACACCATTTCTACAGCAAAAAGCCAATACATTCTGCTCAGTGACAGCTCAGACAGTTCTGGATCTTGAACTAATTATTGTATTGAATTTTGCCTTGATCGACCATTCGTTTTCCATCTGAATTTTACCTACATCAGTGTTAGCACAGAAAGACTGTTTTACAAACAACAAACCAACCACACTTCATTTGATCATGTACTGACCTGGCCCAAAAGGAACACTCCTCACTTCTATCAGGTGAACCACTGTACTGCCCAAAAGGATGCCACGGAGCAGTGCAAAGACTGGAAATTTACCCCCAAAAAGGCTGTGTAAGCTGCTGTCAATTCTAGTTTAAACTACTGTCTCCACAAGGAAGGATATCCCTTGTCCTGAACACTGCTTATGTTCAAAATCTGACTGTGCTGAATTGCATTTGTTTGGAAAAGAACAAGTTACATGAAGGCAAAGTGTAACTGCACAGAATAACTCACACATTAGCAAATGTTGAATTTGGGGGCAAGACAATACACAGTAAAAGCAGCCTTTATAGAAATACCCAGCAGGCTCTGAAACAGAGAGAAGTATAACATGGAATGATGCAGGACCAAAGCATCATCCTGGTCAAATCAAACCAATTTGAAAGCAACTAAATAATTACCAGTAACATCATCCCAGAAATATCAATTAAATCATATTGGTAACTGGCATTCATTGATTCAAGCAATTTCAGTGGGAGGAATATGTTCTTCAATCCAGAACTAACTTCTGTTTCCTTATTTCATTAGGAATTGCTAAACAAATTGTCTGCAAAACATCAAGCACTTCTGAATTAGCTGGGAGATCAGAATATGCTGTATTTATCACACCAATTTTAAACTGGTTTTGTTGGTGGCTAGATAGCTAAGTATTTCCTTCTTTACAAAGAAGTTCTGAACTGAGATCAGAGCTCCTTTAGATTGGGATTATTTACTGTTCTATGCATTTATTGTTGTAATGTTTTAAAGGAAAAACTTTCACATAAAATATTTACATACTCTACAGAACTAACACTGCATCTTCTGGTACTATCAAGCTCTCCAATTTTACACCTTAGCCTGTATGCCTTAAATGTGACAGCCAGAAGCCCTGCCAGCAAGAACACCCCATTTTATTTCAGGCTTCACAGAGATCTCATTTGCTTCCAGACTAAATGTGAGAAATATCACAACCTGCCCCATACAAGATTCCAACCAGACTTATTTCACTCAGCAACTAAACAACCATCAGATAGAGAAAAGCATCATTATGAATGCAAGCAACTCAATTTAAAAGTAAAAATTAACTCTGACAGCAATAGCTTTTGGTAATGGCTGCCTCTTACTTTTAAGGACCTGTAAGGTGACGATTTTCATCGTTCCTCCCTCACACATGATTTTCTTTTTAGATTGAAAGGAAGCCCAAGAATTGCACCAGACCTTAGGAAGCTCTGCAGAAGCATTCAGATTGTAAGATTTGCTAACACAAACAACTTCTGTGACTTCAAGAGGTTCAGCCAGCATCAACACTTATGTTGAAGAAACTGCTTAAGAGCTCGGCTACTGCCCTGACCAATGTACACATGTGCCTTGCCCACAACTTTAAAGGCACATAACCTCTTCCCATCCCTCTGAAATTCAGCTGCAACACTGGGAAAAGAAAACCACCAGAAAGTCTGTAAGGCAGTTCACCAACAAAGAGAACCAGACGTGGCCAATGATAGGCAAACCGTCAAGTCAGAATTATCTACAGATTATACAGTCCATGTTCCCTTTTACTCCATATCTTACATTCACTCTCCTCCTGCTTCCTGTAACGAATTTACTATATACTCCATAGAAGCAATACCTTTTGTCTCCTTTTTATAAGCTGTTCCTTTCCCAAGTACTTTTCATTTCAACTGTCAAGTGCCCTGCTAAACAGCATAAAAAGAAGTTACATATACATCAAGTTTTGAGAGGATAACCCATGACATCCTTCATCCTTCAGAAACAGAGCTGTCTGTAAATGCAAGCAAGAGAAGTATTCACTCAGGCTTTCCATAACTTTAGATGCTTCATCTTCATGCTTTTATCTGATCTCTAGGATTCACCTGCCAACATCAAGTATCACAGGCTGTAAGACAAACAGAACTATAAGCAGTAAATTCATGTTCGTTCTCTTAAATATAGCTGTTTCTCGAAGGAAAATGTCACATTTATGACACTTGTCTTATCACAAAATATGTAACATAAATGTGATCACATGCCAAAGCACAAACTCTTTCTACTCTGGAGAATCACTTATATTCAATAAAAAGGGAAGCAGCTACTTAAGTGAAATCACATCTTGAGCTTGCTCTCCCAAACAAGTGCTTCAACATCACCTGACACCCAATGCTTTTCATTCCTTTGATTTTGGATTTAAGTTAGAGCAGTGACAGGAGCAGTGTTACAAACAGTCACTGCAGTAGCCACCGTACCTGGTAGCCATCAGGGACTACCCTGATGCTCCAATTCATTTACCAGTTGAAGGTAAGGCATGGAGAGGTTCTGCTATCCAGGGCACATTCCTCAGTGCTCCCCAGACCCAGAGATATCAATCAGTGTTTTGCCACAAGAGAAATACACTGGAAACAGGCTGTACTGTGGGACAGTAATTGGTAGCTGATACTGTGATGGACAGGATGGGAGTTGGTCATCTCCTCACAATTCTCCACTTCCCCAATGAAGGAAACTGTCCTTCCCACCTGATAGACCTGTTATCCAGGCCCCTAATGCAGCCTGAAAAGGCGCATTTTCTTGCAGAGGATCTGCCCTTGAAGGAAAGTAAATGTTCTTGGTGTATTAAAAATGTACCATTTATTCCTACACATCGAGATGGTCCACTTCCAAGCTGACTGCTTCTCATTCCTGTCGTACAGGAGTGCAGGAAATAAGGCCTTTAACCAGTTTTGCATTTTGCATAGCCTAAAAAGGCCCAGAAATACCATCTTTCAGCAAAACCATTGCTTGAAAGAGTTGGGAACAGAAGAAAAGTACACACAGATATTACCTCAAATCCAATCCAGTTTCAGTCCCTCAAGCTTTAAAGCATGACTTTGCCATACTGCTTTATTTCAGTTCATCTTTTAAACAGGATACTCGAGTTATTTGACTGACTTAAAAATAAGATACATCAAGCTTCAGCTTCCTCAGCAACAATCAGATTAGTGAAGGATCCTGAAAGGATAACTTCCACAGCAGAACTCCCCTGATGGGTCTCTTCACCTGCTTCTTCCTTTGCCATCATATGCACTGTAGCATTAACTTGTTTTACTTTGACAGCCCTGCTTTCTCAGCAACCTGCTAGCCAGCATCAACGAGAAAGGCTCCAAACCCATACTGTGAAAATACACAAAGTCAAATGTATTTCCCAAGGCTTAATAACAATTAGGGGAGAAATAGGTAAGATGACTTTTAAAAAAAAGCTTGCTTCTGATGTGTTCCCTGCAATGATCAAGAACTTAAACTTTGACTTATTTTCAACTCGCACTGAACTATTTGGATCAGGTCCATAAAAGGGATTCCCGTTTCCCACACTACACGGACATCCCTTTTTCTGCCTCACTTCTTCTTTCCTCCCCCTTTTAATGGGTAAAACACTGCACTTTTGATGCATGCCACTTATTATAAATTTAATTATACCCCCACCACAGCTTAAGGCTTTAAATCATGCAGCTGCAATGAGCTTACAAAAAGGAAGCTGAGGCAACTGCTACAGCAAAAGGTGGCACATTTGGAAAGAAACACACACTGAAAGAGAACACTGACAGAGGGAAAGCTGTGATTCCTTTTATACTGAAAAGCTCTACACAGTGTTTATACCTGATAAATGATTGCTTAAAAAACACTCTCCCCACACAAACACATACATTTTCCTTGCAGTCAGAACATGACTCCATTCACACCTTCGTGTATTTTGAATAAGCCCATCTAAAATAGCCACAAGCTTTCCCCACTCCAGTGGGGCAAAAGAGGAATTCAGTGGAAGTAATGGGCTTAGCAAGAAAAATCATCAGTTTACTCTGCATGCAATAAAACAGAAGCTGCAGGAAATCTTTTCAGCTTTGGCCTCAAGCTGGATGCACTGTTCAGCCAGCACTCTGAGGCTTTTGTTTTGCAGTACAAGTCAACAACTCACCCAGAACCACAGTACTGGTTACCAACAGCTGTATCATGCGTATTTTTTGTTATCCCACATTATTAGGACTAACAAGCATTCAGAGAGGAAGAAAAATGAAATTACTCTTTACAGTTAGGCTTTGAACAAATGCAAAACAAAACAATAACACTGCACAGAAGGAAACATTCGTTTTATATAGATTTATTTAATGCAGTCGGGGACTGTCCCTTTTCTTCTGTGTCAGCTGTGCAGGCACTGATAGCTGAGAGCCCCTTGTGCATAGAGACAATCGTCAACCTGAGTAACCAACACATGTAGTACCCAGAACCCAAACCCCACACAGGCTGGGGAGCTCCTAGCACATACTTACTTGACTCAAGAGGCTTGGATGAAGGCCTGAGCTAAATTTCTCCATCAGGATAGGGACAGATCACAGACCATACACACACCATAGAAACATACAGTTTCTACCTCAAAGAGCTTACAATCTAGCTGGGTTTTTTTTTGCTGCTGGACAAATTCAGGAGACAGGGAATGCCTGGGGTGCCTTGTGTTTCAAACTGATTAACGTGAGGGACTCGTTTCTGAAGACATGCACCTGCAAATTAAAGAGACACGACAGAAAACAATGGGAAGAACAACAATACGACAGTACTGCGGACTACTAACCAACACAAATGAAGAGACAACCTCTCAAGAGCCAGTATATTGTTAGTACTGTTACAGCCCAGTCAGCCTTAGCATCCACCTCTCCCACAGCACCAAGGCTGCCTGCCGGCATGGGTCAGACCACTTCTACCCTGACAGTTTTCCACAGCAAACTAAGGAGAAAGTCGATGGTCTCCTCCATGCTATTGAAAGGGCCTGTGAGAGAAGCAGCACAGGTGAGCACCAGTGCTACTGCTCCCAGGAGCATATCAGCAGCACCAAACCCCACGGCTGCTTGGGGCAGTAGAACTGCCTCCACGAGTACTGCCATGACGAAAGAAGCATGGGGAAAGTAGGGCTATTTCCCTGCAGAGACACAAGCCCAGAGGGGGAGCGGGCTGGGAAACCTCCCCCGGCTCCCCTCACAGCGCCGCAGGCAACAACCGGGCTGTAATGGAGCGAAGGGGTAAATCTTCCTCAGGCGACGGCTCCAAGAAGCAGCACCACATCCCCCGCGAAGTCAGAAGCTTCTGGAAGTTGCACTTCATTACGAGAGCGAACGGCGACCACCTCAAGCTAATGCCTACCGAGGGCCCAGCCCCTACCCTTCTTCCCCCGACAGCTGCCGGTACCCGCCGCGGCCCAGCCGCACCCTGCCCGACGGGACCCCCCGCCGCCAGCATCACCTTCATGCCGCGCCTCCCGGAGCACCGCCCGGCAGGGATGGATGGAGGGCGGGCGGGCGGCCGTCGGCTCCGTCCCCGTGTCCCCCGGCGCTGCTGCTCCGGCTCCTCCTGCCCGGTGTAAACACACAGCGGCGAGAAGAGGGGGTGGGCCGAGGGGGGGCAGCGCCATGGCAACCCCGGCCGGAAGAGGAAGCGCGGGGGTCAGGGGCCGCCATCTTGTCGGGGGTCGCTGGTGCGGCCGGTCAGTACGGTAGAGTGGGGTGCTCTGAGGGGCTCGGAGGTGAGCAGCACTGCCAGGCACCCTTAGTAACAAAGGTTTCCTGATGTTTGATGTTGAAGTGCTTTATAGGTTGTAACGCACTAGCCACCTCAGTTTTCCATTATATACCTAATAGGAGTGCAGCAAAGGGAGGTAAGACCCAGCCATAGCCAGGCAAGGAAGCGGTGTTTGACCAAGATGAGTTTGTTCTCTAGGCTCTGTCCTTGGTGCGTGCTGCTTGTTGTTTCATTGATTCTAGCCAAGAGCTGAGTTCTTGGAGGAATTGGGGCTTTCTGGCCTTCTCATGCTGTTCTCAACCAACATACCAGGTCTCCAGCCCCACAAGATGGGGATGCACCCACTGCTGCATCAGGGTGTGTTGTTTGGTGGCAAAGACATCATGGAATCATAGAATGGTCTGGTTTGGAAGGGACATCAAAGCTCATCCAGTTCCTTCTCGCTGCCACAGGCAGGGACATCTTCCACTAGAGCAGATTGCTCCAAGCCCCTGTGTGCAGCCTGACCTTGAGCACTGCTAGGGATGGGGCAGCCACAGCTTCTCTGGGCAGCCGGTGCCAGTGTGGAAAGGCTTTGGTTTGTGTTCTCATGTATTGCTTTAAAGCTACCATGGGGCACAATCACACACCTGCTAGCAAATGGTTTGATGCAGTGAGTGAAGCCAGACAAAACAAAAGGAAGGGTAGTTTGAAGTAATGATACCTTGAGCTGGGAGATAAAACAACATTAAGCAAATGGGAGTGATGGGAGTTCCATTTTCTCTGATTTAGTAGTAGTCTACAGGTGAATATTGAGTTAATACGTTGATAATGCAACTACTACTTGGCAAGTGTTTAAATCCAAAAGAGGAAATACTGCATTTATTCCCTTCTTTTTAGCCCTCAACTTAGAAACTTTACAATGACTTCTCTAAAGGATATGCCCTTGGCAGTCACATATGTCTTCTAAATCGTTCTTCAGTACAGCAGACCCTGTTTAATCAGAAACCATAACAGGAAAAATGTGCCACCTTAAAGGCTAGAAATGCCTTCACTCAGTGCACAGTGGAGGAAAAGTAGTTCATCTTTTTGCTGTTTCATACTGTTTTTTTCCAATGCACAGAACCACCTTGGAGAGCAGAGGTACAGTGGTACCCCCGGGGTAGTTTTCATTTTTCAGTTAAATAGGAAATTCTGGGTTGGGGGTTGGCCCTGGTACCCACTAAAGCTGCTCGATCACTCCCCTCCTCAGCTAGATGGGGAAGAGAAAATACAATGAAAGCCTTGTGGGTCAAGGTAAGGACAGGAAGAGATCATTCACTGATTACCATCACAGGCAAACCAGACCCAACTTTGATAAACTAATTTCCCCATCAAATCAGAGTCGGATAATGAGAAATAAATCTAAATCTTAGAAACACCTTTCCCACACACACACTCCCTTCTTCCTGGCCTTAGCTTCACTCCTGAATTCTCTACCTCCTCCTCTCCAGTGGTGCAAAGATGTGGGGAATGGGACTGTGGTCAGTTCATCACTGTTGTATCTGCTGTTCCTTCCTAAGGTGGAGGACTCTTCACGCTCTTGCCCTGCTCCAACATGGGGTTCCTCCCACTGGAGACAGTCCTCCATGAACTTCTACAATGTGAGTCCTTCCCATGGGCTGCAGTTCTTCATAAACTGCTCCAGTGTGGGTCCCCCACATGGTGCAGTCCTTCAGGAACAGACTGCTCCAGCCTGGGTCCCCTCAGGGTCACAAGTCCTGCAGCAAACCTGCTCCAATGCAGGCTTCTCTCTCCATGGGGCCACAGGTCCTGCCAGGAGCCTGCTCCAGCATGGGCTGCCCACAGGCTCACAGCCTGCTTTGGGCATCTCCCTGCTCTGGCATGGGGCTGCAGGTGGAATCTGCTCCAGCATGGACCTCCAAGGGCTGCAGGTGGAATCTGCTCCAGCATGGACCTCTATGGGCTGCAGGTGGAATCTGCTCCAGCATGGACCTCCATGGACTGCAGCCACACAGCCACAGGAAAATCTCTGCTCCGGAGCCCAGAGCACCACCTGCACTGAACTTGATATCTGCAGAGCTGTTTCTCTCACATACTGTCACTCTTCTCTCTGGCTGCAGTTTCCATTTCCATATATTTCCCCCCCCCCCCCCCCCCCCCCCGCTTACACCCCCGCATCTTAACTGTGCTATCTCTAAGGTGCTGCCAGCATCACTGATGGGCTCTGCCTTGGCCAGCCACAGGTCTCTCTTGGAGCCAATCTTGTAGATGAAAAGGAAGAGATTTTGATGTTTCTGAATAAACTATTACACTCATGTTTAAAATAGATTTGGTGACCATAAACTATTAAAATTGGTACTTGTAACAGTACTGGCTGCACAAATTAATGCAAGCACTGCAAGATTTGAGAGCATCTGAAATTAAAATAAGGAAATCTTTTTCTACTGATGTCTTTTCAGTATTTATATATGCTATAATCAATATCTATATATGCTATGAATGCTATATAATAAATCTGTTTAATCAGATCTGTTTAATAAAATACTTTATAATAGGGGTAATGTTGCACATTAAAACATACTCATGACTAAACACTGATGCTGCATCATTTGGTAATAAGAGAGGATTGAGACTATACAGCCCAAGCAATATTCCTGGTATATCTGCATGTCTTAAGCCTTACTGAGAGCAGAATGAAAAGTTGGCAAGGGGAACACAGATTTAACTAGCTGTTTTCACCATCTGAGCTGAAAGGCAAAATAAAAAGATCAGACACTGTGAAATGTTCATTAAAATCTCAAACTTATTTCTACCTTACAGATAACAACTGTTAAGAATAAGTTTAACTCTCAAAGCTATTCTTCTCAGCTCAAGAGATCTGACATTTCTGGTCTAGGGTTCATTGTTTCTTCAGGTTTTGGGCTTATAGTCACATCCCATGTATGCATGAAGAGACAGCATCATAGCTCCACCATGAAGTACCAAGAAAGCTTCAGAGGTATTTGCAGAACAGTGAGATAAACTATGCCACTGGCAAACCTTCAGAACTTGAGAGACCCTATTCTGCATCTCAGCTGCAGGTCACTGTAAGCTTCCTCATTGATGTGAGAGCAAAATAAAGGTGTTGACAGATTTGTCTCTTGTAACCAGCTTTTACTATTGGTGATTCTAATACTACGTTCTCCTTTCTTACCATAAACACTAAAAATAAGCTAGAAAGCTACTTAGTTTTGACCTTTGCTTTCATAATGATTTTTATTCCCACTTCCCCCGCCCATTTGGTGGTGTTACATTACTGACACACTTGGGCATGTTAAATATACTATTCTTACAGGAGAGCCCTAAGCAAGACTATAAAGATGTGATTTATTCAATACTGAGAATAGCAGTAATAGAAAGAAAAAATATATCAGCCCTCTTACTAAGCTGAAATCATCTAACGCTCAAGTAGGTGTATCAAAAGAGCTCTGTACATGTTGCTGGTTTAGATTACAAATGGTACTTTGGCTTCAGTCTGGGGGATTTTTTCCCCTCTTATTGGGAAACTTCTTATATAAAATCCTTTTCACATCTCTTTAATATAGATCCTTCTGCACTGGGATACAGCACTTACCCATTACCTTCTGGAGCTGTACTCTCATCAGTCTGCCCGTTTCTCAGTGCAAATGTTTTTTTGCTCAATTATGTAAAATCCTGAACTTTAAATATCAGCTTGGCTTATTGTGTCAGTATTTGTGGTTCTTAGTTGTTTCTTTAAGGTTCTTTGAAAGAACACTCTTAAATGAGGCTAGCTGCTTAATGCCTGTGACAGAGCCTTTCACAAACTTACAGGGCAAGATAAATATAGCAAACCTGATGTGAAGAGACACTGAACCATGACCATGGTCAGTTTGTTCTCAGAGCACCAAGAAAGAATGAGTTTCCATTACACTGTGGCAGGCAGTTTTTCATGGTGTTTACATAAAATGGCCAAAGCATTTCCACCAACAGATATTGGCATTTTCTAGAAGGATTTTTTTACAAAATGGGTTGCATCAGAAAAGGCATATTGTTGGCAACAAAGGATCCTTGGAGCCTGATTTTTCACCTGCCATGCATCTTATACATTGCACATCCCTGCGGATACTGTCCACAGTAGGTCGAAACCGCTGCCACCTGGAAGGATGGCATAAATGAGAAAGTAAGAATAGCCGTTATAGAAGCATAATAGTTGCACCTCCTGCTCATTAGATAAGTTATAGGAGCATTCAGAGAATAACATCCTTTCATCACTGAAGTCATACAAAATTCCTACTAATTTCCATAGGGCTAATCTGCTGCTTCAGTTTGACAGCAGTAATCAGGTACCCCATCTGTTTAATTCTCAGACTGGGCAAGAACTTCATTTTGTCTGAAGTTCACCTTTTCACCCTTTTTCGATTAAAATGTGTTCTTTGAGAATGAAGGTACCAGTTTCAGTTTATTTTTCTAATTTAATAAAAGTAGTCCCTTTGTTCCTATAGTATGTGATTAGCTTTGTATCACTGAGCAACATAAACTAACAAGGTTTGAAAGCATTTTCATACCAAATAAACTGTGAAAGCCCCTATGTTTGTATTCCCAAAAATTAAAACACAGATGAGATTAATTGAAAAATCCAGCCTTGAAAGCAACTGGAAGCTCCATTTCATAAAAGGCCACATATTTGGCAATGAAAGCAGGTTTTGATAATTTTAATGAGGGAAAGAAAGTGAAAAAGAAAGCGAGTTTGAACTTCTAGGTTCACTTAAAGCTTATGTATTTCATACGCTTTCAGCTGTGGAGCACGAAGGCAACTTATGTTTCACATAGCCTTCAAAGTCCTGCAACAGAAAACTCTCTCTGCCAAAATGCCAGGATACGTAACTGGATTCACATATGGGCTTCCCAGACCTCGAAAATGTTCAGATTCATTTTTACTTTGAACTCATGCCAAAGACTCTGAACTGCACAGACAGCAAAGCTCTGCTAGTAGGTTCTGCTGACATTTGGAATCACCAGTGATTTGTTCTCAGGATGCCAGAACAAGGCTGTAGATAATACTTCACCCCTATCATGAGCCATAGAATTCATATGGGGGTGTCTCTTGACTTTTAAAGTTTGGGGTTTTTTTCTACCTATGCAGGCAGTATAATTTTTTTATAGGAAGGAAGCATTGACATGATAATGCTTGCAAAGTGACAGTGCTTCTGAACAAAATCTTCCTATAATCCATTTTATGATCTCCTCTCCCTAAAGTTTCTTCTCAACAGGAATGAGAAGCCAGCTAGCACCCTCCATGCTCAGGATCTGTGATCCAAAAGAATATTAGTAGCACTGAACTGTGATAATTTTATTCCAGTGTAAGTTGTACCTTACAGTGTCAAGGCTTAGTTAAATATTGGCCTGACAGTACTGGACATTTATAAATTATTAACTGGAGCATCACTCCCTCTACTTGCTGTTAGTGGTGGGCAAGGGAGGGAAATAACAGCACGATGCACTGCAGCAGACTCGGAGTATTAGCTGTGGCTTCCACTCAGTGTTGGTGAAGCTTTGCTTCTTCTGTAACCAGCCCTGTAGCTCCTTCTGCATTGAGTGTCTGCTCCCTGAGATTCCAAGGATTCTTGTCTCACAGCCTGTTTCTGCTAGGCTGAATTGCATCCCAATAGAAAGCCCTACCTACAGAGGTGTCTACCACTACATTTAAGACACTTGTCAGCATTTATAAACGTGCATCTTGATTAAGCATAGTCACATGGCTTTATGAAAATTGTGCTGCAAAAGCAGACTGGTGTCCTAAAGTAGCTGCTGTAAGAGGAGATTCATTTGGTGTTACCAGTACTGGCAGTGGATTCTTCTCTCAGATCGTTAGGCTTGGTGGGACCATTGCACAGGATGACATCTTGACTTGTATCTGGTTTTAGATTGCACAACAGGAAAGGACTGCATAAGTATTTCTCCTAATGACAGGTAGGTTCCAGTATACTGATTGCATTACTGTTTGATCAATAAATTAGTTGTATAAAAATTAATACTCCTAGAGAGAGTAACAGCAGTGGCTTGTTTCTCTGCTGGGCACTGTGTGAACTCTTCTAAGCTCTACGGGTATATTTGGGGGTGTAAACTATTTCCAGTGGTTGCTCACTACAGTTTTAGCCACATGCTCCTGTCCTGACATAGTACCCTCTTAGTGCTTCTACCAGGTCATTTTTCCAACCTGATCACTGATCCACAAAGCATCCACTGCCCTGCATTAGACCCATATTAATGCTCTGGAGTAGTGGCAATGCTGTTGATCTACCTTGTGAAACAGGCAGGGGCAACTACCTGTCAATCTGCAGTGAAAAGAGAAATGTCAGTGTCACTGGGTTGATGGAGTAACTGGCAGAGACACTTCTCACACAGGCACACTGTAGCTTTAAATACTACTTACATTCCACAGCTTCTGCTTAAAATAGGTTGCTACTGAGAAAAGCTGACAATACACCAAATATTGATGGCCAAGTCCAATATCTAGGCAAAAAAAATCTGATATAACCCAGAGAACACCCACTGAAGCAGGTCTGTGTTCAAGCTGCCTATTAGGTCAGGCTATTGCAGATGTCAGCACTGGAATGGTGTCTAGTTCCAGAGGGCCTTGAACACTTCAAACCAACTATTTGTAATCACAGAATTCCTGCTACTAAGTAACATTCCCTTAGTTGGTGTAATACGCAATCCACACACGGCTTTTGCAGGCAGCACAGATACTACCATAGATGACCAACTCCCTTTTTATAGGTTAGGTTTAGAGCAAGCTACAGTCTTTGGTTGACAAATGAACTCTAGAGGATATTCCCTCGTTGTTTAGGTGCTGGTCTCACTTTAGTAAGAACAGATACTTCCAGATAATGACTTGGAGCAAAAGCTGCATGAAAGGGGTATAATTCACCATGAATTAAACCAGGCACTGGGGATGCTGTGTGAACAGGAATGATGGGGGCATGCATAGTTAAAAATGCCTGGCAGTACAGCAGTCAAAGGATGTGCTGCCTTATATTTATAAATAATTGAAGTTGCACACAAAGTGGGTGACAACCATGCTTCAGAGCTGAAGATACAATACATAACCACTGTTCTGACAGAAATCCAGCTCTATCTCAAACCCAACTCACAGCAGTGGATTAAGAGGGGTAGGGGAAGGAGATTCCTATCTTATCCTCACCACAAAACCACACAGAAGTACTTTGCAGACTGTTTGAATTCCTATTACAGGTCTTACACACTCTTAAAAATCCATTGCAGGGCAAACATTTATTGTTTGTATGCTTATATGCTTGCAAGAGACAGTGTCCATATGCAAAACTGTGCTTCTGCATTTATGCATGCATATGGGGATTAGCATGTAGAATTAGTTCTTTTTCTAATCCTAGTGAAATGTGGTAGGACCATTAATGCCAAGAAAGGGAACTTTCATCTCCTTCATACCCTTCATATTATTCTTCACTGATGGGCTGTGCCTCAGTAATTATAGCTCTAGAAGGGAAGAAGTTGACCTGGGCTTATTGTAGAGCTACCATGGAGAGAGGATATTAGCATTGCCATGGAGATGAAAGCACAGGCAAGTCATATGGATTCTAGTAACTGCTGAAAAATATATGAACTATTTAAAAAGCAAAATGTTTAAGGTGTGAGGTCTCAGTTCTTCACTCCATCCAAGGAAAATATGAACTTTGCATAGCAGAACTGTAAAAGATGCCGTGGCAATCCCACAGCTAGCAGACAGCCTTCCTGAAGCACAGGCTCAGATACAAGAGATTCCTATTCTGTCACCTCTTCCTCCTTTCCTTGCTTTAGTTTTACTGTTCATGAGGTATCCAGATCTTCAGGTGATGGAGACAACCATGTACCCTTATGTAGCTGTTTCATCCCCTTTTCAGTCTCCAGGAGAAAGGCAGTGACCAACTGAAATCAGCTGCTGTTCGTAAACATCAGAGAGGCAAGAAGAGGAAGTGTGGGCATGGATAACACACTAGAGAGCTGTACCTCCCCACAGATCCCACCAAGCTATTAGGAAATTAGACAGCAGTAGGTGCACAGGTTGAATCCAGCATTACTCCAGAATGCAGCTGGAGATTATTTCTTGCACCAACATAAGCAATAGGGCTGCTTGCATGACACAGCCCCAGCATGGAAACCACTCTCAAGCAGCTCATCAACAACATGCAGTTGAAAAGCCACAGTTCAGAGGTTTCTGAGATAATGCAACTCTAATCTTTTATTTGCTGCTATTATCAAATCTCAGCAATGTAAAACTGAACTCAGTCAAACTGCTACACATCTAACTCCTGGGAGTCTCCAGGATTAAGGTTATAATGTGTATATCTCCTAGACATGTTGTAAGCACATCAAGTTTCAAAAGCAAACAGAGCTGGAAAATACCTGTGCAAAAGCATTTTTCAGATAGTCATGATAAATTGAAGAAATAGTGCTGATTGTTAAATGCATTGCTTTTTCTCCTGTGAATTATAACCAGCTGATACTCACAGTTTGGTATTTGAAGTATTTCTGGCTGGAAACTTCACATTTCAGATGAGATATAAAGTTAGAGCCTCTACTATTTATTTTCATGAAAGCTTTCCTAGTACATGATGTCAGGTCTTAAGCTGTAGAAAACATACACATCCCAAAACCCAGGAAGGACAATGTGCCTATACTAGTGCCTAAATTTCTCTTCTTTGTTTTTGCAAAGAACATTATGATTCTCCACAGGGGCAAGAAAACTGTCCCCATGTTGCCCCATTCCTCCAGCACATCTGGAAATACACATCCCTCTTGCAGAGCATAAATCACTTTGCTCTTTGACCATTTATACCTTTTCATCTCCATTCTGGGCACTTCAGCTCTGTTTCAACAACATAATATTTCTGTAGGAGGTGGAAGATAGGAACACACACAGACCACAGAAGAAAAAGGCCTCACAAGCTGCTTTTTTCTAATTGGAAATCCAGAAATTTAACTTAAGACAACCTAGACTGCCCTTTTCAACACTGCCCTTCACAGCTTAGTACCCTCAACCTTTCTCATTTCAGAACAGAAAACCTTATCACTATAGCATTGTAGAATAGTATCCCCTCAGGTAAAATAGTGCTCTAAAAGTCAGCAACAGTGGCCAGAAAATAGCTATTTTAGTAACAATGATGCATTACCTACCCAGCCTCAAGCTGAGCTTCTTGTTACAATCCATATTCATCACAAATCCATTTGGGTTTTTTGGGTATTAGCAATGTTTCCTTAGACTGCAGCTTCTCCCATGAACCTCCAGTAAGCCACCATTATTACCTCATGAGTCAAAAAAATCTACTTTGAGAACAGCATTCTAACAATAACACATTTCTAATAGGAAAAGGAAATGAATTTTAAGTTAAAAAAAGCTAACCAAAGACATTAATACCTGTAGAAGCTGGACTAAGTGGCTTTAACATGTCCTTGCAGCCTGTCACTCGTATACACTTATATACCATCCTATACTAAGTATCCATAATGCTTGTTTTGTGCTGACAGACATCACTGCACACACTCTATTGTGACTGAGAATTCCCAGTACTAAAACAACAATTATTTAGTTCCTTACACAGGTGGCACAATCCTCTTCTATCACATGGGAAAATGCTGTACAGAAGACCCCTTTCCTCTGTTAACTCTGCACTACCCAGTATCACAGCAACTATCACCTGCAGTCCTTGGGACTGGAGGTAAAATACTTCAGTAATAAGCATAAAAACATTAAGCACAGAAATACTGATTCTAACAAATCTTCTCCTGTGGAAAGCTAGGCAACTCCTTTCTCAAAGGTAGATCCTTAACCTCTCTGAGGGTTGCAGGTATTAAGTACTTCTGGGAACTAGCACACCTGTTTCACATCCTAAATGTGGCAGAAGGTGCATCTCTTTAGCAATCAGCTTAATTTCATGTCTAAAACAGAGGTAATAGCACCCAACTGCTTTGAAAGCACTTGCCAGAGAACATTTGAAGACCGGAGGCTCTGTTCCTTTGCCAGGAAAGAGTAGAAATCCCTATAGGGAGGGATGGCATGGGACTCCTGCTTTCTAGTTCACCTTCTGCTACTGAGACATCCTGGATGCACTTGTTCATGAGCCAGCATCTGAATTCCTTTATTCATGAAATGTGGCTAAACATCCCAGTTTTTAGTATGTCATTATATTTTCAAAATACTGTGAATAAGGCATGCTAAGAAAGTACTGAACATTATTACCTGCTTGTACATTTTTCATGTCATTTTTTAGCCTAGCAGCTTATATTCCCAAGACATGTGCTGTCCCTACAAACACACAGAGAAATCAAACCTATTCTATTTCTGAAGCTTCATCCTGACAGGTTTATGAAAGAACTGTTGGATCTTACCCAATTGCCTGATGCTTCCCTATTAAGAAATTTCACCTCAAAGTAGTGTCTTGTGTATAGAACCAGTTTTGTTTCTTACAAGGTTTGAGGTTTCTTTCCCTGAAAACTGCTGCTGCATGGATATGTTATGCATACATAGAATCACAGAATCATAGAATAGTTAGGGTTGGAAAGGACCTTAGGATCATCTAGTTCCAACCCCCCTGCCATGGGCAGCGACACCTCACACTAAACCATGGCACCCAAGGCTTCATCCAACCTGGCCTTGAACACTGCCAGGGATGGAGCATGTTTGTATGAAGTCTAAATTCTGGTTGCACAGAAAGACCTGAAAAACACACAGTTGTAATGTGGCACTTTAAAAAGTGCCTAAAAGCAAAAAAATGAGCTAAAAGGAACAACTAAAAGGATAAAAACTTAGAAACTTAAAGAAAATATTACTGACATAGAAATAAAATGTATACTAGACATTGTGTAAAGAGCAATCATGCTTAGATGTGGAAACAGCAGAAATGAAGAGTGGAAGTCATCTGGTGAAAATAAAGATCAATGTAAATTCTGCCAAGTGGCAACATGGGTAAAAAGATACATCTTTTTAAATTGGAAATCTGTCAAAATTATTGGAATCAGTGGAAAAGCAAGATGTAAAAATAAAGTTACTGCAGAAAAAGCCGTTCATCCCTTAGGCCAACATGTGTTATGGAGCAGCACAGGGATGTTCCTGATAAGATCATTCCTTACAGCGGTTGACCTGAGGAAATCTCAGATTCAGGAAGGATGTCTCAGAGAAAATATCATTGTTGAGAAGAAAGGGGTTTAGCACAAATCAGTGCAACAAACAGTACTGACTAGTTAGCAGGTGACGCTCATCCAGGAGTTCAGAGGCAGCTCATGTTTGAAACGGCTCAGCTACTGAGTGAGCTTAGTAAGTGTCACTTAAATCACTGTAGTGTCAGAGCTGGGGGAAAATGCAATCAAACTCAAAGAAGGATCCGGGTGAGTGATTGGGTTTCTTCCATACCCAGCATTGGAAGAAATATATAATGAAAATGGAAGAGGTAGACTAAGCGATAAACATCATGTATAGGGGCTGAGTCAGTTACAGTCTCCTAGAGGCCTCTGAAGAAGCCCATGATGATCCAGCTGGTTACCCAGTGGATATAGTTATCTAAGCTGCAGTTGTGTTCACTTAGACAGTACAGGGACTGAGGAAGTGCAACGCATTGTAGCTTTTAGGGATGGAGGGTGCCAACAGACCTTAATAGCTCCTGAGTGGCCTCACCTGGGGTCTCTACCCGCGGCTTCTGCCCATTGGCCCAGGGCCTCTATTTCAGCTCTGGCATTACATTTTCTTCTTGTTGGGGCTGTGTTGTAGGACCATGTTCCTTTGGTTTGGTCTTGGTTTTCTTGCTGGACCTCAAGCCTATGTTGTAGTCTTGGTTGTGCCTTCAGCTTTTGGATGGGCACTGAATGTGATTCAACACCTCATCAACACACTGTGCTGTGCTTACAGTTTCTAGAACCCTGCTTACAGAGTAGCCTTTTTCTGCTGCTTCTCTCTGATCCATTTGTCTTGGTTCCCTTCCAAGGCAAGCCAGGGAAAGGAGCAATGACCTCTGTTGTAAAGTGGAGCTAAGGCAGACCCAGAAGAGTGTTTGGGTTCTGCAGTATAAGCTTTCTAAAAGCTTTTAGGAGGACTCATTAATAAAAGATATTTTAAGGCCTAAAAATCTTTTAGGGGGAAAATAGTGCAGGTAAAGGACTCATTTTCCTAATGAGCCATCAGAACATATCAGAAACCTATTGTGGCATCTGTGTGTATAATCTAAAAGTATCTGGAGGAGGTGAATAGTGAAGCAACAAGCTGCAGATGCTAAAGCAGTCTTGAGATGATTTAGGCTAAAACTGGTGCATTGCTTCCTGGCATGCATTACAGGACAGACTCTTCACGCTTGCAAGCATTTTCTGCAGGAAGCAGTTACTGGTCTGTACTGTGCAGAGAGGGATCAAAGGAATGAACAGGCTGTGAGTGGTGATGGGGAGTTCCTCACTCTTTCTGGAAGCATGTCCCACTTGCACAAATGGCAAACCACTAGAGAGCAGCATTATATCAGGACTTCTGTTGTGTGCTTGTAAATAAAACAATACATTAGCGTGATGTTTGCAATCAGATAATGGTTTCACATCAGATTTTATCAGAACAGGGAACCTGCAGACCAACCAGTCCCATCTGGCCCACCCTATGGGTATTTTGATACTCAAATACTGAAACTAACCTTTGCAGCTTGTCTCCATGAACCCAACTTTTCCTATACATCGAGTTAAAAAAATAGTGAAGTTCTTTTCAGCCTACAACTACTGCAAATCAGACAAAAACAAGTTGGATGTAAAAGCTTCAGCTAATTCTTGTCTCTAGCCATCATCTTTGGTGAAGGCTCACTGATGCCTGTAGTTATCTCCAATGCAGAGTCTTTGGAGCTACAATTCTCCTTTCTAACATTCCAACACTGGAAGGGTAGAAGACAAGTGGTGGTAAAATAGCAGAGATCACACTACTGCAGGAGTGGTTTAGGAGGGACAGAGTCCAAACATACACTGGCTTCAGACTAATTTTAACATATCTCAGTATTTACGCCAGAGATTTTGTCTTTTAAAGCCTGAATCTTTCATTTAAATAAAAATGCACCTAAAATGTGGAAACAAGTCAATATGTGCTATGGCAGAAGATACTCTAACTTACACTAAACTCAACTAATTACATGAAAATAATTAGTCTTAGACTGATTAGACTTAGCATTCAAGTCTTCATGTATCAAGCATATGCTATGATACCTTTTCTATGAAAGGTTTGCTTTTGCCGCCTGGTAACTTGAACAAAGTAAGGACTTATAAAAGAAAATAATTTTTTTTTGTGATTTTTGCCCTTTTCTGAAAAAGCCAAAACACTTTTTTCACACTCGATCAAAGTCAGTGATTTAATTATTCTGAACCGATTTACTGACTGGCAACTGAACAGCAGGAAAACTCATTTTCTTCTCTCAACCAGTAAATAATGAGGCATGACTTGTATGCGTTCACTAATCCTAGCATCCTGAAGGACACAATACCTGTAATCAGATAATGTAAATAACATAAACAGAAAGGAAGTGGTGTACATGGTTTTATCTTTTAACTCTTTTTATTTAGCCTGTTGCAGTGTAGTGTAATAGTTTCATTGAATGGCTACAAAGTTATTTGAAACTGCTCTTCAGCAGAAGCTGATTTCTGTCTAAATGCAGCATAAAACAAAACAGGTCTAAAAAGGAATTGTCACATACTTTCTGTTATTATGACTTAACAAGTTAGGACTCTTGATGTAGTAAGAACTGGGCTGTTTAAGCATGTAGAGATAACTGAATCCTCCTGAAAAGTAGTAACTTTCTTAAGGTGAATACACACCTGAGTTAAGCCAACTGCTTGTTCACCAGGAATTGTCTGCATAATTGTCTGAGAAACTGAGCATCAGAGTGGTGCTCCACTAGATCCTTACCCAATCACATGGCCTTTCACTCACCTGAACTTTGTTTTCCTTGAGGTTCATACACTCTAATGCTTTAGCCAGGGAAAGTGCCCTCTATATGTTTCTCATTATGGAAAGATCATTGGACTGATATTCCTGTTGTTTCTGATGTTACCTGTTACAGATACAGAGCTAGGGAAAAATCTGTGCTTAAGCACTAACAGATTTTTGGTCTTTCTACCTTTGTCATTTAATCTTATGCCAAGAAGGACTTTGATTACAGAGTGAAAGAAGTGCTCATTCTCTGCCATAGAATGAAAGTGAAACTAAGGAACCATTACTAAGGATGTGATAAACATAGTATTACAAATAGTAACAAAGAGCAGTGACAAAATACCTGGCAGATCAAGGACAGTGTGGCTAAGAATGAGAAATGACAAAAGACAGTGTAAGAAAAGGCAAACAGGAGAAAGAATGTAAGTTACAGCTGTGTGATCAGATTACTTAGATAGATAATAAACTGAGACCTGAACATTATTCTGCTGAAATATTAAAGCAGATAATGTAGATAAAGAGCATTGAAAAGGAAATTTGCATTGAAGAGACAACTTCTGATAATGTGTTATCAGATGATGTGAGGCTTTGGTCTATTAATTAGACTTGAAAAATACCCAATTCTTTCTGGCAGTCAGGAAAATGAATTAAACCATGTGATAAATCTCCTGACTCAAGGAATGGATATGTAAAACCGCATGGCAGAACTTCAGAGGGCCATTCCATCCCTCCTTGCTGCACACCTGGAGTGACCCACCTCCAGGCTCTGCACAGTGATCTGGTCTTGTTCTCTTGTTTTTATTGTCTTCTGCTGTCTCCCCTGTCACTTATGATGTGCAGCAGCAGAAATGTCCTCTTGTGATTTCCCCTGTCTTTCTTCTGAATTGTGAATAGATATAGAGGTTGCTCAGAACTGCATGGGAGGAGCTCTGGTTACCAATGTAACAAACTTCTGAACTTCAGCTTCCTATCAGCCAAAGCAAAAGGAGTTCTTTACATCTGCTTCTCATTATTGCAGTATAATCTACATGGAAATTATTGCTGTAGATGAATTGTGAAAGTCACAAAGATGTGGAATATTTTAGAAAGTTCAGCAACAAACTCTCAGTAGGGTAAAATGAAGATATTGGTAGCAAAGCTTTACAGAATATCAGCTAAAAGTTTGCTAGCAAAGTACTCCTTAAAAACAGAGGACCAGCCCATACATCTATCTGGAAAGAAGCTGTCTGGCATCTTAATCTGCTCTGAACCACATAGATTCCCCTGAATTTTGCCTTTACAGGCAATTCCAAAGGTTTGCTTGCTTGCTTCTTAAAGACCTGACACAGCAAATCCTTATGATTTTCTATAGCACCAAAGTATTTGTGCAGGGGCTGAAGGTGGGAGGAAAAAGCAACACTTGCCTGCTTATGGTGGTATTCATGTGTCTTCAACATGAATATTCCCATTGCATGGCTTCCTTTGACAGTGTGGGTTTTTAGGATTTAGTCTGCCTTTGTAGGCTTGTTTCTATTCATGGGCATCAAAGGAAGAAGAGCTTCCCAGGTGGGAAGCCAAAACTCTGGGAGCTGATGGTTTTATTTATTTGTAGGCTTCTGAAAGACACACAATCACTGCCAGTGGTGGTTAGATTGCAAGATATGTTACAGGAAAAACAATTTCAACCAACAATCAGACTCATCTCTGGCTCCAACTGATTTCCACTGCTCCTGGCCAGCAATGCCTGGCTCAAAGCTGTACATAGAAGGGACAGGCAGGTGGCTGCTAGTAGCAAGCTGAGTTTCTAGGACAGGTAGTCAGTGTGGATGGATCAAAGAATTTCTTAACACTGAGTTTTGCTGCAAACAGATTGCTGCCACATATCCTGTCGCTTGCTCAGCATAAAGGGGTCCTGCAGCAGCTCATGGGTTCTTCTTAGAATTCAAGATGAGTCACTTTAAGGTTGCTGGGTTTTCTTTCCTATTGCTCCACTTCCTCTCTTTTCTGAAGATAAATAAGAAATGAGAGCCTGGAAATTCTCTTGAGAGGTCCTGCAGCTTGTTTGTTTTGTGAAAATACTTCTTGTTATCTTATTTTGTTACACTTGTTAACCACAGCAGCAGCTTTCCCATAAAACTTGCCCCAAGTAAACTAGCCACAGCTTTGAGAACAGAGCTGCAGAGCAGAGAAGATCATCTCGGAAACATGAAGATGAAGTACTTTCTTCTGCCAACTCATTTTGCATTTCTCTATAGCTTTGCACTGAGTAAACCTGTCCAGGTGTGTCCCTGCTTGCAGATGCTGAGAATTTACATTGCTGCTGCTGAGTTGCTCTATCTTAAAATTAGTTACAAGCTTTTGCTGCTGTGATTCTACATAATAGAAGTTTTATGCTATGGAAATAAGAACTTATTAAAATGTGTTTTTTTCCAGAAAGCTACAAGAAACAGTGACTTAGGTGAGTTTGATTGTAATTAATATATCAATAACTGTAGGCTTTGGTGGGGCTGCTTCTCTGGATCTCGTGCTCATTATTCAGTATGTTTTTCTCTATGAAGTTATTTTCCAGCGTCAGTAGAAAACAAGTCACAGAACTCAGATGTGTTTTAAAGTCACATTCTGTGTGATTATTTATGCTGTCATGATATAGCAATTAAGAAGACTTACTGAGCTATTGCTACATAAAATGTTCTTTCATATGCAGCCTCAGCAAATCAGAATACTTTTCACTTTGATTTTTCCTATGTAATGTAAGGCACTTCCCTGTCTGCTGTACCTAAGACTATTGTACATTTTGTACATGCCTCTTGTCTGTGAAATGTATTCCAAGTATTTTGGAGTTAGAACTGAGGAGCATGTCATGTTAAATTAACAGTTAACCTGGAAATTAATATCTTGCATGAACTCAATATGCATGATAAAAATAGTCATTTCTTTTGTATGATTCATCCCATTTCTGCAGAGGTCAGTTATGATTTTCTTTAATTCCACAAGCTCTAGTGAAGAGAGCAATGACTTAGAATACTTATCCTTCCACTCTCAAGGCTCCCAAAGCTTCTTAAGCTGAAGTATATTTAGTCATGACTTTGATTACAGCTGCACTATGACATCTATATTAATATTAATCTCTTCTATCCAGGAAGCAAGGCAGACTTAACTAGTCTTAGCATACTGTGAATGCTCCATTCACTTGGTTTTAATGTACTAATCCTTTTTCACATTATTGGGAAATGAACTTCAGTAAAAGAAATTTCCAAAGGCACAGGAACTTAGTTACTGGATGCCTCTCATCTCCCTTCTGCACATCTATTTGCCTTCTCAGTGCCTCGTGTGATCATTATTTTCTTCATCAGGCAGTGAAATAGCTGTGTATGAAGGAGACATCCTCCTGCGAAGAGGACGACGCAGTGCAATTAACTGTGAGAGCTGTTTATGGCCCAAATCACAGGATGGACTTGTCAAGGTCCCAGTTAACATCTCTTCTGATTTCTGTGAGTGTATGCAAATGGCTGCTGTGATTTTCTCTCTGTTCCTTTGTGTTTGGGTGGCATGCACCAAAAGCAAACTTTGTTCAAATGAGGATTTATGGACATGTTTCTTCTGCAAATCTGCTAGCCCTGTGGTAGCCTGGCTAAGAATTCAGGACAATGTGTGGTTACTTGAGCAGTAGTTGTTACATAAATACCAGCTAATTTTAGCTCGTTCCTGTTGGCTACAATGCACTTTGATACTTAGCAAGCACAGTGTTCACATTATGAAAGTAATTTGATTCAAAATTACCCCTAGGAATGCTTTTTTAACACACAGATTTGCTTTCAAATCTTCCATAGGTATATCCCACACTAGAAATCCTGTAGAGGCAAAAAGGGAGAAAAAATCCTTGGAGATACTTTTTCTCTTACTATTTCCCACTAGCCAATCAATAGCTCTGTTCTGTGCAAAAGGCTGCAGGACCAGTACCTTCATCTAGAAAACTTCATATGGGCTGTGCAGCTCTTCCACCTCTCCCCTGCTGAGGCTTCCATACAGACTCTTCATAAATGAGCGTACCTTGAGAGAAAAATGCATGGAAGTGGGAAAAAAAGCCTGTGCCTGATTCCCATTCCTATATTATCATTTGAGCTGAGGAAAGTGTTATCCAGGCTGTTCCTCTGCCCATGGGCTTTCAGAACTGCAGCATACACTCTTGTGGTTAGGTAAGGGTCATTTAATCTACCTCCCTCTCTTCAGACTTTAAAGATGAGGAAATTGAGATGCAAATCAGTTGCAGATAACTGACTAAGCCAAAAGAGGCCAAAATGTTCCAAATTAGATAAACATTCTAATTTTATTTGGTCCCTGAATAGAAACACTGTGATCTTCAGAGCCTCTGAATACCGGCTGTCTCAAGTGATTCCAAGGGCTGTGTGGATGTTTCTTATAAACAAAACAGGTTTTTTAGTGCTTAGCTGCAGGCAGATGGCTCAATTGGGTTACTGTAATCCAACTATCTGTATCTGAAACTCTCATATTTGTATTGTAATGGAAGAAACAATGCCAGTCTTGCTTTCTGTCAGCTGTCTCTTATAGAATATGCAGAAGGACCAGCCATAATTCTTACATCTCCCTTTACAATCAACTTGGAGATTTCTCAAGGCTTTTTGCCATTTTCCTTATTCTATTTGTCTGATAAAAAGCTAATGAGTCCTGTAAAGTTTTAAAGCACCCCATCAGTACCCCTTCTTGATTAACCAAAAAAGCATTCTCCTGGCCTCTTTCTCTTTCTAGCCATGACAGAGAGGTCTTGGATTGCTGATGCTCTGCAAGAGATCTCCACGCTGACCTGTGTGCAGTTTGTAAACCGCACTACAGAAAAGGACTATGTGTATGTTGAACGTGGGCAGAGGTAAGCTCCCAATCTCCCAGGAGTGAAAGCACTCAAAAGGTCTTTCAGCTGTTTTTCTGGTTTGAGTTGGATTTAAGTAATTGCCCTTTTTCAACCTAGGAGTCAAGATTCAGAGAGCAGGTGCAGTTTCTCATTTTTCCTTAGACATACTGGCAGTTACATCAGTTAATGGACTGCAGGAATAAATGTATGTGTGGACTTAATGGGCTATAATTCAAAATGAGATCTTTTCCTTAATTGTTGTAAAAAAGTATTACAGTTGTTTCAGGTTCTTTGCTTAACTACTTAAACTGCTTCGTTTAATCATATCATATAGCCTTCATATAAATATGATATCATATATCATTCAAATAAAGCTGCAAAGGCTTTATTTCCACCCCTATGTAGTTGGGCAACTTCTGGAAGACTAGATATTTCACACCAGTGACTATTTGCATGGCCCCTTCTGTGGCTGCACATCTGGAGGCCCTTGGTGGCATAACCATTACATCCATTTCTTTGTATGTGCTGAGTGTGCTCATTTTGGTTATTGATTGCCTGTTCTTAGCTGCTGGTCCTACTTTGGGAAAATTGGAGGACGTCAAGCAGTGGGCCTGGTGAAAAATGGGTGCATGGATAAAGGAGCAATTCAGCATGAAATGAACCATGCATTGGGTTTCATCCATGAACAGGCACGGAGTGATCGGGACAGGTTTGTCAAGATTATGTGGGAACACATTGTGGCAGGTATGTCCACTACATCTTAAGAGAAAACATACCCTTTCAGATGAAGGAGAATGTTTCTTCTGTGAACAGCAATGCAAATAAGAGTCATGATTAATGCTAGCTGAATTGCAGCAGCAGCAGCATATTCAGTGTGATGGAATTTCTAGTTCAGTGTTTGTACTATGGGAATTTCTATGGCTACCCCTATGTTAGTGTGGTCCTCCAAGGCAGATGCAGCCTAAAATTAGCCCTACCTTATATCCAAAATATCAAGATCATCAGAAATGCAAACTGTTGTAGCAAAGACTTGGCCAGGAGGCAAAACTATGGGACTTTTAGCTGAGGTGGGGTAAAACACTATTCAGAGATCACGGTGGGGAATTGCACAGCAACTCTATCTTAGGAAAAGCCATGGAAATAGGGAAGGCAGCCTGTGGGCATCTTGGCACTGGCAGTGAGTGAAATGCACATAGCTTAAGATGTAGGTGAACAAGAGATGCAGTGTGGAAAGAACGGAAGCACATGCAGCCATCAGCATGTGCAAAATTCTGGGAGCTGGCATGATGTGAGAGGAATTATTTTCTCCTTGAGAAGAGAATGATATACGCTGCCATGAAAAGAAGGAGCAATGGGGAGCAACCAGGACTGGTAAATCTGTAAAGAGAAAATTGAATGCTATTTAGGGAAAGGAATGCAGGATGAATAGGTTGGGCATGTGCCCTTGGCCTGTGTGCTGGAAACATGGGAGCACATACAGGGACCCAGGCTCTGTGGAGAGTAGAAGGAATGGTAGGAGGTCCAAGGGAAAGTGAGGAACTGGTACATACAAGGAAAGTAGGGGAAGAAAGGATGCAAGAAATCACTTATTTGACAGCTCTGAGAGAGCTGGTCACTCCATAAATTGTAAAAAGATAATAGTGTATTTAGTTCATTATAGAAAATAGTAGTAAATGAGGCTGGACAGTTAATACCAAATTCTAAGAAGTCAAGATATTAAACTCTTCAGTGTCATGCACAGCTGAAAATATATCCATCTTTTTTCTCCAGATGGAACTTGATTGTTTTTATTACAAATTCCTAAACACACTGTTCTCCAAACTTTTTTTCAGCTATTCCCATGATATCCTAAGTAAATTCCATTTGTGCTCTTCTTTACTGAGGTTTTAGCTCTACTGTTAAGATGTAATTCTGCTATGAATTGTTTGACATTGTATAACAAGGGCATGCTATGTTTGATATGCTAGCAAAGGATGTACTAGGAAAGAGGAGTTGAAAATGTGATGTTATACCAATGATACTAGACATACATTAAATCTTATGCAAGGTTTGCAGAGGCAGTCCACAGTTTCAGATATCATTACTCCTAACGGATATGGATGCAACCAAGCTCTGATTCAGGCACAGGATCATAAAAGGTTAAAAGAGGAGGAAGAGGTGAGGATGACAAGACAATGCAAAGGAAGATGGGGTATATCTTCACTGTTTTAACAGTATTCACCCAGAGTGGAGGCTGAGAAGATAGGTATTACACGGGAGCTGGAATGCAGAGTGTGTGCAGCACAAGCACTGTAAGAAAATGCAAAGATATGCAGGAAAAAGGAAATTAAGCAGCACAGTTATGTTTTTGATGACTGTTAGTTTACATCTCCTGTAAAAACATGCTGCTTTTAACAGTGCTGAAGGCAAAGGTTCCACTGACCTCCGTGGTACAGAACTAGACCTCTAAACTTTGTGCAGCTTCCCAGCTCTCCCGCACAAGCTGTTTTTCTCTTGCCGGGACTCCAGTGCTGTGGATATTTGCTGGGTTTTGCTCTTACCCAGCAATTCCCCTTGGAAGCCATCCTACTTCTTTGTTTGGATAAAATGCAGCTTCACGGGTTGCTCTCCACTTTGCTGCTTGAAACTCAGCTTGTTATTCCCAGACTTTGGAGGGGGAGAAGAACTACTCAAAGCCTTCAGCCAAAGCTTCATTTTCAACTCTTCTGAGTCATTACATTTAGATTCTGACAGAGGCAGGGGTTTTTTTTAGAGTGGAAAAGATAGAGTAAGTCTCCACATGTGTGCAGGTCTATACAGCCAAGTCTCTCTGGCATGTGATTAGGCAGATACTAGTTTGCTGGCAGCACCTCTGTACAGCCAGGCTGCTGTTGCTTTCTCTTCTTTTAGCAAATCAATTGAGCAAAGCACTTATGTGCCAAACAGTAGCCATGTTCTTAAATGTTTCACTGCATTTGAACTGTGTTCTCTGTTCATCACCTCAGAAGAAGCTGTGCATTTACTGATAATTGTTTCTAAAGTCAGTATAACAGATAAGAGGAACTGAGATAAAAACATAGTAGTCAGGAAAGCCAATGCTGTTGAGAACCGGTTTGAGCCTTAGCTGAGGGTTTTGAGCTCTGAAAAGCTCCAAACTCATGTTTATTCCCAAACTTTCTGTAATTCAGGATTTTGAAGCTTCTCTTTGTGTTTCCTAGCCCTCACTGGGACCAGTGCTGAAAGACATTACTGGAAGAGACTGGCTCTGATTGCAAGCCTGCCAGCCAAGTTCTGTAGCCTGCAGAGATTTTTCTGACAAAGTGTCCAATCCCAAACTCTGGTCCAGATGGCTTGCGGTTTACAAACCACTAGTTACAATAATAAAGGTACAGATGTTGAACTGGAAAGAAGTGCTCAGTGGTCAGGGCATTAGCCTCAAGGCCAGGCTGACTGCACTCAGCTCCCTGCTCTGACACTGCTTGCTTACCATGGACAAGAGACCCAGGGGAATGGATTCATCGATTATATCAAAACTTTGACTTACTTGATTCCGAAACCTACTAGGTTAAGTGAAAATGGATTCCCATGTACTTCGAAAGGCGCTGGTGGCTTTGATAGATCCAAGTTCTCATGAGTACAAGTATTATATCCTGTGTTACTCTTAGGACTATGACAGCAGGCAGTGTACTATTAGAGCAGCAACAATTGTTCTGAATGAAATGTTGGTTTTCTGCCTTAAAGGGGAACAAGGGAACTTTGGAAAAGTGAATTCCAAAAATCTGGGCCTTCCCTATGACTACTCTTCAGTGATGCACTACGGCGCGTAAGTTGTTTCCTGAGATGCCTTTTCAAAGGAGCAAAAAACTCTCAGATCTGCTCAGATCTAAGAAGAAGGAAATGCTCCTTCCCAAAAGGGAATGACTTTTGCTGTTCACTTAAAACTAAGTTAGTGCTCATAATTAAGGGTGAACATGTTTCCATTTTCTACAGGACTCTTGGAAAACAGAGTTGATATGGATAGAAGAAAAAAATCAGGACATTTTCTTTCACTGTACTCCTGTCTCTTAATAGAGGTCTTTGTCATGGCTATGGTCCGCAGCCTAACTCTACCGAGTCGCTGATTTAACAGTTCTTAAGTCTAAATTATTTCATTAACATAGAAAGAGCTTATCAGAGACAACAATATTTAGGGTCAGAGAGAAGAAAGATGGAATTTTTTCCATCACTAAAATGTAGTGTGTTGCCTCGTACACATCTGGGAACACTAAGGTTGCATTTCAGTACATAATGTACAAGCGTCTCTTTTATTTCCACTAGCAAGTCACAACTTCTGAACAAAACTGTGAAATCAAACTTGCCTTTCCACAGGCAGAAAACTGCAGATGGCAAATGAACAATTAGTAACTGAGACAGAGGAGGTTCCAGAGGCAGAACAGCTTGTTTCTTGATTTCAGCTGCTGCATACAGTGTCTGCCATGCTGGTCCTCCTCAGGAAAGGTTAAACTGGTCTCTGAGAAGCTTCTTGCCCTTTTCCATTGAAATTCTGTGCATATGGTACATGAATATGATTATGCATTTAAAGAACTTCACTGTTTAAGAGAAATGTGATTTTCTTATTTCTACAGGTATGATTTCTCCAGCACTCCAGGGAAACAAACTATTGTACCAGTTCCTGACCCCTCTATACCCATTGGGCAGAGAGAAGGGCTGAGTAATTTGGATGTAGCTAAAATCAACAGGCTCTACAAGTGCAGTAAGTGCTGTAGATGAAAGGCATGTGAATCCTTAGACAGCTGATGTCTGTAGGCACTGTCAGACATTCCCCAAAGGAATACAGCCCACAGTCCTTTCAATACATCTCTCCCTTGCCCTACAAGAGGATAGGCACCTGGGAACAGAACTGTCCCTGTGCCAAGATGCTGCCTTCTTGGAAAGGGCAATTTGCTTTCAATAACTGACTGTCACTCTGAGTTATCCTCACCTAGTCCCTGCCCTTTGCCATAAGCAAAACCCGTCAGAGAAATCATGGATGATTTATGATGAACCTCTTGTCAACTTCTCACTTCAGGAAAGATCTGAAGGTTCCAAAGCACATATGATAATCTCAGCCATGATTATAGCATAAAGTCATGTGCATCAGTAGTGCCAGCATTTTTGTGATTTCTTTCAATTGAAAAATGACTGCAAGGCCATTTATTTATTTACTACTGTATGGGTGCCATTTAGGCTGATCAGAACATCCTCTTGGAGGGAATTCCCCAAGCTTCTTGTATAGTTACCTACTTCCTTGCCTACATCCATCACTGTAGTATCTTAAGATCTAGAAATACCTTAAGTATTCCTCTGTAGCAGGAACTCTTCAGCTGAGATACACAAAACACAGGTAAAACACCATGCTCCTCAGTTTTTGCCTCAAATTCCAGGATGCAGGCTAACTGATTTATATGGTATTCAACTTCCCTGAGATGTTACTCAGTCAGTTTCCCCCAAAACAGCAAGAACATGAACACAGGCTACATATTAGTGTACCAAATTCTGTTCTGAACTGTGTTGAGCTTAGTTAAATAAACAGCAGTAATTAGTGTGAATCAGGATTCCTTCAGTTGGATAGTCAGGTAAGGAAATCATTCTTGAGTGGTTCCTCCCAAGTTCTGAACTTCAGATAAGACAAGTTTACAACAGAAGTGTCTGGTTTCAAAGACAGCAATAATTTAATTGTGGCAATAAGGTGATAATAAAGACCGTGACAGTGTTTTGTGGTATTTATTCTTGATAGTGGAGCTGGAAATGAATCTTACTTCAATATCATTATAATGTAATTTCATAATTAGACCTGTATGTTTTGGAAGAAAAGGGCTAAATTGAAAAAAACAAGGATAACTCGGAGCTAAAAAAAGGACAAAATATCCAGTTGTCCCAGGCAAAGCAGGGAGCAAGAGAAAAATGCCGAATTCCTATGTTCAGATGTCATATTCATAACTTTTAATTTGGAGAGTTACACACAGCACAATAAATGAAGACCACATGTGGAAGGCCAAAAGACAGATGAAATCAGACTTTGTATGCCAGTCACTAGGTCTGTAGCTTGACTTCAGTGCTCTCTTTCACTGTTTTCCCCCAGTGATTACCTGTCTTTGTTTTGACAGAAACTAGTTTTCAAGCTTGGTTTTGCACACACTTAGCCATACACATACATTTGCTGATGGAAATTGATGTAGTGATACAATTGAAACTACTCCTGCGGTTGAGGTTAAGGAAGCTCGTGAAAGGTCCAGGCTTTCTTTAGAACAGTATGTGAGTGAAACCCCACTGTCTTTAAAAAAACATGAGTAGCTGAAGCAGATAAGTACTTTAACCAGCCTTATTTGCCTTATGTAACTTTGACAGAAGGCACATCAACACAACTGTAAGCATTCTAACTCATTTCTCCTATGCAAGTTTGACTGATGTAAATGGTTGAAGAGACTTGCCAGGCACTTCTGGAAGACTTTTGTGGAGTTTTCATTCTCTTCAATGCTGTTTGGTTCTTCCCTTCAGATTGCTGTAGCTCTGTGTTGTCTAAATCCAAAGGCTTGTTCTCCTCTGTCAATTACCCATCCCCATACCCGAACAATAGCAACTGCCTCTGGTTGATCCGCGTGCGTCGAAGTAAGGTAAGTTTTATTACGTGGAGAACAGCCTTGAAGCACAGTGTCAAGGCTACACATTACTTCATTATTATGAGTACTCTCTGGGAGTCATTTTCATGGACCAAGACATTTATTTTGTTAAACAGTGAATTACAAGACAGTCTCAACAATTTTCATAAGACTTATCAGGACTCTCAGATGCATTATTTAACTTGATTTTTATCCAGTTAAGACTGGATGGCTTTTCAAAGACAAGCAATAGTCAAACATCAATCACTGGGCTCAGTAATGGGGTAACTAGGTGAAATTTTATGCTCTTTTTATACGGAAAGTAAAGTTTCAGTATTACACAGATAGCAAAATGAATATGAAATCCTAGTTCACTTCATAACAACTAGATGGTTTGAATCTTTCCCTGTGTTCAGCATTCAACTCAACATCTGTTTTCTTGTTTCTCAAGATTTTCCTGCAGTTTGAGGCTTTCGATCTCCAGCCCTCCTCAGACTGTTCTTCTGACTATATAAGAGTTTACAATGGAAACAGCAAGAATTCTCCTGTCTTGCTGGACAGATACTGTGGGAAGGGCCCACTGCCCTCCTTAGTGGCATCTGGATCGACAATGCTGGTAGAGTTTGCAAGTGATGAGAGCATTACAGCCACAGGATTCAGAGCCTCCTACAACAGGGGTATGAACACTTCTTTACAGAGCTTGAAGAACAGCATGAATAGTAGTTGTAGGGAAGAACTGAACATTTTACATGTGTACTCCAGAGGGGCTTGTTTCTATGCTATTCTTTACACTTCCACAGCTAACACAGGTTAGGCAGTGATGGGGTTGAAGGTTAGCAGGAAACAGAAAATGGGATGTTGCATGAGTGTAATGTTAGTAATCTTGTGAATCCACTCACATTCCTCTGAAAGCTTCTGCTGGGCTTCTTCACATCTTTAGAACAACTTCTTTAAATAAAAACAATGCAATGACTGTAACTAATAGGAACAGTGCAGCCAAAGGCTGCAGAGCTAAATGAGAAATCTCAACCAATGGGATGTAACGCCAATACCCGAGCAATATGTTATTGAAGATTTTGTGGCACTTTATGCAATAGGAATGGTACTAACCTTGGGTAACAAACTGTACGAATTAAAGACTTACTATGTTACATGAAAGACAGTGCTTACTGTAGTCACTTGAGGGATGTCTGGTTTACAAACATATAAATGCCTTATGGACTGCTGGATAAAATTCTGTTGTGCTGAAACATGCTTTCAGTTAGAAGGCAGCAGCCTAAATAACTTGTTATTGCCTTATTTCAACTCAAAATGCAAACTCTCTTAAACCATAAATTGAAGAAGTCTTAGAAGTGTGGCATTTTTACTCTTTTTGCATTAGTCTTGATGGAGTCATTTCTAGACAGCATTAGCTCTAGCTTGGTAATGCAATCTTGAGTACTTAAGCTAACTCTTTTCTGAAAGTGCAGTAAGCTGGTACCATTGGAATGCTGTGCTAATATAGGAACTCTCAATTGTAAAGACAGATACAGCTTTAGATGCAGCTGTTTCCTGTCCTCCAAAGGTTATTTAGCAGCCATGTATTTAGTTCCTTCAGTACAGCAGCTGATACAAATACAAGCAAAGAAATTAGATATGTCAGCAGTAGGTTTTCATGGTAGCACATTCTTTCTTGGCTTCAAGAAAGAATACAATATAGAATCATAGAATCATAGAATAGTTAGGGTTGGAAAGGACCTTAAGATCATCCAGGTCCAACCCGCCTGCCATGGGCAGGGACACCTCACACTAAACAATGTCACCCAAGGCTTCGTCCAGCCTGGCCTTGAACACTGCCAGGGATGGAGCATTCACAGCCTCCCTGGGCAACCCATTCCAGTGCCTCACCACCCTAACAGTAAAGAATTTCTTCCTTATATCCAATCTAAACTTCCCCTGTTTAAGTTTCAATTCATTACCCCTTGTCCTATCACTACAGTCCCTAATGAATAGTTCCTCACCAGCATCCCTGTAGGCCCCCTTCAGATACTGGAAAGCTGCTATGAGGTCTCATTTCTGTTGCCAAAACACTCTTATTAATATGCCTTTCTCCATTTTTCTTCTTTATTTCTCAGTGAATTGTGGAGATACTTTCACAGACTCAAATGGAATCATCACCTCTCCAAACTACCCCAATACATACCCCAAAAATCGAGCATGCTTCTGGGTCATCAGTTCTCCAGTAGGATACAAGGTAACGTATGGATTCATTCATTTGTGAGTCTCATCAGCATTCTCTAGTGGAATCACTTTTTGCCTTTGAGAATAAGAACTGTAATGTCACTTTTTGAGCAGGCATTCTCAGAGTAAAAAGCTCAACGCAAAAATTCAGTTTAAGAACTTATGCTGGATCTTGGTGTCTGAGGTATTCAGCAAGGGAAAAAGCCTGTACACATGTGTGAACTCTCAGGAATCTGGTTTGTACCAGTAGGCTTTGTTCAGAATAATCCCTAGGTAAGCGTTCCCACTAGGAAACTGAAACACTGCCCAGGTGCTGGTTTTATATTTCTCTAGAGAGAAGAATCTAAGTATACAAGATCAATCTTGTCCCTTGCTTCTCCTTCCATTCCAAATGCTGAAGAACTAAACAAATAACTTGCTAGTGATATGCATTACAGTATGGGATGATTCTAAGATCAGGATGTGGTGCAAACTCAGTAAAAAAATAGTGCCTGCACATAAGGAATTTAGACTATTTGTGCTTGTTACATACAAAGAGTAAAAGAAAAGGATATAACTTGGAAGCAAAGTGCTTTAATTGTATTTTCTCCAGATATCTCTCAAAATGTTATCCTTTGAGCTGGAAGATAGTGACAGATGCATTTATGACTACTTGCTTATACATGATGGAAGCCGACCTACATCACCTGCAGTTGGCCCTTATTGTGGGACAGAGAAGGTTGCAGACTTTACTTCCACTGGGAACTTCGTGCTGGTTGAATTTCACAGTGATATAGTTTGGGAGCTGCCCGGATTTGTAATCAGTTATACATTTGGCAGGTAGTACAATACAAATAGGAGTTGGAAAACACAGAATGGAAGTAAGAGAGCAGCTAGCAACAGGTGAAAGTCAAGATGCCACTAATATCAGCAATAAATACGGCTCCCTGATACCTTTGAAAAGCTTGAAGCTTCATCTCTTAGTCTTCTGTCTACAGTGGTGTAATTTGCATGGGGAATTATGGACAAAAGTGTTCCTGTCTGTGGGATGTCTGAGACTGGAAGCTTTTTGTTATACTATTTCCATTGCTAGTGTTGCACGGTGAAATACAACAGCAGAACTGAAACTATGTAAGCAGATTTTCAAGACTTTCTAGTGATAGAAACTGTACCCATAAAACAATTCAGAATACAGCTATGTAGTACCTCTAACCTGTATTGTGACAAATGTTACTACCCACCTCTAATGTGTATTCTAGTATGCTTGCAGAAAAACCTTCAGACACATGCTTATGCTTTGAAGCCAAGCTCAGTTATACAGTTTGTATAGGCCTTAGCTTAGCCTAGAAATCACCACTTTACACTAAAGGCTGTCTGTAACAGCACCTCAACTCAAAGAACTGCACTATTCCTCTGTGAGATAAGCCAGGTCAGGGAACAGATTTAACCAAAGAAACATCTAAGAGTGGCAGGAAGTAGACGTGAAGGAGAGGGAAAGGATCGAAGGACCTATTGCTGACAATTTGTTGTAGTCTGACTCAGGTATTGAAATTGTCCATAGAGTATTACTAAATATTAAAAAGGAGGCCTGAAAATCTAATGTGAAGTCCCATGGAGCAAATAACTTTTGAGAACACTTTAGATGTGAAGTGCCTTGTCTGTAGAGAGAAATCTGCCTCTGAGATGTCTGAAGAGAAAAAAACCTGTAGACAGTCAACACTTTGCCTTGACTTGATGTACTCACAACTAAATGTCAACATGAAACTGGAAGATGCCAAAGTGTAATAAATAAAAGTTCTTGCTGAAATTATGCCACTTTGCTTTCCTGGTGCTAGGATGGCAGCCAAGAAACTTTTAATTGTGCTGACTTTTGGTTTTGTTTTGGTTTTGTTGACTTAGGTGGGGTTTTTTAAGGCACTATAATGTTTTCCTTTCTAAACACTGGTTAATTTTCATCCTCAGAAGAATGATAATTGATAAGTTGTGAATATCAAGATCTGGAGCTTCCTGGCATCATGGTGGTAAAGTGCATGGACAGCAGGCAACAAATATTTACAGCTTTTGCAAGCTCCTCTCTTTTGGCTATAAAAAGCATTTTCTCCTTTAATTTGGCTCACTATTTAAATTGGCGCCTTTTTGGAGGAAATAATTTCAGCAGCATGGCAGATTATTACACTGCACAGGAGCTAATTCTTTTCCCTGTGTTTGAGGACCTTCATGGAGGTGCAAAAGTAATCATCCTGTGACAACTGTTATTGTATGCAAAGTTGAATGGGTCCCTATTTTAAATATATAGTGTTGAGCAGTTTTTTATCATATTACTTTAGATTCCTTTCCTATGGCTTGATGTGGAGCTTTACATAAGTCCAGTGTTTTAGATGTTCACCCATATTTGGTAAAGTAGGAGCCTGAGATGTGGCAATGTGGCTTGATCAGGGTGCCTTATCTGTAAGCAAGCACTTCACCAGTAATGATGTAGAAATGCATTCCTGTACAGACAGGTTGAAATATATCATGATGAATAAGTTCTCTCTTTCATAGGACAGGCTTTTCAATACAAGATCTAAAAGTTCTGCTCTTCATGAGTTCTGTTACAGATCCTTGTTAAGTGCTCTCCTTAAGGGATATGCACATTAGCTGGAGCTTCCACACAGGCTCCAAACCACCTCCTGACCATCTGCAGATATTAAAACCTTCTGCTATCCTCTACTTATTGCTAAAATCTCTGGTTTCCTGCCAACAGTCTCCAGTTATATATTACTCATCTATAAATCTGTGGCCCGCCAAACAGGAAAATGCAAGATACAAAACGTTCTGATGAATGACATCCTTCTTACAATGACTGCTGCTCATTTTCACCCACAGATAATTGTGAATCTGAAATGAAGAAGCTGTAGAATTCACAAACCCTGCTAAGAGCTTAGGGTTACCCAACTGCACAGTGTAAGGGGACTTGCATATTTAACAGACAACAATCCTCCCACAGCAAGCATTGCCCATAGATAAAAATTATTTATAAGTTTTCTTTTAACATTCATATTCTGAGATATATTAATTCAGTGACACAATGGACAGTATAGCCAAAAGTTGAGGATTCAAATACCACCATAGGAGGATTTTGTGAGTTTCTAATAAAAGTCCAACATTAACTTAACACCCCTTGAAAACCAACATGTAAGGATTTAACCTCATAATACAGGTATCTAGCAGTGATGAATATATATGTATTCCCATATATGTACATACCTCATGACACAGGTATTACTTTAATTGCATACCAAAAAAAATCTGCTAGGAGATACCTGCTTCTACAAGCCTGTGTGTGTGGAAGAGACAAGGGTGTTTGTGTCCATGTATTCCAATCCTACCTGCTTTGGGACTGCGCAGGTTCCTATCTGGGAGGCTTTGAGTGGTATTCTTTTGTAGTCTGGAAGAACCAGAATAGAGCTCTGTCAATTACTGCTATAGGAAAAAAAAACCAGCCTGGAATGAAGCAGCACAGAAACACACAAAATTGTACTACTCATAGGTCTATTTTTGTCTTTAATTTAAAACAAATTTCCCTTACATAAATAAATAACTGTGGTTGAGATGCCACTTGCTCGCATGACTAGAACCCCAGTCACAGAATCATGGAATCCTTCGGGTTGGAAGGGACCTTTAAAGGCTGAGCTTTAACAGCTGAGTTTGGCAAGGAGAAGACCTATGAACCAAAGATCATTGCATGGATCTCTCCTAAACTTCAAACAAATTGAAAGCCTAATAGGCCAAGTCATAAGATTTTACTAGTCAGAGTTTCCTTTATCATGGAAAACAACTGCAGGCAAGAGAAGAAATAAAGAAAAGCTGCTGCTGTTCTGCTGCCAAATGGCCTTTTGGTGCCACCAGCAGAGGAAGGGGAACGTGCCTCCATCCTCTTCTCCAGGGGAAGACGATTCCTTTCTTTGGGGGAGTGAGGGCTTCTCCTGATCCAGCAAATTTAGCTGAGCTGCTTCTAAGCAGGTAAGTTCAGTTTCTTTAAGTGCCTTACTCCCTCCTGTGCACTGCTATTGGCAGTGCTCTGATAGGAAGGTTCTTTGAGGCACTGCTTGCATTCTGTACTGAAGACCAGCACTCCAGCTCACACCAATGGCTCTGTAGGTTGCACTGTAACATTAAGTTTGAAATTTCCTCTTCCTCTTTTCCCATTGATCAACCCAATAGCAAAGACAACATCAAATGAATCCTTTTATTTGAGTAGGTTCTCTTTTATATGTCTCAGTTCCTTGCTTTATGCCTTCAGTACCTGGAATTTCCAGGTGGTCTCTAAAATGGTTGCTGGACCGATACAAAAGTTTGGCTCCCGAGTTTTGGTCAGTTGTCTTTCGAATGTTCTTTACCATTATAAAAAGCCCATAAGCTTGAGAAGGGAAACTCCCATTTTCTTCCTTTAAACTTAGCTTTGTTCAGGTATGAATGAGGCTTATTTCCTTGAAGAGATCTGTCAGTTTCCTAATTGAACTGAGAGGGTATTTACAGTGCGGACTTATCTATTGAACTGGAAAGAAAGCAAAAGGTAATTGAAGCCTATGTGATTAACAAGATGACCCATGGGAACCAGTGGTACCTAGAACCACGCTAGGTCACTCTTAAAATCACTGTAGTACGTTCACATCTGAAGACATGCAACCAAACACTGGCAGAAGTGCTGGCTGGAGACTTTTTACAAGACGTGTAGCATTAGGACAAGAAGCAGTGGTTTTAAATTGAAAGAGGAAGATTTAGGTTAGACATTAGGAAGAAGCTCTTCCCTGTGAGGGTGCTGAGGCACTGGCACAGGGTGCCCAGAGAAGCTGTGGCTGCCCCATCCCTGGCAGTGCTCAAGGCCAGGTTGGACACAGGGGCTTGGAGCACCCTGCTCTAGTGGAAGGTGTCCCTGCCCGTGGAAGGGGTTGGAGCTGGATGAGCTTTAAGGTCCCTTCCAACCCAAACCATTCCATGTTTTGATGATAACTGGAGTTTGGTGGCTCAGCTGATTTCATGCTCCTTGAACCAGCATCTCACCACAGGTTTAACACAAAAAGGCATAGTCACCTTAGCACAGCCCTGTCAGCATTACAAAATACACTCTATTTTTTATTATTATTATTGTCTTATTAACACCGACCAACAGCTAATGGGCAAAACCGCAACACTTTACCCACCGCAAGGCGTGGGGCACGCATCCCACGACCGCCCTCCCCACCAGCACCTCAGCCCGGCCGTGGGCGCGCTGCCTGCCGGGAAATGGAGTCTATCCGGACCGCCACCGCTCTTGCCTCACTGCCGGACAGCGGCACCAGACTACAGATACCACAATGCATCGCGGCGCCCAGGGTGCGCCGTGCGGCGCAGTGGGCAGTGTAGTTTATCCACGGTGTGCAGGCGGCAGGGTGAAAGCGGGAGGGCCGCTATAAGGACTACAACTCCCGTCGGGCTGTGCGCCTCGCCGCGGTGTCGTGCGGCGCCTTGCGACGCCGGTGTGTGAGGGGCAGCAGGGGGGTGTGGTGGCCTCCCTGTTATTGCCTATGGAGGTTGATATAGCCCGGCCGCAGCGCGGTGCCTGAGCTCCGGGCCCCAGGCCGGCGGTAGCGCCATGGAGAGCCGGTGCTATGGGTGTGCGTCCAAGTTCTCTGTCTTCAAGAAAGAGGCAAGTCCGGCCGAGGAGGGTCAGGGGCGGCCGGTCCTGCGGGGCCTGCCCCGTTGTGCGAGGGTCTCTAAGGGGAGCTGCGTGGCTGAGCAGCGAGGGGCGCTTCCCCAGCAGCTTGCTTCCCGAGCTCCCGTGTGCCTAGCTCAATATGTCTTTAAATATGGGTGGTTACTGCAAAAACAGAAAATTGACATTGAACGTCATACATTTAGTCCGATATTTGGTCGTTGTCACAGAGAATTCCTCCCTCCACACACACACCTCATTATCCCATGGGATGACATGGTGTCTCTGCTTCCAGCAGGAGTTACGGGCTGGTGCTTGAGGGCTCTGGAGAGTCTCTGTATCTTCAGAAGCAGCTAGTGATAAAGTTCTCTTAAAAAATGAGCATAACCCCAGCATTAGTTTTAGTGCACATTGGCATGGGCACTGTTCCTGCATGCAGTCAGCCAGGGCAGTGGGCTGTGTTGGTGAGTGGGTGATAAAGCTTTCTCCTTCCCCTCTCTTGTGTCTCTGCAGTGTGGATGCAAGAACTGCGGACGGTCGTTCTGCTCAAGCTGCCTTAGCTTCAGTGCCGTTGTTCCCCGCTGTGGAAGCACTCAGAAGAAGGTGTGCAAGCAGTGTCATGAAACACTAACTGGGTAAGATGGGAGTGTTTCTTCACCCAAAGACAGCGTCCTGCTTTTCTTCTTCATTTTGCATCCCAATGTTTTGTTGCAGATTTCTGCATGAGAGCTGTGCCTTGAACTTGTGCATGCACATTGCCTGTACCCTAGAGTTTCAAGCCAGGCCATTATTAAACTACTTTACACAAGCTCTGCAGTCCAAAGATAGGAATCAGGATATGTGGCTGTTTTCCATTGTGACAGAGTAGTCTGAAAGATCCAGGTTTAAATTTTTATGGATAGACATTGAATGCCTGCAGATATCTCAGCTGGGCAAGATCAAGTTAAGCCCCAATGTATTTTTGCCCAGAAATTTACACCCCTTTGAAAGCACTGTCAGCTGTTTTTTGATTTGTAGTAGTTGAATAGCCCAATAATAAGATGTTTAAAGCGTTACTACCTCAGTGAGCAAACAGTGACACAAATCCTCGCTGATGAAGGGTCTCTGCATTGTATAGCCTGAAGGCTACACAATCAAGTAGCATAAAAATAATTTGCTTTTAAAAGGAAAAAAATTGCAAACATTATCAGAGATGCCTTTTGGAAATAAATAAAATATAATTCAGCTGCATGGGTTATACACATGAACAAGTAAGACAAGCAAAGTGCACACGAGAACTTATCTCACAACCAGTCCTGTTGTGTCCACTTCCTTCTTTTGCATTTCTCTTATCTCTTTTTCCCACTTCTGTAGCAAGGAGTTTTCAGCAGCAAGTGGGGCGTTTTCTGACTTTGCAGGTGTCTAAAGGAGATTTCTTTCAGTAGCAAACGTCTTCATTTTAGAAGCAATGGCTCACAAAAACGAACTGTTGATGGTGAAAATCAGTCTTCCAGTTTTGAAATCTTCTCATTTCCTTTAACAATTCCAAATCCACTAAGAAAACAGGGCAGCCCTTCTCCATGTTGCTTTTAGGGATTTTTTTTCCTCATCTGTTTAATATCAGTACTACAGAGTTACAGAGGAATAAAAATCCTCCCTGCCTGGATAGCAGGTAGATGATGCATGTAGGCTGCAGCTCTGTAAGCGGCATGTATTATTGTTCTTCATGCAAATAGCTTTCAGAACTGAAACCTTAGAACTGGAAAGCAGTCCAGCAACAACTTTGCATTCATTTGTTACTCCACAGGCCTTGGCACAGCACAGATGTATTTGTAGCTGTGCCTTCTAAGAATGAATAAAATATGCTAGCTACCTTACATAAGTTTGTAGCCCAGCAACTCAGCCTGAATAGAGCAATATAGAAGATAGTTACCCAAGATGTTTGTGGTGTGCAGTGTTCAAGTGTCCTAGAAGATGTTGTTATGATACTTGTCCATTATATAATTCTGTGTTTGTTGCATGGCACAGCTCCTCTCACAGTGTACTGCTGCATGGAAGCTAATTACACTGGGAGTGTGACCTAACTGCTCTCTATCTGCTCTCTGAACTGGGAGGTGCAGGCTGTGGGAGGCAAGGGTATTCAGCCCCACCTCCTTTGGGTCATTGATGACCATACTAAATGACATATTGTCCAGATGCAAAACAACTGGACCAAAGGCCTAGAAATAAAGTCCCCTGCTGTCCCAGGCAGATATTATCTTAATCCTTTCCATAAGCTGATCACTCTCCATATTAATGAGGTTATGAAAGGAGCTGTACGAGGAGGTCTAGGCACATATATTGGTTCTTCTTGACTTGAGAAACTAAATGATTGAAGCAGTGCCATTATCTTGAGTTCAGAGAAATTGTTGGTTTTGTCTTCCAGAGAGGGATCTCAAAGCAGTTCAGCAAAATGGTCACCACCAGAAAACTACAAAAAGTGAGTTGCGCTTGCCAACAGACTGTTGTTTGTGCTGCAGAGTAGCCATTCAGACCCTTGCTCCTCTTCCCCTATAGAGACCAGTAAAAGTGGGGATTGTGATGTGGGTATTTGCTTGTTCAGAATTAGATTAAGGATGGGGCTTTTGGGTTTTGTTTTTGTGTCTGGGGCTGGTGCTATGTATGCTCTTTCAGTAGACTCCTGAACAGCCCTACTTTGTGACTGACTGGGGTCGGCTTAGAAACACAAACCTGGTGGTGACATATTCCTTGTCTCCTTGGAAATGGTGCCAGGTGTGATGCTCCTATGAGTTCAGGCTTTCCTTGCTCTTGGGAGTACCTCATTATGCCATTATGGCAGAGCCTGGTACAGGAGGGAGTGGTTTCTGTTCTACTGTACAGTGACATTCTTCAAACAGCCTGATGGGTTCACAGAGGGTGTTTTTGTATCTCGGGGTTTAAATCCCTGTTGTCAATTGTCGTGTCTTTTTTCTGTCCTTGTCACAGGCGTGTGGCAGCTTTTGAGGCTAAGCAAAACCAGCTGAAAGAACAACAGAAAGCAGCTGCTGTAAAAGCCCCAGGTCAAGCAGGCTCCAGGTACCAGGGGCTCTCTAAAGAGGATAGAGCTATTGCAGAGAGGCTGGAGAAGCTCAGGGAGGAAAGGAAACCAAGTGAGTTTTGGAAGAAACTAGAGGTACATTGGGTGGGAATATTGCTACTTGGGAAATACAGAATCTGGAGGGAGAGGGAAGGCTGTTTTAGAGAATTGAAGGATTAAAATTCAATAGAACATCCAAGTCCTGCTGCCATAATGGCCAGATTCTACATTATCTGTGTTCTAGTTTATTTTTTTTCTTCCTGAGGTTTCCCTTGAAACTACTTCTCTGTTTTGGGGCAGTATCTTACCTGTAAAATTACCTTCTCAGTTTCCATTTCATGGGTTAAAAGTCCGTGTCAAGCCCAGTAGGAGCAGAAGGAAGTGAGGGTCTTGGACCAAACTATTTTGCAGAAGGTTTCCTGTGGAACACTGTCTTGGGCAACAGCAGTGCCAGTCTCTGGGGGATTATGTTCTGGCCATCCTTGCCTCACTGAGGACAAAGAGGGCTCTCATCCCATCCACAGCTGCTGGGTTCTGGGACAGCCTTGTGATGCCTGTGGGTGAAGAAACTATTTTAAAAATGATATGTGATCTCTAAAAGGAAAAGAGCACACTGCAGAGTGGTTACCTGATTATCCCAAAATCATAGAATCATGTAGGTTGGAAAAGATCATCAAGTCTAACCTTGGTGTAAACCTAATAAGTCCACCACTAAACCATGTCCCTAAGCACCACATCTACATGTCTTTTAAATACCTCCAGGGATGGTGACTCAGCCACTTCCCTGTGCAGCCTGTTCCAATGCTTAATAACCCTCATAGTGAAGAAATTTCTCCTAATACCCAATCTAAACCTCCATGGTGCAACTTGAGGAAATTTCCTCAGTTATGTGGCAGGGGAGGGTTTCAGTCTGATGTGCCTGGGATTACATTAAGAGATGTGGCAGCAATGGGCTGGACCATCTAAATGACACTTATTTCTATGACTGTCCCTAGTATCCTGAGTCAGCTGATTGCCAAATGACATTACCCTAATGCTTGTCTTAGGGCTAGGAGATAAACTGTGAATGAGGCAGGGACTCTCAAGAAAAGGGTAGCAGTTAGGGCAGTCTCCAAGTCACTGCAGTATGAACACTCATTCATGTCAGGGGCTGAGGGAGGGTTTTGCTCAGTGTTCTGAGCAAAAATCGGAGTCTGATTACAGAAAGAAATACAATTTTAAGGGGAAAAAAAATGAAGCCTTTTGTTTTCAATAACAGAGTAATTTCTTCCTTTGGCTTATCCTGGATTGCAGAGTCCATCCCTACTCAGGCTGAAATCGAAGCTAGGCTGGCTGCCCTGAAGGAGGACTACCGGCGACCTGTGCCATCCACACAGGAAATAGAGGACCGGTTGGCTGTCCTGCAGGGGAGAGATCCTCCTTCCCAGGCTCCCAGACCCGTAAGCTCCCTCAGCTCTTTAGCCATTTATTCTCAGTTGACACAGTAACTGGTGTCCCAGCATGTTGGCCATTCTTGACACAGTTTAGAAATCTCCACATTTCCTATGTCATTGCTCCAGAAGGAAAGGGCCAGTCTTTACCAGTTCACTGCTTCAGTTTGAATGCAGTGTGTTCCTTTATGTCAAATGTAGTTCATGTGTTTATTTTTTACAATAAATGCTGTTTTTTCCTCTCAACCCATTTGTATAGCTAAGTGGGCTGATATTTTTTCAGAGCTGTTTGTGTGTGTTTGGGGCTTATCACCTCCCCCTTCTAATTGTATCTTATAGTTGTTACTGCATCCCAGCTGGGCAAATCCTGTTAATTATTCCAGAAATGGAAGCAGAGAGTGGTTAGTCTGAAATTGCAAAGGAATGACTTGATATCCTTTCAAAGCCTATATGAATGATCTTTTCCCTGAGAAATCATTTTCTTATGCTCCCTTCTCAGCAATGCTGTACACCAGCTGTTACCATAGGCCTCAGTGAGGCTGCTGGCTGGCACTGTTGAGAATGTCACCTTATTTACACTGGGGGCACTGATTTACATTGGAGGCAATGTCAGAGCTGGGGTTCAGACCCAGCAGCGTGTACACCTGTGCATTCAGCACCACTTCTTGGTTGGGTGACCACGTTTAGGGTTGTGCACATTCAGTACCTCTGAGAATGAAGCCTTAAAAGTCTTACACCAGATAACCGTAAGCTGAGACTCTCAAGATCAGTGGATGCATCTTTTTATGCATCACCTAGGGTGATCTTGGTTACCAAACTTTTCCTTTGAGTATGCCACTTCCCTCTCATTTTTCTATGCCCTCCTTATTTCTTAGGCATATCAGCCTCCTGATACCAGAAGTCTGGTCCAGCAGATAGATGACCTGTTAACTCAGTTGTCTGAGGAAGTTGCCATTGATGAGCATTACAAAACAAGAGTCCAGCCTCAAGGTATCTATTTTGGCTTCCAAAGAACTGTTTCTATCTAATAATGTGTATGCTGCAGTGAGAAGGGAATATATGCCTCCCTATCTAGCTTACAGATGAGCAGGTGTCCAGTTTGTCCTTATGTCCATTTTACGACTCCCACATTAAGAGGACCCATGTGGCTCAGTACTGGGTCTCATTTTGCTTAGAGATGATTCACTCTTCTCGGGGTTGTGTTATTCAAATTGCTCCTCCTTGTTTCTCTAATGAGACCCTTCCTTGGGGAGGAGATGTTGCTACTCCTAACAGACCTGTGCTCTGTTACAAAACACAGGAATCTGTGATACCGTTATCTTCCTGGCTGCAGTGTTTTCTCTGTAATCTTGCTGTAAAACACAGATTAGCTCACTTCTCTTCACATTCAGTGCAGATCATACTGTGGCATGCCTTCTTCCATTATCACCCAGATCAATGGAGAGCAATAATCTGGTCTCATCCCATTGCTTTTGTTGTGTTGTCTGTGCCCAAGGAGCATTGCAGCTGAGTCACCAGCACATTCTGTATGTCTGCTTGCAGCTGTTAGTAGCCAAAATTTGAATGATCTCAATCGGGAAAGTGGAGACTGTATTTGCCCTGCAAATCTGGACCCAAAACAGCTAGAAGAAGAGAAGAATAAACTTCTGGCAGAAGCTGCTACTGCGCTGAGGGAAGAGAACACCAGGCAGGAAAAGATCCTACAAGTTGCCAAGAGACTGGCAGCACTCAAAGGCGAGGACCCAGAGAAAGGTGGGTAGCAGACATGAATACAGTGCCAAGAAAGGAACCAGGTTCCTGTGACAGCTCTTTTCTGAGCTGTTTCTCCATTTAGTTCCCCTGTTCTGTAAGAAACAGAGATTTGGTTCTGTCTAAAGCTGTGTGGCTTGGTTCATCATGAAAGTTCTTTGCTGAGGGTAAAGGCTGGAGCTCTAAGGTCAGACTGCTTTGTCTTATACCCTTTGAGATAATTCTAGCGTGCTCTGGTGAGCTTAACAAAGCTTTTTAAAGCAAACCTCTGGTTTTGGTGAGGATTTTTTTCCCTTCTCTCTTCCACTGTTAAAAACGAATCGTGCTCTTTTTGAGGAGACCCCATCTGAAAGGATCTCTCTGTGCCAGTGCCAGAATGTCAAAACCAACTTACACCACAAAGGACTAACTCTGGCTCATAAGTGAGTACAAAGCTTGAGGCAGGTGTGGGTTACAGTCTCCTGTGTCTTACTCCTGCAGTTACACTGGAAACCTATAAACTTCCTGACAGTGATGAGGAAGTGGCTGAGGAGGAAGCCATTCGCAGAGTGCTGAAACAGGTCAGAAGTGGCAGCTGTAGCCTTGTTTATCTTCCTCAATTATTCCCAGTGTGTATGTTGCCTAGGGAGTGTGTGAAAGATGTGTTTCTGTTCCTGGGCAGAGTTTTGTTCCTTCACCTCCTAGTGCTTTTCCAATATACTCACTCTCATGAGCCATTCAGCTACAGGTGATTGACAACATCAAGTCTGTCAGGTTGTGTTTCTCATTCGTGCTTAGCACCTCTTGCGGCCCAGTCTACTGGTACTTCCTTACTTCTTGTTTCATCATCTTTCCCACCCAGCTAGAGCATGGCTGATGAGATGTGTGCTGCTTAGCTAGGTTATGCCTAAGTTTCTCTCTAAAATGTCTATGAATTGTCCTGCAGGCATACATCAGCTTTCTGTGCTTAAGTTTCTGTCTGATTACAGACCACATGTGCATGATTAGCATGATGTTAAGGACTTGCTGCTAGCTGCACTGCAAAGCAGACTGCATTAGCTGAAAGCCCCTGCTGCTACCCTGGCTGTTCACAATGCACACACAGTGTTGAGTGCAGACAGATGTACTCTCTTGTAATCAACTAACCTCCTGTTACTTCATGAGGGCAAGGAGAAGGGCAGGAGGTTTTAGAGCCTAGAATGAGATTCCTAACTGTGTTTGAAACAAGAGGCTTCTTTCTTTCTGTTGTTACCAGCTCACAGAGGAAGCAGCCTTGGATGAAGCAAGTGGATTCAACATTCCTCCAGATCAGACCACCCAGCCAGGACCCTTGCAACAGAGCTTGTATAAGAAGGCCAAGCAAAAGGTCAGTGAGCTGGTCAGGATCTCTTGAAATCATGTGTTCCAGGGTCTCAGGAATTCTACAGTTCTGCAGCAAAAGTTTACTTGATGCAGAAAGAAAAAGCAACCAACTTCTCCAGAGCAGACAAGCAGAGTGGCTTCTGAGAGGCTGACAAGCCCTGAGCACAGCTGTGAGTCATCCTTGTACTTTTAAAAGGAATTGCTCCCTGAAATACAGTTCCTTTCAGGCTTTCTGCTGAATGTGGGATGGTGTCCTCTAAACCCTGAGAAGCTAGCCTAGACTTTGCAGGATGTGTATTAGAGAATGGGGTTTTAATTCACCAATGATTAGACCAAGAAAGCTCCAGTCTAGAACACTACACCCTGAACCAGGGTAGGTGGGAGGTTTGCCAGTACTTTTAGCATGTGCAGAATAGAACCTCTAGATAGTAATCAGCTGTCTGTTTTCTCATGTAACATCAGAGGAAGGAGTTTAGTAACAAGATACCCCATGCTCAGAATGGAGTTCAGCCTTATTATGGAGATACATACACCTTCTCTATGTAGGTGTATTACAAGAATTGAATGGACCTATGACTCACAGACATCTGACAGGCCTGGCCCCAGAGGAAGAAATTGCTTAATTGTAAGCATTATTGAAAACATCCATTTCATAGGTATGTCACCTTGTGCTTCTGGGACTGCTGATGTAAAAGGCAGTGCCATCTTATTGCTGTTGTTAGGAAGCTGCCTTTGCCACTGTCCAGGCATTGTGTCCCAGTGTGCGTATGACTGTTCAGCTCCACAAGACTTCTGTTTTTTCCTTCTGCTTTACAGAGATGACCTTATGGATAGGTTTTAGATTATGGTTTCTATAACAGAGAGAAGACACCTCCCACATTCCCACTGCTTTCCATTCTCATAACAGCTTTCAGCAAAACTGTTTGATCTCTTGCTTTTGCAGCAGGGACTCTCTGTCACTTGGCATTGCTGTGGTGCCTGCCACAAGATCTGGGCTTCGTGCCCTTAACACAGTATGGACAATGTTGGTATATACTGCTGTAGATACTAAATGAGGGTGAATACCTGTTTACCTTCTGAGCAATACAAGTTCATGAGCAAATGATAGGGAGTACCTTAGGGTTTTATTTAATGATCTAGATGCATATGGAGCCTATCCTTGGCCTGTGGGCAAGTCCATCTCTCAGACTTAGGATCAACAGACTGAATGATAGACCATGTAACAGTGTCATTGTGGCTATCATGCATTACAATGAAAGTCCTGTATTGTCTCTGCTGGGATTTGAATTCTGTGTCTCTGTTTTCTTTGTGAATTAGAGCCAGACTCCAGCCACCACAGCTCTTGCCATGGCAGATGACAGTGATGAGGATGAGTTACCATGGTGCTGCATCTGCAATGAAGATGCCACTTTGCGCTGCCATGGCTGCGATGGGGACCTCTACTGCCAGCGCTGTTTTCGGTAAGTCTCACAGTTCCTCTAGGTCACAGGTAGTGTGGGCTACTTTTGTTAGTTCTTCCCATTGGGCAGAAAGGCAGGAGGAGAGAAGATTTGAGGAGCCCAGAGCTGGATATTAATGGTTATGGAAATACCTTGTTCAATCAGTAGTTATCCCAAGCTTCAGGGACTAAACTGGTCCTAGATAGGAATGTTTTGTCTGTGCTGCTCCAGTGTGTGTTTGGGCACATTGTCTGAGTGAAGTCTGGAGCAGCTGGTGTGCTGCATTGTGTGGGATGGGATAGACGACACCATTGTTCAGTGACTCCTACAGCTTGTTAATGACATCGATGAATGATCTGGGGTGGATTTCCATAAGAGGGGAGATCAGACAGTATAAATTCCTGAGGCTTTTCTTAGGTTGAGACTCTGCAGTCTTAAATCATACACAAAAATCTTTGTTGAAATATGTATGGGCAAACCTTTTTCCTCAGTAAGGCCTTGCAGCAGCTATAGTCTTGGTTCTCAAACATCTGTAGCTTGATTATTGACTCAAAAAGTCTCAGATCTGGAGGATTAATTCCTTTTGAACACAAAGCTATTCCTCACAGTTTGCATGACTTCTCAAGGTATTGCGTAATTGGCTGTGTTCTCAGATCAGTGTTGGATGACATTTAGACAGCAGGATGCTAAGAATAATAAGATAATAAAAGATGCTTTTTTGTATATTCTCTCATTTCCTGCAAATGTTTTTGTGAAGAGATGGAAATGGATTGTGGGAGAACAAACAAAAATGGTAATAAAACAGATGACTGGCAAAGTTAGATGATTAAAAACAAACCAAACAAAAGTATCAGACAGCAAACATCAGTAAAAGCAGAATCAGCAGTCTGGCAGGTGAGTTTATCAGTTGCCTGGTGCAGATGAAAGCTTGTGTCTTACTCAGCACTGCCTGCTTCTGAGCATGGTTAAGACAGCTGCCAGTACACTGCATTTTTAGCCCCCACAGTTACTTTCCAGAGTTGTGTGGAGCAGACTGTCACTTCAGCTATTGTCATAGGAGCTGCTAATGTGCCCAGGGATCACAGACATGGTGCTGACAATGAGCCACCAGTTACAGAATCAGAGAAAGAGGCAAGAGGGACCTGTTGTCATTTCCCATTCCAGCAGGCAAGGATGAGCAAAGGACCTCAGATGTTTTTGCTACAATCTTAAGCAGTCATTCCATGAGGCTGCCAGTCAGGTGCTCACAGCTTACCCTTGGGATTGGCTTGTAGTTAAGGGCTGCAGGGAGACACTTGTACCATGGCTAAGGTTTAGTTCCCTGTCTGAGCATGTTCTGACTACGCTTTGTGTTTGCTTCTCAGGGAAGGCCATGATGAGTTTGACCTAAAGGACCACCACACTTCCCGCTATCATCTTCCTCGCAAGTAGAAGTGATCACACTCTTCATGGGCAGAAAAGGAGATGGAGAATGAGAAGAGAGAATAGTTGGCCAGATGGGAAGAGTCCATGTGGATTTGCAGCCAAAATGGGTGATGTTTTGGACAGCTAAAGTATGTGTTATAATCAGAGAGAGGCTAGAGGGCCGTGACTTTATCTTCACAAATACAACCAGAGAAGTGCAGGGTTTGCTATGAATGCTTGGGGATAAATGAGGACTTGATGTGAGGAGGTGGATATGAATCCTTAAGTACAGACAGTAAGGCAGTGTGGGTAGCAATAAAGATGTGTGCTTAAGGCAGTACTGACTGGCTGTTAAGTAACTTCCTGCATTTACTAACAGTTTACACACTGGTTCAACAGGCAGCAAAGCATTTTGCACTAAGAAAACTGTCTATGTCGTGGTTATGTGTGTGATGAGAACTTCCAAAGCATAATAAAAATTATTCACAGAGGCCTGTGGTTAAAGTCTCTCCTGGAAATGCCCAATAGCCCTCTTCAAAGTGTTGCCTATTCTTAATGGGATGTTAGTCCTAGTGTCAAGTGGCTTAGCAAAAGAAATGATGGATCATGAAGTCATCAAAACTGTTTCTGTGGTGTGGCTGGGAAAGGTGCAGGAGCTGCTCTGCCTTCAAGGTCAGTGTTGCTTATGTACTTGAAATGAAGGGTGCTTTGTAAAGGTAATACGCTACTGATGCACAGTGCTGTGATCAGCAGTGGCTGTGCCGAGGTGCCATGGGGTCTGAAAGAGTTGTGGTTTTAGTTTGAAAGCGGGATTTGGCTCTGTTTGTTATCCTCTGGTAGGATACAGATGTTACTTGTGTGATGCTTTTTATCTGGCTATGAGGGAAGCTCAGATCAATATGCTCATACCCTCCCCCCCAGTGACAGCCTAGATGCAGGTGACCCTTGCCAGTAACCAAAGCACCCAGAATTACTTAAAATACCCAACAAAACTTGGCCTAAATTGTCTCTAATATCCTATCCTGTCAGGATGAGCTCTTCCCAGGACTACAATGTGGGCTCTCTAAGGCTGACAAATTCCAATGGCAAAAATGTCAAAGATTTGCCTTTGACAAGGAGTTAACACTGAATCTTGCCTGGCTGGTTTGGCACTGCCACTCCCAGTTGACTGCCCTGCCCCTGTGTTTAAGGTAGTAAGGTGCAGGTGTGTTGATGAAACAGTGTTTGCCTGCACCTCAACCAGCCCTGGTGAATGTACTGCGAGCAAATTAAACCACTGCTGAAGATGGGTTGGTGCTAACATGCTGGACTGGATCAGGCCCTTCAACAGAGACCTGGATCACTGGATCACTGGATCAGGCAATGTAGAACAGTAATACTTCAGGTTGGCACACTAAAAAATCACAAGTGTATCCAGCAGTGCTATCAAAGCCCTTTGTTAAGAAGGGGTGGCAAAACCTGACTCATGTGGAGGATCTTCCCTGTCCTGGCAGTCCTTGCTTCAGCAGTGCTTGTCTCTTTGGGACAGGCGGATAGGAAAACTGCTGGAGTTGTTATGATGTGGGAGCTCACAATAAGCCCTGTGTTACACAGTTTAAATAGAGACTTGCTGCCCTAAGGAGCCTGCAGTCTTAGAAATGAAACCCAAATGCTGTTCTGGATTTGTGTTATTGTAGGAATGACACTTTTTCATTGCTATTTCACATGCGTAATTAACCTGAGAGCAAGACAGCCCAATTCTGTCTTAGGTTTAATCCTTTGTGTTTTGCATGTACAGGAGAACATGCAAATACCTGTTCTTACATCTCTTCCAAGATCCACTCCTTTGGGCTTCAACCTGTGTCCTTTCCAGCATTTTAATTCTTTTTCCTAATACCTTAGTATTAGCTGATGTGCTTTTTGCAACATTTTGGATACTTCATCAGCCACAAGCTAACTTTGAGCTCCTAGTGCAGTTAGTCCCCCTGTGTCTTGTAAGCCCTGCCCTATACCCCTCAGTAGTAAAGCAGCAGGTTACAGCCGGAAGCACTTCATTTAGTTCCCCAGACTGGTTTCTATGGGGCCACCCCAGGGAATCCAGAAATGCACCCAACCCAATACCTGAGCTAGATCTTAGTCATACATGGACGAGCCTATTCAGTCATACATTCATGCTGATGCTTTCCCTGCCCCACTAATGGACATTTTTGTGGCTGCTGAGCTTTCTGCATATAATTGGCCATTTTGGTGGTAGCCCAGTCACTTTCCCCTGAAAAGCCATTCCCACTGGAGCTGCTGCCTCAGTGACCTCCATAGGGGAGGGTAAAAGGGGTATTTTAATCAGCTGTCTGAAGGAAGCAAACATAGCTGAATCTGTCATTGTGGAAGAGGAATGCTGCATGACCTTTACATGGGCAGCGCACTTTTAGCTGTTGCTTACTCCCTGTCCTTGTCTTTGAAAGGTTACTGGTGAACAATCAGTTCCTTGCAGGCCATACTGACTTCAGTCTTAGCCATTCAAGGATGGAAAAGAGCTTGATATCTTCAAGAAAGAGAATCAGCTTCTTTCTTTCTATCTTTGGAGCATACCATAAGGGGACAAGTTGTTTTTGTTTCCCTGTGAGAATGTTTTGTGTGTGGACTATCAGATGTAGGCTCCACCCCCAACAAGAAGTCAAAATAAGGCTAACACCAGATTGAACTCAGATTAGCTGACAAAGAGAGGTCTCATCTCAGTTAAACTGTATTAACTTGCATTTGCTGCGTATGCATGTAACCCCAAATGCTGTAACATGGTCACATGCCTAAATGTAGCAGCCAGAATATTTTAAGGGCAATATAAGTGTTGATCAAAACTAAGGGAGAATTGCATTACAGGTTATTTTATACACCTTTATAAACCCTCAGTTAGAAAAGCATGTGAACTTTCACACAATCTGAGTTATCTTGGTATAATCAAGAGGGCAAAGTTCCTTTAAAGAGACATTCTTACACAGTACATGCATACCAGACATTACAGCCTTATACGAGCAATGGTGCTGACAAACAGCAGAGTTAAGTGGCAGCTGTTTTAAAGAATGGTAAATAAAAGCAAGTATGATCTACTATTTTTAAGACCTAAACAAAAAGAAATTGCTGTGATGGCCTTGCATCCACCTTTTCCTTTTGCACCAGTGAGCTGAGAAATCATCCAGCACTGGCCACATCTTGCTTTGTTACCGCTGCTGCATGAGAGCATAGGGGCAGGACATGACGTGAGAGTCTGCTCTGCCTGAGCAATCAGCCTCCATTTGCTGTTATAGTTCCTAGCCACATGTGTCAAGTTACTGGCTTGCTGAGAGGCTGGATGTAGTTTCCTCTGTATTTTTCCAGCCACACAATATTGTAGCCAGAAGAGTTTTTGTAGCAAGACAATGTGTCCTACTTCATATCTGGTTTGTGAGACCAACCTGTCTGCAAAAGACTTGCTCTGAGATGCTCCCTGCAGGGGATTTGAGAGCAAGTGTTTTCTCATTTCAGTTTTTCTTTAGTGTCTAAAAAGAGAGCAAAAGCAAGCAGTGCATGGCCGGTTTTCTCTGGTTTAATATACAAAATAAGCATTTTTCCATTTCTAAATGATGACAAAAATCATTCCCAGATCTTAATAGTTTAAATGTGTCTTCTAAAGAAGCAAGTCCTAAATTCCACAAAAAGGAAAAACAGTCTCTTCTATTAACCTTAGCAGTTGTTTCCCCTTAAGTAGATCAGGTGCACACATTTTCCTTCCATCCTACCATGTATTTTCTGTCCAACCATCGGGGATAACAGAGGCTTAATAAGACCTACAAAGTACGTGCAATGCTGTACAGTCAGGTACAGCAGTAACAGGCAGGAGATCACAGCTGGGTCCCAGTCAGACTGAAACAGGGTACAGCTTAACAGTAACTGATTTTCCATGTTGATGAATGAGTGATAACCAATGCCTTGTTTTCCTTGCAGTGGACGGAAAGAAAGAAGTCTTGATGAGCTCCTGAGAACTGTATTCAGTGCTTCTCAGCCAGCATGGAAATTCCTAGAAGAAACTAAAGGAGGGACATCTTGGCCTGTTCCCCAGGTTAACATGCCCTTTAAGAATCAGGAATATGTACAGTCTAGCTCCCTGCTGTATGCGTAGATCTGGGATGAGCTGAGACTTCAAACCACTGGTATGAAGTTCACAAACTTGGTGATGTTTCCTCAATAACAGTAAGTCTTAAACATATTCTGAAGTGATGTTGCTGATCCTGGGTTTTGTGGGGAAGATACATATTCCCTTGTGACCAAAGCTGGGTGTTCCACGGGGGCAAGGTCATTTCTTCTGAGGATTGGTGACTCTCCGGAGACCTTTCAATCGACTGAGCAGTTCTGTAATGAAGTCCTAGAATGAGAATTGGTTGAAGAATGTCAGTTCCAGCACTCACCAGCCCACAGTTTTCTATGACACTTGCATTATTCCCACATTTGCCTTCATGCTGAGCAAAAACCAAAATTTTAGCTTAGGAAAGGAGACCTTTGCATGGATGAGAAGGATCTAAAAGCCCTTCTATTTCCCTTCTCTTGTCTCCCTCTGGAGCAGCCATACTTTTTCATCAGGAGCCAGCCTCCCCTTTCTTCACAGATACCTGCTCTTTCCACCTTGAGATGACATCAAGATGCTGTTGACCTCTGTTAGGTTCCACTGCTTCCTGTTGCCACCATTACCTCCTGCCCACTCCTGCAGCCCTCCCTATCTAGGACAAAGCAAGTTGTCCCTCTTGTAGAACCTGTAAAGCTCCATGTTGTACATTGCAAACCATCTCGAAACCATGCCAATTCTACAAGGAAGTGGCTGGCAGAAAAGAGGTGGAGCAAAACACACATAGGACTAATGATAACCTGGAGCAAGGGCTGAGGGCAGGCAGAGCAGATAGTTCAGCAGTTAATGGAGATAAACCCCAACTACTTTGCTGACACAGTCAAGGACTATGAACTAAACTGGACCATCTGGTTATTCCAAGCAGAAGTTAATGTGACTAGAGTAAATTTTACACTTTGCATGCCAATGTAACATCGCCATAATGGAGTGTGCAAGCTTTCTTCACCCAAAGACAGAGCTACATGTCCTTGTAAGTAGGCAAGGTCACTGGAAGTACTGTAGCTCACCATCTGTGCTGTGAGGAAGCACAAATAGGCAGAAAGGAAGTACAGCTTCCTCACTTGGGTGATCAGGGATTGCCTGCCACAGCATACCCTGGAAATAAATACCTAGGATCATATGTACCTTTTCAGTCAGTCCCTTCAGAGGAAACCAGTTTATTTTCACGTGAGACCTCACTTGGAGTATTGTGTGCAGTTCCGGTGTCCTCAACATAAAAAGGACATGGAACTGCTGGAACAAGTCCAGAGGAGGCCATGAGGATGATCAGGGACTGGAGCACCTCCCATATGAAGACAGGCTGAGAAAGCTGGGGCTGTTCAGCCTGGAGAAGAGAAGGCTGCATGGAGACCTCAGAGCAGCCTTCCAGTATCTGAAGGGGGCCTACAGGGATGCTGGTGAGGGACTATTCATCAGGGACTGTAGTGATAGGACAAGGGGTAATGGGTTGAAACTTAAACACCAGAGGTTTAGATTGGACATAAGGAAGAAATTCTTTACTGTTAGGGTGGTGAGGTACTGGAATGGGTTGCCCAGGGAGGTTGTGAGTGCTCCATCCCTTGTGGTGTTCAAGACCAGGCTGGACGAAGCCTTGGGTGACATTGTTTAGTGTGAGGTGTCCCTGCCCATGGCAGGGGGGTTGGAACTGGATGATCTTAAGGTCCTTTCCAACCCAAACCATTCTATGATTCTATGATTTCCTCTTTATGCAAATAGGCTGCTGTGATCTTCCAAGGGGACTGGATTCAAGATCACCAGGGTAAAAGTACATACATTTGCTAACGAGGCAGCAGTATTTGTAGTTAGCAAGTACCATGCTGTCCACAATACACTTTCAGGGCTCATCAACCAGTAGAGCAAACTCCAGTTATATCTCTGGGAATGTGGGGTTCTTGCCTAAGACCTGAAATTTCCCTATTGCCAGCCTTGTCTGCTAAATACTCGCTAGGGGACTCTCTGTAATGATCACTACAGCAAAGTTAGATTTCAGTGATGGTTGTGTATCCACCTCATTTTCTGTATGTTCATCATTGTACAGCTACATAGGCATGACAAGATACTGAGACCTATGAATGATGTCCAAGCACATGCAATGCATGTGACTGAAGCAGTGACTGGGGACCCCATTTTGCACAGGTATGCAGTACAGCGAGGGCAATTGTTGTGTGGTGCATGCACCACACTGCAAAATATTGGGTTCCACTCCTTTGGCCATTGTGACAGCTTGTGGGAGTTCTTCAGCTCTCTGACTCAAAACCAGTAAACTTCACATGGGAAGAAAACCAAACTTGAAAAATGGATTTATATAGCCACTACTCAACAATTATCTGCCCAATCCAATCTGAGGGCCATCTTTTGTTCTTGTCACTCATTACAGTGGAGTGGTTTAAGCTAAGAATGCTTTTAGTTAACAGTGTGCAAGATGGTTATGTGAGCTGTAATCCCCAAATATGGATTTTCTACACTGAGGTCCAAATAGTAACTCACCTTGGTCAGGTTAGGATGCCCAAAACATGAAATGGACTTTCTTTGGTTGTAAGGTGTAATTTCTTATTTGCTTCACTGCTCTGCCCTCAGCTCATTATGTATATGATGTAGATTTACATGTCTTTTTCTAACACAGCAGAATAAAGCAGCAAAGACTTTCCACTGGGAATTAAATGAATTTGCAGCATTGTGTTAGGCACAGGAATACTGTGGCTATTCAGTGGAGCAGCAACAATGACACACTCTCCCAGCACAGTATAACATATGAGTTATATGAATGTGCTTCACTCACCTCTGTTGGGTTGGAGCACTCATGGAGGATTTCCTAAAAGCAAAAATAGGGAGGAATCATTTCAGTATTCTATGAGTTGATCTCCCCTCTCTACAGAAAGGATATATAATTTTAACTACATTTGACATGCTAAGGCACAAGAAACCATCATGCAACACTATATACATATACACGTAACACTATATACACATACATGCAACTACTTCTGAAGGAAGTCCTAACTTAATGTCCCCAGTCCCTCTGACCTGTAGTTTTAATTTCTGTTCTTCATTAGGGACCTCCAGCAGATCTTCAAGATCAATTTGTGGCTCAGGAGCTGCTGCCTCTGTCTCCTCTCTTAGCTAAAAAGAAAAAAAAACAACCCATAGTTAATCTTCAAACTTTAAGAACTCTGGAGGCCATTTTAAAGAAGGGAGCAGCTTTGTCCTCCTTGCTTTAAAGAAGAGAGGAAGAACTAGTTGCATAGAACTGCTGTGCAGTTGAGATCAAGATACAAATCATCTCAAAATAATGAGATTCTTAGAGCACAGATTCCTGTCCCTCTCTGGTGTCTGCTACACCTGCACATCCTGATGTACATGTTCTTCGTCTTTTCCCACCCCAACACTTGATACCACTGCTCGGTGGGGAAACCCAGTTGACAGAAATCCAGTGGCCTTAATCTTAGAGAAGTACAATTAATACAAGGAAATTAGGCTAAATACATTCACATAGTTGGGATTTATACTAAGGCTTTTTGCAGTTATGGAGAGAAAAACAGTAAGGCTTTTGAGAGGCCTAATAATAATTTGCCAGCTTTCTCTATCAGACATGAGAGGGGTATAATAGTCTTCTTTAATGTAAAAGAAACCCCAGGCTTTGGTGATCGGAGTAATAATCTTGTCATCCATGGGGATGTTAGTTGAAGCAGTTTAAACCTGATCACAGATATATTTTAGGTCCACGTGTCCTTACCAGACTGTATAAAAAGCAGGCTGTGGTTTTCAATGGATTTGCAAAATAATCTTTGACAATACAACACTAGCGATATTGTAACAGTAATCAGAATAAGGATATTGATGAAACAACATAGTACCTGATTGCTGGGTAGCATTTATGGATGTGAATGTAAAACATTGCACAATAAAGGCAATACTTATGGAAAAAAAAAAGAAACTTGTTCTCTGATACCAAGGCAGAGATGAAGTAGAAAACCTTTGTTCACCTTTGTAATGCAACTGACCTGATAGTAAGTAATAAACCAGACTTAAATATATTGTATTGCGACCGATACAGCATTTACTCTTACAAATAATAGTTAGAATGTGACTGTTCAGACCAGGTGTTGATCCAGCTTGACTTTGGCTAAGAAGCAAAATAGGCAAGGAGAGTGAGAAAGAGTTGGAACCAATGGGCTTTTGGGTCCAAGTATGGATGGTGTTATGGCTTCCATGAGCAGGGAATCATCTTGAAAATCAAAATTGTCTCCTGGTTCTTAGTTTTGTTGCAGAAAGCCTCACGACAGTGAATAGCATATCATTCAGGTTATCTGTATCAGGAGGCAATGCTTGAACTAACCTTGCTGCAACTGAACAATTGCTGCAACCTGCTGTTCATTCTGACTCTGGAGATGGACTTTTCATCAGGGACTGTAGTGACAGGACAAGCAGCAATGGGTTTAAACTTAAACAGGGGAAGTTTAGATTGGATATAAAGAAGAAATTCTTTACTGTAAGGGTGGTGAAGCACTGGAATGGGTTGCACAAAGAAGTTGTGAATGCTCCATCCCTGGCAGTGTTCAAGGCCAGGTTGGATGGAGCCTTAGATGCCATGGTTTAGTGTGAGGTGTCCCTTCCCATGGCAGGGGCTTGGAACTGGATGATCTTAAGGTCCTTTCCAATCAAACCATTCTATGGTTCTATACCTTTCCTTTCTAGAAGTGTTTCTTCCAGGAACCTGTGTTTCTGGAAGACACTGAGGAACATTGCACTGCCCAGGGCAGGTGGAGCTAAGGAAGAAGCAGACTAAAAGACAAAGTAATGGAAATCAATGGATCCAAGGAAGTTCACACTAGCATGGCAAACTAAGTAGCCTTGCCACAATTAGCAGGACCTGCTGGCACCTGGGTGATTACAAGTAATTTACTGTGGCACATGTATTTAATTGAAGAGATCTTGTGTAACCCCCTGTTGTACCCTATTAACAATCTCTGACCTGGCACAGCATCATATTGTGTAGTTCCTGACAGCATATCTCTTCGGTTGGCCCAAATATACCAGGAAGTTGGGAAACCTGTTGTGCAGGACTGGTGCTAGCAAAGGCAATCTGCTGGCAATTGGTTCCTGTAAGGGCATTTCTGGATTTTGCACTTCTGGCTGCTGGGCTTTTGTAGCAGGAAAAAGATATGCCCTTTGGGCAGCTACTTTGAAGACAGTGAACAGCTCTCAGTTCTCAGAAAACCAGAAGTGATAACGTAACCTGACTTGGTTTTCTGGCACCTTTACAAGTGCACATCTGTAGACTTGGGCAAGTAAGTGAAGCACATGAGGATCCTCATCTTGGATCACATTACTGGTGGTACCAAGTGCTTTCATCTATCTCAAAAAAAAAACTCACACAAACCCACATGTCCTCTTTAAAACCAGAACAGTTTGTGAAAGAGTGAGATGTTCTGTTACTCAAAGCAGCAGCCATTCCCATTGCTTATCTCTGGCAAATGTTGTCAGGTAGCTCAGTAGAGGTAACTCTGTACTGAGCTACTAACCAGATAGATCCAGGGAGCAGTCCTTTAAATGCCAATGCAGGCAGGTCAGCAAGTGATGCCATCACTGGCACTTATTTTGACCAACAATCTCTCACCAGGACAACCACTAGCACCGCACAGACACACTGAATGTTGCCTGACTGACTGTATGTAGGTCATGTGTGTTTTCTGCTCCTATGTACACTACATGATCACAGAATCAGAGTCACAGATTGGTTTGGGTTGGGAAGGACCTTAAAGCTCATCCAGTTCAAAACCCCCTGCCATGGGCAGGGACACCTTCCACTAGACCAGGTTCCTCCAAGGCCCATCCAACCTGGCCTTGAACACTGCCAGGGATGGGGCAGCCGCAACTCTGCAGCTACAGGTACAGCATTATCCAAAGTGCCTCATTCAAACAGCAGCTACAGCTATGCTATTGTGACCAAAGGAATAAGGCTACACTAATAATTCTAACCCATCTTGCTTAGCTACCGCTTCCAGCAAAGACAGTCTGTACATGTAGCTCAGCAACAAGCAGCATTCCAGGTCCATGCTGTAGCAGGTGGCAATAAGATACCTAACGAAGACTGAAGATGAGGAGCTACTTGCAGTAAGTCAGAGCAAGCACACTTCTGTCCCAGCGCACAGGACACTGGTCCCATTCACCTGATGAGTAAGGAGCTGATCTGCCCCAGCTACTCACCCGGCACTGGTACAGCTCCTGCAGTTGGGTGTTGATCCATTCCTCTAGATCCAGCCAGCGCTGCAGGTCTTTGCGGTTGTACTTGATGGTTAACTTGCCCAGTTTCCTGTGTGATGATTCCTCCTCAGGCTTCTCTGGTGTCTGGAAAGTCACCCGGGGCAGTGCACTGGAGTTGCTGGCCATGCTCACCCCTCTGACAGCAGAAACTCCTTCCTGTGGGCTCCTTTTCTCTGTCTCCTTTAACCAACCCTTCTCTGCAACCAGTGGCCCACAGCACAAGCTAATCCCAGATGCGGAAAGCAGGATGCATTGATGATCCCAAGGAGACAGATGGAGGAGACCACACGACCAGGGCAGCAGCCAGGCTCCGCGGGCAGAGTTACAGCAGTGGAGTCTTGGGTTTCACCGTGGGCTGCGCTGACAGGAGCAGGGAGGGAGGCAGAGGAGTTGTTGTAACTACATCTGTTGTTAAAAGAAGCCAAGTGAACCAGGGAATTGATGAACCAAGGCTGTTAATATTTAACGCAAGGCAGCTCCAAGAGGTGGGGAAGAAGGAGGTTTTCTATTACTGCTTTCCTACAGGCATAACTTAGGTGCCTGTGCAGTTCCGGAGGGCTGATCCATACATAATGCATTGAATCCTGCTGTGTTCAACCTTCTGTAAACTACTTTGCTGCAGGGTTTAGCTCCCATTGAAACGGTGTAGTTGGCATTTTCTGGCTAAAGCACAGGACCCAGCACAGGTAAGAAGCGATCTGGAGTCAGGTGGCTACAGCCACTAATACTAGGTCAGTGACACTGAAGCCACACTTGGGCTCAGCAGTCCTGTTTGACGTCGTTCTACAATGGGTGAATCTATTCCAGCTTTCTCAAAGGTTGCTGTAGAAACCCTGCTGGCCTGAATTTGAGACCATTTGAGCAAGGGGCTTCTGAGAGAAAACAAAGTACCTGTGCTCTTCTTAAATAAACCAGGATTTGACCTGATGATACTGGAGGGGAAGGCCTGCCTAGGGACACAGCACTATCTTGTCCCAAAGAAAGGTACTTACCATAAACAGGCTTACCTGCTGAAGCATCATAAATGGCTGGTTTACTATGTCTTATCACTGCCGTGTTTACAATCTCTTTCTTACTGGAAGGTGGGTTAAAGGTCTGCAGCGTTATTGCCCTACATGTGAGCAGCACTGTTCAGAGGAACACAGATCAGGCTGGCTGAGTTTATGGTGTGCTGGAGCACTGCAACACCTGCATTCCCTCCAGATGCTGTATCACACAGGCTCCTTATTTATCCATTCCCAGAGCACTGCCCAGGGAACACATGCAACAGACAAACCAGCTGAGACCCTCCATCATGAAGCAGATCCACCAGTCCCAGTCTCATGATCTAAGTGGAAAAAGCAAGTGTCTGCTGCTCCTGCAAGCCAAGGTACTTCCAGGTAGGAGACCAAGAGCTAGATACACCAAAGGAAGAACAACCAGCCCTTCTCCCACTGACAGGTACTGCCAGGCAGCATGGGAATTCTGCAGGGAGCAAAAGCTTCTCTGTACCATAGGATCATATAATGGGTTGGGTTTGGAAGTGGTACCCAGTTCCCTAGCCAAAGCCCAATTCCTGTGCCCAGAGGGATGGTGGTACAGCCAGCCAGCAACATGTTGTACACAGGCCATTCCAGCCCTTCTCTTCATCCTGCAACTCAGCAAAAAAAAAAAAAAAAAAAAGCCTTTTCTGATGGAACATTCCACAAAATACTGATCCTGAAACTTGCTTCCTCATTGGTGAGGGATAAAGTGTTAAAGTGTACCTGAAACTGATACCATCTCCTCTGCTTTTCATAGCGTCATAGAATCACAGAATGGTTTGGGTTGGAAAGGACCTTAAGCTCATCCAGTTCCAACCCCCTACCATGGGCAGGGACACCTCACACTAAACCATGGCACCCAAGGCTCTGTCTAACCTGGCCTTGAACACTGCCAGGGATGGAGCATTCACAACTTCTTTGGGCAGCCTGTGCCAGTGCCTCAGCACCCTTACAGTAAAGAACTTCTTCCTTATATCCAACCTGAACTCTTTTCAGGCACCCTAAAATTCCTACTCAGAAGACAGACAGCAGGTATTTAATTTAAGCAGCTTTATCCACTTTTCCTCACTTGGCTTCCTCTAATCTTGCTCCTGAAATTGTTGTGAGAGGCCCAGACCATACTCAATGGGTGCAGATTCTTCAGAGGTTCTCAAGAGTTAGAAACCTTGCAAACCCCACTGAACACCCTCTAGTGTGTTTACAGCTCTTGGCTTTTCAAAGGTCAGTATCTGACCAAGCATAGGCAGATTCTCACAGGGTAGCTCTGGACCAAAGGACACTGCCAGGAGTCAACTTTTCACCTCCAAACACAAGTGCTCTATTTTGGTGTTCAAGGACCAGAAGTTTTAACAGGGAAAAACAACCTATGTTTCTTTGGTCCCAAGAAACCATGACAAGCTGTCATTAAGACCAGAGAAAAATAACCAGACTTAGAAGAGAAGTTACCTGGCTGAACTCTGGTGCAGCTGAGCAGTTCACTTCGACTCTGTGAAAGATGAGGTTTGCCCTGCTGATCTTCTACCAGCACAGTTGACCTCATGAAGTGCAGGATCCGGAGGTCACAGGATAGGTTTGAGGAAGAGGGAAAAGGGAATATAACCTTCCCTAATGGCTCTTCAAACACTTTGAGCCACTGTTGACTTGTAACCTCACTTGAGCATGAGCAATGCACTGAGATACCACGTCTGAAAAGGTCCACGGGCAGACTCACCCCACCGTCTCTATTGACAAGGTAGTGAGTGGAAGCCAGCACCCTTGTGCTGCTCTATCAGTGTCACCCTACAGTGGAATAAGACATATTGAGGGTGATGTCAGAGGCTTTCTCAGGCAACTGCAAACAAAAATGAGCCCGATTACAGGATGTTCATCATACTGCTTTGGCTTAGATAAGCTTAGTCATGGATTATTTGTAATGAGAAGGTGGCGACACAGGAATAAAGGTTTACAGATAAGGTAGGCCTCCTCCAGCAATAAACTATTTTAATGTATCATTAAAGCAAGAGAAAGAAGCAAAAAATGTGCAAGATCACAGCCTGAGGGTGTGGTAGAAAATCCATCAGGCACAGGATAGGGTGCCTCATACAGGCTAAGGGATATTGTCCCCTTTGAGGAAGACAGCATCTCCTATGGGTGCACCAGCCATCTGCCAGTGCTGATAAGTGCCAGTGCCACCAAGCAAGAAGAAGCTGTATAACTCTGCACACTGCTGCACCCCATCCTCTCCTCTTCTTGCTTCACATCAGATTCTGGTAGCCAAAGGGGCAGGACATTCACCATTGTGTCTGGACATGCACACTGGGGGGATCTCAGAGATCTCGGGCACAGCTTGGAGACAGGATCTTATTTTCAACCTCCTTATCTCTCATAGCCTTGAGCACACAGCCTGGACCAAAACTTGAGGAGTGAACACACATACTTGGGCAACTAAGTCATCTCATTAGACAACCTGTTTGTTCACCAGAGCTGTGCACATATAAACTCCAATGGGCCTCCTGCTGCAGTTGCTGGTGATTGTGCCCTCTGCAAACCCGCTTATGGAGTGAGTAAAGGGGGTTAACTGCAGCCAACACGTCCAAGTGTTAGACTGAAACACTGTGCCTCAGTTTCCATGCGTGTCACCTGAGGCTGCTGCTCCTCCTGGGGAGGGAGGTCTTGCCTCTGAAAAGGAGGGGGGATTCCATACTGTGAAGCTGGGCTTTTGTGACTCTCTATGGCTCCAGAGAGGGCCACCAAACCAAGATGAGCACCTGTGCCATGGTACCAAGCAGCTGTGACACAGATCCAGAGAGCAGAGCACAAGTGCATGAGGCAGATCAGTTACACTCCTGCGTTCTTGAAGCTTATAATGTCCATCCCACACCTGTGACCTAAGCTGGTGCTTCTCTTTCCCTCTGAGCTGATGACTCTGATGTGTACTCAATAATTCAGCAGGGCCCCAGCTCATCTTTCCAGAGATCCAGGTCGGCCCATTTCCCATTGAGTACCAGCATAGAGAGGGATGTTTCCCTTCAAGGGAAGCCACTCGCCACCTGGTTTAGAAAATAATCACTTTCCCTGTGGTTGCAAACATGATAGTTAACAGGGGTTACACCAGGGAAGACAGCAGAGGTGACTGTACCAGCACTGTGTTGACACCACAAGGTAAAGAGGCTCTGCACCCTCCTGTGACCAGGAACAGGCACAGAAAACAGTTGTGCAGAACAGAAAACATAGCCAGGACTGGAGATATAAAGAATCCAGAGCCCCAAGCACAGCATACACCCCTCACCCCCCCCCCCCCCCCCCCCCCCCCAGTATCTTGACATCCATCATCCACTTCCACAGCAGCGTGGAAACCAAAAAGGCTGCACTGAAATCTAGGCAGAGGAGGGAGCACACATCATCTCGTGCCTTCAACTCCTGGAGACTTAAGGAAGCAGCCAGGGGTTTCCAGCTCACAGATTCCCTACCTGAGCAATGCTGTACCTTCTCCTCAGCACACAGGACCATACCTATTCTTCAGACAGGCAATCAATAATCAGTCTTACTCCTCTCCCCCAACAGTCTCGCCCTTCATAAGGCAGTGAGCAGTGAGAAGGAAGAATGGCAAGAGACAGAGGAAGACATTTCCCAGCTCAGTATTTGCCTGATCAACTCCAAATCAGCACCTCAAAAACCAGGCAGGTCTCAGCAACAGAGAGAAGAGGTGAGAGGAGCTGGCCTGCCTGCCCTCCTGCCTCTGTTACTGGCAGGCAAGTGAAGTGTGAAGGGTAATGGCTCAGCACCAGCTGAGAAGGGTAAATGAGAACTAGCTGTACTTACTGCTTTGGCACAGCAGGACCAGTGAACTCTGGGCTCCCTTGTTGTTTAGGCAGTTCTGCTTATCTGTCCATCCTCAAACACTCTGTAGGTAGTGGGATCAGTAAGCATCTTCATTGAAGAGGAAGCCCCCCTCCCCTTGAGTACACGTGTGAAGCTGCCAGCATGGATTAGATGCCAAATGGATTATCTGGGGATCTTGGAAAACCTGTCCCTGTTGTTTTGCTGCCCTCCCTCTTGTGTTGCTTTGCTGTTTCCTACAGAGAGTTTTGCAGCACTAAAATAATTATCAGTGTTTTAATAGTTTTCAACAAGTCCTTGGATGGCAGAGTTGGAGACAAAGAGAAGCAGAGGCTGAGTAGATGAAGGGATTCTCCTTGTTTTCCAGCCTGCTTTCAATGAAAAAGTTTCTTGTGATCCATCACCTTGGAAAGGTGCAATTCCACTTGCAGGGTCTGTACTGCTCACACTGTAGGGAAATCACCATATACAGACCCAGGGCAAAGCAGCCTTTCATGGGAGGTGCTGGCAGCTGGCATGAAGTCTGAAGGTTTCCTGGGATGCAGTCACTGTGGGAAGTGACAGAGGAGAGGCTGTCGAAACCCCATGGCCCATCCTGTTCCACTGTAAAGAACAGGTCAGGTTGCTTATGGGGACTTCAGTAGGAAATGTTAAGCTTATTCTAGTATTTGCAAATTGAAGGTTCTTTGCTTCACATTTCCATATCCATCTCCATGTAAAAGCCTAATACAGACAAGACAAAAATGAAGATACTTTCTTGCTGTGACTCTTTTCCCTTCTTCCTTTTGCCATGCTCTTGCCTTTCAGGGTTTACCTTGACCAGCAACATGAAACTAAAAGCCAGTGCCATGCAGGACTATAGACAAGAATTCCCCATTGTAACTGCCTTCCCCAAAGCTACCCTCGATGCAATAGGAGTGGCTCTCAGGAGGACTCAGCAGCCTGTCATCCTTTCCCTTGCTTCCACAGGACCAGTTTTAGTCATAGCCTGACAAGGTCCCTCCTCGTCTCCTTCCTCTGCCACATCTTTGTGCCATCACTAGCATCCGGGCCTCACCCCTCAACCACACCAGGAGGTTTGCCTTGAGGCAAATACAATGAAACAAGCAAGCAAGCAAACCTGTCTCCCAAGCAGTAATAATACACAGAGTGGTTCCCAGGTAAAGCACAGCAGGATGGATTCATCTGCAGCAGCCGGTGGGACAAGCTGCTGTCAGGAAGCCACTGCAGATGGTGATGCCATGGAGCTGGGCTGCACAGCAAAGGGGATCTGAAACAGGTCTTCCCTATTTTTCTGCCTGTTGGGATCACTTCCTTATGGAAGTTGGACACCCACCTGCAGATGGATCTCCACAGCAAACACAGGGAGGCCAGTGACGCAGGCTCCTGCACCGAGTTCGTTACAAGCCATGCATGTGTGAGAGCTCTTAGAATCTTAGTTAAAGATTAACCTGTGGTATGGTTTCCCCCTGAGTCACCTCTTTGATGGTTATTGCCAGGCTGAGAGCAGACACAGCTCTCAAGGCTTCCCAAGGACAGACAGACGTTAACAATGACTCACTGTTCCACGACCCCTTAAACCACTCCAAGTCATGCCATTGCACACCCTACTTTCCCTACATGCTAACATGAATAACACGCAGCTCAGCTGAGATGTGATTTGTTTGGCAATGAGATGAGGGCTGCAATGGGATTTCTAGGGTAAGAGGGCAAAGAATGAGTTACTGAATTGGAAGGAAATCTGCTGCAGCAGAGAGAGGTTCCTGGTAGAAGTCCTTGATCTTGGGATTAATCTTAATTAAAGTTTTAATTACTGAACCTCTCCAGAAGAATCATAGAATAGTTAGGGTTGGAAAGGACCTTAAGATCATCCAGTTCCAACCCCCCTGCCATGGACAGGGACACCTCACACTAAACCATATCACCCAAGGCTTCATCCAACCTGGCCATATGTGAACAGTGTGCTACTGGCACAGAGGTGGGATGTATCCCTCCTACAGTGGAGGACCAAAGCTGTGATCTTTAAGATCAATAAATAAGCCAGACCCATCTGTGAAGCAATAAAAAATCGGACCAACTTATGATTATAGAGAATAGAAGAAGTAAAATCACTTACTTAGGGAATTGTCACCAGAATATTTATCTGGGACTCAGCTGAAAATGGCAGAGAGTATAAGACCAAGATCCATTCTGTTTTATCACATTGTGAGATGACTCTGCAGTGAACCTATGAATGATACTAGTGTGATCCCAAGATCTATTCAGCAACTTGCAGCAGAGAGAAGAAGAAATACATGGCAATGGTGATCCATTCTATAGACTGTGGCATGCCATTCTGTAACACATAATTAATACTAACAAAAATGGAACTGGAAAATGTAAGAAAATAAAGGCCATTAGGATAATAGAAGGAAAGTGGAGACTCTATCATAGAAGAGGATCCTGGCGTGCTTGCCCTAGCACACTGAAGACTGAGTTAGGATATGATTCCACTGAAATAAACACAGCTGAAAATGACAAAAGGAGAGAAGAATTTTGAGATGAAAGGACAAGACTGCACAATGAAACTGAACATAAAGTAACTATAAATGCATTTATGGTGAGCAGCAGAAAACCTTGCAGCAGGACACCAGCACAGCCCTCTGCTGAGAGCAAATGCTATTAACCCCCCTACTCTAAAGGACAGGCTTCATTAGCGTATGAAGGGACTTACCCCTTCATAAACAAACCAAAGCAAGGGCCAGAGATGCCAGTCAAGGAGTCATCCCAGCTCTGCCTTGGAGGAGTTACCTGGCACAAGCAGAGGAGACATCACGTCCTTCAGGTTTGCAGGAAACCCTTGACAGAGGTTTTGCAACACAACACAACTGCGGAGGCAAACTGGGTCACTGCCAGCCAGACACTACCAAGCCAGACTGCTCAATGTGCATATCCAAGCAAAGGGGATGAGGCCAGCAGCTCCCTGAGCACCATGGTCCTGTGCTGGGGAACTGCATTGAGCCTCCAGACCAAAGGCTTGAAATATTGATCTGGGAAAAGCTCTCTTCCAGGTTCAACACAAGAGAGAGTCCCCAGCAGAGTGCCTCAGACAGCGCAGAATGGAAGGAGGAGGCAGCCTTCATGTATTTAGAAGCAGTGTAGGGCAGTCTGCAGGCAGGTCCCAAAGACCTGGTGTAGAGACGGGGCCTGAATGGGGAGTAAGAAACACTCCTGCTTCTTCTGACCAAGATTCATGTGGCCAATAAGGGAAACAGACACTGCTCTGCTCCGCAGTTATGCGTGTTTCCTACTGCTGTTTTCATGGTTTATTTTTGTACCCTTCCATAGCCTGATCAAAGCCATTCCCTTTTCCAAACAGCAATCGCAATGTCAAGCCATAGAAAATTATGAGAGGTACTGAAAAGTAATATTCCCATAACATTATGGTCCCATAGCGTTTGTCTGTGACAGCCAGGAGAAGGAAACATGTCTCTAAGGACTCTCAATAAGTCCCATCAGGATACACAAGGCTGGATCATCAGCAAGAACTGAAACACTGGACACCAGAATGGTCCCCAAAAGAGCAAAGCTGCGACTGTTTGATGCATAGCTGCTGCTCACCATCTCTTTTCAAAGACATACCACATGAAACCACCTCACATTTGCTGCTGTTGCTTTAAATGATGCAATATTTCATTACAAATAATGTCTAAGCACATTACAAGCACTCCCTGCCTTCCTAAGGACTATGACAGAGGGATAACTACAGTTTATCCAGGGGCTTTAGGGCTGTTTACAGTCACAGGGGGGTGGACAACACTGCTGTGTTTGTTGAACTATTAATTTGAGCATGAAAGGAGAAAATACATGGACGTAATGGCAGGCAGCCTGTGTGTACCCAAACCCATCCTGTGAGGCAGGGCACTACCAACAGACCACAACTGATCTGAATGAGATGAAGTCAAATGTTGTTCACCAGCTGCGGGTGGCTGCTAGGTTTTCACTGCTGTGGTGGCAGGGCAGCCCCTGGGCATGCTACCAAACGCTTCCACTCCAAAGGAATCCTGTGTCCGAAGAGCAGAGGGATTCATGGTTTCAATGAGCACAAAACCTCTCACAGCAGAGACGCAGCTGGATCGTGAGTGCCACTGCTGGAGGCAGACTCCCCAGCTTTGGGTGCATCCTAAACACGGGGATGCAGCCAGCACCAGGCCGGTGGGATGCTCATCCCGAGTGGGTACCTACACCTGCATCCGCATGGCTCCTATGGGAGGAATCCTTCTCTCCCTTCACAGAGTGGACGCCGGTATCAGCCCCGTTCTCCTCCCCTTCCTCTTACGCAACTCAGCTCGTAGGGGAGTGCCTTGGTTTTTCTCCCCTCTCCCAGGGATTTCCTTTTCACTTCCTGCGCTCTCCGGGCCTTTGTCTGCGCTGGATGAAGCCGAGAGCACACCTGAGGGGTGAGCCACAGGGGGGACGAGGCGGACATCCCGCTCCCAGCATCAGAGCCCAGGTAGGGGACTGAGAGCCTGTACCTGGGGATGTGCTGCAGGGTGGGCGGACGCATTAGCCCCGCATCTGGACACCGTCCCTCTCAGCTTCATCTCTCTTCTCCCTTCTTTCAGGAAGGGATTCAGGTCTCAAGGTGGTGAGGATCGGGGCGCCAAGATGGCCAAAGGGAGCCCAGGTCCGCACATCGTGCTCTGGGTCTGCTTGGTGCTGGCGGTGGACTATGGAGAAGGGCAGGAGGGAAAACCCTTCGGTGAAGCGTGCCTGGAGGACTTTAGGGCAGGAATGCCGGATTTGGTGCTGGATACAGACGCCTCTGTCCAGAACGGAGCCACCTTCCTGTCGTCCCCCATGGCCCGCCGGAGGAGGGACTGCATAAGAGCCTGCTGTAGGGAGCCTGCTTGTAACCTGGCTCTTGTGGAGCAGGACCCTGGCACGGAGGAAGACCACATCCGGGGCTGCTTCCTCCTCAACTGCCTCTACGAGCAGGCTTTTGTGTGCAGGTTTGCCAGGAAGATCGGCTTCCTCAACTTCCTGAAGAAGGACGTGTATGATTCCTACCTGGCCATGCAGGATCACAGGTCGAACGGTAAGGTGTCCCTAATGGATCTGTGCAAACCGGGGCTGGAAAAGCGTTAATAGCCACTGGTGCCAGCTCCTCCGACTGTCATTTGTGCTGCCAAAGGATAAAGCAGTGTTAAAGATGGGGTTTCTGTATAGAAAATGGTCTATTTCTGTTGGCCATAGAGGTTTTCCCTAATTAAGAGCTGTGCTTCAGTTCACCTGTTAGTGAATGGAGAGGGAATTCTTTAACCTATTTGAAGTGGGTGAAGTGATTGTTTACCAAATGCAAGCTGGGGTTTGATACTTGTAGAGAAAAAGGAGTTGTTTCCCTTCTCCCTCCCCCCAGGCCTTTGAGGCTGGAAAGTGAAATCCTCCCAAAATCCCCACATCACCGCGTTTTAAAGGGCTGCGTTAACCCCATAATTGCTCAGGGGCTGGAGGCAGGACGCAATCCACTTACCTCTCATTTAGCCCCAGCGCTGTGAGCGGCAGCTTGGATGGGGAGGTGTGGCCATATCGCTGCTTGTTGAGGCTGGGTTTTGCTGCTGGGGGAGGCTGATGGAAAACTTCCCATTTGGAGGTGGGTTTCTCTTCCTCTCTGGTTCCCTGCACGCAGACCCACAAAACCAAGTGGAAAACAAGCTAATGTGGAGCTGGCTGTCTCCAAAGCAAGGCGGTGTGTTCAGAAACACGGAAACCACGGCCACTCCTCTTTTTGCCCTTCTTCCATGGTTCAGAGGAAGCCTAGCAAGGCTGGGGTGTCTCTGGTGTGGCTGGGACTTTGCCAGCCATACCCAGTTTATTGTATGTTGATGCTTGGGCAGGACTGTGTGGGTATATCTGGGTGTATCGGGATATGTATGGGTTATCCTCCTCATACCCCTTCCCAGCCCAGCCGTGGTGGGGAGGGGATCTGTGATGATGACCAGGGGAGTGGGCATACGGGCTTGGACTCTATGGCATGAGCTGAATAGCTCTTTGATTTTGTGCTGGGATACGCCAGCCTGTGAGCCTTGGAGACGTGCAATGGCACCAGACCCTACACTGACCACTTTGTCCATCCTGAGTAGCAGTGTGGGGCTTTTGGCTCCTATGGAGCAACCCTTGGGTATCACTGGTTTGAAGAGGGACATGGCAGAGGTATTCCTTTTGTCCTCTGTCTCTCCTAGTTGCTTCCCACTGGATTTTAGGGCCTTCTAGTAAATCTCTCCCCCACAGTTGCAATAGTTCTATGTCTTCATTCCAGCCTTAAAATCCTTTCCCTGTGAGGAAGTAAAGCCCACATTGCCAGGAGTGGAGGTGGCATGCTGGCAGCTGCCTGCATTTCTACATGCTACTTTGTAGGAGGAAAAAGGAATGCATCATCCCCAGTACATCCTGATTTCACAAGATTAGATCAGAATATGATGTAGTGTTGAGCAATTCAGCCTCTTCATCTCTGTGGACCAGCACCTTGTACCAGGAGGCTGCAACCTGCTTCTCCCTTGGCTGGTCCCAAGGATGTGTGTAGATCCTAGGAAGTATCCCTGGGTCATTGTGCTCCATGTGCCACCAGCAGTGCTATATTCCCCAATCCATGGCCCCTACCTCGAACATCCCAGCCACTGATATGCTGGTGCTGCCTTGAGAACCATCCCCATAATGCTACTTTCACAGATGCTGGGATGACAGTGATGGAGATGGAAAACCCTGGAAGGCTTATGAGTGGGAAGTGGGAAACACACCAGAAATGCTGCTGGGGATACTCTGCAAGGCAGATGTACCCTTCCTTACTCACATGCCATGATAGCTGTGGGTGTAGGAAGGGCTTGGTCCCTTCTACATCCCATGTTGGCACTCTCAGAGGGTGCAGGCTGCCAGGCTGCAGTAACAGACACTGGGAAGCTCGCTGCTTCATGGTTGGATCAGGCTGCAATGTTCATGCTGTGCTTCAGTGGGAAATGTGCTTCCCTCCTCTCCTGAAATTCTTGGGCATTGTCTTTGATACCCTAAGCTTTCTGAATCACCCTGAATGACATCAAAGGGCTGGTAGGAAAAGAGATGGAGGATAATTAGTTCATTAATCCAGAGATGAAAAAGGTTTATTTTACTGGAGAAATAGCAAATAATAACAAGGGTTAAATCAGACCCCATGAACTGGGACCTCCTTCCTGCAGCAGCTGAGAACTTTAGAATGCTGACCTTGATTTTGGTTCAGATCCAAACAAAAAGATCCAAACCTCAAGCCCCTACGGTGTGATGCTGGAATTTGGTCTGTGGAGAAGGAATGGACCTGGATGGGCAGGAAGGTGGGAGCCTGACTGGCACTTAGAAGAGGGGAAGGACACAAAGGTGCAGGAGGCCAAATGAAGGAGCCTCTTGGCCACTTGAGTGCATCCACCCAGCAGCATAAGGAAGCTTTATGGCATTTTTGCTTCCAGACCTTTTGAGGATGCCTGAAGAAATAAGGAAGCTGCGTTTGGAATGTCAGGTTTTCCTCCCAAATGTTTACAGGCAAAAATGTCTTGGCCCAGGTGTTGGATCTTCCTGCTGCTGTGCTGTATGGCTGTTAAAGTGTGAAGCTCTGTGGCTGCTCTAGAGCCTAAGTTGTTGTCAGCCCCCTGATACTGGCTCTAGCTACAGCTAAAGGTCTGCAGGAAGCTTATGTCCTGCTTTATCATCCATCCCTTTCATTATGTGCTGCTCTCAGGGGTCTGAGGAGCCTTTAGGCTATGTCCCTGTGGTGATGTCCTCTGCAGTAATGAGGATTAAAAGCATGTTTTTTCTAGTGAATGGTGTAATATATCTTTAGTGACCCCAGTGGGTGACATGAAACAAGAAAGCCACACATTGCAAGACCCTCACTACTACAGGGAGCAAACCTGTTGAATTGGGTTGTTTATATATGTTCAGGAGGAGACTGAAGAATGCTTGAAAGAGAGAGCACAGCCAGAGGCTGCTGAATTGGGCAGATTTGGAGTGTTTCTGGAGCTGATAGAAGTAGCTGAAAGCAGGGACAGTGTGAAGGGGGATGTACTGTGTGCATTTGCTCTTGCTCCACAGTGGGACTGCTGGCAATGGAACACAGGAACAGAAACACCCTTGCTCTAACCCACTGCGGCCAACCTGGGGGTAGAGGCAACAATTAATACAGCTGAAATCTGGCTTCTGCACAACCTCTGAGTGGTTTTTCAGTGTTCTGGAGAAGCTCTCAAGAGCTTCTGATTCATTTATAGGCCAGTGATGACAGCTTGGCTGTGTCTTTCTCCTGTTCCAGCTAACGTAGAGCAACAAGTCTCTGATGTTGTTGTTAAAAGGCACCATCCTCTTAAATGATTCCCCAGCCTGAACTTTGGTGCGAGTTTTCTGCCTGGCTCATTCGGGAGGGGCAGGCACTTTATTGGTAATAATGGAGCCTGGTGTTTAAGTAACTACCCTGAGCTTATTCTGGTCTGGGCAAACCAGTTCTGGGTGTGAAGCTGGAAAATAACCTCCCCGAACCTTTGTCCGTTTCTTGAACTGAGCCTTTTGTGGTGGTTGTGAAATGCTTGGTGACATCCTCCTCCTGCTGAATTCAGGGCTTTTGAGTGGGAGATGGGAAGCACTGGAGATGTGTTCAGGATGTGTCTGCTGCTGCCTCACCATAGGACATAAAATGGTTTGGGTCGGAAAGAGCATCCAGTTCGAACTCCCCTGCCATGGGCAGGAACACCTCACACTAAGCCATGGCACCGAAGGCTCTATCCAACCTGGCCTTGAACACTGCCAGGGATGGAACATTCACAACTTCTTTGTGCAGCCCATTCCAGTGCCTCAGCACCCTCACAGTAAAGAATTTCTTTTCATCTAACCTCAACTTCCCCTGTTTAAGTTTAAACCCATTACCCCTTGTCCTATCACTGCAGCCCCTAATGAAGAGAACTCCCCAGGTTTGAAGCTCATCCCTCTTCACATGCTTGGTCCCATGATGTTTCCTATTCTATGGGCACAGTGCAGCTAAAACGAGCAGTGCTTGGATCCTGGCTGGGGCTGAGACAGATCCCAACACTGGTCTCCCCTTGGCTGGTGCTGCTCAGTCCTGAGCCAGCTGCTCATCCTCCAGCATCCATGTGTGGCCAGGAGAGGTTGGAACTGCCGTTTCAGTGTAAGCTGAAACAGGGTAGGTTTAGATTAGACATAAGGAGCAATTTCTTCCCTGTGACGGTGGTGAGGCCCTGGCACAGGGTGCCCAGAGAAGCTGTGAAATTCACTTGCTGTGAGATTTCTGTTTGTCATGCAGAATCCACTGAAGTGCCGCCTGTTGTGGATACTTCACATCTTATCTCTGGAGCTGTTTAAGGAGGCCAGAGGAACAAACCTGTCGTCAGGGAATGGCATGAAGACCATTCATGCAGACCATTTAGTGGGAGAGTCTTTCCTTATACCCACTAAAGCCAATCATACTGGTTTCCCATGCCCTGAGGAAGGATGGAAGGAGCCTGGCAGCAGCAACAAGTTGCCTTATGCTGAAAATACAACACATTCAGTCATGTCGTGCTGTTTTGGAGAGGTGAAGTTGATCTGCTCTGTGCACCTCTTCCAAACCACCATAGAAACCTCTAGTAACTAAAGCTAAGAGCTGCTTGGCTCTGCATGAGTTATCAGAAAACTGCATGGCTTTATCATGACTGTATTTGTTGCCCATCCAGAATGAATCCTTATGGAAGGAGCCTGTATTTCTCTTTCTCCTTTGTTGCATTGCCTTGTTCCCCCTCCTCAGGCAAATTAACAGTGTGGCAGCATCATCACCCCTTGGTGATGTTGCAGTGGAGAGTTTTCTAGTGTTGATGGGCATGATTTGAATGAAATCTCCCTGAAAGCTGTTCACTTTTGAGTGACTTCCCTGCAAGCATCACAAGAGCAGAGCTTCAGCCTTTGCAGCTCCTAACTCTGCCCACCTTCTCTTGCAGCAGGCTGGCTCAGCTGGCTTCTGACCCCTGGAATCTCTGGGGTTATGTGTCTCATGGGTGCTGGAATTTGGGTGGCCTCATTTCTGCTCCTGTCTGCTTTGAGCAGTGGCTTTTGTGCCCAGCAAGGTCCTTGCTTCACAGTGCCTCAGTGTCCCTATAAGCTGCTTCTCCAATGGCAGACAACAGCGGGCTGTAAAAGCCCCTCGGTGACCATGAGAAAGCTTTCCAGCTGTTTCTAGTGACAACCTCGAATCATTCTCAGGTGTTTTCGAGCATTGCTTTATAGCCTCAAGTACTCAGGGTTCATCTGCATGAGTGCTGGAATGGAGGAGATCTGGTTTTCTGTGCATCTGTGTCTCCAGGGCAAGAGCTGGTATCAGCTCTACAAGAGAAATCTCCATACTGAAAGCAATGGCTTCCTGCTGCAGGATTTTGCTGGTGCAGGATTACACTGTGAGCCACATAGATACTGCTTAAACCATTTTGGATTTACTTTATCAAGCTTCTCTCCGGGATCATAAAGAAGTTTCACCTTCCAATGTATTTTATAAATGGAAGAGGAAGTGGTCACTTAGTGACATGACTCCAGGAGCATGTGTTCCACAGTAAAAGCACGCAATACAGAGCAGCATCATAAAGCTTTAATCTCCCTCTTAATTACAGAGTTTTACAGCAGAAACTTTCCACAGTCAAACATTATAGCAAAGGTAACTTTCCTTTTTCAAACAGGCTTTCAGAACAAACCACAATGGAGAATGTCCCTTCTACAAGCAGTTTGCTGGTAGTCTGCCTCAGTCAGCACTCAGTTCTGAGGCTCGGGTGGAGAACAGCCCCATTGCCACTGAAGGCTTCATGCAGTCAGTGTAGCAGAAATACTGCAAAGCCACTGAGCTTTCAGATGTGCTGGGGAGAAAAGGCAGAGACTTGAAGTCCTTCATTCCTAGAGGGATTTCCTCCTTGGCAGTCACCACAGATACGCAAATGCTCCTGACTGCTTTTTCTGGAGGTGAGGAGGGTCAGGGAATTTGGCTCATCAGAGATGGGATCTGGAGAAGTTGCTGACTCGTTGAGTAGAACCAGGCTTTTCAATCCACAGCCCAGAGTAGCTGAATGGACCTGTGGAGAAATGCTTGGTCTGCAATAAGTGTACATGTTTAAAGAGGGGAAGGAAAAACATGCTTTGGAGTTGGGAGTTTGTGATCAGCCTCTGGGCTGCTGAAGAACTGGTCTTGCCCTTGTGCAATTGCAGTCACCTCCGGGCAGTTGGGTGGCAGGGACCAGGCTGCATTTCTCCATGGCAGGGATATGTCCCTTTTAGTGTCCCTTTAGCTTGTAGTGCTGTGTACAAGGTGCTTGTAGGGCTGTTTTTCCCTCTTTGGTTTGGAAGGTGTTGCCAGCTTCAGTCATGGCCTTCGCCTGTGAATGTTCTGTGTGGCCACGTGTAAACAGAACAAAACTCCATGTATTTGTTCTACTGGCCCTGTCAAAACCAAGAGGTGTCAGGCTCCCTTGGCCCTGCTGGGTGTCCTTCAGCAGCCTTTGTGCCAGGCTGAGATAGGACCCATCCCTGTGGCATGCAGCCCTGAGGAAGGAGCGGTAGGGAGGTCTGCCTCCTGTCTGAGAGGACACCAGGGTGGGCATCTCTGCTTGTCTTTGTTCAGGTTCTGTTTGTGCCCAGTTTTGGGCCCCTCACTACAAGAGAGACATTGAGGTGCTGGAGTGGGTCCAGAAAAGGGCAATGGAGCTGGTGAAGGGTCTGGAGCACAAGTGTGATGGGGAATGGCTGAGGGACCTGGGGGTGTTTAGTCTGGAGAAGAGAAGGCTCAGGGGGGACCTTACTGCTCCTTGCAACTGCCTGAAAGGAGGTTGAGTGAGGTGGAGGTCAGTCCCTTCTCCCAAGTAACAAGTGATGGGACAAGAGCAGACTGCAGGTGGAATGTCAGAAGGTGGCACACACAAACCCTCCCTGATCCTGTAGCCAAACAGGCTGAATACCATGCTCAAACGTGTAAACAAGGGAAGGTTTGTTTCCCGTGTGACTTTCTGGTGGCAGCAGCATTTGTAAGAGCAGGGCAGAATGAATGTGGCTTCACTTGGTAAAAGATACCAGAAAATAGAAGGTTTCGGGTGGGTTTGTGATAACTGAGCAGGAATACATGTTGCAAAGCCCTCAATCCTACTGAGTTTAGTGATGAAGGAACTAAAAAGTAGCTTGTTTTGAACGTCATGTTTATTGGTATATATGCTTTACATTAAAGGTCCCTTCAGCAGGCTGTAAAAGAGTCAGCAGCTGGCACCTGAATCCAGAAACACTCAAACAGGAAATTAGGAGCAAGTCTGCAACAGTGAAAATAATTACCTGATGGAGTAGTTTCCTAAGGGGTTTGGGCACTAATCCTTCTCCTCAGTCACAGTCAATATAACAGTGTAATGGCTGAGTGATTTATATCTACCTTATAAATCGATGCCTTTACAAAAGACTCAGGTTGAACCTGGACATTGAATCTTGGACTTGGTACAGGTGCTACCAGGTGGAGTTTTATGGGCTGAGCTGTGCAGAAAGCCTGTGATCAGAGGCATTGAGGCTGAGAGCAGTTCTGAGTCAGGCTTAATGGTGTCATTGTATAGGCTGTTCTTGCTGACACAGCCAGGGGTCAGTTTTCATGTTTTACAGTCTGGAAACGTGTTTGTGGATTGTGGAAGCTGCTGGTGAGCTAATCCATGGAATGGCACAGAAATAATGATCTCATGAATGGCTTTTGTGTGCTTTTTTAAACTATGTGTGTCAGAGAACGGGGTGGAATATAAGGTGGTGGAGGGATAGTTCCCATCCAGATCCCGCATTGCATAGTCTTGGTTAGGTATGCTTACACAGTGCTTAGAGATGGTGGCAGGAATGATGAGAATCAGTTCCACATTCTTCAACACTCACACCAGGTCATCTCCCTAAGTGAAGGGTGGAGATTGCTCTGTGCTGTTTTGCAAGGATGTGGTCCAACAGACAGAACTCAATGGCTGGAGCCATGGGGACACCCTCTTACAGTGGTTCCTATGGGCAGAAGTGGCCAGAGAGCCAACTGGTTCAAAGGTACTGCCAGAATGGGTTGTGGCATTACTAAGTTAGTAAGGGCAGTAATAACAGTATCGATTGCCTGTTGCTTGCTCAGGCTGCAAGTACAGGTGTATGAAAGTGTTTTCCTTTCAATGGTTGAAGTCTGTATTGATTTCATTTAGAAGAATCCCCCTCCCTTGTCTTCCTGCCATAGAGATATGGACTGGACCCTTCAGCCTCTTACTTAAGCCTTGTTCTGCCTTTGTTCTGCAGATGACCATCCTCCAATAGCTCGCACTGCCAAGGACATGAGGGTACAGCCAGGAGAGCCAGTGATGCTGAGAGGCATAGAGAGCACAGATGACCGAGGGATAGTAAGCTATGAATGGAAACAGGTTGTTGGCGACCCCTCCGTGGAGATGAAGGTAGGGAGCTGCAGGAAGCAAGCAGCTTGCTCAGTGTCACCTGCATTAGGTTGGGCTCTCAGCCACTGACTTGGAGATCACCTTGTCCTTCCCTCTTTGAGACAGTCCACCCATAAGCCTGTTCCCAAAGGCTGTGGGGCACTCCTTGTGTCCTTGTGGGGGACATGGTATTTCTTGGCCTCACCAGGTTGCAGGCTCCCTGCACCAGGTTGCCATCTCAAACCTTCCTGAGCAGCACCTCATCTTCCTGGGTGGGAGTACTTGAGAGGGAAGCAGCTTCAGTGCAAGAGCTGATTCTGCTCCCAGGCTCCTGTAGTTCTGTGAGGGGCCTGCCCTTAGTTTTGCTCTGGTGCTTCTACTCCTCTGGGTCTGAATAATCCAGCCTCAGGATCTGCTTCTGTTCTGGGGTTTTTGCTGGACTTTGCCTCTCTTTAGAGCATAGTTTCCTCCTCCTATTGTATCTGAGCTGGAGCAGAAGCCACATCTCCTGACTGGCTCCAAGATCTCCAAGGTGTGAACACTGCCTATCTGATAGATGTTAAATGTGAACTGTGGCTTTAGAAGAGCAAATGATTCCTGTTAAACTTGTGTGAAATGCCCTGGAAAACCTTGGAGCTGATACAGAGATCTTGTGGCACCTTTTGGAAGAATTAGCAAATGAGTGCATCAGGCCCACAGCTGATTTTGAAGATGCAGTGACTAGCTGTAGGGTTCCGAGGGCACTCTGCAAATATGCAAGCGTTCCTTTCCTTTTCCCTTCCCCTAGTGCAACCAAAGTAACTTGTGTGAGGGTACACAAACCAAAACCAAACCCCGAAAAAGAGTCCTCATGTATTATTCTTTGTTAACTACATTAAGATGATACATAAACAGCACTGTGATCTCTGGAAACAAAACCCAAAAAGGTAGATAGCATGGAAACAGAGGCCCAGTATTGTTAGCAAATATCACAGAATCGTTAGGGTTGGAAAGGACCTTGAGATCATGCAGGGATGGAGCATTCACAACTTCTTTGTGCAACCCATTCCAGTACCTCACCACCCTAACAGTAAAGAATTTCTTCCTTATATCCAATCTAAACCTCCCCTAAGTTTTAACCCATTACTCCTTGTCCTGTCACTACAGCCCCTAATGAAGAGTCCCTCCACAGCATCTTTATAGGCCCCCCTGCAGATACTGGAAGGCTGCTATGAGGTCTCCATGCAGCCTTTGTGCCAGTAGTATCACAGCTTTCTATTCTGACAAAAATAATCCCCTCTCTTTTAGAAACCTCTCAGCAAGTAAAAATGTGCACTCATTTCCACCTCTAAAATGAAATATACTTGTCATATTCAAGATGAAAGAGTGTACATATCTTAAATACACCTGGTTTATTCCCTGTGTGCTAAGTAAAGGACTCATAATAAGTTTTAGTTTTTAAAAAGTAAAATAAAAACTATTTCAGTCCTCTCCAAAGACTTTTATTTTCCCTCGTGCCTTCACAATGCCCCAAAATATGAAATATCTGCTTACACGTGTGGTACTCTTTCTCACTGCTGTTCCAGCTGGGTACCAGCCCATGGATTTGGGGGGATTGTACAGCACTGAGACATTTTTCATGCCAGGCATCTGCTTGGGGGTTTGTAGCCACACTGCTTTCTTCCTAATGCAGGAACACAGGCCTTGTGTGGCTTCACTCACTCCCTCATTAGAGGTACATCTGCTGCATAAGCCTTTCTTTTGCATTCTCAGAAGCACAAAGACGATCAAGTAGAAATCTCCAATCTACAAGCAGGGATTTACGTCTTCCAGCTTACTGTCACAGACACTGCACAACAGCAAGACTTCACCAACATCACCATCATGGTGCTGAATTCTGAGCAGACTGAAGGTGAGCTTAAGCCCACGGGTGTCTAGATGGAGTCCCCAAGCCTGGGTGATGCTCTTCTCAGAGGAGTAGATGGGAGAAGAGCACAACCAAGAGATTAGACTTGTGTGTCAGCTTTTCCCAATAACAGCCTGCACCCGACCAGTAAGTGGAAGGTCTCCACATTCATAGTGGTCTGTTTTAGGGGTTTAGCATCCCCTTGCAGAAGAGGTGGCCACAACAACCCCATCCTGTCTGCACGTCATGCCCTCTGCTGGGTGACGCCAGAGTGGCTGAAGCCTGGGGTGTAGCTGAGGGTGTAATAGAGAACCTGGAATGTTGGCTCCATGGTTTTGCTGTGAAAGCCCTAATTTCCTTAAGCTGCAGGATAGGTGGAGCTGCCTGCTTGACATTCAAAGCGTCCCCGGCTTTCTTTATATGTTTTACTTTAATGGCTGGGTTTAATGATCAAAATGTTCAGCCTCACAAGTGCGTTAGGATCACAGAGCTCTTGGATAAAAGGTTGATTAGTAGCTAAGCAGGAAATTTCTGCTCCTACCACAGGTACCATAAAAATACAAGAACAGCCATGTCAAGTGGCACTAATGGTCTGTCCAGAATCCAGTACACTGCATTCAACAGTGTCCAGAGGCTGATACTCTGGAAAGGGTACCAGAACATGGCATGCTATCAGTAAATCCCTGCTATGCTTGGCTAGTGCCAAGGAATTTGCAGCTGGGAGGTTTTTGTAAGCAGAAGGTGGTGTCTTTGTGTTTAATAGCCCTTTTTGACCGTGTGTAATCTTTGCACAACAGCAACATCCTGAAGCAAGGAGTTACACAGCTTAACTATGTGTTGTGTGGAAAAGCGGCTCCTTTTGTTTTATGGATGTGGCACCTTCTAATTTGATTCTTTGACCCTGCCTTCCATATAAGAAAATATATACCAGGATTCCCTGCTCACCTTCTCCATGCTGCTCAGGACTTTATAACTCTTGCAGACAAGGGCTTTGGAAGAGTTTCTCCTCTGTAGATGTGAAGGCAAAGCCAACTAACCAGAGCTTTTTGTGTTAACTTTATCATAGAGCATTGTTTGACTCCTAAGAAGGTGGGTTGGTGCCGGGGATCTTTTCCACGCTGGTTTTACAATCCGAGCCTTCAGCAGTGTGAGGAGTTCATTTTTGGTGGCTGCAAGCCCAACAAGAATAACTATTTAAGGGAAGAGGAGTGTCAACTTGCCTGCAAGAATGTTAGAGGTAAGTCTTCTTCAGAAATCAGTTCTGTCTTTCCCATAGGATTGGGATGACTCCATAGGCAGGTACTGCAGCTTACTGGCTGGCAGCTAGTTAGAGCCCAGAGAGCTGAGGAGACTTGGCTAATTATGAATGGGGTCACTGCCGATGTATCAGACCCAGCTCCTGGAGCACTGCTCCCCTTGTCACTGTCCCTGGTGTATCTCAGGCTGCAGAAATACTCCCCAAATCTTCATGTCACATCTGAAACCTAAATTCACAGGGTAGAAATGTGCTGTGGAGGAGCCAGAAGTGCTTCACTCCCATTTGGGAATGGTCTAGCTCGTGGTGGGAAGTTCCCCTCTGTTCCTCCAGGCCTGCCTCATGTGGGTACTACTCATCTGGGGTCTCCAGGTGGTGGGCATCCATATTTCCCCTCCAAAATGCCTACAGGGCTCACTTCCAGGATATAAGTACTCCTTAGATGAGATATGAGGGCCATATGAAGCTGATCTTGAGCTGACAAAAGGGTGTGGTGGTAAATTTGCTCTGTTTTTTCCCTTGTCTCTCAGGTTCTGTTGGTGGGCGACAGCAGCCAGGTGAGCCTCCTGTACCGCTCCGTAATCCTGCTGTGAGCTCAGGCTGGGTGTCTCATGTCCATTCCTGTGGCTTTTGATTAGCACTCACTCAGTGTGGAAAGGGAGGCACTGGAGACTCAAGTCTTTACTATGCCTTTCACTTTCATGCCATGGGATAATTCAGGCTGGGGATTACCTCTGGAGATCATCTGGTCCAACCCACTACTCAAAGCAGGGTCAGCTTTGAGTCACATTGGGTTGCTCAGGACTGCACCCAGTCCAGTTCTGGGTATCTGATAAAGGAGATTTTTGTTTGATCTTTGTCATAACTTTACTCTCATACGGAATAATTTTCTCTTGTTGAAACTTATGTCTGTGGCTGCTTATCCTATTACTGTGCACCTCCAAAACTTGTCTATTCCAAAACCTCACACTAGGTCTTGTGCTCCAGCCCCTTGCTGAGTCTACTGGATTCACTTGAGTATGTTTTCTGTGCACTGGGAAGCTTGGAACTGGGCACAGTACTCAGCATTTGGGACCACCTCTGGAGAAAAGGGGAATAACTGCTCCTCTCCATTGATTCTTGCAGCCCAGTGTGCAGGTTTCAGTTTGGTTTTCCTGATTTACTCCCCCATGCTTGGGCAATGTCTCTATTTTCTTCTTGAGTAGCTCATTCTTGCTTCCACTTTCTGTGTACTTCTTTTCTGAGTGGAAGCATCACTGTTCCCAAAACAGTGTTTCATTTATGCTCAGGGTGGCACTGAAGACAGACCTTAACCAATCTGTCTTGTTTGCCTGCCCTATCAACAGCTTTTAAGTCCTTCATAAAGCATCTGTGTGGCAGGGAGAATTTTAATGCTCTATCTGAACTGTTTCTGATGCAGTGTGCAATGGGAAGTGTCAACCCCCATTCTTCAAATGCAAGGATGGTTGCTGCATTGATGCATATCTGGAGTGTGATGAAACTCTTGACTGTGCCGATGGATCAGATGAGATGTATTGTGAACAATGTAAGTACTTCAAATTCTGTCTTAGACTACTTAGTATCTGCCTGAAGCTGAGAGCAATGTAAGTTACAGGTGTTGACTCAATGCTTTTTGCTGCCCTCTGTTCTTACCTGCTGACCCTGCATTATCTCTTCCTGTGGTGTTGTATTTGCAGATTCTGCCATCTCCTGTATCTCTGCTGACTGCAAGAGCTGATCTTCCCTCTGGGATGTTTCCTGCCTCTTAAATACTTTCCAACTCTCTTCTCTGCACCTGTCTGTAAGACTTCAGAACCCTCCTCTTCCCATATTTTTCTCACTGAATGACCTTACCTGCTCTCACAGAGTTGGTAGTTGGGAAATGAAAGCATGATTTCTCCCAGTCTGTCCAGTGTCACAGTCCCCTTAACATCCTCGTGTTATGCTAATGTAAATGCACAGTGATGAGCTGCCCAAGTCCATAGTCCCTCCTCCTTCCTCTCTTCTGATGGAGTTCCCGTAGTGTCTTTCCTACATGTGGATGTCCTGTTGTCTTTCTAGGTTGCAAGCTTACAATTCATCCCTCTTGCCCTCTCATATCCTACACTTGTGCTCTTTTGTTCTTCTAGAGTGATAGCAGTTTCCCCATGCTTCTTGATGGAAAAAAATATAATAAGAAAGCTTTTGTTTTCTTTAGTTCTGTCTCTGTACTTGTGGAATGGAAATAGGGAATGGTTTCTCATTGTTTTATTTTTCCCGTGTTCTTCTCACAACTTTGTGATATTTAAGAACCACAAATTATCTCTCTCTTTCCCTGGCTTGTGATAGCGGAATGTGCAGGAAAACCCTGTCTGCTCATATCTGCATGGACAGAAGCTTTTCTTTGGCATTCAACTGGTGACAGGAGTTCTAACATGAAATGTTGCTCTTGCAGATGCTCGTGACTTCAACAGACTACAGAAAATCAATGCCACACACCAGCAAGGTATGTCCCACCCAGAGAACCTAGGCTGACGTCTACCAGCTTTTTGTTTTCTTTAGTCTGTTGTTTCATGGTAAAACTGCTTCCCTGTATAATTCCAAAAATGGCTGGTTTTAGAAATAGCTCAAACCAAAGCAGTGTGAGTGCACAGCAATGGCATAATACCAGTAATGGCATAATACAAGTAATCATATGCTTGTGCTCAGTCCCATATCTTTGTCTTGTTTGTACCAATGTAAACAGTGGTACTGTCACTGGGCTAAAATAGTATATCCCAAGTGCAGAGACCTGAAATGAACTGTGGTTTCTGTGTGTCCAGGCTCTTCTTCTTCCCTTCTACCTCCCAAAGAGGACAGATCATTCCTGCAGGAAGCTTAATCCCAGGTCTAGCACGACTGCACGCTGTTCCTCCCTGCTAGCTGGGTTTATGGGCAGGTGGCATCTCACTGTGGCAATGCCAGATTGAGCGGCTGACAACTGGGCAGTGGAGATCTGAGATCCTCTATTCTGGCTGTGGATTTCCTCTTCCACAGTGCTTGTACTCTTCTGTTGTGAACAGAAGATGTTGCTGCTCTGTTTGGGCTAGTGCACATCTCCTTTGCTTTGCCAGGTCACTGTGTGGAGTTGCCTGATACTGGACAGTGCACCGAGAGCATCCCTCGCTGGTACTACAACCCATTCTCTCAGAAATGTGACCCCTTCACCTATGGGGGCTGTGAAGGCAACAACAACAACTTTGAAAAGGAGGACGAGTGCATGAAATCATGTTCAGGCATCACAAGTAAGCAGACATAGTGAAGGCTAGAGTTTTAATGATGAAACTGTGAAAATCACTCCAGATTAAATTCTGTGGTCCCAAAAGAGGCAGTGATTTAGGAGGTTTCAGGCAAAGCAGCTCTGCTCCCAAACCCTGGCCATCCATCACAGCGTTCTTCAGTGTGACTGATGGCTTGTGGGAAGTGGTGTGTATCTACAACATGTTTTTGCAATGCAGCCTGTCATTTCTCAGAGCTGGAAAACTTTGGGTGCTGATGTTGAAAAAGGGACAGAACAGGATGACAAAACTAACCAGAGATATGGTATGGCCTTTCTAGAAAGTATCTAACTTTCTAGCTTGGCTCCAGTTCTCCCCATGTGGGAGGGGGAGAAATCAGGAAAATCCTCAATGACACATATTAGACTGAAGTTTCAAACAAACAAGAGGGAAAAGTTGATGCTATCAGCTTTGTATTTGTGGCTGTGGAGGCCATCAGCTGAAATAGCAGGAATTCTGCCAGACTGGACCTGTCAGGAGGCAAACTCTTGCTGCTTTTCTACAGCTACACTGTGCTGTACTGAGAGCTCAGTACCATGGCTGTCAAGAAGGATGCTGTATGCATTCAGTCTTTTCAGAGCACTGGAAATATGCTCCTCAGAATCCTGTCTTATCCCTTGTTTCCACATTCTTTGTAAAATCTTTTTCCCCCTGTCTGCTCCCAATTCAGAAGCAGATGTCATTGGCCGGAGATGGGAATCATTTGAGTCCCAAAGCAGTCTGTTGAGTGAGTAACAATTTTTCCTACAGATCTTGCTTGTTGCTTTTATCCTGTTCTGAAAAATATTTGGTATTTCCTTACAAATGATAGCCTTCTGTCCCAACCTCCTTTTGACGCTGAGGAAGCAATGTGGGATGTGTGGGATGCCAGCAGTGGCAAGAGATGCTTCTGTGCACCGTGCATCTGTGGTCCAACTTCTTCTTTGTCTGTGACCCAGTAGCTCGTATCAGAAGCTTCTGATTCTCCTTCCATCAACTTGCATGAATGCTCCACTGTTGAACATCAAAAAGTGCAAGTAAAATTCTTCCTAAGGGCCAAGTTCACCTCAGGACCCCTGACTTCTGCAAAAAAAGAAGGACCAGTGGGTATGGGAATAATGTTGGAAATCTGATGACCCTATATAACTTCCCTACAATTGTTCTTTACAGTTGTAAAGAACACCAAAGCTATTTAAGTACAAGTTCTTGAAAGAATATCACATTAAGGTTGGTGTCCTTTCCCCACAGAGCTGTAAGGCCTCTTTCTTTAGTAGAGACCTCCTGAAAACATACACTTTTGTTCTTCAAACCTAGAGTTTGATTTAATCTTCAAATTCACACCAGCTCTGAAATGCATCACTTTTGACAGTCTCCATTGATGATGCAGGAGTTTGGTTGGTTGTAAAAGACCAAGTGCTCACAGCACTGCTACAAACTCTTTCCCCTAAACTTAGCCTGTCCACCATAGCTCACTCCAACAGCCTTATCCCAACCAGGAGAAGCTTTCTGCCACCCCTTGGTGGCCTCCCTGTTGACATACAAAGCAAAGCCAGCGTTTTGGAAGGGCTTGATATTCTGTCGAAGTCACTGAATAGCCTTTAGAGGGCGTGTTGCATCTGGGAAATTATGGCAACCATAATTTGGGAGAGATGGGCTGGCTATACCCTTGCCATGCCCTTATGCCATGTGATTGCTGTCTTTCTTCTTTGCCCTGTTGATCAATGACCACCCTGCTATCAGGCCAGCTATTGTCTACCTCTTCTCTTTGCCAGCACAGCTTTTGCAGTGGCTTTTGTGCTTTCTTCTTTCTGACCACTCCTTCTGCATCAGAGCTCATGGAGCAGCCCTTCTAACATGTTTGTGTAACCCCACAGGTGCGTTTGAGGTAGTGATTGCCGTGCTCCTCGGGATCTGCATCATGGTGGTCCTGGCCATCATCGGCTATTTCTTCCTGAAGAAAAGGAAGAACAGCGGCCGGCATCAGCCATCCACTGCTACCAACTCCACCCTCTCCACCACCGAGGACACTGAGCGTCTGTTTTACAGCAGTGCCACCAAACCAGTCTGACCTACGGCTTCTCCCCTTCCAGCCCAGTGATGGGGCACTCCCCAGAACTTCTGGAGTTCTGGTTTTAGACACGGGCCAGTGCCTGAAGGATGTTTTCCCTTTGAAGACATTTGTCAGGCCAAGGTCTAGCCATGATTTGGCAGTACTAGTGTTTGTGATTGTGTTGGTTAAATGGCTGCCTGGAAAGTGAGGGTCTGGGAGCATTTTGATGCTCTGTGATGTCTGTACCTTCCCAACCTCAATCAATCCAGTGAAACTCTGAATTACATCTTACTTCCTGCCCAAACCCGGAGCACAACTCCACTCAACTCACTGAAGGACCCTGGGACTGGATCTGAGTAGCCTTTGCATTGGTGAATAGTGAAAGCTCACCAGAGCCACCAGGTTTTTGTTTGCAGTGCCAATTTCTTCCATACAATCTCTTACTTTCCTCCCTTTCCCCCAGTCCTCTGCAGATGGCCCTGCCTCCCTGCAGCCCTCATAGTCATAGTGGGCCTCTCAAGGGCTGTGAGACTGATGTAATGATTCAGATCTGTTCCAGGGGCTCTGTGACACTCTCCAGTGGTTCCTGGTTTTGAGATGAAAGGAAGCAGAAATTCCTGCTTTAATCCCTAGGCTTTGCTTTTTAACATAAAAGCACACCTAGAGTTTTTTATGCCTGGCTGCCATGTTACAGCCTCCTATGTATAGTACGTGTCCACTATTTTCTCTCTGTGATTTGCTCTGTTTGCTTTTCCAGTGTTCACTCTGAACCCAAACACATTGAGAAAATAGCTATTTATTCTGAAATGAAAGAAAAGGAATGTCCCTACTTCTCCTGCTGATGGCAAGAGGAAGGTGGAAGGACCCAGCTCCCTCACAGTTGCATCTGTGAGGCAGCTTTGATATTACAGTGCTCTCATCCAAGCACACATCCTGACCCAAGTCCCTGGCATCTCTCAGAGCACAGAAGTGGGCTGGATACCCAGCTGGTGTCCCCAGGCTTCCTCGCTCCTGCTGGCCTGTTCCTCCCGGTGCAAGATGATGCCAGCCCCAGGAGGTCCAGAGCTCATCCCTGACCCCATGGCAACATATGAAATCCCCACTTCGGCAAGGTCCGTGTGTTCCCCCTTGGCTGTTTGCAGTGAGGTGCTTCCCAGATCTGTACTGCTGTACACCTGTGGTTCAGGCTTGTACCTCTAGGAGCTGAGGACATCTGCTGGGGGCAGAAGCTGCTAATTCTGAAGTACCTGGTATGCTTTGTGAGCTCTGAAGTTGGCACCAATCCCCAGGCTTCCAGTGCCTGCTGCTCTTGGAAAACTCACTCTGTGAAAAGAATGGAAATCGGGGCCGGGGGGGGGGGGGGGGGGAAGCAGGAGGCTTTATTTGCATGTGTGTGCACATGTGTCTGTAAGAAGCATAAATCTATGTGCAGACTTTAATTTAAATGCTTGGACCCTTTCAGGGCTGAGGGCACAGTGGCTCTGGAAGGCTTTGGTGAAGCCATGCCCAGCTCAGGTGCAGCTTCAGGAGAGCTGCCTTGCCGGGCCAGTGCCTGGGCTGGAAGGGAAGAAACCCTTGCCCTCAGCCTGCTGGCAATCTGACTGCATGCTTCTCCCCATCTTGGGCATCTGCATTAGTGTCCCTGGGGCTGGTCTGATTCCTCCATGGCTTTTCATGATCTCTCATATCCTTTCTTCCATCTCTTTGTTTTTCCCACAGCATGTCATGGCCTAAGCAGTAAACCTGACATCTTGATTTATGTTTTTGTGCGCTCACTCTGCTAATAAAAAGGAATTGTTTGTTTTATCTGACTTGGGAGTGGTGTCTGAGAAGCAATGACCCGCAGAGGGGGCAGGTACCATTCCCATGCCTGCTATCTCACACCCTTTCATCTGCACACGCTGCCGTAGCTCAGGGCACTGCACTGCAGCAGCAGCAGCGGTCCCATGGCTTGGGGAGGGCTGGGAGAGGGGGATGCAGTGTGTGCGGATACCTGGGGAGGCAGCTACCAGGTGAGGTGTGCTGAGAGTGAGATCATTACACACCAAGTCACCCAGAGAGCAAGGCAGGGTGTAACTGAAACTGGGTTCCAGCTGGTCAGACTGGTTTGGGGTTTGAGTCTGAAACCAGAAGCAGACACTTCTTCCAACAGGAGCTGCTGTGGCTGTGTCTCCAGACTGGTGATCACTCAGGCACTGCCATGTATAGTTAGCTAAATGTAAATTGGGCTAATTGGCAATGAATATGTATGGCACCAGGTGAACCTCCACCACTGACCAGGCGGTGCTGGCTCTCCACAGCAGGCTTCCACCCCTGCACTCTGGACTGTGGGGTGTGCTTGGTCAATGCCACCTCTTTCTTCCCCCACTCTATACCAGCTCTCCCCACTGCTGTTTCCAGTTACTCATGTCTGCGTTACCCCTCATGTCCCATGAGGAGCAGCTCTGCTGAGCTGTGCTCTGGGCAGGCAATGGGGTCACCAGTGCGATGGGGTAACCCCTGCACTGAGGGTGCTATTGGAAACCAAAGCTGCTTCTCTTGGTAGTCTCCAAAGAGAGAAGGTGACTGAGTGTATCACAGTCTGTTTGGATGGAGCGAAGAGGTGGCTGGTCTCTTCTTGCAAGTAACAAGTGATAGGACAAGAGAAAACAGCCTTAAGATGTGCATGGGGGAGTTTAGACTGGAGATTAGGAACAATTTCTTCATGGAGAGGGTGTTCAGGCATTGAGACAGGTGGAAGTGTTCACAAACCATGTACACGAGGCCCTCAGTGACACGGTTTAGTGGTGGCCTTGGCAGTGCTGGGGAAAGATTGGACTTGATGATCTTCAAGGTCTTTTCCAGCCTGGTTGGTTCTATGATTCCCTTTCACGTGAAGCACATCTTTGTGTCTCCCGGTGCCACACATGGCCCTGGTGGGCTCTGCAGGCCGGCCCCGAGCCCTCCCCTTTGCTCTGCATCTCACTAAACACTTCCTCCTTCACCCCAAGAAGGTGCAGAGCAGTGAGGGAGGCGGAGGGGCCGGACCCCGCGGGCACCCCGTGAGGAGATGCCGCCATGTCGGTGCGGTGCGACCGGAGGACTCGGGCCCTGCGGCACGGAGGTGGCACCGGCGCCAGCCGCCAGCACGGGGCCGTGCCGCACTCCCTGCCACAGCCGCCGGCCGCCTGCGTTCCCCGGCTTGGCCGTGTGGGGGCACTCGGGCTGCGCCGGCAGCTCCGCCGTGGGGCGGGTGGAGAAGGCCCCGGTGCTGAACGGGCTCGGTTCTGCTTCCCCCGCGGGGTGAGGGCTTCTGCTCCTCGGGGATTCCAGCTCCTCAGAGCGGGTTTGTGCTCGGGACGGGAATGGGAGCCCAGCTGTTGAGCCTTGCTGCAGAGTGAACCACTCCTCACAAACCAGGACTGGAGAGTGCCTCGCTGTGCACTGGTGAAGGAGCATTGAGCTGCCTTGTTTCACTGGCTGAGCCTAGCAAAGCCGCCTGTTCCCCCAGTTAAGGCCAGAAACAAGCGGTTACACGAAGCTGTTGTCTGTTTTGGGGCAGAGCCCCACAGTGTGTGCCCCTGAGCCCATCGCCCCACTGCAGCCATGCCCTGGTGCCGGCAGCCGCGGGGCTCTGGAACTGGTCCCTTGTCCTGCACCGTCCAGGCAGTGTCCTCCTCACCAAGGGCTGTGTTTTTGAGGGGGGTTGCATGGTTTATGGAGCCAGGTCTTGTCAAGCCCCCGGAGCTGCTGCCCACTGTGCTGCATCCTCTGCACAAGGGTCCTGCCTGTCTTTTGACAGCCTCCATCTCTGCAGAAGGAGGTGCCTCTCATCCCTTCCTGATCCCCAAAGCTTTTGGCCTTGCTCTGGCTATCAGGAAGAAGGGTTTGCTTGCTTGGGTGTATGGCTGAGTTAATCCCAGTGGGCTGGAAGGGACCTCACAGGCTTTGCATGGCTGCCGGGCTGGATGCAGGAAGCATTAGCTCATAGCTTAATACTGAGTGTCTCCGGCTTCCCTGTGGCACAATGGCTCACAAATAAACACAGCAGCTGCCCCGGCATGACAAGGGATGGCTCCACGGTGTCAGGACTGAATATTGCCCCCCTGCACAAAAGCCACAGTGATGTGATGCTTTTGGATAAGTTACTTCAGCTCTCCACCCTCATTTATTGCTTAAGGAAGAAATTATTTAGGCTTTGAGGTCAAAAGGTTCATTCAGGTTAAAAATATATCTCTAAAGCTGGGGGGTGAGGGGAAGGGAGAAGGAATGGGGTTGTCTGCAAGCTCTGAACAATGTAAAGAGAATTCCTTAATATCATTCCCCTTAGTGCAAGGCAATTAGGAATGACCAGACTTGCTCCTTCTGCAGTGTGCTCCTTCTGCATCCTAAAGGGAGCGGATGCAGATTAGAAGTGCCAAAGCTAGTCCGGCATGTGGTAAGCAAACATTACTCGATCAAGCGCTGCCTGTGTGGGAAGTAGGCTGTGAAAACTTTCCAGGCACTCCTGTTCTTTATCCTTGAAGAAATGGAGATAGAAATTGAAAATGCTCTCCCTTGGTCATCAAGCACAGGACTGCATGTTACTGTAATAGCTTAGAGTCATAGAACAGTTTGGTTTGGAAGGGACCTTCAAAGGTCAGCTAGTCCAACCCCCAAAGGCACAGGGAAATACAGTCAGCTATAGAAAGTACAGCAGATCTGATCAGTTCTGCAGCATGTAAAAGGAATCTCTCTGCAAGGAAGCTTTGCTGATCATTGTCACAGGGAAATGAGTGTTTCCCTGGGCAAGGGGCCACCTGAGGCATGACAGAGTTTCTGTGGCCTTTAGTCAATGGTTACCTCTCTGAGACGTCCTCATCTCCCGCTGTGTCAGGAGTTTGGAAACTTACCATCAGTTCCTATAACAGCTTTAGGAGACTTTGCAAGGCCAGACCCATCATTTAATTATCATCACTAGGTTGCCCAGAGCCAGCCTACATGAGAGGATATACAGAATGAATGAGCGGCCGGTGGGGCTGCAGAGGCCAGGAGCTCTGCTGGAGCCAGCCAGGCGTTCGAGCAAGAAGGGTACTTTTCCACAAGGCTCAGTGCAGACAAAGCCTGTGTGTCTTTGTTCTCTGCCCTGACACACCTGACCCACATGCTGGCTGCTTCAGGATTGTTCAGAAATACTTGTGATGGGCTGAAGCAAAAGCACTGGCCCAGGAATGTGAGCTGCTGGGACTCCCCCAGCGAGAAACTCTGCTTTTAATTAAACCAGTGTCCCTCTCACATAGGCAACGTGGGAGCCCTTCCCTGAGGCAGCTGCACCCAAAGGGACCTGAGCTCTGCTGCCTGCAGGCTGAAGTGCTGCAGGTGTTATTCATTATGGGGTTATTGCTCAGCCAGAGCAGGTGCCCACTGTGGTTTGCCAGCTCCTCTGAGATGTACACAAGAGGGGGCAGCAATAACTTAACATCCTGCCCAGCGTTGCCTTTGACACTGGACTGTCAAACCAGCAGGGACATTGTGCACTGCTGGAGCTGGATGCTAAGATGTTAGATGCTCTGGAACTCTATAAGCTTCATAAAATAGGAGTTCCTGTTCCCTTCCTCCCTGTCTAAAGTAATGTTATGGTCCATATTAGCATACCCTCTCTGGTCCTGAATCCTCATAGCCATCTGCAAGGCAGGGAAGAGATGTATAACCTTCAGAAGAACAGAGAATTGACCTCAGGTCTCCCAAGCCTCTTTTGGGTCCTCTGTGCCCTGGGTCTGCTTCCCCTCAGTTTCATGTGTTCTACAGAGCCAGACCCAGCTCTTGGAGTCACCAGTCCAGCAGCAACAGCTTGCCAGTGGGACTTTAAAAAACAATGCTTGTGTGTGCTTCTCCCTCTTGTTCTTTATCTATTTGGATCAGTTTCCCAGATTTTCTTTTGCTGACACACACTATGTTTTGAAAGAAATAAGCGATTTTTTCCCTGTTATCAAAGGACTTCAGGCAGCAATGCCCCTATTAAAACTAAAGCAAGCCAAAACAGTCCTTGTGCAAAGTGTCATCAGGTTTAGAAGCTGGTAGCTGTGTCCCACAAGCCTCTCCACACAGCCCTTTCTCTGCCTTGGAGGCAACTGCAATCCTGTATTAGAGGATGAAGGGGCATTTGTGACACACTTGAGGAGGCTTAGCAACAGGCAGATCACTGGGGTCATTGCATGGACCACGTGTCTCTGCAGCCAAGCAGACAGGAGCTGCTGAAGATGCAAAGCTCTTTCTCTAATGTCCTCACTAGAGGTCTTTGGTGCATGAAGTTTCTGTTAAACCAGTTTGAACTGGTTCTCGCTCATATTTAGAAACTATCCCTGCTTATGCTGTAGAATTACACCCTGTCAACAAATCTTCCTTTCCCTCTCATCCTAGTATTTTGGGGCAAGACTTCTACCCTTTACCCCAAAGCCTTGGCTAATCTGTTTTAAATGGATTGCCTGCCATGTCTTCTGCCAATTGATTCTTCCACGGCTCCTCTGCTTTTCAGCCATGTGGTTTCCACCCTCCTACCTCTTATCTCCCAGTTCAGCTGCTAAAGGACCCATCAGAGACGAGATCCGCTCAGAACACAACCAGAGATAACGAGAAGAGCTGGCACAATGTGTGTGCCCAGTATCATTCTTCCCATAACCTTGTTCACAGGCATTCTCAACCAGCAAAGCTTTATCTTCTTCCTTTTCTGTTGCATTCCCATCACATTACTGTCTTAAGTACAGGAGGCTGTAAAAACCATGCAAATATGTGGCCATCTCCAAAATGAGTAAGCATCTGAAGGGCTCTGCTTGGGAATAGTCAATGTAATCAGACACTGCCATTTGAATACTAAAAGTGTTGTGTATTGGGGAAACTTCCACTGTTGGCCAACCCTGGGGCACTGGGTGAGATCCAAAAGGAAGCCAAAGTACTAAGAAAATGGCTACTTGTTTTCATCAGTATTTTTTCCTCACTAGGCCCCTCTTCCTCTGCAAGGCCCTGGATGCAAGGATCTGAGATCTCCAGTGCTGTACCTCACACAAGGCATTTCACAATCCACTGCAGGTTCTCCCAGACTGCCGAGCATATTTGTCTCCATGTACCTGGGGGTGAGCTGGACTTCACTGGGGACAGTGGTCCTCATGTCACTAAACACCAGGCAGGTCTGCTTGATGGGACAGGCTGGAAGGGATGTTCTCTTTCCCTGCTGGGTGAGCTTTCCCTCTGTGTTGGTAGGAATCTCCAGCCCAGGGTGCAAGATATGGCAGGACCCCTGCGTGAACAGCAGCCCACACAGCTGGTGGTGAAAATGGAGTCCAAAGGAGCAGATCAGCATTGCAACTCAGTCTGTCTGACAGCTAACCCCTGCTGAAGGGGTAGTCCCACATGCTGTCTGCTTTCTTCATATTAGCTTTGTCTCCCTGAAACATCCTGGCAAAAAGCTATTCACTTTTCAGGGATTTGCTTTCTGCTCCTTGAACCAGCTCCCCAGGGCATCAGCTGAGCACCAGCACTGGCAGGAAACCTATGGGAGCATGCCTTGGAGAGCATCTCTGAGGGAAGCTAACCCAAAAATGTCAAACCATACCCATCAGCCCTGACATCTCCTCTAGTCCTGTACACCCTGGCATTACAGCACCAGACTGAAGCTCTAGAAGACTGCAGCCAGCTCTTGCCTTCTTGTTGTGGAAGTCACAGCACTGCTTAGTGTATCTCTTCATCAGCACATCACGAGTAACATTGTCATCTTGCCTCTCAGCCTCCCTGTGGCTGAGAGATTCCTCCTGCACTGTGGGAGCTGGTGTCTGGGGCTAGCAGCTTACCTGTGTCCTGTCTTAGCCCACAGCCCTGGGGCCAAGGGAGCCAGGAGCACTGCCCCAGACTGCCCTCATCAGCCCTTTCACATGGACCCACAACCTCATGAAAGGCTGCTTTTTCCCTGTGCCTCCAGGCTTGCTGTAAATTGCTCATCCAGCTGCTGAGAAAAGGGGGGTTTCCCAGCTTTCATTTATTGCCCTCTGTGTTCAGGTTTATGTTAATTGTGCGTGATTAATCAGCTGTGGGCTGGAAACTCTTCTGACAGCCTGTTCAAGGAGGCCATGAGGAGACAGCCAGGAAACAGCAGTGGTGAAACCCTCATGGAAAACTGCAGAAGCTTCTCCCTGGATTTCAGCAGCCGGAGGAGCAGTCTGCCACAGCCCCTAAGTGCAGGCTCAAGCAGAGCCTGTGTTTGCTACCTACAAGGATGCTGGACAGGGATTGTAGTGATAGGACAAGGGGTAACGGATTCAAACTTAAACAAGGGAAGTTTAGGTTGGATATAAGGAGGAAGTTCTTTACTGTAAGGGTGCTGAGGCACTGGAATGGGTTGCCCAGGGAAGTGTTAAATTGTGCCTGCCATTCTTGAACAGTGTTCACATCCCTGGCAGTGTTCAAGGCCAGGCTGGACAGAGCCTTGGGCAACATGGTTTAGTGTGAGGTGGCCCTGCCCATGACAGGGCATTGGAACTGCATGATCTTAAGATCCTTTCCAACCCAAACCATTCTATGATTTGGGTTGGATAAGTCACCTAAGACTGCAGGCAGAAGACTGCTTGGCAGGGTTGTGCATGTGATCATCAATCACTCAGGAGAAAAGCCTCTTCCAGAGCCAGGAAGGGATTCCCTGAGCCCTGTTCACAGTGTCTGCATCCCTGGAACTGCACACTCTGATGTTTTGTCCATGCAGTTATTGCATCATGTGTAAATCAGGTACAAAAGGCCACTGGGTCATCATTACCCTCTGGGTGAAAGAAAAGTGGTAGCAGCACTTTTTTTGTCTTCTTGGTAGCTCTGCAGATCTTGGCAGGTTTGTAGGCTGCAGGGAAACAAGCCCCGTGTCCCTGCTCCACTCCCTGCTCTCCAGTGAAGTTCCTCGGGAGCTGAGATGCTCACAAAGCTCAGCTGACCTGCAGACTGGGTACTTGAGCCTCTGTTTTCCTGCCTTCTTCAACAGGAAACTCTTTCTTCTTCTTGTCCCCAAACCTTGAGAAGTACCTGCAGAAATGAGGATGGCAGGGAGCACAGGATGCTTGTCCTTCCCTGGGAAATAACTGTCTTACCTGACTCCATCCAGCTAATGCCCTTTTTACGGTATAGCTCCTAATAACTTTCCTCCTGGGGTGACCTAATACGTAACTAATGAAATCCACAACGGTTAATATCAGTTTGCAATTGGCTTTGGAGTATGCTGCATCTGTTTCTAAATGGAGAAGGGCTCTTGTGCCAGGTGTTTGCTGTTTTGAGTGTTGCCTCTGCTCACCAAGCTCGAAAACTTATATTTGGTAGAGTAGGAGAAAGGCAGATGTTCTGGATACGGGGTAATTTCTCTTCTGTAATCTTCTCTTTCAGCAATCAAATGGATCCTGGGGTGAGCTGCAGATATCACAGAATCCTCCTCTGTCACTGTCCCACAACCAATTCCTTCCCAAGCCGTGTGATGTACACATCACATGTGAACAAGTGTTTCCCCTGCAGAGCCACTTTTGATACCTGCACAGGGGCCTTTGGCAAGGGCTGCCGACTGACACGCTCCCCACACCATGTCTCAACCACCTCCCCTCTGCAGGCACACCACCAGCAAATAAACCCTGCTCACCCGGTGCTGCTCCGCACCCCAGTTCCCACTGCAGTCACTGGGCAGACTGGGCTGTGGTCAGGCAGCAGGCAGGTAGAACCGGTACCTGAGGCATGACTGGGCTTGTTCAAAGTCTAACTTCCTATTGCTTTTGTTTGCCCCCCTCCTGTTCACTTTCCCATAAACTCTACCTTTGTTTGACTCTCAGCACACCCTTCTTTCCTGTCTTTTTCTTCCCCATTCAGAGACTTCTGATGTGCGTTGCAAGAAGCCTGGAACTGCCAGACCGTGTGGCATAATCCAAGTATCACAGCATCAGGCAGGAGATAGCATCTTTCTCCAGTCACAGAAGAGCTGTATCTCTCTGTATGATCCTGGGACCCTGTAAACTTTCTGGTTTGAAACCACTGTGCAGATTTTTGGCACTGTGCAAAGCACTCCGGTATCAGTCTGGGTGGGACATTTGCAAACCTTGCAGAAAGCACCATGGGAACCCAAGGATTGAAAATGTACCTTGGCTGTGAAAAACAGTGCCTCTGATTCTGAGAAAGTTAATGTCAATTGAGTGTCCTACAGCAAAATTCAAGATAAGGAAATATTCACCCTTGTGTATGGACATGAGGCCCACACTACAGCTTCTCTCCATGGGGGAAGGTCAAAACAACCTGGCTCTTGTCTTACCCAGCTTAATGATGCTTTTCAACAAACCTGAACCAAACTGTCCTCTCCGGGGTGCCTTTCACCTCCTTGCAATAGAAGACAAAACAAGTCCTCCTTGATATGTTCAGAGGATGACATGACCTCCTCATGACCAGACTGCTGCCTCTGTGACACAGGTTTGGGGCTGTCTGCTGAGGTGCTGTGCTTCCATCCCTGATGTCTTGGGTTGGTTTTTTTGTGAGCCCAGACCTGTGGGTGGCTGATGGGAGCAGAATCCTTGTCCTTGTCCCAGCCCAGGCACTAAGAAAACCAGTTCCCTGCCCAATTGTTCCAGGAAAACAGTGATGTTTGGGATTCCAGGTTCCCGTCTAAAGACTCTGTTATGAAGGAAGAGCTAATGCATGGATGCCGCTTAAAACTGGCCACTGAAAGCAAAGACACAAACTGTGTTTGGTTCCTAACCAAGCCTGTGCTTGTCTGTGCTGCAATTAGAATGGAGTAATACATGTTGCACATCGTATGGTCCAAATTTCTCATAGAGATGAGTGTTGTGGAGCTGGGCAAAGCTCAGGAGCCATCCCTGGCGTGATGGTAATTGTAAGGTACAGCAGTCCTTTGAAACTGCTTTTGAACGCGGGACTGGAAAGGGCTTCCTGACTCATATCCACTTACCTACCTTCTGTTTTAGAGAACTTTGTCATCTCATAGTTTTCTTAAACAAGACATTCTTGGTGTTCAAGGGGAGGGTCTTGTTCTCACACTGTTCCAGCTGCAAACCTCCCCAGAACCTGTGGGCTCTGTGACCAAAAACCACTCTTCTACTTTCCAACCTGTCCTGAATTTTGTCCACTTTGTACCCATTTCATTTGTGTCAGAAAATGTTCTTTTGCTTAAGAAGTTGCTTTCTACCCTTAGCATGAGCAAACAGAACCTCGTGAGACTGGCCAGTGCCTATGTCTCAACCTCTCCTTCCAGTTCATCCTAAACTGCAATAATTGATGTATCAGATGATTAGAGCACTGGATCTTCTAGCTTTATAGGATTACCCACAAATAACACAAAATAAGAGAGATTTCAGAAATCCTTTGGGTGTTTAATGAAGCTGACACTTACTGATTCACCCTAGGACAAATCAGAGAGAATGCTCTGCTGCCCAAGCATCCTTGTTCCTCCTGGGTATGGACAGATGTCAAAAAGGATCCTGCTGTGGCCAGTGATGATTTCTAAGCCACTCAACCAAAGTTCAGACATGGTGAGAGGAAAGCAAACCTTTCTGTTTTTATGACAAATGTATTTTAGCATAGTGAGATCTGTTTGCTGATTTAGTTTAAAAGCCCCTGTTTTCAACCTCCTGAAACTGTCAGGAAGCACCCCTGCACCTTTGCAATGCCTCTCCAGTCCCCAGGCCTTGCACATTATCACTGCTGTTTAAATCAGGGATGGGGACTCCATTGATGCTCTTCCCTTCACAGGTACAAAAGAAAGAGATCATCCCATCTCTGCAGAGTTTATTAGCTGATGCAAGCATGACCCCATGCCATCAAAACCTCCTGGAAGCAAGTCAGATTGATGTTCCACTGATAAACATATCAGCAGCTGAGGAGCTGTGCACAGTGCAGCTCCCATAATTACTAACTCCAGTTCAAAGGCTTTTATGCAAAGGAACAATGGGCACCAAAACACTGTTGCAGCCTGTTATGCACCGCAGTGTTTTGCTGTGATGGAAAGGCTTGCCCTGTCAAACAAGCCTGCTTTTCATGTCCCTGTCCTCTTCATAACACCAAGGTACTTCCTATCAGTAAGGAGGCTATTGTCCACCTTTTAAGAACAACAGCCAGGGATGTCCATGCTGGCTAAGAACATGAAAAGAGGTGTTAGTAAAAAGGGAAGTACCAGTCAATAAAAGGGCTGCTTTCCTCACTGGAATTCTGTCCCTATTATCAGAGGATTTCCCTGTCACCAGCAGTACCCGAGACAGAAGTGGCAGCTCATTTGTTTTGCCCTCGCTGCCAACAGTTGAGCACATCTGTGCGTGTCATTAAAGAGTGCTTTTTTGCCTCATGCCCATTTTTCCTCTCTCCTCACCAAGCTCAGGTTCAGCCTTTGAAAATAAGTCTACTTTCAGCACGATCTTAGGACTCTTTGGGAAGTAAGCTGCTGCCTGGCCAGCCCCTGTCATTTCAGGGTGGCTCTCGCTGACTTCAGAACCAGCTTCTTGTGCAACTTTGCAATCAGCAATGCATATTATGACTGGGCAGCTTCCTTCCACCCAGAGCACTATTTATTTCATAGGAAAATGCTTTGTGTAAAGCCTTCATACCCTGCTCAGTCAGCACTGATAAGGCAGGACTCTGCGGGCAGCACCCAGATGTGTGGGGTGAGTCCCCCTGCAAGGAACTTCCCAGTCCTTGCAAGAACCAGGCCCTTTTCCAGCTCCCTGGGTTATTGAGGGCTCCAGCTCTTCTGCACAAAACTAGATTATCCTCTAGTGACTTTCATTCTGTTTGTTGAGATTTAGCTTATTTTCAGACAGATCTTTCCTTCCTCCTTGTTTGTCCTTGTTGACTTCAGAACACCAATCTAATGTCTTTGCACAGCAGCACCCCAAAGCCAGATCTGCAGACAGTGCATCCAAAGTATTGAAGAACAGCAGAAACCTCTCCTGTTTTCTTCTGAGGGAAAAGGAAGAACTAGAATGAAAGTGATCCTCACAGAGCTATCCTAGCACTATCCCATCACTCATACTTCTCCAACCCCTTTTCATAGCATGGCAGGTGCAATGTGAAATGTTCTGCTTTCTGAGCAGCTGGAGAGGTTGTGCTGGAAGTTTGTGTGCTTTTAAACCACCAGGTTTCTTTTCCTCTCCTTCAGACTCATGCTTGGAGTGCTGTAGGTAGTGCAGGTCAGTGGGCCAGGGTCACCTGAGTGTTTACTTGCAGCATCAGGATCTCTATGAGGTTGATGCAGGCTTCAGCAGGGAAGATCTCTACAGCCAACACTCATAGAGGGTCTGTGTTGGCATCTAGAGCTTAATAATAAAACCATTTATTGGTAAGTAAAAGCAATGTTAGTGATAACAAAGTATCTGCTTCATATTGTGTGTAATATCAATAGATTTCACTTTGCTTCCCAGTGCTACAGCTTGCTGAAACTCCACTTCTTCTCTGGGGCATATATTTCCACTACTTTGGAATATATCTGGCAAATATTCCAACATAGATTTTTGTTGTGACCCACTCTGAGCCCTGGGATTTCTTTAGAACAGAAAACTTTCCCTCAAGGAAACCACAAGTCCTTTCACTCCTAAATGAAAGAAGCCAATGGTCTGTTCATCTTTGAGGGATCTCCCTTCCCACAGAGCCATGGGATATCAAAAGGGATCTCCTTCCAGACAGGGCCCTTAGGGCATCAGAGCTGTGAGAGCTGAAGGTGAGACTCATTTCTTCTCAGTGGGAAGGTGGGAATCCAAGTCAGGAGTGGTCAGTGTGGTTGAATTGCTCCAGGGTTCATCAAGACCCACTGCTGAGAACAGACAGGTCCTGAAGCCCTGGCTGTGTTGCAGTGGGTGATAACCAAAACAGGACTGTTCCACTCAAAAATCCAATGGAAAAAACTAATCTACCAAAGTGTGAAAGTGTTGGTTAAATTCCTGACCTTTAACCCTCATATCAGTTCCACCAGCTGAGGTGAAAAGAAAGGGATGTGGAGAACACAAGGCTGGATAGTAGTTGGGGCTTGCTCCTTGCCAGGATAGCTTCCCAGGAGTGGAATGACCAAAGGCAGCTGAGGTCTCCGAAGATGTCTGGGAGAACCTTGCAAAGGGAAGCGATCTGCAGTGAGTCACCCCAGGCTCAGGTCTGATATCCCTGCATAAAGAGGCAGAGGTAATTACCTCTGATTAGTGCTGGCAAACCCCTGTGAACTCCGGTGAGGATATGAAAGGACTGACATGCCTCTTTGAGATGGGGGTAAGATAGAGTACAGTCAAGTGTGGGAAGAAAATTAAGCTGAGATGCAGTTTTTAATTACCAATAAAGCCATGCTCTAGGATGGAGGGTTGAGAGCAGGACTCAGCCTCTTCCTACTCTTGCATGCTCCTATAGAAAGGAGTTTATGGAAGAGCAACTAGTGCCTGCTGTAGAGTCCCGTTTGTAGCATTTAAATGCTGGTGCTGCCCCCTCGTCCTTTCTTGCTGGAAGGCTGCAATTATTTAGACTACAGATGTGGCCAGAGATTTCCAACATGTGCCAATAAAACAGGGAAGGACAGCAGCAGTGAAGTCAGAACTGATACTCAGCAGCAGCAAACTTACCCCTTCACTGGCTATTTGTCCAGATGAGGCAGGAAGAAGCCTGGACTCCAGTGTGACTGTTCCTTGTCTGGGAATGGTTCCTGCTGCTGCATGGTGGCCTCTTTTCCAGGCACAGGGTGGAAGCAGCAGAAAATGAATGTCCCACATTCTGCATTTTGGGTTCATCTCTTAATTTTAATCTGGGACTTGATAGTATGAACTATATGAAAACACCATGTTTTATTCTTCCTCTTCTCCCACCGAATCACCAAGGTGGCATAGGTACCATTTAAGTAGCGATATGTATAGGACTTCCTTTTAATCATCTCCTATTTTTCCAGACCACGGGGTTCCATGTTTCCTTCAGCAGCTCTGAAAACCGGAGACATTCACTCTATTCTCTGTTAATTGTCTGAACCCCAGAGCTGGAGCTACAACCAGAGTTTGGTTTTCCAGTTCCCTCTGGAGGCTGGTGTCTGGACACATCTCAGGGCTTTTGTCCCATTTTGAGGACCATGAGGAGAAGCACTGTGATGTTCCTCGCAATAACCCTTCCCCTACAATGGCACCCTGTGAATCCCAGTTAATAAATGTGCATGAAGGGGAGGGAACTCCCTTTTAGAAACGGAAATGGGAAAGTCCTTCACCCAAAACACAGAGAAATGATGTTAAAGCCTGGGTTAGCACTTCCAGGTTTCTGCTGACCTGAACTTACTTACTTACCCTGTCTCTCAGCATCTAATGCAGTGTCTTTATCAACTGAAAAGAGATGTTTGGAGATAGTGAATAAATGCACTGTATGGAAAGGCAGGATGCTGCTGTAACTGGTACTCATAAGGCAGTCAACCAGGTGCTGCAGGATGTCCTGTTCCTCCCAAGCTGTGGTTGTATTTTATTGGTGCCTGTATTTCAGGCTTAGCATCCCTTGACAGGAATCTCATACATGTAAGACTTTACTGCTAGATGCTAATAACTCTTGTTATTCTACAAATCTATTTGGCTTATAAATAGAAACAAAACAAATTGTCCTATAGAAGATATCACTATATAGAAGATATGCTATATGAGAGCATTAGGTATCCTCTCCTACCCTCCCTTCACATTATACGCTGCTGCCCAGATAATATTCAAGGGTGGCTGACATCTTTCATCTACTCCATGTTATTAAAACCCCTTAGCAAGAGGAATGAATATTCATCTGTGCTATATATAGCACCATGTGTATTGCTATCCACAGCTGGGAGTACAGCCCGGGTACCCACACTCGCATCTTTACGCTTTGGTTTTTGCAAGCTCTTTAGCTCTGTGGCTGCCAAGTCTCTGGCTGGCTGGTGGCATCAGCGCTCCGCAAGGAGACTGCTGCTCCTCTTCCCTGGCAGAGGTTCCACAGGGTTTCAAAGCCTCCCTGCAGTGTGGTTATTAAAGGCTTTTTGTTTATCTTGTGAAATCTGCCCCGTGAATGCTGACACCGACTGAAGCGCTGGGAGAGTTTCCCCGACTCTTCCTCTCGCTGTCTCTCACGGGTCTATTCCCATGAACATGATCTCAGGTGTGCCGTGCGTCATCGGGCCGCCCCGGGCGCTCTCTGCTTTACTGGCAGGGAAGATGAATGCGCAGTTTCTGAAGCTCTGCCCGTAGCCGGGTGCTCCTCCTGCCTCCCGGCCTGCCCCAGCGCTGCCGAGAGCAGTCCCAGCCATCGCAGTGGCTGCGGCAGCGGCAGGCACCAGCCGCTGTCCCCGGGCACACTGCGCTCCCAGCAAAGGGCTTGCTGCAGGAGAGCGGCTCTGCAATACCGCCCCAAACCCTTCGGCACTGCTCCGGCAGCATTTTCCCAGCCTCTCTTTCCCGTCTATCCCCGCAGGGATGCAGCCTCTGCCGGGACAACCGAATCCTCCCACGGCAGGCCCGCTGCAGCACGTGATGCTGACTTTCCCCTTTGGATGAGAAAGCATCTCAGTCTGCAGGGCTGGGGTGTTGATGCTTGCCGTCAGCGAGATCCCGGCTGCATCCCTGACTTCTCCCTCTGCCCCTGCTGCCACTGAGCTACATAAGCAGGTGCTCACCGGGAGAAGCTGAGGGTTATGCTTGGTGGCAGTGAGAGACACTTATGGGATGGTGGAGGAAGAGCAGGCCCATGATTTATTCACAGATAAATGGTAGATTCTTCACTGTGAAGGTGGTAAGAGAGACACTGGCACGAGGTGCCCAGAGAAGCTGTGGCTGCCCCATCCCTAGCAGTGTTCAAGGCCAGGTTGGACAGGGCTTGGAGCAACCTGCTCTACTGGAAGGTGTCCCTGCCCATGCAGGGGGGTGGAACTGGGTGAGCTTTAAGGTCCCTTCCAACCAAAGCCAATCTATGACTCTTTGACTTGAGTGCCCTGAGTTTAACAGCAGTGATGGCACTACCATCACAAGCATTCACATGTATGTGGCCTCTTAGAAATCACCAGCGCTGTCCCCACCAGCAAGCTCCATCAGCACAATAGCAGCAGCACAGCCGCAGGGGTGCTGCAAGAAGGGGTTTTGCTCTCCATGCTTGATTCAGGAACCTCCCATCCATCCTCCTCTGCAGGACTGTGGATGTTCCTCCATGGGAGGCTGAGCTCTTCGACCCTCACCACCGACAGAGTGGGGTCTGCAGGGAGCAGCAGGCATCATCCCCTGAACAGGAAGCCAGGCCTGGCTCCAAGGCTGCTGCTGCTGCTGCTGTTCCCTGTGCACCGCAAGCCTGGGGAAGGTTTCAGAAGGGCCTGGCTCGCTTTCTGAGAAAACAAGGAAAGAGAGATTTACCCTAAGTCCTGGGAAGCCCGTGTATTTTCATTGTATTTTAATTTTAAGAGATTGTCTGCCCCGCCCAAGATTATCTCATGGGAAAGAAAAGCCTGGCTCAGTGACTCGTGGTGAAACTTGTCCCGGAGCCAGATTTCCCCGCACCTGATGTTCCTCCATAGCAGCAGAAACCAGAGTATTTCAGTTCACAACACTGCCCCAGGGGCAGCGCTGGGGATAAGGGGATGGAGGGGGAGGATGGGACCCACGTCTCCTCCTGCTCTTCCAGAACAAGTCCAGCAGGTTTAGATGCTGAGCAGCTCAGTCCCGGAGCTGGAAAGGGCATGGTGTCACCCTGGGAACTGGGATCACGTGGGGCTGCAGCACAGGGAACCTGTCTCAGGGATACGTTGAAACATACCCTGTGCTCTTGTGCAATAGGTCTTTGCAAGTACAATGCTGTATTTATACGGTGGGAACGGAGAGCCCAGGGCTGGACTCCACAGAGGCATGAGTAAGCAGCTTCCAGGAGGCCCAGGTGCCGGCTGGGCCAGCTCTTTGATTCCTCTTCTGGGAGCAGATGCAGACTGGGAGCTGGATATTGACCGGCATCCTCCAGTACAGGAGGACAGTCTTGGAGCCATATGGTAAAATTTGAGTGGTTCATTTGTATAAATGCTTTATTGGCTACAGAGAGACCTTACAACAGTCTTACTGTACCTAAAGGGGATTTACAAGAAATCTGGAGAGGGACTTTTGACACAGGTATGTAGTAATAGGACAAGAGGGGATGGGTTTAAACTGATTTAGATTAGATACTAGTAAGAAATTCTTCCCTGTGAGGGTGCTGAGGTGCTGGCACAGGGTGTCCAGAGAAGCTGTGGCTGCCCCATCCCTGGCAGTGTTCAAGGCCAGGTTGGACAGGCCTTGGAGCAACCTGCTCTAATGGAAGGTGTCTCTGCCTGTGGCAGAGGTTAGAACTGGATGAGCTTTAAGGTCCCTTTCAACACAAACCATTCTGTGATTCTATGATCTCCCAGGCCCACTACCTGTCAATTTAGCATGGCTCCAAGCGTAAAGGAGAGCTGAGATGTTTAAGCAGACCAAGCAGGCCAAGGACAGCCTTGCAGGCACAGAAGACTCAGCAGGGTTGGAACAGCAGCAGTCTGATTGAAGGACAAACGTTTCTTGTGGTGCCAGTGCCTGTCAGAGCAGTGCCTCTGCTCACTCCTGCTCCTCTGGTATTCCCACACTGCTCTTTGCAAGGCCACAGAGGAGACCACAGGAGGGAACCAATCTAACCCAAACCAGGGGCAGGAAGGCATTAGGAGCAAGGCTGGAGCAGACTACCACTGAGAAAAGTCAAACCAAGCCCTGCTTCCAAGCTGGAAATGGGCACCTAATTGATAAACAGCATTGAATTTGGAGCAATCTGAAAAGAACGGGCAGTTAGCACCTGAGGATTAGATTGGTGGGTGTTAAGGTGATAAGGTTGTTAATGCAGTCATACCTCTGCAGGAAATGGGGGAGGATACCATGCCAGTAATTGTGTTTCAGCAGTGTCCAAGCACCACCAGGTTCCTGCTGCTGAACTCGTGTGTTTTCCTGACCTGGTAATAATTCAGCCTGGCCCTTCAAACTAAATAGGACGTAACCTACAGGGCATGAATGTCTCCTGAAGGGACCTTTCAGACTTGCCCTTCTGGCGCTGGCAGGAGCTCTGTTGAGTCAGACGAAACTTGGTATTATTTTGGGGATTAATTCCCAGTTAGGGTTAAGCAGAAGCTTGTGAAAGCTGGGAACCTTCTTGGCACAACTCAGTTCATTTAGGGTGTGCTACGTACAGAGAAAGGAATCAAAAGGGTCCTTTCCACACCATGTTCCTACTATTGCTGACACCTGAGCTCAGCATCTTTGGAGACAGCAGCAGAGAGTGGCAGCTAACACAGCACCTTCATGCAGAAATACACACCATAGTGCAGACCCTTATAGAAGTACCTGCAGTGTTGCTTCTGCTGGTGGGAAAGTCCTGGTGAGTTACTCTCTTGGATGCAGGAATCTGCTGATCTAAGACACCTTGGGCAAGAAAGAAGGCACTAGAGAGTTTCTATAGGGTAGCTATAGGCACATCAGTGTGTTTTAGCATTTGATGCTGAGCTTTGCACTATGGAGCAAGTCAGATCAACTAATCATAAGGATCCTCTCTGGCATTAACGTAAGTGACACTCATGTGGAATTGTGCTGGCGTAGTAATGGGCTTGGCTAGCTTCATCCAGCCTGGTGGGGTGGTTTGTGTTAGCAACAGTCTCCCAGGAGCCCTCCTGTGCTCTCAGCATCATCTGAAAATACAGGTTGGTCAAGCAGCACTGCAAGGCAGAAACAAGCCCAAACTGTACCAAAGCCACGTAGCAACACCGATCCAGTACTGCAGCATGGAAAGCACTAGAGCAAGGCTTTAAAGATGCCTTGGGTGACTTTGGTAGGACTCTCCATCTAATGAGATGGATTCACCCCCACCCCTGGGAGCTCAGCTTTGTTCATGGGTTTCAGGGAGTTTTAGGGTGCTTATTGTGCACATGGCAGGATATGGCTCAGTGGGATGACTCACTCACTGTAAAGTTAATTCACACTTTGCTGCTATTTCCATTCACAGGTTTTCTGTAAGCTTTAATGCTGGGAAGCTGCAAAGCTGGGAGCTGGCTCCAACTAATCCCTCAGGTTGTTTCACAGCCAGCAAAGAGCAGACTGCAGGAGGACAGCTCCCACATCATGTATTATCAGCAGTAATTTCCCATTCCCTTCTAGCTACTGAATCACATTTGCTCGTTACCTCTGCTACACTGTGATTTTTGTCCATTTTGCTTTCGTACCTCCCTGCTGAACTCCCCCAGCAACCTCCCTTCCCAGCCCTTTTGCCTTTGAGCAGCTACGGAGACCCAGATGTGGACACATAGGAGACCTGACCTACCTGTAGTGCTGATCATGGGGTGAAAGGATGTCCTGTGAGCTGTCCTAGATAGAGCCTTTGTGCCCCATGTGGCACAGACAGATTTTTCCAGCACTTGAGCAGTTTTACCTACTAAGGTAAGTTGAATAAAGCTGGTCGCTGAATTACTCACCGGCCTAATGACAGAGCAGCATGCTGTTATTAAGGTTCCAAATGCAAACCCTACATGGGCTTGTCTCAGTGAGTGTTGGGAGGGCCTCGGCTGGTCGCTGGATGGTGGCTTCTGGGGAGAGGCACTGAAAGCATTGCGTGTTTGCTCCTCCATCCCTCTCAGCAGCCTCCACCCTGAGCGGCTGCTGAGGGAGAGGAAAATGAGCTGAGGCAATGCTGGATCTTGGAAGGTTTCAGCTATGAGAGGATTTTTACCATTGCTAGTGGGGGTTAGGACATAGAGGGAAAAGTGGGGCAATTTCCCTTGTATGCCAGTAACTCCTTCTGAATCTTAAAGCCCAGGTTGTTTTGCACTAATTGTAATTTACAAATTCCAAACACAAATTACGGACATTAAAAAAGAATTTATTTGAACAAGTATTAGACACAATCACAGAGGAAGAAAGCAGCTCTCAGTTTCTTTTCCAGAATAAAATAATCCCTGTTTCATACCAAGCTACTGCAGCACAACCCTTGCTCTCCTCAGCAGGAGGAAGGCTGATGTTCTTCCACCCATGGAGCTACTCCATAAGGGTACAATGTGCTCCTTTGCAGGCCACACCACAGCCCTCGCTCTCAAAGGCTAAAGAAATGCATAAAGACCCAACAGACAAACTGAACTAGTGATACAGCAAAGGTGCCTGTCCAGGTAAGAAATGCATGTAGGGATGCTCTGCTGAGTGAGAGCTCTGTAAGTGATGTCCTGTTATAGGTGTGTAGGACATGTCACTTCTAGCTGCCACCTCTGTACTCCCCATATCTTGGGTCTCCTCATTGAACCCTCACTGATGACCTTTCAGCTGGGGGACTCCTTTTAACATTCAGCTCTTTTTGCCACACCATCCTTTCCAGGTCTCTAGGCCCCACCTTACAAGCAGCTCCAAGGCTGTGAGCTACTTCCCTTTGCAAGACCTGCCCTCCTCTTTCACACTGTGATACTGCCCATGCAGACAGCAGGCTTGTCTCATGTCCTAGGGACTACATGAGCTGCACCACAAAGAGAAATGGTTGTGAGACAGCTGCAGGCATTTGTTTGAATCCAGAACCATACTGCATTACTTTGTTTCTTTTACAGGCCCACTAGCTCAGGTATGCTTGCTTTTGGTGCAGGACAAACAATCTACGGCTATGTTACCTTCTCTGGAGTGTTCCCAAAGTGATGGGCCATGGCCAGATGCAGAGAACACCCCAAGTATTGAAAGCATTTGCTGACAGACCTGTGATGCTCTCTGCTACATAAACCAGAACAAAACATCTCTGTAAAAGAAGTTTGAGAAACTGATGCAAGTTCTGTAATAAAATGTGAAAACACCCACTGGGAAATGAATCCAATGGGAAACAGGTGAGAAGGGAATGGAGCAAACATAGTGAATGTTTTCCTCTGGCAGCAACTTCATGGATTTTCTTTACTTTTGATTTCAACAGATCAAACAGTGACTTTTAAGAAAGGGAAGCACAATGGAAAGAAGCCCTGAGCCCTTCATTCCTGTTCTGCAGCCTTAGGAAGAACCGTACAAGGTACATTCTGTTCTGCATAGATCTGAAACTGAGGGGTTTACTGACCAAGAGAAATGTTCTCATTACAACCCCCTCCTTTTGATTCAGAGCTTAATGTATGGACAACATTACTTTGAAATTGAGATCATGAGCAAATTTTCAGGTCCCTGCAAGATTCCCTGAATATTAGCATCTCAACTAAGTAGAATCACAACGTTCATTTAACAATGTTCATTCTTTCTTTCTCCATCTCCCTTTCTTCCATCTCTCTTTTCCCTTTTTATTCCCTCCCTTTTCTTCCTTCTCTCATTACATTCTTCTATTCTCACATTACATGCATGGCTCTCCATCTACCTTTCACCCCTTGGTACTGTTATAAACCCTTTGCTGACAGTTTTGTCTCTGCTAGACAGAGAGAGCCACTCAACACCGTTCCTCACCTGTTCTTTCTCTCCAAACACCACACACACACACACACACACACACAAGGCCTTCCAAAATAGGTCCCCAAGTTCATTACTACCTCTTCAGACAGGACTAAAGCACTGGCATCCATTGGACTACAGAATTCTCTCAGAGAATATTTTGCTTAAAAAATTACTGTAGCTCCCAGTGCCTGCTAATGGCCTATATATGGGAAAACCTTCTCAAGGATATTCACAACACAGGGCGTTTTAAGAGTGAGCGCTGCTTTTTCACAGCCCAGTGACTTATACCTATCTTGGCAAGCAGAATCAGAGGGGGGATCCCAAATCTCTCATTACAAACTCTGCAGCCCATGTCTGATCACTTTGCGGTTGCCTGTACCTGACACTGCACTACTCTCTCCCAAGCCTGTAAATCAGCCAAAACATAGGCAGCCTTCACAAGTCCCTCAGGTTTTTTTGCTGCATCAGAACTCTGTGTGTTAGCCTCAGACAGAAAACTGGTCATTCTGAACAATGTAAGGAACCTGCCTGTTCTGGGGTACTGAGTTGTGATGTATGAAAGGCTCCCATTAGTCTGGGACACGACAGACATGTCCAGCAGGTACTTATAGCTGCCTGGACCATTCCACATCCCAGCACAATGGAAATCCAGTAAGTGTCTCCTTAGGCATCTGATACTGTAACCCAGCAAGAGCCAGGTTTCCAAGCCCAGCAGCTTATCATACCCTCCTCACTGGGGCCATAGGAGCAGTCCCTCCAAGAAGGTGCAGAGCCAATACTGGCATAGGTGTTTCTTCCCCTCCCCAAAGCAGCTTCAGACAAAGCAGAAGAACTTCTTCCAGCGGCACTTGGAGAGGGTTTTGATACCTTTGGCAGTCATCTTCTTTTCCTGCCGTGCTTTGTGCTCAACACCACTGACAATGGCCATGTCAAAAACTTCTTTGAGGTTCTTCTGAGTCAGTGCTGAGCATTCCAGGTAGGCTTCAGCCCGGATTTTATCAGCTAGACCTTCTGCCTGAGGCCGGGGCACAGGCTTCACATGGTAGCGATCCAGGCTGATGAGGACATTGACATCGTCCCGCAAATCTGCCTGTGTCCCCACTAGCAGCACTGGTGCCCGGGGGTTGTGAGTTCGTATCTCGGGGATCCATTTCTCAGTAATGTTCTGAAAGGAGCTCGGATTTACCACGCTGAAGCAGACAAGGAAGACGTCGGTGTCAGGGTAACAAAGTGAGCGCAAACAGTCAAAGTCCTCCTGTAGGAAATGGAAGGAGGGGAAAGAAAAAAGTCTTTACTGGATGATCTCCTAACAGCATGATGCTGCAGCATCTTTTCCACACATTAGATAAGACAGCAACTCCTTCATTGTGCTGACTTGGCCATGCCATGGTTCAGATACAAGTTTCAGATACATTCACCCTTCTGTGACTGCCACATCAGCAAATGGCTAAAGCTGGACTAGTGCATTGCCTTCCTTCCCTCCTTCCCAGTTAAATACTGCCTTCCTGAAAAGCCTGCTAACAGTCCCTGTCCCCCAGGAGCAGAGATGACAGCTATTGGTAGAGCTTACCTGTCCAGCGGTGTCCCACAGCTGGATCCGGACTGGGGCTCCATCCACCAGGACTTGCACTGTGGTAGAAAGAGAGTAAGGATGAGTCTGAGGGATTTGCCCAGCTCACTCACATACATTCATACAGGCAGAGCACTCTGGTTTGTATCCCACTGAACAGACTCCCTGAAGTCACTCAAGTCTGCCCTCCTCACTGAGCATCCTCCCAAACCTTACTGAAACAGCTGAAGGTTGCATTGGGAACATTAAAAGACCCCCAATAGACTTTCTGATTTGCTTAGCCCTCAGGTGTTTTGGGCTCTTCTATAGTTCCATATTACTGGACAACTGCTTTTCCAGGGAAGAAGAGCCCTCAGTCAAACAGTGCCCTGAGAGCAACTTGCTGTTCTTCCATAACCCAAGAAAGCGGATTTGGATAGATACAAGCAGAGGACTTCACCAACTTGTTCCTAGCTTCTTGCCCAAGGGTGGAAGTTCAAATAAGTCTCCATTACACATGCTACTGGAGATTTGTCCCATCCAGGCCAGAAATTTGGCTGAATTTATATATGTAAGTGTTTCTGTGAGTGCCCTCGCTAAAGAAAAGCAAGACCCAAACCCAACTTTGAAATAAAGAAGGTATTAAGGAAACAGGAAACAGTGATGAGTGAAATCCCCTTCAGAGACTATCCCCACGCTGGAAAACTGCTGAGTTACACAGGTAAGGTCTGTTCCCATTTCACTCCCTAATCACACTAAGCCTTCATGTGGTATCAGCTGACTCAGACTGAGGGCTGGCAGGACCTCTGATGGGAATCTGGAATGAAACTGTTAGATGTCTGAGTGCACAGACACCACAGAGACTGGATATGGACTGAGGAAAAGGAGAAGAGGGTTAGGGGAGCTGGAAAGCACTTGAACAAGGTGGATGGGGCTGAGCTCTGAAGAACAGAGGCAGGCACGCTGGCTAAGGTTGGTGACAATGGCTGGCACTTAACATGAGCTAGCTAAACTCCACTGCTGTGCTCAAGGAGGAGACTTTATTGTCCTTTTTGTTTAAACAACAGGAAAAAAAAAGACCCAAAACAAAAGCAGGCTCAATCTCTTTGTGATTCTGAAAGTAATTATTCAGGTGAGAAAAGTGACAGGAACAACTGACTTAGAGAGTTTAACTCTGAGGTGCTCCTGAGGAAAGCATTCCTCCCTGAAAGCAGTCTGGGGAGGAGGGAGACACAGAGGAAAGATGAACTGAAGTTTGGTGGGAGACAGAGACAAGGAGAAAGGAAGGGATGGGTGCGTCCAGCACAGAGCCACTCCTCACTGCAGCGTAGCTGAAAGTCAGTGCTTCCTTGTGACTGGGAAACGGTTGGGATGTTACCATATCTTTGCCCCAGAGGAGGAAGAGAAACCTGTTCCTGATCAAAGAACCTGCTAGATCCTGACTTGATCTTCAAACCACTGGGCATTTGCCTTTCTAGTATCTGGTTTCTTCTGTCTCACAAGTACACTGAGAGAAGGAATTAGCATCTCTGCAACATTTCACTGTCTTCAGAAGAAAGGCACCACATGTATTACCTGCTGCTCCAGCACTTGCACAAAGTTTTGCTCTATCTGCTGCAAACCTCAGCTACGCTAGCAACAGCCATCCACACACCACCCTCAGGAGGCCCACACCCTGGGGATGAGGCTGGATTTCGGTACAACAGCACAGGGCTCGCAGAACAGGATAGCCTGGTGGAGAAAGGTCACCAGGTACACGTTTCACTCAAGGCTGCTCTACCTGCCAGGGACACCCAGCAGGAGGTAGCACCCAGAAAGATGTGGCTTGATCACAGTCCCAGAGCTGTTCTCCTCATAATGCAAGGCTTTCTCCTGTCTTATCCCCGGAATTGCTGTCCCAAAACGAGGATTAAGGTTAAGATGTGAACTGCTCAGTTCTCTTGGTAGCTGTGGGTATTCCCTAAGAGTGAAGGAAACCTGGCTGAAGTTTCTGAAATGGATCCTGAACTGTAATTTGTGAATCAAGGGAGGGACTTTCTTCAAGGTTATCCAGGTTAAGCGTAGGGGTGGGAAGGGAAAATTGTCTCTTCTCCCAGTAAGCAGAAAGTGAACTTCAGAGACCCATTTTTAATGGTTTTTATTTCTATCAGTTGCAAACCTTAAGCACCTCTGGAAGTCAGGATTAGTACTTGGACATTGAGAGGGGAGCTAAAACCATGTGCAGCTCTCTTCAAATTACTTACTACTAATCGGGGAATCTGAACTCCTGCCTCCACCTTCCTGGATTGTTTTATTGTGGGTTTACCCTTTGAGAGAGCACGGAGGCTAATCTATGGTAATTTCGAGCTTCTTTTAGCCCAAACCATACACATCAATGTGAAGGGAGCTGAGAGAGCAGCAACCCTTCCCTTGGAGGACTCAAGAGCTCCTTACATCTGTTCCCAAAGGGCTGCTGGACCTTGAACAGCAGGATGTTCCCTGGTCATTTCCTTCAAGTGACAGCATGAGAGCTTGGAGAAGGTCAAGGGCAAATCAATTCCCAGTGCAAGAGTGAGCAACTGGGGGGACATTCAGACAAACAGAACACTCCCTCTAAGAACCCATGAGACAATGACACATGTGATGTCTCGTTCCTGGTCTGACCTGAGCCCATCTGTAATCTACCGATCTATACTGTCATATACTGTTGTGTTTCTTCATAGCAAATGAAGATCAGAAATCTTTCAAAGGGCTTTGTAATTTCCAGGGGTTTATACTACAAACTGGAGCCCAAGTGAAGAGGAGAAGGAGAACAAAGACAGCATTTACAGAAGTGGAGACTAATGAGAGCTCATCAGCTAATAGGGAGGGCAATTCTAGCCAGACTTAGAGCTCTTCAACTTTTTGGGAACTTCTGTTCAATGATAACTTCATTAGCCACATTAACCCCATTAGGACATGTGTGGGAAAGGATGTTTTTCTGAGTATCAGTTGAAGGTAGAAAGTCTACAGTGCAATGCTGTGATATTTCTGAAGATAAAAAACCCCAACAGTAACAGAAAAATCAGCCCCCTTCTCTTTAGTCATAATAACACCACAAGACCAAGAAGGTGCCCAGTTTCATAGCACTCTCAAGGCAGCTTGACAGGGAAGCTGTGGCTGCCCCATCCCTGGCAGTGCTCAAGGCCAGGTTGGATGGGACTTGGAGCACCGTGCTCTAGTGGAAGGTGTCCGTGGCACGGGGTTAGAACTGGATGAGCTTTAAGGTCCCTTCCAACACAAACCATTCCATGACCCATGACACATGCCCGGTAACACACAAACGCAGCACTCCCACCCGGTCACTGTGCTGAACACCCGAGCACCGGTGCGGGCTGTGGGGCTCTATGTCTCGGGCTGTGCCCACCCTCCACCCGCCCCAACACCGGGCGCTGCCCACCCCGCCGGGTACCTACCGGAGAAGGTATCGAGTGCGGTGGGCTGGTACTCGTCGGGGTACCCGTTGGTGGTGTAGCTGACGACCAGGCTGGTCTTGCCCACGGCGCCATCGCCCACCAGCACGCACTTGATGCCCAGCTCCGGGCCGCTGCCCCGGGGCGGGCTGTGTCTGCGCAGGGCGGGCGAGTAGTCCAGGAGCTCCTGAGGCGGCATCGCAGCGGTACCGGTAAGCGGTAGGTCAGGGGGGGCTCAGCGCGGGGAGCGGCGCGGCGGGGCCAATGCCATGCCCGGGCGGGCGGGCTGCTGTTGGGGATGCCGTGCGGGACGGAGCGCTCCAGCCCGCCCAGCACCGCTGCTCATCGCTACACCTGCCGCCCAGCGCCCAAAACCCGCTCCATTTCCCTAGGTCCGCCCCGGACCGCCCCAACGGGAGGGAGCCCGGCACGGCCCGCCCCGGCTCGGCCACCTCCTCCCGGGGTGCACCCGCCCCCGAGCAGCGCCTACTCTGGGGATGCCGGCAGCAGGCAGGTGCTCCGTGCTGTGTGCAGGTCCATCCGTGCACATCCCCTCCTGTCATCCTGCTCCTCCCCTTGTCAAAAGAAGCAGCACAGATGCATTTATTTGCTTTTTATTTATGTTTCCTATTACCTGTGGTTTCTGGCATAACAGGAGTATTACCAATAGTGGGAGGGACAGTGGGGACCCCAACCCAAGAGGGATGTGGATCTATGTGAGTGAGTCCAGAGGAGGCCATGATGATGCTCAGAGGCCTGGAGCAGCTCAGCTCTGGAAACAGGCTGAGAGAACTGGGCTGGTTCAGTCTTGAGAAAAGGCGAGACCTTAGAGCAGCTCCAGTGCCTAAAGGGGCTACATGAAATCTGGAGAGGGACTTTGGACAAGGGCCTGTAGGGACAGGACAAGGGGGAATGGATTTAAACTGACAGAGAGGAGATTTGAGATGAGACATCAGGAAAAAAATCTTCCCTGTGAGGGTGCTGAGGCACTGGCACAGGGTGCCAGAGAAGCTGTGGCTGCCCCATCCCTGGCAGTGTTCAAGGCCAGGTTGGACACAGGGGCTTGGAGCAACCTGCTCTAGTGGAAGGGGTCCCTGCCCATGGCAGGGGTTGGAACTGGATGGGCTTTAAGGTCCCTTCCAACCCAAAATATTCCATGATCCTATGATTCTATGAAATACATCCCATTTGTTCACTGTGTGACTCCTGTTACTGAGCTCCTCTGACCCAGCCAAGCTGTTGCTACATGCTGGCAAAAGCCACAGAGTGCATTTTCCCATGACATGTGCAGGAGTTCCCAGTCTACTGCCTTTTTTCATACTCACCTCTGGTAGCTCACACACTACCCTATGCCCTTGGCAGCTGAGAAGATGGCTCCATCCCTGCCCTGAGGAGCTCACTGTCTAAAGCAGTACAACTAAACAAACAGAAGAGTGGGAGCACACCACTTAAAAGGAGAGATGTGACCACACTATCACAGCAACCATTGAACCCCAGTGTAACATTGCCAAGTGATTGAAAACACTAGAGGGAAAGTATTAATGCAGGCAAGACCTATTATTGCAACACCAGCTTTGAATGTGAAGCTGTTTCCTAATGGAGGAGCTAAACTCCAGCCACGATGAGTGCCCCCAATTCAGCTACATGATGTCTTTCCTTGTGCTCTCAGCAAGGGAGATCTGTCTGCACTAGGCAAGTTCATGCTGCAAAGAGCCATTGATTAGCAGCTCCTGAGTGTGGATTTCGTCCACGCTAAGAAACTCCTCAGATATTGCACTTAAATTAATGCTAAACTTGAGAATCCATCTTTAAGGCAGGCACAGCCTAAAATGCTTTTTCCCATGGTTGACAGAAGGCCACAAGCATTGCAGCCCCTCAGGCTCAAGAGTCTTGGCTGGAGAAAGCGTGTCCACTCTTTGGAGACAAGCTTCCTGGGAACAGCAAGGTGGTTTTTTCTCTGCCGTTTTCTCTAAGCAGTTTGCTTTAATCAACCTCTTCTGTGTTTTTACTGGCACAACCTTAAATTTCTATAGCTACAAAAGATGGGGATGGCATAATAAACTATACTGCTACTAAAACATGTGCCAAACAGTCTTACTGCAGTGAGTGGCTCCTAACTCAAGTGACTGGCTTGCATGAGACCAGTGGTAGTTCAGAGCCAGGCGACAGCCGAACTGCTCCAGAAGAGGCAGAAAGCGCTGGGACAGGCGATACTCCTTAACGTGCGAGGTGTGGCTGTGCCTCCGAGGGGACTGGCAAGGACACTGCAGCGCAGCCGGGTGAGCAGCACAGCGGGAGAGCATCTCGCCGAGGTTTCTCAATGCGTTTTCAGGCTGACATTCTGTGAACTATGACATTTCCATTTCATCGGAAGAAACGAATATAAATGAGGGATTATTCACCAAATTGTTCACTGTAAGCAAGGGGGAAGAGATGAGGAGAAGCTGGCAGCTCTTGTTTCCTAGATGCTGTTTACTTAGGCGTGACTCGTTAAGAAGATACACTGGTGCCCCACACTAAGGACTGAATCCCTTTTTCTTTTATTCCTTTCCTAAAATCTCTTCCTTCTGTGACTGTGTTATTTTTTTCCTTGCAGTTCCTGACAGCTGTTGGTTGACACACACTTAACTTGTGGATGAGCTTAAGTGATTTTTAATCTATATTTAAACTAAGCGATTAAGCAAACAAACAGCGCGGCTCCCACGGGTTCGTTTCTCAGGTCTTGCCTTGCTCCTGACAGCTCACAGAAGATCCAGGTTTCATTTCACAACGCAGTGACGAGTCAAACGTTTGGTTTTGCAAGGGTTTTGTACAGCTTTGAGGGGTTTTTGCAGTGAAAGTCCATTGCATACCTAGAGCTGCTGAACTGGCATCTGCAGGGACACGTAGGTAGCGGGTACAGCAAAGAGCCCCACTGCACAACATGCTCCTCTGCCAAAATCAGCTCTCTGCCTGAGTGGGAAACACATAGTCTTGGCCTCTCTCCCAGGGATTATAATTAGTACCAATTATGATGGTATTCTTCCTGATGTGAATTCCCATCCACTGGGAATTAAGTGCAGAAGATCAAACTCCTTTCAGGCAGACCAAATGTAGATTTCAGGTACTGTCAGTGTTCAGCTGCTGTTCAACTGGGCTGCACTATCACATGTAGCTTCTTAAATGAAATAGAAAAGCTGTGCTGTTACAGTACACAGTGAATTACAGTGGAAATAAATTTACATATTTGGCAGTGTGTGATTGTCACCACCAAATTAACCTTATACGTCTGTACAAAGTCCTATTATTTTAAAAGCACATACACTTTATTTTTCTGCCTATTTCTATTATTTTCTGCCTGTTTCTGTTAATTTCTGCCAATTTCTATGAATTTCTGCCTGTTTCTATTAATTATAGCCACTTTCTCACTGGAGCTGTGGCAGAGTCCACCAATGAGTCAAGTTAAAACCAGTAACTAAGCCAATTCAGATGATGAGGAAACTAAGGCTTGTCCCTTATGGTGGGAGCAAAGGTATGATCAGCTCAAATTATTCCACTAATTTCCCCTCCAAAGTGCAGTTACAATATTAGGAAATTGTGCTACTGGGATTTTTTGCTGCAAGTGATCTGATCCTTTCTCTGGCTCCTGAGCAATACTGCACCTCTGACAACATTGCATTCTGCCTCCCTGGCTGATCTCATTTGTACTTCTGCATGATGTGTGGCTACAGCCCAGTCTGAGTCCGCCTGAAAGTCACGGAGTGGGAGCATCTATCATAGTCTTTTGCAAGGTCTACTGAAGTACTTACATTGCCTCAGAAGAAGCATTGCATGTTGTGGGAGTTGCCAGACCTCTGTTTTAAAAGAGAGCAGGCTCCCTTCTTACTAAGGAAGAGAGGAAGATTTATCAGCTACTCCTAACACAGTAGTGAGCAAACCCAGCCTTCAGCTTTACCTACAAGTGGGCTGCCTGTGTCAATACACTCCCTTTGCAAACGATGCCCTGGGATCACATTTCTGGATCCTTTCACAGGGCCGTGTATGAGAAACAGGAAACAATGAGAAAAGGAGGGATGATGAGAACAGGCAACAATGTCATCACACCACTAGGACACAAGAGAGGGGATCTAGACTGAGAGAGGGGCTAAACTTCAATGCAGGTGCCAGAGCAAACCAGATCCTGTGATGCCAAGAGATAGGCTGAAGAAGTCAAGAATCAGCCACTACCTGGCCAGTTGCCTTCATCATCACCAGCAATGAGACAAGCAGTGCTGAGTCACCCGGGGTTTTGTCATGCACCTGAGTGTGCATCCTCCCTGGGAAAAATCAAGCGTAATTACCACTTAAAAGAAGTGACAGACCAAAGGGTAAAGCCCAGAGCTGAGCGGTTTCCCTTGTGGTGTGCCTGTCTAGTCATAGTCACTGCAACCTGCAGGAAGTGATGTCAAGTGGTTCTTCGTATCATTTTCTACTAATCTTGCAGAGGCAGAAGTACCCATATCACACAAGTCAGTGGAAAATCAGGTTTTGGCTATTTACAGAAAAATTACAACAACTACAATCAATGGAAGAAAGATGCTTGTATTTGCTTTGCCATATAGAGCTCCTGATTGATAGGGGCTCCGTAGTTTCTGAGTCCACAGCAATAAAAATCCTTTATTGCTGATTCTATAGCACCTAATGGGTATTTCTGGTGTGCACTGGGGATGTGTGATTTTGAAATGCCATTTAGAAAAATAACAAAAGGAGGGGAAACAATGTGTGAATACAGCTCCCACTATCCTGGCCTCTGAACTACTCTCTTGCTCCTTGGAAATAAAAGCAATGCTATGAGGGATCCACAGGGATGCTCTGGTTCATCCATTCATAGCCACTCTAGTTAAATGCAGAGGCAAAAAGCTACAGCAACATTATAGTGCATTTTAAGATACCGGAATAACAAATTTAAATGAAATGACAATGCCACTAGCATAGACAATATATTTGTGAATGGTCCAAGAAAAGATAGGCACCTATATTGTACTCAGCCCCTTTCTCAAAGACAAATTCATCTCATAGCAGCCTTCCAGTATCTGAAGGGGGCCTACAGGGATGCTGGGGAAGGACTGTTCATTAGGGACTGTAGTGATAGGACAAGGGGTAATGGGTTGAAACTTAAACAGCAGAGATTTAGATTGGATCTAAGGAAGAAATTCTTTACTGTTAGGGTGGTGAGGCACTGGAATGGGTTGCCCAGGGAGGTTGTGAATGCTCCATCCCTGGCAGTGTTCAAGGCCAGGTTGGACAGAGCCTTGGGTGATATGGTTTAGTGTGAGGTGTCCCTGCCCATGGCAGGGGGGTTGGAACTGGATGATCTTAAGGTCCTTTCCAGCCCTAACTATTCTATGATGCTATGATTCTATGATCTCCTATCTGACTTGTACAGGAAGGAGTTCTACCTCTCCGATGTTCTATAAATACTTTAGAAGTATGTTGCCATCTGCTGGAGAAAGTACATCTTCTAATATATCACCTATGAATGTGGGAAAATGGGCAAGGTTTAAGGCACTCAAAGCCTTTCCTTTAAATCTGAAACAGAAAGAGCAAATTTAAGACTAAGGATAGGCTGGGAGACAATGCTCTGAGCTTAATTTAATTATGTCGCTCAGACACTTCAAACAAAAAGAGGAGTTAACACTTAACTAGACTGAGGGGGAGAATTAGCAAGAGGAAGGTGATAAGGTCCATTTTCCCCTTGTGAAACAGAGAAAGGCAGGCAGTTAACACCTAACAGTGAGGGGCTGGGCAGAAAAAGGCTCGCTAGGAAAACCATAAAATGCTGTAAGACCACTGTCTCCACCAAGTTATCAGTTTCAGCTCTCAAGCTTATCATCCCTAGATCTTCCCCAAGGATCAGACCTGAGGGATTAGCCACAGGGTACTGGTGGTGGGAAAAAGGTTTTGTCACTGCAAAAGCTTGGTTTTGTCCTTTCTCTCTGGTGTTTGTATGCCTGTTACAGGACTGATGGAGTGCACCTGTAGAGTTTCTATGAGGGCACTGTTTGCTTCGGAAGGGCAGCATGCTCTGGAGTGCACGTGTAGCATCAACAGACCTTGATAGGTCCCGTGTGGGAAAACTTCTGTAGGTGTCAGAGGAGCTGTGGTATGCAGGTCTGTGAGTGCTGCTGTGGCACAATATGGTTCCACCCAGTGTTTGCTGGTCTGCAGGAAGTCTGCTTCTGACAATGAGTATGGAGCTTGGGAGTGGGGCTAATGGCTAATGAATTGAGCCCCAGCAAACTCATTTCAAGCTTTGCTCTCCTTAAGTGTAAATTATAATTGTTATATGGCTTCCCATGAAGGTTCCAGTTCAGGTTCTCATGGGTAACTTGTGATACCCATGCGTACACAGCCATGGCTGTGAAGTTGGACATAGAATTCAAGTGGTCACTCAAAGACTGTGTCACTGGGGAAGTGTCACTCTTGGGAAGTAAGTTACAGGGTTGTCTGAGAGTCTGTAACCTGCCCGATGGGTAACTTATGTAGGCTGTTGTGTTTGGGGAAATATGCCTATTTGCCTATGGCTTTTATGAACGCAATGTAGTTTTTATGTTGACCACAATGAAGGAATGTCCTATATCCAGGGAGTGATGATCAGTACCACGTTTGTAGTGGAAATCTGTGAAGAAATCCAGGGTATAATTCAAGTTATAACTGTGTCACTAGGTTATCTTGGGGGCAGTTCAAGTCATTTAAATCTGAGCTGTGTTCTGCCCTTAAGTCTTCCCACAGCCATGTCTTCCTGCCCTCTCTTCTGCACCAGCACTTGTGTTTAGATTGTGGATCACAAAGCCATTTGCTGTGGGGCAATGAACTGGCTCACTCTGCAGTCATACATGCAGTAATACTGGCACAAAGTGTGGGCCAGACGGGACAGCCAGGAATGACAGAGGCAGTGTTGTGGGAGCCCAGATTTAGACAGGCTTAATCTGCTGGGAATCTGGACCTTGGACACAGTATGTGTTTGTCAGCACCGTTATCTAGAATCGGTTCCTCAAGGCAGCTGGAGAGATTAGTATGCCATACAGCATCCAGATGTTTAGAGCTGTGTCCATAACTTGAAGAAAATGTTAACTTTTAAAGCCAAAATTACTGCAAGTGTGACCACAGCCATTCAAAAATAAGAGATCAGAATTTAGGTTTCTAATCCAAGCATATCACCAAAATCACTCACTTCATTCTCTCCCACAAGTCCCTCTTACAGACTTACACCACTAGACTTACACATCAAATGTAATAATCTGATTCTCCACACATTCCTGGTGAATCAAAGAGCTCATAAATCTTCTGCCTGCAACCCTTACTCTGCCCTTCTTTTCAGAATACCAAATCTGTGAATGCAGCACTGGCATATAATTATTGCACATGTTTGTAAATTAAATAATCAGAGCAGATGATAGTGCAGATGGATGGAGCAGGTTTGTGGGCCTGGGTTAGCTTTAGCTGATGTTTCATTTCCAAATAAGGTGAGAATCTGGCTTCCAATTTAACCACACTAAAAGCAGACACAGGTTTCTCATGAGGTATCAGCCCTAACTGGCAGTAACACCTGCCAGAATGAGAAAGAGAACTTCTCCCCCCCAACCAAGATCACAAAGATATGTCCTGATCTAGGCTTTGGATACAAACACCCCACAGAGCTGGACAGTGAGGCATTTGTGCACAGATTTCAAGTTAGCCGAATTTCCACATACATTTAAATGATTTGTTTCCCCCTTACCAAATAACCCTTCAGTCTTCTGCTGCTAAAACTCTGACTAAAAAGAAACATGTACAAGCATCATTGTTGAAGGCAACAGGGTGAGCCCTCTGAAATGAGGGGTCAAACTATGCTCACCCCATTACAGAGGCAAAGCTGTGCTGAATGCAGAGATGCTCCAGGAAATGAATTCTCTCCCATTTTTAAGAGGAGAAAAGAAAGAACTCCTTGGTTTGGTAAATCCTGGATTTGGTTCATCTGAATGAAGGCTACAATTGGTGCTGGTATTTGCAAAGGGAACTAATGCTCTAAAATGTCCTGTACACTAAAGGACAGTGTTTGAACAAGAACAAAAGGTTTCAGACTATCCACAGTGTATGTCAGACTGGAAATCAGAGCTTGAAATCATGACAGTAATCCATATTTGGAACAGGTATGAGCTGGAGCAGTCAGGGTCAAAAATACCCAAGCTTTCAGACACAGCTTGATACAAACAGAGAGAGAACTATATGATGTGATATCTACAAGACTGGGAGACTGGATCTGACAGTCCCAAGAAATCCCTTCCTACCTCATTACCCTAAACCTAATGTAGTTTGTGTGCATCTTTTGAGAAGCTGAAAGAGAGCAGTTGCTGTTTATAATGATCAAGATGACTGGAGACCAAAAGAGTGTGGTTTCATTGTTTTGGCTCAGAGCTGCCCCATGAGGAGGGCAAACAGCAGAGGCTGGGGCTGGGCTCCTGCCAGTGCTTTCAAGGAGACTGAGTCAGGAAGAGATGTGTTATGATTTAGCAAAGCAGGCGGAGGTGACCCTGCTGAGCACACCATGGGAACCTCCAGAACCTGGTAGCCTGGGACCTGTGTATCCAGTACAGCCCTGGGGAGAAGGCCTGAGGCTGAGCAATGCAGACTGGAGCCCTAGTGCATGAGGGTGAGGTGCCCTGTAAAAGGGCATGCAGGAGCAAACTGCTACTGGTGGTGCCCCACTGCCACCTGAGGTGCAAGCTAAGGGTGGGAGACTTCCTCTGTCTTGTAATGGATCCCTCTGTGTTGCAAACTGTGCTGTACACTATGGGACAACACTTCTCTGTTCCTTAAGAAGGTGTTGTGAAGCTTACATATAATATACAGTATATAGTGTAATATAGTATAAACATGTACATCTCTATTAATTTTATCTATGATGAAACCCAGAAGTGTTGTATAAGAGATTAGTATTTTTGTTAATGCCACTGTTATACATCCTGCTAGTTTAAGCTAGAAGATAAAAGTGTAAAGAACCATTTTTGGCATATCAGAAGAAACCCCCAGATTTTAAGTACTATTTAGTGATACATAACCTGGGCCCACACAGTGTTTAAAGCTGGAAGAAACTTGCAGAGCAAATCTAGCCCAGTTCAAGGACAGCCTTATGCTTGATCCCCATCTGCTTGTGTCAGAAGCATTATCTTAGTAATAAAGCTAAGATTGTACCACTCAGTCACAGCGCAGGAGTTTGCATAGGAGTGTTTAAAACCAGCCAATTCTTGGGTGCAATTAGAAATATCACTAGAATTATAGTAGAATTGGAAAACACCTTTAAGATCATCAAGCCCAACCACTCCATAGCACTGCCAAGGCCACCACTAACCCATGGCACTGAGGGCCTCATCTACACGGTGTGTGAATACCTGCAGGGATGGTGCCTCCAGCACTGCCCTGGGCAGTCTGTTCCAATGCCTGAGCACCCTCTTCGCGAGGGAATTTTCCCGGATATCCAATCTAAACCTCCCCTGGGGAAAGCTTGAGTCCATTACCTCTTGTCCTAAAAATACTGCGAATACTAAATAAAGCATTTGCAGTGCTATCACAACTAAGCAATCCCGGTGAAGCAAACTGATGTGCTCATTTATCACGGGCATGGCTGCACGACAGGACAGTAGCGAGCTGAAACCGCAAGCACCAGAGAGATGCAGCGAGGCTGCAAACCCTGCTGTGTCTGCACGCACCCCAACCCCGGGCTGCAGGTTATATGCCCAGTAGCCATCTTTAGGGCATTATTAGGAACACGAAGGTCCGAGCTGCTACTACAAACGGATCCCAACTAAACCGCGCTCCAGCAGCCATATAGTACCGGCCGAACACCTCCCGTCAGTCAGAGGGGCGGGGTTGGGGCGCAGGCGCAGTGCGCGGCGGGGCAGGCACGTGATGCGGGTCAGCTGAGCGCGGGCGGAAGTGGCGGATGCGGGCCTGTGGTGCCGGTGTTCGCCATGGCGTCCATCCTGGACGAGTACGAGGACTCGCTGCACCGCTCCGCCGCCGTGCAGCACAGCCGCGCCAGCGTGGGCATCCCGCACTCCGGTAGGTGGGAGCGGGGCGTGCCAGGCCGTGTGGGTGCTGCCGGGTGCTGGCGTAAGGCAGAGCAGTCAGCTCCGGTTTGGGTTTGCATCGCTTGTCGTGTGGGGTGTTTTGATGCAGGGCACGCTCGAGCCCATAGTACCCTGGGGTGCACCGGGAGGAGTGTGGCAGCGGGCTGAGGGCCGTGGTCCTCCCCCTGTGTTCACCCCTAATGAGGCCACATCTGGAGCACTGTGTCCAGTGCTCGGCTCCTCAGGACAAGGAGCTGCTGGAGAGGGTCCAGTGGAGGCCACAAGTTTGATCAGGGGTCTGGAGCATCTGTCTCTCTAATGAGGAGAGGCTGCAGGAGCCAGGCCTGTTTAGTCTGGAGAAGACTGAGATGAGATCTCATCAATGTGGATCAATATCTTAAAGGTGGGTGCTAGGAGAATGGTGCCAGACTCTTTTCAGTGATGCCCAGCACTGGATGAGGAGCAATGACCATAAACTAAACCACAAGAAGTATCACCTCAACATGAGGAAGGACTTTACATTGAGGATGGCAGAGCACTGGAATAGGCTGCCCAGGGGGATTGTGGAGTCTCTGGAAACATTCAAAACCAACCTGTGTAACCTGCTGTAGGTGGCCCTACCTTGGCAGAGGGTTGGACTAGATGATCTTCAGAGGTCCCTTCCAACTTCAGTGATGCTGTAATGTGGGTCATCTTAGCAAAACCAAGATGATGGTTATCTGTGGGATGTCTTTATAAGGCTATATATAGCCCCTGTGATGTGTGTAGGAAATGTGTATGTGAAGTGCCTTCATAGTCACAAGTTATAACCACACCTCAGTGCTATTCAGTTCAGGACTTGTAGTTGAGATCAACTCATCAGCTGTTTCTTTCTCTCTGAAGAACCCAGCTACAGTATGCTGGCTGTGTGCACAGCTGTACCTGCATGGAGTTAGTTTCCAAACCCAGGGGCAGTTTACCAAATACTTAATTGTTATAGTGGTTAGGTTAGTGGCAAGGTTACTGCTGAAGAATGTTACCAAGAAAGCAGTCTGTATCACTAACAGGTCTGTGAAGCTTTGGTACGCTGTACTGTCCAGGGAGGTGTACAATCCATGTAAAGCAATGGTGTGATGATCAGTTAATTGTTTCTTTTGTGTTGGAGAAAGCAAACAGGTGGCAAGTATATTCTATGATAAATTCAAGGTTTATTAGGTTCAATAACTGTTCCCTGTTTGATGTCACCTCACAATGTTTTTTTTGAGTGTTTGGAATTGGATGGGCATATTCCTTCAAGTTTTTTCCTTAAACAGTGTTGCTGTTAACCTTTGGGGAAACTAGGTTGTAATTCTATTTAGGTGTTAAGAATTGATGGATTCTGTCATACTATGTATATTATCAAGTATAAATACAAAGGCAGAATTACTCATTTTATGAGTCTAGGTACTGAAACAGGTATGTTCCTCCTGTTTGTTTTAATATGCATAGTTATTTTGTTGTGTAATGTTAGATAAAGATTAATTGTCCTGAGTAAGTGTTGTGCAAAACAGTGTTGGGATGAGCTGTGTTACATAAAATAAGTTTTCAAGGAGTCAACTTTTCTTGACTGCTACAACCCTGTCTCCAGTCATGACTGTTACAGTTGAGAAATCTGACTGTTTGCTGACAGTTGATGTTGGCAAAGGAAGTTTGGGAAACTGCTGAATTGCAAAGGTACATCTGAATCAGGATTTTAATTGTCCTTAAATCAGACCTGGTAATTTTGAATGAAACTTAAGCTGGTAGAAGTTGTAGGCAGTCTGAAGTTGACCTTGGAAAAAGATGCAACAAATAGCTAACTTCCTGAAAGCAGTCCTTAAGGTTAGGCTGGAAGTTTTAGAAGATGTTAAAACTTACTCCTCTGTTCGAGTTAATGTGCTTGTTAATGTTTTAGTCCCTGTGCTTGTTAAACTGCGGGTGCTGTTTCTCAAGTTGTAGATAACCAAGCAGTGACCCTGTTGTCAACCTAAAGTACTGCTGCATTGTAAGTGTTCAGTATTGCAGTTTCAGCAAAAAAAGATCTATTTAGACCCACTAGGCTTGACTGAAGTTTGTGAGCTTAGATCTTTGAATGGTTTAAAAGCGCTATGGAAAAATGCATATCTGCCCAGAAATCAGGGTGGGAAATGCTGCAGTAGAATCTTAGCCTGAACAGAAGGAGGACATTGGGGTCATGATGAAGGAAGGCACTGTTTGAAAGGAGTACGTGTTATAAAATAGACATATCCTTTGTATAGAGGACTGTAAGTTAAAGAAGTTAATCTTTCTCCTGCTACAGACACTAGGTTAAAATCCTCGTGTTAGTGGTGATGATTCTACACTAACAGCAATTAGCAATAGTTGTAATGGATACAGCCCTAAAGAGTCAAGAATGCTGGAATCCAATCCACTGGCTTGAACTATGGCTGAAGTATAAAAAAAACCCAAAATCCAACAACCACAAACCCTCCCAACCCAGCTTTAAACCCCTACCTGTGTGTAGATACTATTTGTTCCCTTTCCTTCCTGTGTCTCAGTCAGCTTTTTGCTTAGTAGCAGTCTGAAAAACAATTCAGGATTGCCTGAGTGACTGTGACTTGGTGATCTGTTGGTAGGTGGGTTTTTCCTATCAGGGCAATTCCTCCTCTTTCTATATATATAAATGTGTTTATATTTATTGCTTCTCTGTTGAGATGACATGATGTCATGATGACATGAGGCTTGGGAGCTTCGTCCTCAGGTTTTGAAGCACAGTTCATACCAGCATTCATGCCAGCAAATTTAAACTGTGGCATTGCAGCTCCCTAGTCTGAAATTAAGAACATCTGCTTTGCTTCACTGGAAATAAAGGAATGCACATCTGCATAAGTGGGAAATGTGTAAGATGTGGTATAATGTGTGAGAAAAAAATGTATGTGCAGAGCAAAAAGCTGCCTACTCAGACTGTGGTTGCTTTGTCTGTTCCTGTACGTGCATTTTTCCTCTAAAACAAGAATCCTTTAAAGATCCTGCAGCTGGTCTAGTGGAGTCAAGGAGAAGGCATTGGTGGAATAGGCAGTTGAAGGATTCATAATGTTAGTAGGCTGCTTTCCACTGCTACACTGGCTTTTTCAACAGCAACAAGACTGAAATTAGAGATTTTCAGGATAACTTGTGGGAGATTATAGGCATTGAGTGTGCTTTGAAGTGGTGCTGTTAGTCCCAGGCTAGTGTCAGGCCTACACTCTTTAGGATGGAAATAGTCTGTTGCCTCTGAGATACAATTCCAGGTTTCTTTTTTTCTGTAAGTTTACATCTTCCTAGTTAGCTGCTTTGGCCATGAATGGCCTTAACTTGCTGTAGCTCTTTTTGGGTTTTAATCTTCCTATCCAGGCTAACTGCTGCATGGATCTACTTGCTTTAGATAACAGTACCTTGCATGTGGGTAGCAGTATATCAGTCTGTCTTGCTTTTGAGCTTGAGGTAGTGTGGTCAGACTGATCCTCTGCTGTTTTCTTTGTCAGAGGCTTATGTAAGACTGTGCGTATGGGAAATTCAGTCCCTGGGAAAACTTGTCTCATGGGACAGAGATGGGTGAAACTTTGTGATAAAGATCTGTTTGTGGAGGCACACATGTTCCAGGATTTTGTTAATGAATGTCATCACCTGGGTCTGTTTTTATACGAATGCTGCCTTATTTTGCAGTTCACTGGCATATCTGAGCTCTTTTGTAGTTTTTTTTTGCCTCCTCATAGGAAGACCATAAAGAGTGCTGTTCTCAATTAGGAATAGAATGGCACAGTCTCTGCAAGTCTTACAGTTTTGGATGCTGAGGTTTACTCATCTTCAGTGAAACTAAGTCCGTCATGCTTCTGCTTTGTGCTGCCACGTGGTATTTTTACTTGTCTTTTGGTTTGTTTGTTGACTCCTTGCCTGTGGCTGGGGTTTTGTCTTTGCTGTAGCCAGAGGTATGAATTTGAACTGCATCTTGTGCTTTGCCCATCTGCACTGAAGATCACAGGGGGTTTTAAAAGCATTGACTTCTAAGCTTTATTTATTCATGTATTAATATATTTCTCCAGAAGTGTGTCACTTCCCTCAAGTCAGACCTTACTTCTCCATTCTTTGCCTTACCCACTTTCATAAGTAATCCATCAACATGCGTTCCTATGGATGCCACATTTCCCAAGCTGACTGGGACTAGACTGACTAGCTGAATACTTAACTAGTCACCTGAGCTAACTTGCTCTGGTTGTACACTTCCATTTCCAGTTCATTGATTTGTCAGGTTTGCTTGGTTGGGCTTAAAATGCAACATGTGTCCTATAAGGTCACCATGTCTTATCCAACTTCAACTCTGACCTTAACTGGGCATTCCTTAGAATTCAGGCCTGTTTTTTTAAAGGATCTGAGGATTAGGTTGGTTTGGCTCCACCTGGGGATTTGTAATGAAACAGTAAACCAGTCTGAATGGGTTTTGGATCAGGAAGCAATTTATGCCAAGACTAAAGCATTGATTCAGCAATCACCAGGTCTTGGTTATTGCTTTGGCTCTAACAAGTAGTTCACATGCCTTCCAGCTGGAAAGCTGCAATTAGGATAGTGTTATGGTTGGTAAAACAGGGTTATGGCAAAAGCATCATTGTGACCTCCAGCTGTGTTCCCTGCAGCAAATAATCCAATAAACTTTTCTCTGTGATGAAGTTTGCTATGTGGATACAAAAAAACCTCAACATGGCTTTCAAAATAGCTTAGTTTGTGAATGATGGGTGTCAAGTATGATAGCTTGTTCAATCCCAACATGGAATAAGACAGAAATATGTTTCAATTAACACCATAATGGTCTCATGGGTAGCTTGTGTGGAAGTGTCAAACCAGAGCCTTCTTTGTGTCTTCTCTAATACCAGCCATTCTTTCCTCTTTTGAGCAAATAAAATATCAACCAAGGAAAACAAATGACTTTGTGATTCTGCTCTCATTTTCAGCTTTTAATGCAGTTTATGTGACAGTTTTGTGGCTTCCCCTGGAATTCTGTGTGCTTTCAAATTAATGTTAGTGACAGTTTTGCAGTTCTGTGACAAGGCAGTAAAATGTATTGCTCCTTTTCATTCCAGTTATACATACCCATGACAAGGCAGTAAAGTGTATTGCTCCTTTTCATTCTAGTTATACATACCCACGTAAGTGCTGCTCTCTGTGTTCATGCTCCCTTTTTAGTACAACCCAGAGCAGGCAATGATCCTTCTAGTTTTTTAGGTTAGAATTTGATGTAGTGTGGGGTGGTGGTTGTGGGGTTTTGGTCTTGTTTTGGTTTTAAGTGTTTGTGTTCTTTCTCCAGGATATGTGAATGCACGTCTGGAGAAGGAAACACCAATATTTAACAAGCAAAGGATTGATTTTGCTCCTCCAGAGAAAATTAACAGCTTAGTGGTCTCCTCTAACCAGCTGTGTATGAGCCTTGGCAAAGACACCCTTCTCAGGTAATGCTGCCAGAGACCTGCAGTTATTGCTTATTTTCTCTTGCCCCTTTCTTTCTCTTGTCTTTTTTCCCTGAAGTTGTTACAGAACTTACAAACTGGATAAAAAGCCAAGATGGAAACCCAAGATGGAGAACAGTAAGCAATTACACCTACATGAACTGTTGTTGGAAACATGCTTTCATGGTTTCTGTTTGCAGGATTGATCTTGGGAAACCAGATGAACCTAATCAGGTGGAGCTGGGACGCAAAGATGAAGCCAAAGTCTACAAGATGTTTTTGGACCACACAGGTAAGGCAGCGGACTATGTATGTTTACAGACAATGTTTGGCATCAGATGCAACTGAATGTGCATAACAAGAGCTGGCGAAAGAGTTCTCTTTGTGTTCTGTAAATAAGGAGAAGAGGTGGTTTTTCTATGGGCAGGACTCCATTGCCCAGGGGCTCTGCCTGCTGATTTGCCCCTATGCTATTAGGGAAACACACTGGTTTGTGTGTATGTTGTTGCTTTGGAACTCTCTGAAATGAACACATGCAATTAGTTCTGAGCGACGCTGTTAAAACCAATTAAAGGAAATCTTTGCAGTCACCCTGGGCTGTATGTGACTGTATAAGACCTTTTAAAAAGGACTGTAAAACATCTGAAGCTCACTGTAGCCTTCCCTGATTGTAAAAAACAAACCAGAGGTTTGGAAAGGGATGCTCATATCTGCCACCAGCTGCCAGGGATAGGAGAGAACTCTGGGAACTGTTTATCCTTAGAACACTTACTGAAACAGAAGAATATGTTCTTGTTGAAGTATCTGGGGCTAGTAATTTTAAGTTTTCCACACATGGACTACCATTCTGATCCAGCATGGAAATTCCCCACATTCCAAGGAATGTTTGGGAAAGTCTTGGATTAAGTATGTTGATATCAGAGCTTATCAAATGTGAGGATTAGAAGCCTCAGGAATTTGGCTTGCTTTGGCACAGTCTTAATTTGTTCTCTCCTTCTCTTTCCCATACCCCTCTCCTGTTGGCAGGCTCCCATCTCCTGATTGCTCTGAACACCAGTGAATGCCTTTACCTGAACAGAAGTGTTCAGAAAGTGCGAGCGCTCTCCCGGTGGAAAGGCCACTTGATTGAAAGTGTGGGCTGGAACAAATTCCTTGGTACAGAGACCAACACTGGGCCTATCCTGGTGGGGACATCCCAGGGGCAGATCTATGAGGCTGAGATCTCTGTCAGTGAGGGAAGCCTCTTCAGCACTAATCCTGATCAGTACTTCCGACAGGTCTACACCCTGGAGGAGGAATCAGGACCTGCCCCAGTCTGCTGCTTGGAGATTGAACGAGGAATAGAAGGGAAATTTTTTATTATAGCCACCACTCAAAAGAGACTTTTCCAGTTTGTTGGCAAAGTGCCTGAAGGGACAGAGCAGCAAGGCTTCAGCTCCATATTTGCTTTGCATGCTGACCATTTGCCAAGCTTCCGGGAGTTCCCAGCCAGCTTTGGTTTCAGTGAGATAGCCTTTTACACCCCAAAACTGCGTTCCAGCCCACGTTCCTTTGCCTGGATGATGGGAAATGGTGTTTTATATGGTACACTGGATTATAGCCGTCCTGATTCGATTTTGAGTGATGAACGGGTCTGGGTTTATCCTTCTGATATTGACATAACTGTGAACAAGCCAATATCCATTGTACTTACCCAGTTCCACTTCTTGTTGCTGCTGCCTGATCGAGTGAAGGCTGTATGCACCCTGAATGGGCAGGTTGTTTTTCAAGATATGTTCCTGGAGAAGTTTGGTTTGCTGACACGCATGATCAAAGATCCCACAGTCCAGCAGATCTGGATCCACACTGAGAAAGTGGTGTTCCGCTACCACGTCCAGCGGGAATCTAGAGATGTGTGGAAGATGTATATGAATATGAACAAATTTGATTTAGCCAAAGAGTATTGTAAAGATCGTCCAGAGTGCCTAGATACTGTGCTGGCAAAAGAAGCAGAGCACTGCTTCCAAAACAAGAGGTATATAGACAGTGCCAAGTGTTATGCACTGACCCAGAGCTACTTTGAGGAAATTGCCCTTAAGTTCATTGAAGCCAAGCAAGAAGAGGCCCTGATGGAGTTTCTGATTAAGAAGCTGAGTAATCTAAAGCCTTCTGAGAAGACACAGACCACTCTGCTGACCACGTGGTTAACAGAGCTCTACCTGAACTGGTTAGGTGTGCTGGAAGGAGATCCCTCACAGCGAAATCTCTATCTGGATACACGGGAGAAGTTTCGCACATTCCTGAGCAGTCCTAAAAACAAAGACTGCCTGTTTAATAACCGGGCATCTATTTATGAGCTGTTGGCAAGCCATGGGGACACAGAGCACATGGTCTACTTTGCAGTCATCATGCAGGACTATGAGCGTGTAGTAGCTCACCACTGCCAGCACGATGAGTACGATGAGGCTCTTAATGTGCTATCCAGGCACAGAGATGAGAAACTGTTCTACAAGTTCTCTCCAGTCCTCATCCAGCATATTCCCAAGAAGGTAGTTGATGCTTGGATTTCTATGGGCTCTAGACTGGATGCTAGGAACCTCATTCCAGCCCTTGTTAACTATAGCCAGAGTGCCAGCACCCAGCAGATCAATGAAGCCATTAGATATATGGAATTCTGTGTCTGTCAGTTGGAGGAAACTCAGCAAGCCATTCACAACTACCTGTTGTCTCTTTATGCTTTGTGTCGGCCGGATTCACTGCTGTCATACCTGGAGCAAGCAGGAACCAACCCAAACAGGATTCACTATGACCTGAAGTATGCATTGCGCCTGTGTGCAGAGCATGGGCACCATCATGCATGTGTGCATATTTACAAAGTGATGGAATTATATGAGGAGGCTGTGGATCTCGCCTTACAGGTACGTGTGTGTCTGTGCATGCATGCAATGACATGTAGGAAAGTTATCTTGAACAGTTGAGCATTTGAGAGGAATTGAGCACATTCATCAGTACAGGAGCTGTGCGGCTAAGTAGGAAGAAAGACCTGTCTCTATTAATGTAGTTCTGTGCTTTCATGGTTGTTTTAAGTAGATAGCTGGCTGTGACAAGCCATAATTGAAGGTAGAGGCATGGAAAGTACAAGGGGGAGTACTGTCTGCCTTAAGCTCGGTTTCTAACATCAAATACTTTTGACATATTTGTATTTATGCAATACTCATATAGCTACTGTTCAGGATTCTAATTAATTCTTATTCCTACATGATGATAACTATCACAGAAGAATGCCTTTGTCAGCTTAGTCTGACCTTCAAGGAGCTATTGGACCTTTTTCATTGGCATTGCTGTGTCTTTGCTGGAATGTGTGGCCAGCAAAGATACTATGACATGGATTTGCCCTTATTGTAGTGCTAGGCTTTGTGGTTGTCTTCTGGTTAGCAAGCAAATCTTCAAGGAGACTGCTGGTGGAGAGGAGAGGTGTTTGACATGTAAACAAGGAGCAGGCCAGTAGTGCAGCCCTAGGCAATGAAATAGCAATAGAAGTTATCTGCTAATGTCTTCTATGATGGACAGCAGGCTTTGAAGTTGAATGGTGGATAAACAAAGAGGGAAGCTTACCTTTTAGTTTCTTTGTCTGTCCAACTTCTAGGTGGATGTTGATCTTGCCAAGTCCTGTGCAGATCTCCCTGAAGATGATGAGGAACTCCGGAAGAAACTCTGGTTAAAGATTGCTCGCCATGTTGTTCAGGAAGAGAAGGATGTCAAGAAGGCAATGGCCTGCCTCTCCAGCTGTGCCCTGCTGAAGATTGAAGATGTCTTGCCATTCTTTCCAGACTTTGTCACCATTGACCATTTCAAGGAGGCAATCTGTAACTCCCTGGAGGACTACAACAAGCACATTGAGGAGCTGAAAAGGGAGATGGAGGAAGCCACACAGAGTGCCAAGAGAATCCGAGAGGACATCCAGGAAATGAGAAATAAGTATGGCTCTGTGGAGCCTCAGGAAAAATGTGCTGCTTGTGACTTCCCACTTCTAAACCGCCCTTTTTACCTTTTCCTGTGTGGTCACATGTTTCACTATGACTGTCTCCTCCAAGCAGTGTTCCCAAACCTTCCTGCCTATAAACAGGCAAAACTCGAAGATCTTCAGAAGAAGCTGGCAGCTACCAGTCAGCCTTCCAAGAGTCACCATCGTCCCAAGGATGCAGATACCATTAGCTTGGGGAAGGGGCAGCAGAGCCGGGAACAGATCAAAGCTGACATTGATGATATTGTGGCAGCTGAATGTGTGTACTGTGGGGAGCTGATGATCCGGTCAATTGACAAGCCTTTTATTGATCCCCAAAAGTATGAAGAGGAGATGCAGAGCTGGCTGTAGTTTTTCCAACCTGCAGCTGTCAGTACGCAAGAGCAGTTTTGTTCACAACTTGTCAAGCTTCTGTGGTGAGAATATAATCTCCAGAAGCAGGAACACATTGGAAACTGTTGAACTCTTACTAAAAGAGTAGTGGGGTCACTATAGTGAACTAGTCTTGAAACATGCGGAGAAACAGCTATGGCTGTCTAAGAACAATAGTTAAGAGTTAACCTACTGGAATATATTTAGCAGATGTTTGCTGCTTGCAGTTCTTCTGAGGTTCTCAGTGTGAAGCTAATGGAGTGCCTTGTTGTCCAGAAGGAACTGGGAACAACCTATGATTTGTCTTCTCTGTTGTGTGCTATTTGTTTTGGTGAAGACAAGCTTGAAGGAAGAGGTAGTGAACACTAAGCAGTGTAGGCTTCATTCATCATTGAAAGCTAGAATTGCCTTCTGTTTTCGCTGAGAGTCTATAACCACATCCATAGAAAGGACATGAAAGGACAAATGCTCTTGCATATATATTTTGTATTTGTGTAGCATGATGTTTACATGTTTCTACACAATGTAATACAAGAATGTGTATAATTCTCAAGCAGGAGTGTCTCATAATACACATTTGTCTGAAATTTAAGGTGTCTAATTCTCTTTTCCACAAGCTATATGGACAAGTCCATACATTTCAGTTTTCTCTACTGTTTCTGGCAATATTTTGTAGCTTGTTCACCCCTTCCTCACTCTCTGCGTCCTATTTCTAATATGGCTGTCTTTGTATAGTGGGCCTTGGTTTTGTCTTCTCCCAACCCAAAATTTATATATACAGTAGTAAAGTTTTGGCTGGTAGGTATTTTTGCAAGCAAGAACACAACCTGTTTGTATTGTCCTGCTGTTGTCCACCACAAGCTGCACTTGAGCACTGGACAGGAGATCCAGTCATAGGTTCCCTCAAGGGTAGACTACAGAAGAGTTCTGTTGGTGTGAAATTTGCTTTGCTATTTGAAGCCAGTACCTAGTGACCAGGCAGTCTTTTGCCTTCCTGACAGTATTTGTTGCTTTCTGGAGATGGTCACTGCAGGTCTATTGCTCCAACTTGGGAAATTTTTCCCAGAAGGTGGAGATCACTGCATTGTGGGTGAGGGAACAAACCATCATCTCCAGTTGACTTAGCAAGGATTCTTTGTTTTAGTTTTGAAGAAACTAAAGTTTTAATGAAGTTCTGCTGTTTGAGGCTGAATCCCCAATGTAGTCGTTGGCAGAAGGATGGAATCATCTAAATTAAAAATGATGATACTTGTAATTAAGGCAACAGAAAATACTTTCTGCAAAACCTCTTCAATTCTTTCACATGAATGCATGTGCTTGAGTACTTCTGTGCCTGCTAGTCATGCTCTTTGTAGGATTGTAGAAATGGGTCTTCACACCATTGAAAGTGATAATAAATCGGTTTCCTCAAGGAGCTGACCTAAGAATGTTGATAACCGTTCAGCAGTCCAGAAGAACATCCATGCTTTTGTTGGGAACTTCAGCCTGGAATGAATGGATCTTATCTGCATAAAATTACATGAGTAATAAAAGCTACAGCTGACAGTAGGAAGACCTGAGGTTTTGAGATCCTCTTTTTGTTGTTGGAGCCATGGGATAGGCAATCTCATTGCCACCTGGTAGTGTTTGTTGCTGCTTTATCAAACCACTGTTTCAGTGTTCAGAAACCACACATGCTGTCATTTTCTTTGGCTCTGGGTAGCCTTTTGCTTTGAGAAAGTCAGTGGGTCTGCCAGAAGAATTTGTGATGAAAACTAAATATGATGTCTTTTGAAGTTCAGCATTAAGCCTGTTGTAACTGGCTGCTCCTGATTAATCATCTTTACATGTAAGCAGTGTGATGCTTAAAGTTGTATATGTTATTCTAAAGCAACAGTAGCCCCTTACCTAAACTAATTTCTGGTCAAAGGCAAGTGGCCAATTTTCTGCCCTCTAGCAGAAACATGAGTAGCAGCTCATTCTAATGGAGTCATTTCAAGTTTTTTTCCTTGAGATGTTCTTAATAAGTGTTCCACCTCTTTCAGGTTTTTACAGGGTGCTTTGTTGGTATATTGGTATGTTAGAATTATTCCATTCTTTTCCTATTAGTGCTGCAGAACAGTTGCATCATTAAATGCTTCTGTTGTGCTCTGTAAATTAGCAATGTTATTTGCTTATAGACCATTTCAGGCAGATCTGCTTGTCTATAAGATTGGAAGAAGTGTGTGTCTGTAGGAACTAAGGCATAGCATGTAAATAAAAGCTCTCAAGTGTTTTCCTGAGATGGGTGATAGGAGAAGGCACCTCACGAACTACTGATTCCAGTCTTGAGTATTAATATGTCTCACTTAACGAAAGTAGAACTGTGTTGTTTAGTTGTATTTTAAATGACTAGTATGCAACAGTCTCTAAGGGCTGTAGGCTTGTGCACCAGATACACACACCACAAATCTCACGCTTTCTCATTATTCTTGACTAAAGAAATCATCTGGCTCATTCACTGTCAGGGCTATGGAGAGGGTTAATGCCTGCAAGGACTCCGGCAGTGTTTAAATGACTAGTGCCAGTAGTACAGGAAGCTATATAAAGATATCTGCTGAACTTTCCTTACAATGTCACATGCTTCAAAAGTTTGAATAACCACTCACCTGTACTTCTGTTGTAGTATCACTCAGTAAGAAAGGTGAGGGATTTTTAGGGGGAAGTGAACTTACTGTACTCCTGTAAATCTGATCCGAGACCTTTTCCTCTTTGCTTTCAGAATAGCATTTTTATCTTTTCTCCTTGTGACTTCAGCACAGTTATGCTTTAGAAATTACAGTCCTTTGTATGTTTTTTTAGCTGTGAATGAGCTGTGTGCCAGTTGTTACAAATGATGTGCCCTTGAGCCTTGTCCTTGTCTGTGTGAATAACCCCTACCATTTACTGTAATGCAGCTAGAGAACAGCATAACCAAAAGGGCCAATAGAGCCCCTTATAACCATAGAGCCCCAGCCCTCTGCAACCAGAACAAATACCGACAGACAGATTTACACTGAAGAAATTAGGCAAGGCCTAAAGGAAACTTGTGCCTACTACCTCACTTCTCCATGGCTTCAAGCAAGGGACTGATGAAATGCGGTGAGATGGGGGAGACGATGGTGAGGGTATGTTATGAAAGAGTTTGTAGAGATTTTGGATGCACTCACTGTTGGCCTCTGTGGTTGGAAGCAGGAAAACAAACGCTTGGAGCTGTGTTTTGTCTGAATGACTGAGCTGGAAACTAAGGGAGGCAAATTCTTAACAAGCCACTAGATGTCATTGCTGTCCATTTAAATACTGAAGTTTGTTGCAGAGAAGTGAAAGGCATTCGGTAGGAGAAGAAAGAACCGTACCAAACCGTGAGGAGCTGAAGCAGGTTCCAAGTGCCTTTGGGGGGCAGGGTGGAGAGAGACCTGTAAGGTAGTTATTGGAGGCAAAGATACTAAAGAAATTGTCAGTGTTCATAAACCACCATTTTTCAGCTTTTGAATATCAAAAGCTGGATTTATTCAGTCAACAAATGAGTATCGATCCTCCTTTGTTTAACTGCGTTCTCGTGTAAGTTCCTGCAGATGTAGCTGATTTAGTAAACTGTAGAGACACAGTCCCTGGGCTTAGAGTTACAGTATTTGGTGTTCTTGGTCTGGCCATTTCTGCTTCCTCTTCACCCTGTCCTGGCAGCAGCGATGGTAGACGTGAATGTGAGTCAGCTCCTTATTTGCCTGGGTTCGCATGTAGTGTGTTTTGTTAAAACTGCCAGTAAAGCTGGATTTGTAATCCAATATTGGACACAGACCTGCATGGTGTGTTTGCTTTTGCCCCTGAGCTGCAGGGTTGTAATCCCAATTATAAGCAAGTGGAATGGGAACATCTTGTGCTCCATCAAAATCAGATGTTGTAGTTTGACTCAAGACTGTAGTCATGTATTGGCTTGTAATTCTTGGAATGAATTGTTCCCATTCACTGTGTTGTCACTGTCAGTGTATACACTGTTTATGTTTACAAGTGCAATTACTTTGCTTCTAGTGGTAATTATTGGGAAGTCTATTGTTCCTTGCATCACTTATCCAACAACCCTGTCCTTAGAAGTGGGGTGACAGACTGAACAGACCTCTTCCTTGCAACAAGCGTGCTGAGCTGAAATTCAAGGTTTGAAATGTGCAAAAAAATGTGGAATTTTGGATTTTAAATTAGGATTTTTTTTTTATTCAAATGGATTAAGTCATTTTCCCCAGAAGAGATGGAGTACCATGTGATTCACTGGTATGGGTAGAGTTTATGAGAGAATGTTCATAAACGTATGGCATCCTCAAAGCGGAAAGAGGCTGGTCATGATCTGTCATTTCTGTGCATAGAGGAAGGGATGCCCTAGAAAGGAGAGGGTATGGTGGTTTCTATGAAATAATTTGTCTGAACTTTGTGTCTGACTTCAGAGAAGCTTCCCCATTGGAACTGGGGTATTGATGGATCTGTACTTTTCACACTGAGGTGCTGGAGAAGAAAAAGGTAACTTTGTTTGGAATAGTAATTTTGGTAAAATTCAAGAGCTCAGTCCTTGAAAGCAAAACATTACAGGAGTGCCTTAAATTTGCAGTGGGTTATGTATGGGTTCAGCTTCTAAACTTTCTTCTGTCTCTGTGCCCAGGCTGGACTTTACACCTTACACACCCTTTATGATTTGAGCTTCATGCCTTTATTGTGATTTTGGAGACTCATGATACTCCTTCATCAACTCAGTGTTTGGGTTTTTTCACTCCCAGGTCTCATGGAGAGGCATCTGGCTATTTATTTGGTGCTACCAATGAGCTTTAGAGCACCCTGGCCTGCAGCTGCTTTCCAGTGGAAGGAGGGGAAGAAGATTAAACAAAATTGTTGGTTCTACCTGTTGAAACTGGTTGGGATGAAACAGAAAAGGGGCTCAGGCGTTTCACGGTCAGAGGTATTGGAGCAGCTTGTTTGAATAAGACTGAACACTGGTTGCTTAGGAACAAGGAAGCTATAGGAGTTGCAAGTACAAATATAACTGATCCCTTTGTTGTTGCGGGGCAGCTCAGCAGAGCACAGTTTCCAACTTGCAGCAAGTCAGTACTGGGTTCAGACTTGCTGCAGTGCTTCACAGCCACTATGATAATGGTTGTAGAGTTGTTTTAATTCAATACTTGGGCTGCAGAGCTTGGTTGGTGTGGGAATAAGCACAGCTGATGTGTCTGTACAACATAAGACTGTCTTTGATACACAGAGATTTCCATCATATGCTTCCAAACACCACATAAAGACCCATGTTTTATAAATGGGCACACAGGCTATACCTGATATGTGTCAGGTAGTAATTTTGGCATTTCCCTGCTTTGCAGGGGTTCATATATTCCTCCCATGCTGCTGTGTTGGTTGTAGGCTGGGTTGTCTTCAGAAGAGGATTTGATGTAGCCTTTTGTTTGTTTAACACAGTTTGTTTGCTTCATCTGTAACTGAGAATACTACTGGTAGAAGTTTTTTGCAATGAAAGTGTTCAGAAGAAGCCAAACCACAGCCTACCCCTCATTTTGTGCTCCATATTGAATGGTTCATTATAGGTGGTGGCTTGTATGAGAAGTCTTGAACAGCTGGTTTGGTATCCAAAAGCAGGTATTCTCCATTTCACGCAATTGAAAGCCAGGTGCTGGTCCCTTGGCTTGGGATATGAACTTCTGAACACAGCCTGAACATTTAGGCAGACCTCTGTGTTTTCCAATTAGTTACTAAACAGTCTTTTTTTTCATCTCTTTGCATGTACATACTGCATAGATTTCCTAATAAATAAATTGTTACTGTGGAGCTGGGTTCGTCAGAAAGTTGCTCCTATCTCTACATTCTCTTATTTCCCACCTTATTGAAAGCAAAGTGCATGGTGTGGTTTCCTTGGTGGGTAGATCTGGAGTGTTTCGATCTCAATGATTCAACTCCCTTCCTCTTTTCACACACTTTGGGCCAATGCCTTTGGCTGAATTAGGAATGTCATAGAAAAAAAAACCCACAAGAAAGCTGCTCTATTAGTGTTTTCAGGACTTTTCTCTACAGGTTCTACATGACAGTTATTCACAGCTGCCCTGGCTGGTTTTGATGCTGCTGCATGTTTTTCACCATGTGAACAAGAGTTATTCTCTGGTAAGAACCTGTGAAGGTATAAAACTGTTCATCCTTGGTTTAATTAACCAAATATTTGGTGTAGCTAGCAAAATATCTAGCAAAATAGCTGTTGTCCAATTTTTCTCATAGTAACTTTCAAGGTAACATTATAGCTGATCTAAGGAAAATGTAGCTGAACCATATGTCACCATCCTTGATAACAATAACTTAGAGCAGCTCATGCTGTTTGACAGAACTGAGCAGAATATTGCTGGGTGGGGAGGAAACTGAGAGTTGGGGCTTACTCTCCTAGATGTCCCAGTTCTTTAATACTTGCCTATGTGACACAATGTGACTGTCTCAGGGTGACATCTGCATTTGTGTTACTGTGGTGGGTTCTGCTGAGCAGCCTTTTGGGGAGAAAGCTCTTCCTTATGTTCTGCAGGCTGTTCCAAACACTGGTCTGCTTGCCCAGTTAATGAGACTGGAATAACTAGGACCATGTCATCTTTCTGCTACATTCTTCTGCAGGGTTGTTTACAGTTATCTTCAGCATGTGCTTCAAAGCCTTGCAGTGGCAGGGCTTCCAAAGCAAAAACTATTTTAGTACAGGAAACATCTAATGAAAGCAGAACATACCAAAACCTATTCCATAATAAGCCAGAGTTTGTTTTCATTCTGTTGAAAATTCTTGGTGAGACAGTAAGTATAAACTCTAAAGTAACATTTATTTGTATTTCTTTCAGCTCAGCCTTCTCCAGGAGTGCTTTAAGGACAGAAATGTCCCCTTCTGTGAGCTGAAGTGGCTTAATGGGGACTTATCTGTTTAGAAGTAGCATCTTCTTAAACTTGTTGTTGGCTGTTGATTGAGAAATGTCTTATAATCCTTGATTTACCTAACATTTGTGCACAGAACATTTGTGGGAGACTGGAGTGGAACAGTATACAGCAGTATGCAGCACGCGGCAAGCCTAGACTCTGGCAATAGTTTCTTTGCTTAGTGCAGAATCCAGATTTGCTCTCTGAAAGCTCTTTTTCTCTGCAGTGTAGTTACAGAAGCAGGAGGGAGTTCAGAAGAACCTTGAGTGGCTCTTGTATCCTTATGGAGAGGTACCCGGAAAATGGTAACTTCATGATGATTCAGTGCTGTGTTTCAGCAGCTTTGAGTTACACTGGGTTACTTACATGATGCTGTGGCACCTGAGCCAAAAGTAAAGGTGTGGATTATTTGCCTGCCGGGCATCTTGTCCTGCCCTGAGTTATGCTCTGAAGAAAACAAACAGCTTGGGAAGTTCTGGCTGAACTTAGGTTGAAATGAGGAAGTAGGAAGAATTTCTGCACACGACATAGTCATTACTGTCAGTCCTTCAGCACATCTGCATACTGCTAGGCTGCAGCAAGCTTGTTGGATGTTCTCTGTAGGGCAACCAAAATCTGTAGATAGGACCTTGAAACTCAAAAGTGGTCTCTTCTTAACCCATTTTTCAGAAGTCAGCACACTTTTGGAGCTGACCATCTCCTTATGAGACCCTGAATCAACAGTGATGGTGATCACCTTTTCTTTATGATGCCTGTCATGTTGTACCTTTTTTCTGTCACTGGGACAAGCACTAGCTCATGTCTCCCATTCACTTCTTTCACCTTCTCTGCTCACTGCTCTAGCAAAGAACTCATTCTGACATAACTACTAAACACAGGAAGGGTTAATAGGAGGTGAATGGTGAACCTTCCTGCCACTAAGCTTGAAAACTAATGAGGAAAGGAAGAGAATTCTGTAGAGAGGATCACAGGAGGCCACTGGCTTCCAGGTTTCAGAAGGATGAAGCATGGAAGACAGACCAAAGCTATGCCAAGGTAAGGTGATGAATGCAGCTTGCAGTCTTTGTTCCAATGTAGCAGACTTAGTACAGGCTGTGAAAATACTTGTTTCTGGCCAATCTGTCTTCCTGAAAGGTGTACTACTTTTCACTGAGTAACAGTCTGGAGCATCAAGAGAAGGTTGTGAAGGGAAGGATGCCTCAGATTTATCATTTGCAACACCAGGGATGATCTACAAACCTCCTACATTGGTGGAATGATGAGGAGTTAGGTTAGGATAGAGCATACTTTGAATCCAAGAGGGTTACTGATGCATAAACAGCTCCCCCAGATGCTGCTGCCTGTCATACCTGCCTTTTGGGTGCTTTTATTTCCTGAACTACCTTGTCTGTATGTGGAAATATTCAGGATGCTTAAAATGCTCTTAGATGCTCACACAGCTGAGTCACTGCTAAGGTGTCAGTGGGACAATTACATGTTATGTCTTTGAATTAATGCCAGCTCTCATGTGTCCAGTGTAGCTGTTCAGAGTTGTCTAAGCAGGAAAGCAGTAGGATGGCTGTTTTAACACAGTTTGAGATTAAAATATATAGTGATGCCCACGGTAGTATGGTCATGTTGAACAACTGAGTGATCTTTTTGGATTTTTCACTGCTTTTCCCTTGCCACAAATGCCATCTGAACAGGATTTGGGATTTCACTGTGCTACCTGCTTTCTGACTATTACCATTAATGAGTGTGGGAGGCTCAAGATGGCTGGAGAAAGTGTTCCTTCCATTGGCAAACAGCTATCTGATCTTGTACAGAAGAGACCAAGTTCTTCCCCCATTCAATATCACACAACATCCCCATCTCAAAACCAAACCAAACCCCTAAAGAGCAGTGTGTCAAACCTCTCTACAGCCCTATTGCTGTTCCCTCTCCGAAAGCTTCAAGTTATCTAATCCGGGTCACAAGCTATCCTGAACCCTTCGTTTTTTGGTAGCAGTCCAAGTTGGTAGCCTACAAGAAGTTAGTATGTCCAGATGCCTACTGTCTGTGGGGATGTAAATGCAACTGAGCCAGGATATTGCAGGGGGGTTGGAACTGGATGACCTTAAGGTCCTTTCTAATCCTGACTATTCTATGGTTCTGTCTTGCAGGCTTTTGGTGGAGATTGCAGTAATGTCCCTGAAATGCTGAATTAATAAAATATAAAGTTGTTGGATTTGGATAAATGGGAGTGTTGCTCTCTGCCCTCATGTAATCGAGTATGTATCAAAGTGACCCCTTTAATAGCAGGAAGGAAATAAGATCTGTATCTCTTGGGAACATACCTCTAAAACCAACTTGCAGTTGTATTTCTCTGCCTCCTTTTAGTCCCTTTGAATAGTAAAGATTCATGTTCTCACTTTTTAGCCACAGCAGCCTGGCTATTAGATAACTCAAGGGTGTTGTTTTTGTGTCACAGTCTCATTATCATCTTAGCTTGGGTGTTGGTGCTCCTCTCCCTTATTCAGGTGCCTAATAAGGGTTCTTATCACCCCAAACCAGTTACTTTGGATCCCAGCCCAGCGTGCGTGGGCACTGGCAGCATTTGGGTATTTATAGGGATCTCTACTTCCTTCTTTTCTTTTGGCCACTTTTTTACTTACTACAAGAATTCCTTGTTCCTTCCATGCTCCAATGAACGCAACATTCCCAGGGTGGTGTCTGGGCAGGAGATGTTATGTATGTACCTTCCCAGCTGCTGGGACCAGTGCAAACAGGTATAAGGCAGCAGTGGCCTGCAAGGCACAGTTTAAAGAAATAACAGAAACATTAAAAGGCACTGCCTTATTCACCTCCTTCCATCTAGTTTTGGGAGCTTACTTGGCCTTGTTGATTTATTATTGCATTGTTAAACTCCCATACCTTGACATCTCAACCACCATTATAATGTGGTTAGAGAGGGTCAAATGCCCTGAATGCTTTTCTGGCTGAAATTGCCCTCTGGGTCTATATACAGAGTGCAGAAGGGCAGACAGCATGGGTTGGATCTTTCAAACAGTACAGTACTGCTTTTATCTTGATTCATTCTTTGAAAGGTGAACCAGTAATGTCTGATTCTTGAAGAGGTCTTTACAATTCCACTTAAACTTTCATCTCTTATTCTCCAGGTACTCCTGGTAGAGGAGTACAGCAGCAGTGGTACTCACTTGACAGCTCCATGTGTGCAGAGTAGCTCAAAGCACTTGCTGGCTGACCAGCTGAGGATGGGAATGAAGAGCAGCAAACTCCCCTTTTGCTTTCCTTTAGTGGAGACACTGTCTGGATTTCTCTGTTCCACCCAGTGTTCCCCTCAAAACTGGTAACTTTGAGACTCTGCCTCATTCTGAAATTCAGTTGAAATCTGTTGGGAGCTCCGTGTAACCAAGGGTGATTTAAGAAGCTTTGTTTCTTTTGGAAGCCAGAGGAATAATGCAAATATTACATTGGAGCTGTTGCAATCAAGACTTGGAAGAGCGATGTGGAACGGAGCAGAACCCTGAATTCATGGGTGGACAAGAAAAGCCTGCAGGGGACATACTTCAAGCATTTCTTATCAGAAAGCGCAAGGAGACTAGATTAGGAGCCTGTAGCATCCTCTGTGTCTCATTAACAGATGGTTCTAAGAGGCAACCGTGGAAATGCAAACTCGTGTGTTTGTGCTTGCTCTGCTCTGTGCCTCTTCTGGCAGCACTTCCTGGCATAATCTGTTGGAAATTAACCTTTTGCTTGAGGTATCATTACAGAGGCTGGTATAATTCATTCCATTCCCTGTGACAAATCTGTGCCTCTCCCGCTCCACACTCTTCCCAACAAGAAGGGAAACGCTGGGAATAGGATCTCGCACTTGTGACAGGCAAACTTTCTTCTCCTGCTGTAAGTTTTTCTGTGCTTTCATTGCTGGGATTGTCCACACAATCCTTTACCCCAATTACCCATTGATTAGGGCTCCTCTGGTAATCTGCCAGATGCAGGTTTGTTACCAACAGATGGCAGAAAGCATTTGAGGTAATGAGAGAAAGGATAACGATTGCTGATCTGCATAATAATCAGCCTGTGAACAGGTTTCATGGTTTTTTCTGTTTCCACTGACTCAAAGATTGCACTGTCAGATAACCAGGCACCTTCTCTTAAGCTAAAGAAATAGTAATGGAAGAACCAGTTTCTTCCAGCCCCTGTTAAGGTGTCTGAAGATACACAGATACTCTCCACCACTGACACATTAAGATTTTATCCAGAGAATCATAGATTGTGCACAGAGTGCTGGGAAAGAGCATTCAATCCTCTTGCAATCAAGGCCTTTAACCAACCAATGCAGTCAGAAATACTTTCCCTTCTCTCTTTTCTGAAGCATTTTTCCCCCGCTCTACTGCATGACAGGAAGATCCGTGATGCCCTTGGACAGCATCATCACTGCAGTCCAGTGCCTAGTCTGAAAATACTGCTTTCCACTTCCATGTGTTTTGGAGTTTGTCGGTCCAATTCTGCTGGTTTATGCATTGAAACAGCTGTACTATTTCTACAAGTGGCATCTAGTCTACATCTAAGGTATGCTGGTGTCCTTGGAAGAAGCAGTCTTCTCTGACATACTCACACAGTGTTAATGGGATATTATACCTATGATATCCAAGACCCTTAGTACAGATTTCTACTGTTTGAAATCTATATGCATTTAGGCTGTTTCTATTAATAACAGTCCCTATATGGTACAAGCCATATAACACTTGCCCACAAATCATCTTTGTGCCATTCACTGTGAATTTTGGCAAGGGGTTTGGGTTGAAGAGCTCTCTCAAAAAGTAGCCTTACACATATGCAGTACGTGCTGATGCTGGGCTGTTCTCCTTTTATTGCCCAGGTGGGCACTAACATGGTGGGCAAGTTCCCATCAAATCCCTTTACTTTGTGAAATCCTTTGTTTTGAAACTTGGATTTGGTTCCATGGAATAGTGAATACAGATGATTTGCCTGAGAATCCTTTCTTTTTACCCTGGGTGCTGATAATACAGCAGCTCCCTACCAATTATCTGGAAGGATGATGTTTATCCCAGTCTCATCTGTATCATGTGCAGCCATACACTTGTCGTTAGTAATTTTAGTGTCTGAACTTTACAAGGCAATCACTATCTGCTCCTGTCAGCGTGTTGCAGCTGTATAATCTGGAAGGAAAGGAAGGATGGTTGTTTTTAAGCTTACACTCTAAAGCACAAGGCTTTGCTATTAAATCTTGATGCTCTGCTACAGACATTGCTGTTGGTTACAGGATTTTCCTGTCCTTAGCCTGGTTTCTAGGGAAACGATGCCTGGGCATCTGAGCTCATGCACATTTGTTATACCCTTTTTTTGTGTGACTGTGTTTTCCCTCTACGATTTCTGAATGTATTTGCCAAGTCCAGTTCTAGTTGACACACACACTGTAAAGATACTGACTTCCTATAAGTTACCTGAAAATAGATGATGGGGAGTGGCTCTTATTTGTGGCTCCATAGTCAACAGCCATAGTGGATGCTCAAAGTTTGGAATCCTAGAGAATCCATGTGAAAGAAAACCTGGGGAAGCTATGGCTAGACGAATACTTCACGTGCAAGTCCAAATGCTAATGTATATAACAGCAATCTTCTCTAATTCAGCTTCTGCAACTGTTTGTGAAAAGTAGTCACAGGAGTTGCTGTGGGGAGCAAACCCCAAGGTTTTGTCTGTTTCAGAGACTACCTAAACCTGGCCTAAGTTAGCACCACTGCAACATTACAGGCCATCCTTCTAGGTGCCTGTGAGACACTTGCTAACACGTCCTCTCTATTTTCTGGGAAGAGAATGGCTGAAGCATTTCCTGTGTTAGACACACCAACGTTCCTAAAGAGAGATGGGAGCTCTTAGGCATTCTGTTGAGCAGGTGACCCCTGATTAAGTTGGGTCTTGCCTTTGCAGGGAGGGAGAAAAGCATGAGGCAGTGATTCCACTGCATCTGAGCTGTCATTCATCTCTTCTGCTTGGGGGATGACACCAGTGGGCAATAAGACTTGACAAGGAATGTGTAGGGAGGGAAGAGGTAAGAAAAGGGAGAAGATCTTTCATCTTTTGGTGACAGTGAGCTATGCAGTTTGCTGTATCTCAGGCTGCTGAGAGTTTGGAAATACAAAGATGTTTTCCTAAGGCAGGATCTCTCTTGGTGGAAACAATCATCATGACAAATGGGAGTCAACTGCGAGACTGTGTGTATCCTGACAGCAGCATGCTGGGTGAAAAACAGACTTCTTGGAACTGATCAGAGTGTAAGTAAAAACAAGTGTGCAGGGGGGTTGCTTTTATGTTTCTCCCAAAGAGCACTGTCTGTTAATACAACTTCTTTCATTGCTGATACCCAGAGACCTGCCTGGTGTTAACTGATTGCAGGGTAATAAACAGACTTCAAGGTGCCGTATTGCTGAGGGCTAGCAATTCTCTGCCATGGGAAATTGGGGCACACTGCAGCTGGACTGCCTCTTTGGGACTCCGCTTACAGGCTGCTGGTAAAGGACAGAGCCCTGGTTCTCAAAGGGAACTTCTTTAGCTGGGTTAGGGGTGTGTGTGTGTGGGGAAGGGCAGCTTTCAGAAGAGCTGAAGCCTGGATTGTGTCCTTCTCCCCCCATCCCATTCATCTTTCCAATAGAGTTATATTTGTTAGTGAGTAGAGCTGAGTTACTTGACTGCTGGCAGAGGGTAATGGTGCAGAGCTTGGCTCCTCCTGAGGGAGGCTGAGCAGGACTGCTCCTGCCACTGACTTCCCAGGACCTAGATGTAGATTGAGGCAGTCTCACAGTTACAATGCTTCACAAGAAGTACTGGAGCTTCACATCAACCTTTAAAGTGAAGGAATGGAGAATGAGTGTTTATTTAGGGGACAAATAGAAGTGCCTCTGGAGTACACAAACAAAAGCAGAGGGGCTTTAATGGTTTTGAGAGCATCCTTTATAAGTTGCCTTGAAAGTGTTCTTGAGGCTGCTATGCACTCTGATATCATTTCCAGCCCATATGAGACCAATAATGCTGCTCTTTAGCAGGTGAAAGGGATGCTCAGATCAATGAGGCTGCCTTGTTTCAGGCAGTGTGTTTAATGGAGCAGTATTCAGGACCTTTCCTGCTGGCAAAAGTGAGGCTAAGCTTAGAAGCCACTGAGCTGCTGTTAACAGCTTATCACAGTTACTTTCTCTCTGCTGTTACCCTGGCTTTAGCTCCTGGCTTTGGTCCACTTGGTAATACTGTGAACCTTCTGTGAAAGACATCCTGATCAGCCTTGTTTTAGGCAGCAGAGAGGTGCAGGGTTTTATGTTCAAAAGCAGTTGATTTGTTATTGATTACAGTATACCTAAGTGCTTTCTCTGGCCTTAGACTCTTGCAAATGGACATACTCAAAAGGAGGAAGAGGGATTGGAGAACAGGTAACTTGCATTTCTACATGTCTGATCCTGATTTCATGTGCTTAATCCAGTGCTGCTGTTTGCTGCTGCTGAAACTGGTGCTCAGCAGTCTCCAGGAATAAATCACAGGAGCTTTATTCTTTATCCAGTCTACCTGCTTCCACTTCTCCCTTCCCTCCTTCTATGGCAACCCTGAGCAATGCCACTTTCAAGGCTTTGGAGGGTCAAACTACAGCAAAAGCATTGTCAGTGAGTTCACAGAAAATAGTGGCTGGCACAGGGCATCTCTAATTCCTTGTAGTGCTTAACTAGTTTGAGAATGCTGAGCTATTCACCAGCACACAGAACAACAGTGCTGTGTGGTACTTCAAAGAGGGAATTTAAACTCCAACAGTCCTACTGAGATATTTTATTGCCTTCAGCTTGAGATCCTTTCTTCCTAGTGAAGATGTCTGGTTTCATAGGTGCAGGTTGCTTTATTTACAGATGGCATGCTTTTCATTTATCTTTAAAGCAACTCTTTCATAGCAGCCCCAGCTCTAGAGTGAATCCAAGTGTGTTTTGTGTGATGTGGTGGCTAATTCAGAGAGAGGACTGGATACTTGTAGGGGCTAATCTTTCTCTTTAATAAGAACTAGGAAGCATTGCAACTGTGAATGGTGCAAGTGTTTGGGACCCCCACAAAGCATTCTGCTCCACTGTACATACTGAGTCCTGGATGGGACACTTCATAAGCCTCTCAGTGCTCAGAAGCTTTAGATAAGTGCCAAGAGCTGCAGAATATAGATGATGCAGCTCGTGTATAGGCAGCAGATTAAGCTGAGGTGTCTGAACTGCTTAGGATCCTTCTGTCCTTCCCCACAGTTGTTGTCTTGCAGCAGTGTTGGCTGGGTAGATGAGAAAACTCAGTGCTCAGACTCTTAGAGAACAGTTCTTAATCTCTTTCTTGAGCCAGGCTGAACAGCTCTGCTATGTAGGAAGGATGTTCTGGAGGTAAGGAGCATCTCACCTCTTCATAGCCTACAGGAGATACCAAAAAACACACCCTAAAGTTAACTTTGATACATGATGTGGGTGGAGGAGCTGCTGTTCCTCTTTACCAGCTGATCCCACATCGGGGATGCTGCTCTCCACTCAAGGGAGGCATGGTGCATGGTTGCAGAAAGAGGAGGGGGATTGCATCATAACTAACACAGCACACATGAGAAATGCCACAGGTCTAGTTTTGTTCAGCATAGCTGTTTCCTGCTCTTAGTTACTGCTCCCACTAAAGGCAAATTTGGGAATCCATTTGTAACTGAGTATTGATGTTTTTTTCCCTCCCCCACTTATTTTAGTGTGATACAGAGTGAAGGACTCCATGTAGTCAACACATTTTCCTCAAAACTGATGTAAACCAGAACCAAATAAAATACCTCATGATAATTTGCTATTTTAAAAAATGTTTTTATTCTTTAAGGTGTAAAAAACTTACTACATCTTTATGATGCTTGCCTACTCTGTGGTCTTTGAGTCACATTATGGCATGACAAAATGGGAAGAATGGTACCTGTGGCAGATGGCTGAGATTACTTCAGGCTTTCAGAGGAAACAGGAACATAAAACAGGCTTGTTTCTGAGTCAGAAAAAGCTCCAACACCATTGACATGAGGAGGATGGGGGGAAGAAGGCTCCTAAAGAAAGTGTGTTGGAGGTTTTCTGTCCTCTGCCTGGATTGCTGCCAGAGGTGGTGATGGAATGAGCACTGTGACAGATTAAAGTTACACTAATCCAGATCATCCAGAAACGTGAGACCCCCAATCATGCATGGGGAGGCCATACAATTACACTGCTGCCGTTCTAAAACACGGAATACTCTTTCCTAATCTTCCTCTGGGACCACAGTCAGTGACCTCACTGTGAGCACCCAGTAAATCCTTGGTGGTTTCTTGCTGCTTTTGCTTCATGTCCCAGTTCCTCAAGAACTGAGGAATACTTTAAAGGCTGCATTCTGGGGGCACCTCACCTATGCAGTGTTTAATAGATTAATGCTGCTGCTCCCTTAGATGTACAGCTTGTTTGCACTTTGACCAAGATGAGCTCGTCTCTGAAAATCACTATTTATAGAAGCAGTACTTGCACTGATTGTCCACCTCTCCTAAGCTACAGGCTTGGCAGTGCAGGTATAATTGCTTAGGCACTATCAGACAATCTCTGTTGTACAATCTCAGTAGGGCTTGGACCTACACAGTGCCTCTGAGGAAGGCAGTGCTGCCATGGACAGCTTTAGTTCATCATTTAAATGTGTTGTGATGGAAATAATCAATCAATGTGATTGAAATCAATTAGCTGTGATTGAAATAATCAAACCAGCTGAGCTTTCTTGCCCTGCCCAAAACACAAGCTTGTGGTCAGCATTTCCTGCTTCTCGCTTGAGCTTATGCTTCTCCTCTTCTTGGGGTGTTTTTCTGTATCACAGCAAGGCATATTCTGAGACACCCTGTGCCTGCATTTTTTTGTCTCTTCTTTTAATCTGCCCAGTAGAGCTGTTCTCTTTGGCACAGAGAATGGTTTGGGCTTCAACCTGAGCTGATGCTACAGGTGAAAAGCAGTTGTAGTGAGTCAGAATGTTGGACTAGATGGCCTTTGAAGGTCCCTTCCAACCCAAACTGTTCTATGGTTCTATGAAAACAGAGGAAGGGAGGATTCTGTTCTGAGGGTTGGGCACGCTGGGACCGAACAACTTTGTGCACATACAAGAAATAGCACCGAGGGCTTCACTTGCAGTCATATGAGTCTCTTTGGCCGTCTGCTCCTGATTTCCCTTGTTCTAACAAACAGCAAATGCAATCCCACCAAAAATCTGTGCAGGTTGGCTTTCATTTGACTCTTGGGGGCAAACAAGAGCAACATCACTGTGCCATACCTCTGGGGGGTAGAAAGATAGATTATGCACCTCTTGTTAGCTTTCATCAAATAGGAGTAACTATAAGAGCAAAAGCTGTAGCAAAGAATGTGGTGTTCCTGCATGTGTGTTTAGATGCTGCAGCTTGGGTATGAAAGGCACAGTCCTGAGGCTGAAGCAATCTTGCCACTCAGAGAGCAGGCCTCTAATACCATGAGACTGAGAAATCTTGACACTCGAGTTCTTTTTCTTTGGTTTTGGGCCTCCAGCATTTGTAACTCTTTTATAGCAGAGGAGGTCAGAAGCTAACTTTGAAACTACGAGCGTTCCATCATGATCTGTCCTCAGAGTCTGAGCTTTAAAAATGAGTTAAAGAAAAGGTAAAAAGAAGGATGTGCGAGATGGTGATGGTGACAGTTCCATCTTGTTTGTCAAGCTTTTCTGTACAATTATGTGAGGAGACAGCTGTCATCTGAAAGTGGTCATACAGCACAGCCACGATACATGGCGTGACTGCTTGTGCAATGTGTGGTGATGCCACGTGGCTCTCCAAGTCCCTCAGGCTTGCCTGTGGGCCCCCCCATCCTCATAACTTCATGCCTGTTTTTGTGTAACTGATACCCTCTGCCTTTTGCAAGAAGAATAGTTAATGCCATTCCCTAACTAAAGCAGTGCCATTTTTCCCCCTAATGAGCCCCTGCCAAATGCTGTATCTGAAAAGAATCTTTATTGTGTGCAAATTTGCCTCTGCAGCTCACAAGCTGATTGATCCCCTGTGGGTCAAGAGGAGAGTGCCAGGAAAGGGAAGAATTCACTTTTGCCTTTTCAAAACTAATCCTGAAATGCAAGAAATTGAATGCTGGAAAGTGTTTCTTTATGTTTCTGAGAGTTATGAATATAATCCAATACAGCTGCTGTGTTACTGTGTCCCTTCTCCTCCAGCACCACATCAGACCCCTAGACTTTGGAGACCTGTACAGGAAACCTCCACACCTGACTGTACAAGATGTTTCTGCTTGCAATGAAACTCAGCAACCCAATACTGTGCATTAGTATTATTGCCTCTTGTACTACAGAGGGTCCTGTTAAAACCTTGTGTAGGGCACTTTGGCTTCCCTTGACCAGCAGCAAAGTAGAAGGAGATGGTTAGAAAAGCGAGTTTCACCCTTGTTTTGTTGGGGGCACTGTAGCTTCTCAGTCTTCAGCACTAGAATCCAGTGTTCTCTCTGCTGTAGACTTTGTTCTGAATGAGATTGATTTGCAAAAGGCAATGACAGTGGGGGAAGTGAAGGGAAAAAATAATCTGGGGCAAACACAAACTGTGTGTGCTATTGCACCAGGATGGATTTGCCACAGTTCTGTGGGAATCTCTTCTTCCTTTCCTAAAAGAGAGGAAAGGGAGGGAAATATCCACAGTTTGCCTTTTGTTTGGACATGGTTTCTAAATTGAGAGGTTTGGAAAGTCTGGCTGCTTTTGCAACCCCCACTATAACAATTCAAGCTGCTCACAGGGCTCCTCTACCTCTCCAGTGCTGTTTTTCCAGCAATGGAGAAATCTATAGCTCTGGCCCTGTGGCATGTTTTAGAGGCAGTAGGGATGTTAATGCCATAGTCTTGGCCACTTTCCAACCGGAGTAATTACATTCTGCCGACCTGAAATCCTTCCTGTTTTTACACAAGGTCACTTTAGGCATTGCCAGAGCCGGGGCTGCAACCCGGTGCCCTGCTTTGCCCTCCCCTCCATCCCCTTGGTCTATCCTCCAGTCCTCAAAGGAACAGAGGGCTCCTTGCTCGTTCTAAAGTACCCAGTGCCCCGTAAAAATCGAGCTAAGGAAAGGGGTCTGAGCAAATCCCCTGAACTGCTGTCATTAGGTTTTGAAGTGTTGACCTGATATCCCACTTCCTTTGATAAGTCAAGGGCTGGTATTTTTAACAGACAGTGGCTCTTTTCTTGTTCTCCCTTCAACCCCTTTTGGAGCCAGTGTGGCACAGCTAATTCACGGAGGAAATTGCATTTATGACTCTCCCTAGCAAATGCTCCCTCGCTGCAGTGTTGTTCCGTGCCGGGCAGGGCAGATGCAAGTCAGCCAGCCCATTTTCCTAATTTCATTTGGAAGGATCAAGAGACACCATGCTGGTCTGGCGGGCTGGGGCTCGGGCTAGAAAGAAAAGGCGCAGCAGGCTCCCGCATTGATGGAATCTATGGCATCGCCCCAAATGTTGGTTGTCCAGAAACCAGAAAAGCCTCAAGGACAAAGTGTATGCTTCCAAACACGGAACAGACTGCCCCAGCAGAACCAAACCAGCCTCTGTGATGGCCCTGATGGGGAGGAAGGGAGCTGGTGTTGGAGCAGTAACTCAGCTGTTGGTTAGGTGACAATCTGCTTGTGCTCCCTTTGCCTTCCTGTTCTCTAAGGCAGAGCTGAGAAAACCCTGGACCAGAAAACTCTGATATTCAAAGCAGCTCTTTTTGCATGCACTGTGTGCACAGTCTCCTCTGTGACTGCACAGACTCCAGTCTCCAGCCATTAATGCCACTGGTCTTGGTGTATTAATTCTTTACAGTCCCTCTGTGCTTGCTTTCCTCTTGTGCCTCACCTGTCTTTGATGTCCCAGCTTGTAGGTTTTTAAAATGACACAACCTAGGAAGGACTGGGGGGGCAGAAGGGGGAGCATAAAACATGTGGAAGAAACATGCTTTAGGCCAGTGTCAGGGCTGTTTCTGTTGTAAGAATGCTTTCAGTCGAATTGCAGTGACCCCATCTACACTCTCAGCTTTCCTTTTACCCTCCTTTGCCTTTCGTTTTCATCTGATTGTTTTCCATAGGAAGGAGGTGCTAGAAAGAGGCATGGTAATCATACCTGACATATTGATGCAAAGGTGGTTTGGACAGGCATCAGGCTGCTCTTTCAAGCTCTCTTGGAGTGCTGTCAAAACAAATGTTACAGGACTTGGGCTTGAATCTGTGGTAGAAAGTGAACAAACATCCACACCATCTCCACCCCAGCCTGAACTTAACACTTGTATGGGTGTAAGATGTAATTCAGTCCTCTGTGAAGGTTTAATCTTCACAGTGGAGCAGACTAGATTTGGTGCTGTCTCTTGAAACAAGTAAGATAGAAGTGTTGGGACAAAGTGAGGTCTACAGATAATTGTGAAATCTCATTAATAACATACATCTAAATAGTATAGCTAAAGGTTAAAAGGATTGGTCTAATGGGGAAAGAAAATGAGCACCTAATGTTAAAGCTGTGTTTGAAAATGTATTAACCCAATTTTTAACCTTCCAGTCAGCTGCCTCAAAATACTACTGCCTCTGGCTTAGAGCCAAAGCATCACTGTACTACATGGGCTTACAATAACCTATAAATAGACAAATTCAGAAAACAAAAGAAAAACAGAAGTCAGCATATTTGACACCCCTGTTTGTGCTCTCTTGCTATTGTGTTTGTATCATCAGTATGCGATGCAGTCCACCATCAGCCAAGGCAGAGATGAGTGGGGTGTCTTGTGCTCGGGGTGTATGGCTTTGAGATTGTTAGGTGTGCCCAGCAGTGCCATGGGGTGTCAGTCAGAGCTGGGATGTGGATGGGCTTCTTGCATGGTGCTGGGTAGACTCTGCAGTGTTTGGGCCTTCCAGGTCTTCCCTGGTGGCACCAGGCTTCAGTAGAGAATGGGCGTGATTGAAAAGCACTAGTTTAGGAGGTGGTGATGAGGCTGCAAGACTGACTAGGTAAAGAGAGGGCATGTTTGCTGGCAGGCAAGAAAGCAAGGGAAGGAGAAGGGTGAAGTCTGCAGATGGGAGAATTAGTGCCTGCTGTTTGTGGGGCAAGGGCAGAAGGAGCTGCCTGCCAGAAATCTGGTGCTGGCAGAGGGATACATACGCACACGGGCGCACACGGAAGGAAGCATGTGTGTATTCATGGGTGCATATGGCTGAGTCCATGTGCTTAGACATGTGGCATGTATATGCAGATCCTTTATATGTATAAACACACCAGGAAGAGGTCTCCCTTTTCAGAAGTGCTTCACAGTTTGGGCTAAGCTAACATGGTGCTTCCATGCAGCTTGCTTTGTCAGGAAGAGTTGAGTTCCCTCTGCACTGCCATTGCCACCCTCTGAGGAGCAAACAGCAGTTACCTTGGAAAGTGTTTGGTTTGATGTGTCCACGAATGGGAGCAAGCACAGAGCCGGAGAGATGCAATGTGTCCCACTCGGCACGCGTGCCGGAAGCTGGGATCCTGAGAGATGCTAACACTGACACTGCCCTGCATCCACACTGAATTTAAAGAGCAGCCTCAAGGCTGGGCCTGAGGCCAAATTTGCCGACTGTCCACACGTGGGACTGGGCTGAGGGTGAGCCAGTGAGTTTGTGCAGGGAGAGCGCCTTGGATGAGCAGTGTGTATGTACTCGCTGTGCAGGCAGGTCCCTGCATGCCGTGCCTGCCCCATCTGCTCTTGTAGCGATGGCACATGAGTGACAGGCACACAGAATACCCCAGGCTCTGCTCAGTTGTCACCTGCCACAGGGGCAGCTGGGATTACAGCTCCACTGCAGCTGAAGATGGGTTCAGCTTCAGTCCCCTCCCCAGTTTGGGCTGCTCAGGTGCATGTTCTTGCAGCTGTGTCATGTCAGGAAATGCCTTTATCCCTTTTGTAGCACATTCATCCCTCCTGACCCAGGTTCCTACTAACTACATGTCACTGCTGGAAACTTCGAGGTTCCCAGGGTGGGAGACAGCTTGCTGTCCAGTACCATTGTGCCGAGCAGTCTTGACACACATGTAATGCTGCACTTGAAAGGCAGCATGTGCTTTGCGTACTGAAAATCACTGCTCAGGCATGGTATAAAGTTTCTCAGTGACCCAATAGAAAAGTTTATTGTATTGAACTAAGCATAGAACCATAAATAAAAGATAATTTACCCGTAAGATGCATGAACTGGAAAATATGCATGTCAGCCAATTCTTCCCTGGCATGAGCTTGATGTACTGATGGACTGCATCGGCAAATTGCGAAATAAGCCCTTTTTTTCCCTGACGTTCAGTTTATTTTGAAGGAATAGGCACCATGCATCTGGCCACGATTATATTATTAAGAGAGGAACAAAATAGAGGCTTGGAATTCTTGTTTTAGTTGTTTAGGCTCAGACATGAACTTGTTTAGGTTCCTCCCCACTCACCCTCTTGTTTTTGAAGATCTTTGGAACTCTAAAAGCCACAGAGGAGGCAAGTCCTGCATGGATATCCAGCAGTGTTCCTATTAAAATGGCAGTGTTATGTGGGATAAGGATGTGTCCAGAAGCAGTTTACTGGACTATGATTTATGGCCCCACTTCAATGCAGGCACTTGAAGTACTTTGGTGAGCTAGGATGAGTTCAGTTTCAAGTCCTACAGATGTTCCCAGGCTTTACATACTGATGGATTTGCCATGAGAAAGGGGAAACCTTGGAGCCAAACGCAGAGCACAGGCAATGAGGACAGGTTAAAGAACACAGAGCAGAGCTTAAAAGAACTACATCATCCATTAAGCACTTGTAAGGCAGACAGCAATAGGCAGGGGTGGCATAAGAGTACCTGAAATATCCCTTTCCAGCCCTTGGATGCACCCTCATCCATTTCTCATGCATAAACTGAAGCTTTCTCACTTCTCAAGGAGTTCATCATGGAGAACGCAGCAGCAGTTCCTTGGGTATGAAGAGGTGCCTTAGGTGAGATGGGCAGCCCTGAGCTGTCTCACCATGTGTGTTGGGGTGTTTGCTGGCTCAGGATATCCCACACATAAGTCTCCCGACAGCCAACTGATACTAGTGAGGGACTTGTCTGCTACTAAGTTTAAGATTCATGGAGTGCAGAAGTATCACCCTCCAGCTTTTCTTCCTATTTATGCACATTTAAAGGCTGTCCTACCCAGCATCTGAGCACACAGTGGCTCCATCTTCCTCTGATGACAATACCCAGAGAGGGTCACAGGCTGGGTGATCAGTGCCAGGCTGTTCCTGTGACATTAGAAAGGCTCAAGGAATTCTGTCTGTCCTTGTTTTGGGGAGAATTAGCTTCTTTGCATGATTCTTGGTTAGAAATTGAGTTTGAATAGATTCAGCTATAGCAGGATTTGACCATATTTGTTGTTCTGGGCACAGATTTTCTGAAGGACTGTGAATGAGAAGGTGCAACAAAGAATTACAGATGTCAGGATACGTCTCCTTTAACACTGTGGGAAGTCCTTAGTGTCATCTGAAAATCTAGATTTAAGTTCTTTGTGTTTTCAGTGCCAAGCCTTGGTTAAATCCCTCAAGACCCTCTGCTCTCTGGATCACTCCAGTGCAAAAGATGTTAAAGCAGCGTCAGAGTGAGTTGCAGCAGCATCTGGGTGACAGAGCAGACTTGGAGGAAATTCTACAGAACTGGAAATGGGAAGTGCTGTAGAAAGTGTAAGGAATATTCACACCCACCACACAGTGCATGGAGCCCAGCTGCTGTTTATGGCCCCTGGCAAAACAAGACAGATGCTCTTTGGACAAGCCAGGTCCTTCTCTCCGAACTTGTCTCTGGCTGCCTGCAGCATCCAGCAGACAGCTCTATAGATCCAGTGCATTTCTCAGCAGGTCTGCTTCCCAGCAAAGAATGGATGTGGGGTCAGAGCTGAGGAAGTGCATCCCATAGTGCTGCTGTGAGTTGGGTAGGTTCATCCCTTAAATACATAGGCATTAAAAACTGATTTGTGGTAAAAAGAAGTAAAAAAAACCCCAAAACTAAACAAGAAAATTTGTAAGGAATTGTTACAAAACAACTACCAGGAAAACATCTTGCCTGTGTTTAAACAGGGAGAAGAGGCCAGACACCAGCCTGGCGAGGGAAGATACCGAGCATGCAGGAAGCAGTGGGTGGTTTAGCAAGCTTAAATGGCCAGTGGGTAAGAGACAACAGAGAGCTGAGGGAGTGCTTCCAGCCTCCCTGGGGGAAGGGGCTTTCAGAGCAGTGCAGCCTTCCCTGTGAAGGGCTGAATTTCATTAGAGAGGGGGCAGAAAGGACTGCTGCTGGCACTGTTCATTCCTGCCTTTGAACACACCAGAGGAAAGCTGTCCGCATCAGTTCCCTTCTCACTGGTCACTGTCAAGTCAAGGCTGAAACAAGATGTTTTGGCACCCAAGGTGTTTGTCACACATTCTATCAGTTCTTCCTTCTCTTTTGCCAGGCTTCTTCCAGCTGCCAACACTTCCTTCTAGTCCCCACCCTGCAAACCTCTTCTGGAAGCAGCAGGTATGCCAAGAGCAGCTGATGGGCTTGAGCATACGTGTTCTCCCTGGCAGTCCTCTCTTGAACAGGCTCTCAGTGGAGGGTGGGATGCAGAGCTGAGAACTTCCACATCACTAGAACATGAGATGCTTCCATTCGGTCTAATTCATCTTATGTCAAATTGGAGGAATGAAGGCAGATTTTGGTATATGTGCCCAACACAGGAAGTGCACAAGTTTTATTGAATGCAGATATAGCTGTTTAACTGTATTCATTATTTGTTTGGCCTAAGTAAAGGGTCGGGTGTCTGAACAGAGAACTTAGGAAGCTGAGTTCAGGTTGTGCATCCAGAAATACCCACTCTCCTCTCCCACTTAGTGTAGAACAGAAAAACTTTTGTTTTGATTGTGCTGAACAGCTTCATACCTCCCTTGCTGAGAGCTCACCTAATCCATTCCCTCCTTCAGATGGGGCTAAACCCCATTATACCTGGTGCTGAGTATATCCTGGTAGCATCTCAGGTCTGTTTTCAACAGTACACAGGTAATAATAAAGTCCAAATATTCCTTTGTCTGTCTTTTCCCAATCTCCTGCTATAGAAGATCCCTCACCTTTATCTTGGCTTTGTCAGCTTCCCTGCCCTGTCTCCCTAAAAACAACCCTTCTCCCCTTTGCAGTGCTTGGTGATGGGAGTTACTCATCTCTCCCAAAGTCTTTCCTCAGAGTCTTGCAAGAATATTGGCAGTGTTTGTAAGGACCCCCTCATGTTGGGATGTATTTTGTTGGAGTCACCAGGCCCCTCTCCTACCCCAAAGTAGTCTAGCCCTGAATATTTAACCTCATCTTAAACCAGGCATCCAACTCCATCAGATGTACTTTATAAATGCCAGTTTCTGGCATTTGCCCATTGTGGAATCAAGCAGAGCCAGCTCAGACACTGCCCACATCTGGAGCAGGCTGAACCTGCCCCATAATGCTGTGCCACAGGGACAGCCTAGGTCCAGCTCTCCCACCTTTTCACTTTCCCCAGGGGAATCTTGTCCCTCCTGATTTACCTGTGTCCTGAGCCTTGTTTTATGCTTACCCAGTCTATCATGTGCTTGTGTGGCAGAGCAGCATCACTGTGTGCACTCCCGGTGGGTTTGGGGCTGCCACTGTGCTCGGGAGTGCAGACCCAAAGCAACAGAGAGCATCAAGACCACTTTGGCTAAAGTCATTGAGACTCCCAGAGCAAGGCTGCACGGATGAGTGCTGCTGGGTTTCACGGGAACCAATGTGTTTGAATACAGAAAGAAATGAGGATGGAAATATACGTGATGATACTAAGGCCAGAAGGATGTAGCTCATCCCAAGGTGAAACCTGGAGGAAGGAAACACAGTACTGGTGGGATACGAGAAGTGAGTTTTAAGTTCTTGCAAACAAAGATACCTCTTATGATCATGGCCCTTCCTTCTGCCATACCAGCACTTCAGCAGTAACAGCTTGGGAGCCTGAAATCAGTTTCCAAACCCTTGACCTGTCAGTGTGAAAAAGCAGCAGCAGGAGGAGGTGGATTTGCTGGGGATAAAGCTCTTATCCACAAACTGTTTATTGTTTAATATCAACCTAAGGACAAAGATAGCCGTAAATCCATGGGAAGCACCTGTATTCTGCGTCCATTCTAATAGTGCATGGGATGTGTGCCAGGCAAGTGGACTGTGAGGTGGCTGGGCTCTTACTCTGTGAAGTTTGCCAGAAAATTGAGTAAAATACAATTAGACAAAAATCAGATTATTCCGGTATGTATCATAGCATTTGTGTTTGTCTGGATCAGCACAGCTCCTTCTTACATCCAAAATATTTTGTTCATTGTTTGAAATTAGGTTTTCTTCTCAAAATTGGTACAAAAAAGGCAAAAAACTATAAAATGAAATGAAATGTTTTGATAGATATGATTTTTCCTGCCTTTATTCCTACATTCCCCCCCTCTGCCTGAGATGTCCTATTTGCAGGTACAGTTAGGATAGACTTTCTTTCTGGACAGGACAAAGAACTGACAAGTTCAACACCATCAAGAGATGACTTTTCTATCCAATGCTGAATAATAGCTTGCTTAAGAGTGTTTACCCTGGTCCATGAGGCATCCTTAAATGTGTCCCAAGGTAGACATCTGGCTCATTGTTCCTTATGGGCTGCTTACAGACTGTTCTGAGGGATGATCATCTTCTCATAAACCCCAGTCCCCCTTTTCTTGGAGATCAATAGCTAACTGTACAATGTCTATCTCTACCCTTCAAATGCTGTTCTTTCTCCCAGGAGACCTGTATATCCCTGTTTCTCACAGCTTTTCTAGCAATATCAACAATACTCAATAGTAATAAGAAAGCCTGGAGAACTGGTCAGCCTTGTGGCTGTATGCCTGTGCTTGATGGGAAGTTATGTGTGAGAGAGAAGGGACTTTGCACTCCTGCTTAGGAGGTGCATGATGCAACACTTATGGTATTGCAACATGAATGCAGTGCTGCTCTGAGCCTCTGCTTTCCTTACAGAGCTTAGGAGAATGGGAGTAAGTGTTTTTAGATGTCAGTAGTTGACAGCTGACCATAGCAAGGGTTCCAGGACCACCTTCTTGTCTGGACCGTGCTTTTGCCAGGAAAGGTTAAACCAGATGACCACTGAGCTCCCTTTCAACCTGGTATTCTATGATTCTTCAATGCACAAAAGCAACAAGTCTAGTAGTAGTGTCTAACCTGTTCCCTGTCCAAAGCTCTGTGACAGTGAACACCCTGGGTTTGGTGGCAAGATGTCTGAGCCTAGGATGCTCCATGAAGCCTGGTTGTGCCTTCCCCAGTCATCTTTTTCCTTTTCCCTTTCCCCTAGAGTATTTCAGCATGTTATAGGGGAAATCTGCTGAGCTAAGTGATCTTCCATGCCAGGGCAGGGTCATTATGATGGTGCTGGACAGATGATGCCATGGCAGCATGGATGTCAGCTCTGACCTGGTGTCTCTTGACACTTGTTCCAGGGCATTTCTCTGCCTCTATGGAGTATGCAGAGACAAAGAGCTGCTCTTACAGTGCCCTGTCCCTGAAAAGGTGTCCTAAACTGTAGAGAAGGACAAGCTGGCCATAGAGAATGCATCGATTCCTCCTACTGCTGTGTGCTGCCTCAAGTGACAAAAGCCCTCCAGCTCTCCATGACACTGCAGCAGCATAGTGACCCACCAACCTGTCTGTGACCTGTGCTGCACTCCCCTAATGGCATTTCACAGCCCACCATGCCCTGGTACCAAATACATCCCTCCACTAAATAATGCCATGAGAACTGTGATTTACCTGGGGCTGTGTATATATATCTAGCTTAACATGCATCCTGCAGGCTTTTGCCTCACTTTGGTCCCTCCAAGCAGCAGCAGGGCTTCTTCCACCTTGGATTGCCCCAGATGTTGCTCTTTCTTGTCCCAGCCTCACCCCTTCCCTCCACATGACCCTAAACATCTGGAGCAGCTGCCATATCCACATCAGCAAGAGAGCACAGGGCTCTCCACGGTGGGTGTGTTCCTGACTTGGTGCTGCTTGGGAAGCACGGTGCTGAGCCGAATGGCTCATCGTCTGCAATGCAAGCAGCATCTCCCCCTCCCCACCCCCAGACAGACCCAGATGCCAGGGTCGGCAAGCGAGGGCACCACGAAGGGACCTGCCAGCTCTGCCACTGCAGCTGCTCCCTCTGTTGCTGGCAGCTGGGCTTGAATATTCATGGCAACAAAAGATTAGCACTGTGTGTGCTTGGCACTGGAGACAGATAAACTTTCTTGAGGTGCCGGTGGCTCTGTTCTCATCCCATTCAAAGGGCTCGCTCCCTCTCCCCCTCTCCACTTGTCTGCTCCATCGACCAGCTGATTCTCTTGCTGTATAAATGGCCTCTGTTGGGAGAGGGAGGCGAGCAGCTTGATTAAGCATTCAGCAAAGTGGTTCGGAGTCCAGACAAACTAGCGTGGATCTTGCCAACACTTGCACTCAGTTGGCACTGAGGAAAGCCAGGAAAAAAGCTTGTTTATAAATGGGCTAGGAGTTTATAAGGCATAGGAGTGGACTTAGGAGCTGCTGTTCCCTGCTCAAGTGATTTAGACATGTAAGACCATCATTGCCTCTGACTTTCACTGAGATTTAGGGGTTTGAGTGTTTAAAGAACATTCAAAAACAAGACTCAGACCACCCAGTTACTTTGAAACTTCTCAGTTTCACCTCACCCCATCACTGATGGATTTAAAATCCTGTAATACCGTCTGCCGCTTCTTCCTGCTCTGAACAGGTCTGGAAATAATAATAATAGAAAAAGATCAAATTCAGGATTGTTCTCAGATTGTCGATGCTGGTCAGAAGTGGAAAAGAACTCTGTTACTTTCCTACACTTGCCATTAGGTTATTGTTTGTGAAAGGAGCCTGGAGTCGTGGCAAGTTTGTGATGCTGGTGAAGTTGATAGCACAGGATGCTGGCAGCTTTGAACACTGCCTTCGATGAAGGGATGACAGAAAATGTGAGCTGGGAATGGGCTGGAAGCTCTCCTGTGACAATCCAGGAGACACCTTTCCTTACCCTACGTTTGAACCACTCCTTGTTCCTTTCTAGGTATAAGTTTTCAGTCCTCCATGAGCTGGCAGGGCTAGGTCACATTTAGCCCAAAACATGTGTTGTTCATGTTAGGAAGGGAAACCTGACAAGGGTAACAAGCAAACAGTGGCTGCAGGTTGAAGAAGGGTTGGTTACAATCAAATGCATTCAGAAGTAGGCAGCTATAGTAGATAGCTATTGGGCTGTCTTGCTCTCTAATCCATTACATCTTCCTTTCCTAACCCAGACAAGGCTGGATGCTTCTGGTGACAGGTAAGAACTGTGACCAGCTGAGCCACTTCATTGCTTTGGTGGCCCTGCTCAGGCTTTGGTGCTGCAGCTTTCCCTTGGGAAGTGTGTTGCTCTCACCATGTGCCGTTCTGAGACTGGAGGTGCCCAACGCAGGCTTCTCAGCTTCCCCCAGTGCCTCACATTAGAAGTTGGACTTTATGATCCCCAGGTGAGTGCTTTGTCAGAGTTAGTCCTTGTAGATAGAGCAACCTTATCCCCCCAAATTTAAGAGAAGGTGTCTTTGCAGTCATTGGAAAGAAAGTGCCTGAATGGTGAGAGAAAAGCATCTGAATTCCTGTTAATGATGATCACCCCTTGGGCTGTTAAGTGGCTCTAGTGGAGCTGAGAGGCCAGATCAGGCATCTCTGCTACTACATATTGCTCTCTTGCTTTGAAGATTAACTTGAGGAGATGTAATACAGCATTGTGCTGGGTCGTTCCCAAGCACCAGCAGGAATTTTCTCACCTCTTCAATATCCTTCTTTTTTTCTCCCGAGCCCCAGTTAGGATCTCAAGAGTTTTCCTTCAGCAGATTGTCATTTCCTTCTCCTTCCACTGATTTTAACAGAGCTCTCCATTTTCCATTTGCAGACAGGGAGCATTTATCACCCTGTGCATTAGCTGGCGCCTTCCCTAGCCCATGTGGCCACACAGTGCAGCATTTGTCACTGTCGTATTCTGGGCCATGGAAATGCTTCCCACCTTCTCATCCATGCTGTGTGTCACGAGCAGCTCTGGCTCCCTCATTCCCCTCACAGAGGGAAAGGAAAGCCATCACTCAGCACAGCAACTTTTATCAGATCCAGCCACATGGAGGCACAAGCTGGAACTAACAGTTTGTCACGCAAACACAGAGCAGACTGCCACTTCTTCAGGTCTTTCAGCCTCTCTTGACCCTATCCCTTAGGGTCATTGTATTGATGTGCGCAGACAACACTGCCTCTGCTGATACCAAAGCCTTGAGTGTGCCCAAGCTGTTCCTTGCAGGCTCTCAGGGAATGAGCTGTGCCACCTGGTTGTGCACTGCAGCTTATTCCCATCTAGTTTCACTGGGAGAATAGAATAAGAAAGCACCTTCTCCATGGCAGCACTGGGATGCTGCAGCTTTCCCCAGAAGAGCAGCCTCTGGGACAGCCCTCTTTCATTCCTAGACACAACCACAACAGCAAGTGTGTGATTCATTTGGAGAGCAAAACCAACTCGGCTTGACTCATCTTGTATGAAGAACTGGCTCAGGGTATTAGGCCTTCACCTGCTATTCCTATTTTAAACAAAAAAACCGCAACCAAGTAGTAGAGGAATCCTTTCCTAACGTAGACTGTCTGGGAAGGACCTTAGTTACTCATCAGCATGAGAAGTGCCTGTGTACCGAGGTGCAGCCTCTCACAGAACCATAAAATGGTTTGGGTTGGAAAGGACCTTAAGACCATCCAGTTCCAACGCCTTCCATGGGCAGGGACACCTCCCCCTAGACCATCTTAAAAGTGTGAATTATGTCTGATGGCCTCAGAGAAATGGGTACAGGGCAGAACTGACATCTGGGATTCCCTCCTCTGAACTCTGCTCTGGAAGGTTTGTTCTTAAGAGCAAGCCCTGCTTCTGGTCACCACTGTCATTTACAATCCAGATGCTCCAAGATACCCATGCCCAATAGCTGTTGCAATCAGTGAGGCATCTTGGAGGCCTCAAATCTAGGTGTCCTTAGAGATACCACCTACTTGTTGTTTAAAGGAGTGTGACCCAAGGGAGCTTGTGTTGTTGATCAGGGTGACTTCTCCTTCCTGAAAGTTGTGCTGGCAGCTATAGCCAGTCCCCTTATCCCATTGCTGGCAGCTGGCTGGGCTGCCGCTGGAGAAGCACCAGCATACCCTTGCAGGACAAGGGTACTTGTCCCTCATGACAAACACTGCAGCAATCTTTATCTGGTGCTGGAGTAGAACTCATGCCCCTAAGAAACACTTTTTGATACCATCGGGTTTTTAAAAGCTTCTCTTTCATACAGCTTCTATGTACAAGTGCAAAGGTACAGAGGTACAAGAGCAGAGGTGAGAAGACATTGAGAATTAAGGAGGATCTTGGAAATGAGCCCTTTTTTTACATTAACTTTGAATGCAGACAGACTTTCAGTGAAGCTGAGAAATACAGTGAGGCTCTTGCAGTTGACAAGAGCTACAAGAAAATGAGGCTCTTACTTCCTGGGCACAAGTGTGATTTAGAGGGCCAGAGATGGGAGCCAGGCTAGAAAACCGAAAGACAAAAGGAGCCAAAGAGAGGTGGAGAGATACACTCCTGAAATCCCACGGCATCTCTGTGGGGCATTTTGAAGACCTTTCAAAAGGACTTTGAAGTCAGGCAGCCTGGCAGTGTTCATTCTGTACAGATCACAGAGGCAGAGATGAATTTGGAACCTGCAAACCAAACAAGTCTACCTAATGAATTGTCCAAGAAAGTGCACCGCCTCATCAGCAACAGAGACACTGCTCAGTCCATAGACATGGCCTGGTTGTAAACCACACACAAACAAAATCCACTCTTGCAGTGTGTATGAAGATTGCAGAGATAAGGCTCTCTGAGAGTACAACAGGAAGCTCTGAGCTGGCAGCAAACCTTCTCCTATAAGGAATCTTGGAAGGGCTTTAAAGAGGCAGAGTGTTGGGACAGGGAGGGGAAATGAGTAACAAACAGGAACCCTGCACAAAAACAACTGTCTTCTGCAGCCTGTGACGCTGGCTTTTCTCATGCAGCACAGGGAGGCAAGATGCTTCATTCTTAAACTTTAACCTCTGATGACAGCGGGCCATGCCACAGTGTTACATAGCAAACCGCTGCCTTTTACAGCAGATTTCTCCTATCATCCTTCCTGTTTTTGTCCAATGAATCAGTTATTATCCATGAATCAATCTTTCTGGGTAAGAACTGATGATTTTCCTACTAGGTGTGTGTATGTACATGCATAATTTGGGATTTTATGGGACTCAGCGCAGAGCTTTCCTGGTGACACAGGCAGGCACAAGTGCTTATGTCCCTTTAGGACAGAGACCCCAAGGAACATACACTGAATGTGCAGTCCAGCATTGTGATGTAAGTTCAGATGTTGTCTCTATAACTGGAATATGGTTGGATGGGATAAAGAAAAAATACCTGCTTACCTGATGAGGGTAGTAAATTACATGTCGGAGAGATGGGAATGAGGAAACCTGGGTACGCTGTGTAGCCACATGGACCAACACTTGTTAGCCACAGGTTTCTCATAGAATCATAGAACAGTTAGGGTTGGAAAGGGCCTTAAGATCATCCAGTTCCAATCCCCCTGCCATGGGCAGGGTCACCTCACACTAAACCATGGCACCCAAGGGTTCGTCCACCCTGGTCTTGAACACTGCCAGGGATGGAACTTCTGCCTTATATCCAGTCTAAACTTCCCCTGTTTAAGTTTCAACCCGTTACCCCTTGTCCTGTCACTACAGTCCCTAATGAATAGTCCCTCACCAGCGTCCCTGTAGGCCCCCTTCAGATACTGGAAGGCTGCTATGAGGTCTCCATGCAGCCTTCTCTTCTCCAGGCTCAACAGCCCCAACTTTCTCAGCCTGTCTTCATACAGGAGGTGCTCCAGTCCCCTGGTCATCCTCGTGGCCTCCTCTGGACTTGTTCCAACAGTTCCATGTCCTTTTTATGTTGAGGACACCAGAACTGCACACAATACTCCAGGTGAGGTCTCACAAGAGCAGAGTAGAGGGGCAGGATCACCTCCTTTGACCTGCTGGTCATGTTCCTTTTGATGCAGCCCAGGATACAGTTGCTTTCTGGGCTGCAAGCGCACACTGAAGCTGGCTCATGTTCATTTTCTCATCAACCAACACCCCCTAGTCCTTCTCTGCAGGGCTGCTCTGAAACTCTTCTCATTCTCATTTAATAACGGAATACCTTGATTATAAATGTGACCAACTATTGGAACGAAGCATTGCAGAGAGCTAGGGACACGCTCTTGGATCTTTGGCCTGCCCTGTTCATTGTAGACAGTGCTGTTTCAATTGCAGATCATGTCCTTCCCTGGGTAAGCACTGGGTCACCTGCTGTAGCAACAAATCCTTAACATGATTCAGATTTCAGCTGGAGGATGCAAGTTCTGCAGCCCTGAGGGAGTTGATTTGGTCCAAAAAATGAGTCTCTATGTCTTACACTAGAAATAATGGGAAAATGTCTTCCAGGCTGTCACCTTGATTATACAGCTACTTACATTCTGACAGGAGGAGGGAACTATAGCAACCAGCGGGTAAGATACGGATATGAAACAAAGAATGGGCAGCTTCATCTGCCTTGTATTCTCCCATGAAGTGCTTTGCTACTGGCATTTCTCGTGCCTTTAGCAGAGGGGATAAATGACACCAACTTCTGATTCAAAGGTCTGACATTCAGACTTATGACTTCCAGCTGCCAGCCCTGCTCCTGTGCCAGAAGTTACCACCCCTGCACCATTATCGGTACCTGCTTCCGTGCTTGGAAATGTCACATCTTAGCTTAACCCATCCACTGGCAGCCAAGGGAGCTGGAGAGGAGTTATGGCACTGTGTTAAGCACTGGGGTCTGCAGCACAGGAGCCAGAGGGTGAGAATGTGGAGACCTGAATCTTTTGGTTGTTAACTCCATGCCATGCAACAGGCCCCATCATAAAACCCATGTTTATTCCTGAAGCTTAAGAAGAGGAAAACCCACATGTAACTGGTCTTTCCTGGCTTTCTGATGGCAGCAGTAATGCTTAAGCCTGAAAAAATATCTTAGAATATATAGAAGGAAGGAGTTTACATGGTGCAGTTTGATGCTGTGCATGCTTCTGACTGCAGGTTGAAACCTCAGGTGTTATTGTCTGTTTCATTCCATATCAGTTTTAAGCAGCTTTATATGAAGGCTTCCAGGAATGAAGCTGCAGAGCACAGACAGCAGGCCTTGCAGAGGAAGATGTGGGGGTCCAGTCAACAGACATTCCCCAATTTTTCCAGGCTAACACACAAAGTACTTGTCCAAATTTTCTGACTCTTTCCAGTGCAAGAAAACAATGATTTTACCTTACGGTTTCTCTCCTGGCGAGTATAAATCAGTGTCTTTCACTGACTGCTCTAAGGGGCAATATGTTATGCCAGCCAGTCATTTGGGCTTCCAGGGCTGTTGGTGTGGGGTCATGAATTGTCATCTTCTTAGCACTGATGAATGTTTTGTAGCCACAGGAGCATTTCCGAGTTAACTGAGTGACTAAAGACTGAATGAATGGAAGCAGTTTGGGTCAAATGAATCCTTCATTAGTATCTCAGAGGAGAGCCTGTCATTTTAGGACCTCAGAGGAGCACAATATGGGATGTCTGTCTATACTGCTCAACAAACTGTCAGCACAGCATACTAACAAAATTCATAGGAGCTTCCCTTTAATGAACTATTAGGATCCAAAGTGATTAATAGGTTGATCTGTCGAAACTGTTAGTTCCCTAAAAGCATGACTGAGTGGACTCATTCCTTATGGTACAAGGAGCTGTTATTAACATTCCAATAGCTGGTTTTCGTTAAAGACATCTGTGAGTTAGAACTGTGAAAGCCTGTTTGGTTTTGCATTTGTGTCTTAAATAAATGAAACACTGCATTTGTATACCCAACACATGTTTCCTTTAAGGGGTTTGCTTTCAAAGCAGTCAAAGCAAAATACATTGCCTTGTGGCAAACACAGCTGATGGGGTACCACTTCACAGCTCATGGGCTTTCATGTCCTGTGAGGACAATGTGACCTGGGGACACTGAGTTCCTTCATGCAGTGTTCCTTTTCTGTGCCAAGACGCTACTCTGCTTTTAGCCAACATGTGGACCCCAGGCATTTGGGAGCTTGCTTTTTGGCAGCCATATTTCTAATGTACAAATCCTGCAGAAGAATTTCTCCCCCCACCCACAATGCCACATCTGTGCTTCATGCTCGTACCTCTTTCTCCAGCTGTTGCAGAAAGCAAATCAGAACTGTAATTACCAGTAAATTCTGCCTTAACAAAAGCGTGGATGTTTTTAAACTGTCAGCAGCTTAGGAAAGATTATGAAATAACAAACGAGGGAAGGAAACAGGATAGTGCGGTGGTTAAAGATGTATTTACCCTGATCAACCTGAGTGTGGTGTAGGCTTTGGTCTACAAAAGGACCTGGACCCTCAAGGATGAATCATGTGCTGTTGAAACCCATTCAGCTGATGTCGCAGCCACATCACTGATGTTCTGTGGGCACTACATATATTTGTAATACATGCAGTTGTCATACAGGGAGCAGAAACATCTCAAGTATCAAGTACCTAAAACCATCCATCCCTCTTTCTACCCAAGAGCATTAATTACTGGAATGCAGCAGAGGGTTCCTGGAGGAGGTTCTCTCTCCCAAACCTGTATCTCTCTGGCAAATGCTCCATGATATGATCGAGTTTAGAGAGAAAGGGTGCTCTCAACCTGTTAGTCTGAAACTGTTTTCCTCCTAGGACTAGCCAGGGACAGTGATGAATAACAGCATCACACAATAATTTGGGTCCTTCTTCTTCAGAAGAATGGGGCTTGGAAGGGTTTGGTTGCCCAACACCTTTCTTACAGTAATATGAAGTCTTAGGCTGGAAATACATGCAACAGAGCAAGAAACAAACCCAAACCAGCAGCAACACAACCTGGAACTCCACAAAAGAGGAGGCATCAGGATTTCACACCATAGTCGTGAGAGTTGGAGGATCTCACAGAGGTCTCTGGGCAGGAGAGCTGTCTCCTGCTTGGGAGGAAGAAGGGAAATCCACTCTGTGTGCCCACAGAGGAGTCCTCACTGCCTCATCCTGGGTGGGGGGGACTAGGAGAGCTTTGGGGGGAATATTTGGGGTTGAAAGTACTTTACAAGAAGCTGTGTCACCCTCCCCTGTGTTCAGGGAAAATCTTGTTTAGGATTGGAGGTTAGAACACTCTTGGCCTTGTTATATGAGGGCCTCTATGTACACACTTTGAGCATATACAAACTGCACGGAAGAATGTTGATCCATCTTTCCGGTCAAAAGGGGAAGAGCAGTAGCAGATTTCTTGCAGTGCTGGGGCAGGACATGGATGGGAAGCTGTTCTCCTGGTATGGGAAGATGCTTTTACTGAAATAGATGAGACTGTCTTGAGTTTTCAGTTACCAGCAAACTGGACCGTTTCCTCAGCAGATGGGATGTCTCACTTCATACTCAGTTTTATTACGCCAATAATCAGACCCCACTTAGTGCTTTTTTGGTGAATCATGTTTGTAAACTGTAGGATGCAACTATTCAGATATTGGCCAAGGTCCTGTCAGTTTCTGTACCCTGGAAGCCTGGAAGCTATTAAAGCAATCTGAAATGTCCAAGAAGAGATGATTTTATAACCTTTAAATCCTATTAATATCTTCCAGGTTTATGTGCCATCATTCCTACTTCTTGGGGGCAGTCTTAGTTTGGAGTAAAACACTGCCAGTGACCAGCACAGGCTGGGAGGGACTACATGTGTCAGCTAGAAGGTGCTGCAGTGTGCTTTTGTACTGTCACTCTGAGTCAGGAGATGTCTATGCAGCTCTCTCTAAACACATGGGAGCTGTCTCTTTCCGTGCTTTGAGCTGACTGAAAGCTCTGTAAATATGACAAACATGACATAGGGCTGCCTGAGAGGAGGAGAGCCTTAGCTCAGGTTTGGCAATCGTATTCCAGAATCATCACAACACTAGCTGGATTCCCGCTCTTACAGCCATGTCAGAGCATGAATAAAGTGAGCCTGTGGCTGCTTACGGAGGACCACGTCACGATGTTCTCATCCAACATCCTTTCCATGGATTGACTGGCCCACGGGCTAGTGGTGAAGCAAGCACTTCACAGAAGAAGCAGCCGCTGTTTAAAGTACAAGGGCCTGATTCTTTTCTTATTCACAGCAGATGGAGGAGAAAACACACCAGTCAAGGACTCAATGTAAATGGAGCTGGCAGTGCTTTCCTGAGTAGGCAGACAGCTTGAAACAATGGCCCTGAGAAGCGCGTCCTGCCTTCATTCATCGCACTAGGAGACTTGCCACCGAGTCCCACGGAAACAATGTGAACGGCCATATTCAGGGTTTCACTGCTGATTATTTTAGCAGACAGGATGGGGACATGGTAGGAATGAGACCCATATGGGAAGTGGGAATTGCATGGTAGGAAGTAGGGAGACAACACGTAAAAAAATCAGGGAAGGGAGAAAGAAACAAAGACAGGAGGGGGTGAAAGAATAAACCCTCAAGGGCAGACATGATGGTGATAATAAGGTACTTGCTCTTTATCTCCAAGTGACACTGGACACAGCATGGCAGGAACAGAGCTAACAGGATGAAGATAACTGGGCCATTTCTTCCTTATTGCACGTTTCACTTGTCTGCTGTGTCCGTATCACTGGGGGGGAATTGTTCTCTGCCTGGAGGACACAAAATGCCCTTTCACCATACCACAGCCCATGAGCCGTGAGAAAACATCTCCCTTTGGCCAGGCTGAGATCAGGTACCCAGCATGGGCCAGGTCACCCAGGCTCTGCCAGAGATGGGCACTGCCAGAGGGGGGTTATTGGTTGATGGTGTCTCAGGATGCATGGAACCATGTCCTGGAGGTGTCTGTCCCTCTCCATCCCTCTGCAGGGAACCAAGCTCCGAGCTAATCCCGGGAGAGGTGAATCCCCCCGCCAAGGACAGGTACAAAGGAGTGTGTGTGCTGCATGCTGGTTGTGCCTGAGCTCCTCCGTGGTGTGTCAAGAGTCCCTGCTCTGCTAAACTTAATGGTGAGCACCTTCTTTCCAGGTGTCAGATGCTTAGGACAGGGAATAGGTCTGTGTTTTCTGAGAGGCAGCAAATTACAGCTGTGGGAAAGACATGCATAATATCTGTACTAGGAAATTAAATGAGCCTGGGGCTTTCCTCAGACCCCAAGGCCAGCTAGCACTGAACCACTCATGTTCACCTGGTTGTGCTAACTCCTGCACCATGCCTGGAGCTGTGTGCTGGCTGGCTCAGGACAAAACTGTGCACCAGCAGGTCAAAGGAGGTGATCCTGCCCCTCTACTCTGCTCTCCTGAGACCTCACTTGGAGCATTGTGTGCAGTTCTGGTGTCCTCAATATAAAAAGGACATGGAACTGTTGGAACAAGTCCAGAGGAGGCCACGAGGATGATCAGGGACTGGAGCACCTCCTGTATGAAGACAGGCTGAGAAAGTTGGGGCTGTTGAGCCTGAAGAAGAGAAGGCTGCGTGGAGACCTCATAGCAGCCTTCCAGTATCTGAAGGGGGCCTATAGGGATGCTGGGGAGGGACTCTTCATTAGGGACTGTAGTGATAGGACAAGGGGTAATGGGTTCAAACTTAAACAGGGGAAGTTTAGATTGGATATAAGGAGGAAATTCTTTACTGTTAAGGTGGTGAGGCACTGGAATGGGTTGCCCAGGGAGGCTGTGAATGCTCCATCCCTGGCGGTGTTCAGGGCCAGGTTGGACAGAGCCTTGGGTGACATGGTTTAGTGTGAGGTGTCCCTGCCCATGGCAGGGGGGTTGGAACTGGATGATCTTCAGGTCCTTTCCAACCCTACCTATTCTATGATTCTAAGAGACACTTCTATTTGACAAGATAGGCACCACATCCAGTGCTCTGCAGCATTCAATTTACTAGTATAGAGGAGCCTAGATCCTAGGTTACCCCAGACACATGATTTCCCTACTGGAGCCTCATATGTGCTGCCTTGCCTTGCCTTGCCATTCCCAAAGCACCTTTGGCTGCTGCCCCAGCTACTGGCCCTGGAGCAAAGGAAAGAGTGGAACCATCTCAGCACAACCCAAGGGGATTCAGCAATATTTCTTCACCAGCCCTCATTTGTGTCTCACAAGCTCTGAAGGCAGAAGTGATCACTAAGCTCTGCAGGACAAGTGACTCCAGTCGTTCCTGTCAAGAGAAAGAAAGGAGAGCTTCAGGTTTGTGTCAGAAGTGGTTGGGATTGACAGCCATCTGCTGTCACACAATGGGGAAGCGTCCTTGGCACTGCGAGCAGGCAGGATGTTTACTACCAGGGATTCACAGAAGCTATCGGAAAGAGTTGCGATAAGTGGATCTGATACACCAGCAACCCTTGAGGGCCTTTTCCTAATTTGCCATGTGACTTATCAACCTGTTATTGTCCTCTAGTGCTTTCCACTTATTGATGGCACTGACCTTGAAAAGGCCCATGGCCTAATACGTGGAATGATACGATTGTGTGCGGAAAGACAACAGAATTCCAGGTCAGAGGCTGGATGGGGACGTGTGAATGTGGAGACTGAACAAGCTGGAGACTATTTCCAAGTGCCAGTCTGTGAGGGCCAAGGACTCAATGGGAGCCATGAAGCGATACCCACACCCTGGTGCTGCTGTCACCGCACGCTAAGAGAAGCAAGTGATTTGCCTTCTCCTCCAAGCCATGCAAGGCTGCCAAATCCTGCAGCACAGTGCAAGCTGTATCGAGTTAAATCCCACCAGGGTCTTGCAAAACATGGTGTTATTGTCCCTGGTTTACAGAGCAACGGGAAGAGTGCTTGATAAAGTTGCGTAAGATTGCAGAGAAACCAAAGGCAGAAGGAAACACCAGTCCCAAAGGGCTCTTGCCATTCCAGGTGAGGTTCTCCAAACTGGGAGATTTGAGAGAGGTTCCCACTGAACCAGAGACATTGCCCTTGGGTCATATCCCTCCTCATGGAATCCCTCTTTGGTTTCTTATCACCACTGTAACAAACACTGACCCAAGAGGTCACTTCCCCTCTTGCTCATAGTCAATGCAACTGATGATGTTCCTTCATACAGAAGAATTTGACTTGGAAGTGTTTAATGCACCAATCCAGCCGAAGCTGCTGGGAAAAATGCGAGGGTCTGGTCAGCAGGCAGCTCTTCATGCACTTCCAACAGGACACACAGTTTATGCATCCTGCAAATTAAGGCTAAATATGGGTTGGATTCATCAAACCCAGAAGCTGCTGGGTAAAGAGGAATTTGCCCTTGGCTCCTGCAACTAGAAAGCCTTCTTCAGAACTGAGGAGCCAGGAGCTGGATTATATTGCCAAAGCATAGGGGATGTTGAACCTGAGATTCCTGACACGTCAGGAACTAAAATCAGACTCAGCTCTGTCTTCGCTCCAGACAAAATGCAAAGTAATCCCTGCCCCAATCCCAGCTTGAGATAAGTCCAGTTCCAGCACAGCTGCACAAACCTCTTCTCTCCTTGTCATTAGAGGGGCTCCAGGCTGCATTTCTGATCTGTTTTCTGCCACAGAACAAGAGGCAGGGAAGATGACCTGGTTTTGTCACTCCTTGGTGAAAGGTTTGCTGAAAAGCAAACACTGATGAGAGTCAACAGGTGGTAAATGAGTGTTAATGTAGAGACTGACCTGGGAACCATCCTTGCATGGGAAGGAACATTCTCCATTGCAGAGAACAGAGTGATAACTGCAGGCACCATAGCTTTTGCTAACCCCTCCTTATACAGCCTTCAAAATGGCCAAGGAGAAGAGGATGGATGAACTTCCCTTTGATGGGAGGTCAGGGGCTGGCCTCTGAGGAGACTGGGGAGGAATCCCCGCATAGTCTTAGAGACTGTTGTCCTGGGCCCCTACAGGCACAGGACAGGAATCTACCTGTGCCTCTTTAAAGGGGTTTATCGTGCTTCAGTGACTGGCACATTGCAAGACCCCCTGCCTTTAGTCCTGGCATCTCCCACTGAGACCATGCCATTTGCCTTCTCAAGCTCATCCAAAGCCTTGAGTTCATCATCACCAGTTATAATCCACCTTCCTCTTCCTTGTTCTGCTCAGGCCACCAACAGCCATGTCTGGACTGGATTTGCACAGCATGATATCCACAGTGGAGAAGCTGGTTAACACTTTTTTACCACCATTTTCATTTCTCGGTAGTGAAGTCTAGAAGGGAAATCTCTGTTCTGTGATGAAAAGCCAAGATATGCCTTGTCAAAGATCCTAGCTTTTCCTGTTCTCCCACAATGTACTATATGTAAGTCATCAGTCCCATTTTAAAAGCTCAGTAACCTGGATGTGGGATCACTGATTTCACTCAGGGGAGGTCAGTGACATTTTTCTCCAAATAAGCTGCTCAACATCTATGTAACCTGCTGTAGGTGGCCCTGCCTTGGCAGAGGGGTTGGACTAGACAATCTCCAGAAGTCCCTTCCAACCCTAACGATTCTGTGACCACCGAAGCAGCATCTGAGATTTCACAAGGTGTTTTCAGCATGGGCAGGAATTTCACTGGGTTTGTCAAAAAGCGCCTCAGTTCCGACTAAATATCCCTGATTCATTTTGAGAACACGGAAGGAAACAGCCAACACAAACTGTTGATGCTCTCCTCATCTTTAGGCTGGAAAACATCTGGAATTTCCTCTCCCCCATGGCGATGCCCTTCACCCGGCTTCACCCGGTGCAGCGGGGGGCAGCGGGTCTCCTCCTGCAGGCTCCGCGGGGCCCGAGCGAAGCCCTGCTCCGGGCAGGAGGCAGCCCCGGCTCCGGCGGCCGCTAGGTGGGTACCGAGGGCCGGGCCGGCAGAGCTCGGGGGGCGGCGGGCGCTGTGCCCCGGCCCCGCTGCCTCGCACCCGATCCCGGCAGGGGCCGAGGGGGGCTCCGGGGCTGCCGCTTCCCAGCGCCGCTGCAGGCCGGGGGGGGCAGAACCCCCGACCGATGGGGGCTTCTCTGCGCTGCGGGCGCAGGCGGAGGCAGCAGATGTGCTGGTGCTAAGGAAGTGCGGGACCAAACACGGCCGAGTGTTGCCATCAGCCCGCATTTCCTCAGGAAACGGTGGGAACCTGGAGCAGCCCGCAGCCAAAACCTGCTTCAGATTTAAACTTTTCCCTAGGAAATGGAGCCTGGGATTCCCTGGCATCTCCCTCTGGGACTGATGGAGATGGTGCTGCTCCTCTGCACCAGCCTGGCAGAGAAAACTAATCTGAGGCCATCTCTGGTCCTCTCTACTTCCTCTCTTCGCTTCTTGTGTGCTGGGAACTCGCAGGCACATGATGGTTCCCCTTGGTCCCTGCAAGAGGATGGAAGCACCTGACAAGAGTAGGTTTGTCTGGAAGTCCCCATTAGCTGGAGGGGAAATGACCCTGTTCATTCCCTCCTGAAAAACAATTCTCCAGGCACTTCTGATTCTGATGTTTGGGGAACACAGATAGGATGTCATCAGAAACCAGTGCAGTCAGTGCTTTCTTGCAAAACTTTAGCTGCTGAAATGCTCCTCTGCCAAAGAGATCAAAGTGGATAAATCAGGAAGTTTTCAGTCTGGCAAAGCCAGCTTTGCTGAAGCCATGTATAACTTGATACTCCAGATCTGCTCTGCAAGCAGCATCCAGATGTACACACTTTGCGGGGGCTGGCTTAAAGCAAGTGATCCAGAACCCAGGCAGAACCCCTAAGTGTACCCTTCTACAAGGTTTAGTGCCAGCACGTGGTCCCTGAGCTTCCTTCACATGGGGACATAATAATCCCACCTCCAGCTTACAGAAATCAGCCTGAACCCCAAAGAGAAGGGTCTATTTTTACAGCACTAATGTGGAGATGCTGCTTTTTCTGGCAACACTGGAGAAATTCCTCTCACCGGCATTGTCCACCTGCACGGAACAAGAATAGCGGATGACTCAGGACGATGGGCTTTGCGACACTTCCATCTCATTCACGGTTGAGTCACTGGCCGGGATGGGATGGGCCCAGCTGGGAAAGCAATGTGCAGGATGTGTCTCAAGTACACAGCCAAAACAGACAGGTCCTTTCCATATGCCTGCCCACAGGATTGCAGGCAAAGAGAGGTGCTTGATGCAAGCCAGGCTAACTGCAGGGCCTCAGAAGGGCTGCAGGGAAGTGCAGCAGCATCTCCTTGGGGGGAAGGAGAGCAGGGAGTGTAAACCAAGGAACAGGGCAGATCTGCAAAGGAATTGTGTCTCCCTGTCCTCCTCCAGCCCTGTGCTGTGGCCCATAGAGGGCAGAGGCACAGATCTGCTGCATAGGTGATGGATGTACTCAGTAGCACATTTACTAGTCTGGGGAAGGGCGATCATGTTTGTCAACATCTTGATTGTCCCTCTGCCCTCCACCAGCTCTGGGAAGAGCTGTAGTTAGAGCAGCTATGTTAGCATCAATGCTAAGTTAGAGCAATGGCATTGCAGTGCTTGCAGATCAGACTTCCCTGAAACTTGTCTTTCAGGAAAAGTCCTACAGTAAATTGGTATTTCTTAATTTCTTTTCCACTTTTCCCTGTTCAGGAATTATCTGGGGCTTCATTAAGGGTATACACATGTCCGAAGGGTGCATTTATTTATCACAATGCATTTAGAATTCTTTATGGGGTCCTTAAGTTCAAAATCCAGGGATTTCTAATGCGCTATGAAGGTATTTTACTACAGGTCTCTCCTTTCATGCATTTCCTCTTTGCTTTTATATTGTGAAACTTCACTCCAACCTTGCCTTTTCATCTAGAAATTATACAGTGGAAAGAAAAAAAGCACTTCAGCATCATGTTATGCAAGTGTAACAATTAATTCAAACATTTCCTCCAAGAAGGAAACCAGAAATCCTTCAAAGCATGCAGAAACTGAGGGCTCACGTCTGCTTTTACTTATCTTGACATCAGCTGGGAATGACACCGAGTTTCATCTGTGTGGAGTTAGCGGCAGAGAACAAGTCCTGGATTTTCACATGCGTAAACATGCACTTTTCAAAGTATTGATCTTTCAGAGTACGTCCTTAAATAACCCAGGCTCTAGGATAACACTCGCAAAGCCAGCAGTAGGGGCAACAAAGAGCTGGGAGAGGGAGGGCTGTGGGATGAATACTATAGCTCCATGGCAAGATGAGTATCTAGGACTGGTTACACGCTGGAGCAGCCCTAGTGGTGCCACTGTGTGATGCAGACTGCCCACTTGATGGTGGGCTGGTTTGGCTGGTGATGGCAGATAGGCTGGTGCAATGTGGAGCGTGGCATGAGCTAACATCCCATAGGCTTTTCCAGCTTCTGAGCCAGCTCTTTCAGGTCACACCAAGCTCCACGCTGTTGCAGTTTGCTTGCTCTGGGTACCCACACTCACAACTAACCCAAGCAGGGCTGTTGCCCTCGTGGATGCAGCCTTGTAAGCAGCCCTGTGCAAGCCAATGCAGCCCCCAGCTCATACTGTATTAAGCAGACAGAGGCACTGGGGAGGATTCTGCTTAGGGAAAGCTTCCTCTACTGTTACGTCAGTTCTTACACGGAAGGACTTAGGCTTTAAGTTCTGGGACTGCTGTTCTGCTCATTCAGCCTCTTGGAAAAGGCATCACTAAGGGCCAGCAACAGGAAGAGATGTGAAGAGAAGGGGTCACATGTATGAGCTGGGCCAGCACAAAGCCCTTTCTGCCTCGCTCTGCAGAGAGTAAGACCATCTCAATGTTTTAGATACAGGAAGTGATGGGGAACCTCTTCTGATTCCTCAAGCAAATACATGGTTTTTTTCTGCCTTTTTTTGTCCTTTGTTTATGTGATAACTCTTTCAAACAAGTGGTTTCTATTCTGGTTTAATTTGCATTTTACGCTGCATTTTGGGATTGTTTTTTATTTGATTTGGATCTGACACAAATCTCCGATTCCAAGTGCCTTGGGGTTAGCAACACGAGGCAGCTCTCATTTTATCTGAATGGGTTGGGCTGAACTGAAACGTAAACTTTGGGCAGGCCAGCGTACTTCCCAGATGTTTCTGTCCATGGATTTTCAGATGGTCCCACTTCCCAAAAGCAATTAGGGCATGGTCTCAGTGTGGCAACATGGCCAGGAGTGTTTGATGTAAACCCTTGCATATTGAAAGGCAGGAGATGCCCCTCCAGTGTTTCTTATCAATTAGAACCCAGCCTCAGTGCAGGATCTATCCTAATTGCTCACAGCTAGTGCACTACAAGCAAGGATCAACTCTGCTTATAGGATCAACGTGTTTGTATTTCTTTTCATGGCTGTGGCAGGAGAAGCTGGCAGCCTACACCACAACATTTATATTGCTGCACTATCAAATAGCTGCCTAGGCTTCCCAGGATGATCCAATGAAAAACCCACTTTTTCTTAGTTTCTCCCACAGTTTTCCTTTAAATGAAATATTTTGGGTTGTCCTTCCAGCAGGGCTGTGCTTCAGCAGTGTGGAGCCCCAGTAACAATTACAAGTAGTCTTGAATATGCCTTTTCTAAAGCAAATTTTGTGTCTTTGCCCCTGCTCTGGCTCCAGATGTGGGCACTTCTGCAGATGCTTGTGCCCAGGGCCAGCTCAGCCCCCTGTGCTCTTTCCACTCTGTGAGCAGTGAGGGACACTCACAATTAGGAACAGAAGAGAAGATGGATTTGGGAACAGAAGTTATCCTGCTCCATTACTACAGGTAGAATAAAGGATACACCTCGAACACAAGTTGAAAGCACTTTTCAGTGAGCTGTTTGGCTGGAATCGTCTCTGGCTGATAGAGGAAATCAAGCATCAGGACTGCTGAGAGGCATTCTCAGCTCCATCACCTACCTGTGATGGGACATTGGTCTTGTTTCCCAAAATAAACAGGAAGGGAAGCAATACTTCCCTTATCCCCACTGCTGTCTCTCTTGTTAATTCACAGAAGAGAGAGGCTAAAGGCTGTGGATAGGATGTAGTAGATAGGATAGGGTGTAGGATACTGGGGCTTCTACTGAAGAAGTATGTGATGCTTCTCTAACACAGTATTTTAATTAGAGGAGTCATGGAAGGCCTTGTACAACCAGGACTCCTTTCCCAGTTTGCTGGATAAGGAAATGTTTCTGTTACAGTGTAAGGAGCATTTTCCAAACCTTAGGATATTCTTTCTTCACAACTTGCTCCCTATCCCACCTAGCTCCACTGAGCCCACCACTGTGCTGGTACAGTTCCTCCATAGCATATTTCACTTACTTTCTGCTTGCTCCTCAGGGGAATCCTCCTGGCTGGGTGCAGAGGGATGTAGAGGAGTGAGCAACAAATGTTCACCTTTTATCAGCAGAGCAACTGAGAAATAATAGGAATGAGTGACTTGTCCAGGTCTAGCAGGTTGCCATTTTCATCCCCAAGCCCTGTGTCATGGTGGCCAGAATGTAATATCAAGATACATCCCCAAAACACCATCCTGCTGCAGCCTGGGAGCCTGGGACTGGCTCATGTGAAGGAGCTGGCAGGATCTCCATAAATCACACTGCTCTCTTGCAGGACAAGGATGGGCTGCCTGGGCTATGGTGGCAAATTGGTCACCTTGTTTTAGGTGCCAGCTTGGGCCAATTGTCAGCCCAGCCCTGTGATGTGTCTCCAGCAAAGGAGCTGGAAGTGACCACTTAATCAGGTAGAGCTCACGAGCTGCTGTACGGTGTGCATGGGATGATGGGGCTGGCCAGGACATTAAGGGCAGTTCACTTTCAAGTCATGGCTATTTTGCATTACTTGGGTGAGGACAGGCAGCTGTAAAACATTGGCGCAGATTTTGCAGCCGTTTTGCTTCACAGGCAAACCAGAGCTTAAGGCTTCAGCTGCAAAAGCATTGCTATCAGGTGTGTTTTCATGCCTAAACCTTGCTTATTCCAAGTAAATAAAGCATGTCTTTACCTCAAACTCAGATTTTCTCATCTCCGTGTTTGCTTATTTTACCCACATCCTTCAGTGTCCTGCTTGCTTTTTGAGACAAAGGTACAGGAGCAGGATCGTCTGAAGGGGAGCTACTTTAGTATTTCCAGCCTGACCAGGAATAGGAAGTATCAGACATTTTGCAGAGAACCTGTGATATTTCCAGCTTATTTCCAAACCAGTGTGATTTGGAGAAGTTATCCTGGGCATTTTGAACCAACAGCAAGCACACTTGGTGGCTTTCCTTTGCTGAGCAGGAGTCTAGGTGGGATCAAAAGGGTTCAGGTGTGGCAAGCAGAAACAAAGGTCACAGACCAGAAGCAAAGGTTGGGATACGAATGCATCTTTGAAACCTTGCCATAACATCAGCTGATTTCACGATGATGAGCACAAAGGTCCCCAAACCTGTGAGTCACTAGGAAATGTGCTGCCTTCTGAAGGATGACACAGCTCCTGTCCTTTCCAATTGACAGTCATACCTGAGGCTAAAGTACGCTGGTGAGAAGCAGAGGTACAATCTCTACTGGCTGAACCTTCTTACAGGAAACAAGTGTTTTTCCCTCAAATGTTCAGGCCTTTTTTTCCCTTCCTTTTTCACAGGAATGGTGCTAAAGTGCAGTTCTCCTCTGCAAAGTGCTTTTACATAAATAGGTCTTGACCAATCTGATCCCCATGTGCATTCAGAGTCAGATCTGTTGACTTCAGTGGCCAAAACACAGTCAAATGGCTTTCTTGCTCCTCTGATCTTTGCACAAATAACCAAGCGAAGTTTAGGCTCTCTTTTTGTCCCCCAGGTATTTTGAACAGACTCAGGCATGATGTGAACTGGACAGATGTCATCTAACATGAGAACTGGATATTCCCTGCCTCCCTTAAGTGAACTTGCTCAGTCTCTTTAGGAGTAGTGAGTTGGACTGTCTTGATCCTGTCTCTGCTGCTGAGCCCAGTAACGGCTATAATGATGCTGATGGCTGGAACACATTTCCCAAAGAAGTGGTAAAAGCCCCGTCCCATGCATTTACCTGGGCCAGGTTGAACAGAGCCTTGGGTGCCATGGTTTAGTGTGAGGTGTCCCTGCCCATGGCAGGGGGTTGGAACTGGATGATCTTCAGGTCCTTTCCAGCCCTAACTGTTCTATGATTCTATAGTGACCACCCTTCAGACTGTCAGCTGCTCAGACTGTGGAGCCAGTTATTCAATAGTGGGAAGTGGAAAGAGAAGGGGAGAGGAGATATTTGTAGTGCTGGCCTCAAGCCATAGTGCAGGTGATGAATTTAGGACCATGGTCTCCTGCACTCCTCCCCAGGCTCAGTGGAGAAGCATGTGCACACAGTGTGTGACCCAGGGGTGCTGCCCCTGCAGACGGGCATGTTTGTCACCTCTGTGTCAGGATGAGCCGGAGGCATGCTCCGCTCCCCGCCCCCTCCGCATGTATCCTGTTTTCCCGGCGAAGGAAATCTGGGCAAGCGGGGCGGAAGAGCACCGGGGGTCCCGGCAGCCACAGCCAGGCTCAGGCAGCACACGCAGGGCATGCTGCTGCCCACCTGCCTGCAAGGCAGGTATGACCATGGCACTGCCTGTACCACTGAGCTGGAGCCCCCAGCCAGGGGTGACCCACCATCAGAGGGCTCCCAGGGGACCATGGGGACAGCAGTGAGGGCTTTCTTGGCATCAGAAGACCCAAAGAGCACTGCCCCAGCCAGGTGGACTTTCCTCGAGCCAGTGCCTTGCCTTCCAACCAGCTGATCTCTTCCCAAAACTGCATGGCCATAAAGGTGATAAATGCCGGTGAACTGAGGTTACCACAGGTATTGGCATGGCAACAAGCACGGCAACAATCATGTACAGAAAATATAAGGGATAAGATAACAGGTTAATCATTGTGTCATCCCTCAGGCTGGGGAGGTGAATTCATGGTGTGCAAAGCAGGGACAGAGGTGGCATTGCCTACCAGAGGAGGGAGCAGGGTTTCCAGAAGACAACAAATCTGTCTTTCAGTGATCCTTTCCAATTCCTGCTGTCCCCAACGGCTATCCTCATCTCTGATGTGGCTCCTCTCCAACCCCAATACTCACCTGCACAGCTTGATGTTGCAGCTCCTCGGATGATGCCCAGGGACTGGGACAGCTCTCCTGCACACTGAGCAGGTTTCTCTCCACAGTGCAAGGACATGCACCCTCTCACTCACAAGCTCCCAGGCTGAGAAACAAAAAGACCTGCATATGGTACCTCTGTGTTTAGATGACTGCACTCCTTTAATCAGTTGCTATGGGTGGGAGAACATGTTGGCCAGGTGATGACAGAAAATGTCAGATGCCTGCACAGACATCAAAGGTCTGGGAAAGACGCAAAGCAGAGGGAGACTTTGAAAGGGGAAAGAGAGGTGGTGAAATTATGAGGGAAAGGAGGGATCGTGGCCAGGGCCTTTCATAAGCCAGAATTGAAGAGGTCCATCTGATGATCCCTGAAGTCTCTCAGGGTCTGGGAATACTGTTCAGAGTCATGGTAGAAAGCAGACACGATCATTTCACCGTTAAGCTCTTGATGTATGTGAGAGGAGAGGCCACCTGAGGGGAGAGTGGATTAACCTATCCAGCCCTAATGAAGATCTCAGCCAGGTCCTTTCAGTAGGAGTTACAGGAAACCCATAGTGAGGGGTATGAATAGAAACATCCTCTCACCGCCTGTTGAGACTTGATTTGCTTTTTTAGATTTATCAATTCATGGACAGGGCTCAAATCCTCAGCTGCTGTGAACATGTGAGCCATGAGCCACAATCAAATCCCAAGAGCCGGATGTGCTGTCTATATAAGTTAGCTAAATAAGTTCATGGCAATGAGACAGCGGTTCCGGAAATTCACAGATAGATTCAGTTGTAAACCAAAGGGATAAAGCCCTTCACTTCAAAAGGATGGCACCTTGATCACTGTTTGGGGGTGTGTTTGATTTCCAGAGCTCGTACAACAAATACATTCATTTATTTGGTACATCAGCCTGGTGAAATATCCATAGTAGCTGTACCCCCACCCCCAGCAGCAATGCCTGTGTCCGCATAGAAACAGGTCCGGGATGCTGTACGCAGATGAGAGTGTGCAGGAAGAGGGCTCTTCCACACAGGAAGGGTATTTTTATAAACAGGAAGTGTATTCTCCTACCAGATTTACTTCTGTGTCCAGTCCTGGTTTAGGTGGAATTGTCTGATCAACGAGAAGAAAACAAGAAGCTCAGTCACAGGATGGCAGAACGAGTTAGCACATGATAGAAAAACACACACCAGCCTGTTTCTATTCTCAGTGCTGATTTCAGAGGGGGAGTTGCTGCACCAAGTTCAGTGAATTGACTTGAGCTGTGTTTGGTAATAAAAAGGCAGAAGAATGCCACAATTTTAAAAAGAAATGGGAGTAATAGTAGTGACAACACAACACTTAATTGGACTGCACAATACCATCCCTAGCAGCGGTGCTATGCATCTGCATGAGTTTGCAGGACCAAGGCCAGAAGAGGTACAACTGATGTATGAATGTGTCCATCCCCAGCCACAATGCTGTCCTCTTGTAAACTTTTGCTTTATTTAGCTGATGGGCTGTGGTTTAACCTGATTCTGGTTCTAGTTTTTACTTTTATTTGGAAAGTGCACTTTCTGGATGCAGAGTGGAATAGAAGTGTCTAAATGTGATTGAGTTGTGCACTGTATCAACCAGTTATATACAAATGGTTTTGAAGTAGTATGCGTTGGAAGCAGCAGCACAGTTACAGGCTGTGTCCATGCATGCAGTCTTCTCTGTTAACCTTGAGATGAGCACTCCCACCGCAGCCCTAACTGCTGATCAGCAGCCCTTGCTCCTGTGCAAGCCATCAGCTCTCATGATGGTCCAGCTGTGCTCCACACACACTTATGGCAAAGCCCAGCCAGACCAAGTCTGGACCAAGAGCAAGACCAAGGCAGCAACACAGACAGGGCATAAGATATGTGGTAGGAAGTGTGGAAAGATGGCATTATGAGGACAATGTGTGGAAAGATGGTGGAGGAATGGAGAAGGTAGGGATGTTCAGTTGGAGACCAGCAAGTGTGTGCAAGGAGGGTTGCCCTATCCATCATAGCATAACAGAGGATTGTGCAAGACGGACTGGAGTCCAGGCGAATATACTTGCTGTTCTCCTATGCTGACTTTATCACTGCTTCAAAGCTCTGAGATGCATAGAAAGGGAGGAAAGCTGCAGTCACACTTTCTACAGCATGTCTGTAGCCTGGCATACAACAGGAGCTGCTGCAGATAACACCCAGGTAGGGACATTACTTACTACAACTTCTGACGTTGATGATTCTGCATTCAGGTTGAGGAACTTGAGCTGAAACATCGCTGTGTATTGCAAACAAGCCTTACACGGAGTCCTGCAGCAATTCTGAGATGTGTGATAGTGAACTATCAACTACAGGGCCAATATTTCAGGTGGAAAAACTCTGGAGCAGCAGCTGTAAATAGGTGGCTGTTGGGCATGAATGACAGTTTCAGGATCACAGAATCATAGGGTGGTTAGGGTTGGAAAGGACCTTAAGGCCATCTAATTCCAGCTGCTTCAAACTAGCTTTCCTGTGTGCTGCCAGAAATGTTGCAGGAGCTCAATCCAAACATCCTCTAGCATGGAGGAAGCTAAGCCTAGACCCTGACTTGAAATCAGTCAAGTCTTTTCCTTTAAACTAGACTAAATCAGATGAGTAGGTCTAAATCCTACTCTTCCCTTTGGCTTCAAAGGTGGCCAGGGGTAAATCTGCATTATACTTTGTCACTCTGTCCCTTTCTTGAGGTTTAGCAAGCTTGATCTCTGTAATGATGTAGGAATGTGCAGGAATGTAATAGTGTTTGTTGGTACACATGTCCCTGCACGCACACGAGAATCGTACATGCATGGCTTTACTGCCTGGTGATGTCAGAAATGCACTGAAAATATTTTTCCTTGGGAAAGATGGGTCATTTCACTGCTGGAGCGTGCCTTCCTCATGGAATGACAAGTGAGATCCAGATGTGACTGAATGCAAAACACCTCTAACCCATGCCATGACGGTGGTTTCTTCCTCAAGATGCGTCTTAGGGCTGCTGGTGCCCTCTTCTTTAACCCACCCTGCCCAGCCACCTCCAGCCTTGCAAGAGGCACGTGTGATCTCTGGGCCATGAACCTTGCCAAGGATGCCTCAGCTGCTCTTCCAAAGCAGTTGCAAGTTTCAGCCTGCTTAGTCAGGCCATTATTTTATCTGTTTATGTCTAGACCAGTTTATGAGTAGATGAGTTTAGCGGGAAGAACTATGCATTTCTTACAAACTTCTCCTGATTTCTCAGAATTTGAAGCCATTTTCCAGAGCTCTAATGGCATTAGAAAGCAAAGTGTTATCTGCTGCATTCAGATTGAAACAGCAAATTACTTTGTTCGTCTTAGGCCTCCTGGTTAAATCCTGTCTAGTTTACCACCTCACTTCTAAGCCATATGTTAGACAGAATTCCTTGTGTGGTTGGGTTATATCTTCAGACATATCAAAACCAGCAAAGTCCATGGGGCTGTGCTGGATTATACTTGTCAGAAATGCAAGGGTTTGAACTTGCTTCTGTCAGCAGAGCTGCAGAAGAGGCTGAGACTTTGGGATTTGTGGATTTTGAGAAGTGCCAAAATACCTTAAAAAACACAGCAGAAAGATTACTCACTGAGACTTCATTCACATATTGATGTACTTATCCCTGCCAAAGATTAAGAAAAACACTGATTCTGGGATAAATTCTGCCCTTATTAGTACCTGTGTAGTCCAACAACTATCTGCTGAATTGGACTATGCAACAGATGTTGATCTGTGGTGCAGCAGAGTGCAGTGAGAGTTGTTGCAGCGAGACTGATGTGACAGAGCTGAGCATGTATCTTCAAGACTTTGGGTGTTGCTGGAGTAATAACACCTGAGGGTGCTCTTTGGAGGAACAGGCAGTCCTGGGTGGATTTAGGGAGGAATAAATTACTGGAGTGCAAATACATGCCACACACGACATGGGGGACAAGACATTTGGGTACCAGTGTTCCTTCTTACTACAGCAATGGTATCTTGCTTGAGCTGAAAACCAAACATAAACATCAAAGATTATGATGCCACCCAGCACTGTAACACCCAGGAGGGGAGCACTGTTATGGAATAAAGAGAGCAGCTGAGAGCATCATTTCTCAAGGGTGCTTGGCCATAGTGCTCTTTTCCTTCAGTCTACAATGGGCCATCCCAGAACTGAAGGTGCTGAGCAGCCAGTTTGACAACCAGTGGCCCAAGAGCTGAAGGAAACAACAGCCTGACACTGCAGTGTGCCCCCAGTCAAGCTGTCATTTCACCCAGCTAGATCTCAAAGAAAACAAACCAGCTCTCTCCAGTGCTTGGACTTCCCTCATCATACCAGGGCCAACCTGCATGGAGCTTGATATCCCAGTATCAGACCAGTAGACCTACGAAGACATAACTGGAGGTGTGTATGCCCAGGATATACCTCAGGCATGATGCCCTCTCATATGCAACATGCATAACAAGTAGCCCAGCCTGCATCAGCAGTTAAGAGGAGGTGATACAGGGCATTTGCATCCCTGCTTCTGCTGTGAAATGCTCTTCTACATGGTTATTTCACATACCTAAGTCTTTTATCTCTGCAGTCCTCAAAAGATAGTGGTCTGTGGGCTGAATCTTATCTGTAAAAGTTAGTGGCCACTGATACTCAACTTTCTCTTCTTTAGCTGGCATTTGTCATTAAATAAACAGTGTGCTTGCTCTTTCTCTCAGTTAGATTAGTGCAAATCAAGAGCAATTCCGGCTCAGTGTCAGCTTAAAACAGAAACTGAAGGCCTTGAATGATTTTTATTGGTAAGGAGAAGTCCATGGAGGTGCAAGATGCCAGCTCAGCAGCCCAGGGGACTGTGGGGTTTACTCAAAAATGGCCTAATTCCCAGAAAAGTCTCTGTGCCTAGCATTTCCTATTGAATGGCGCTGTATCTCCCACAGGCTGTCTGCCAATAGGAAATGCTAATCTCCTGCACATAGGTAGGATTTCAGGCACGAGTGGTGCTGCAAAGCTTGCCAGAGCAGGTGCGTGGGGAGCTCAGAGCTCAGGAAACACACAGCATCACTGGGGGAGAGGTTGATCCACCCAAGCCCACCAGGTACCCCTGCTCTCCACCACCAGCATGGCCACAGGCATCCCTCTGGCAGAGACTGGACCAAAGTCATCGGGTTCTTTCCACAGCTCTGCCTGAAAAGGAACATGAAAAGAGAAAATAACAACAACAAAGGATGTAGCTGGTTCTCTGCACTTATTATTAGTGGAGGAAGGGCTGGGATTAATCACTCCCGCAGAACCAGCTGTAAAGGATGGAAGTAGTTGATCAAAGTGGACTTTGTTATTCCCGATGTAGCATTCTGCTGAGCAATGAGAACTAGTGTGAAGCACCAGAGCTTCAAAAGGACTTTAATGACTCCAAGGCTTGAACCAAGGACACTGCTGGAACTAATCGAGAAGGAAATCCAGGGCAAGGTGGAAGCGATGGAAATGAGTGCTTTGGTCCGAGGAATTTTTCCACATCTTTCATTTCCTAATTCCATACTTTTGAGGTAATAAAATCTACAGTGGCGGAAAAAAAATAGTGGGACAATGGGAAATGGTTCTCTGTGGGACGAGGCTACGTGTGGCTTGGCTACACCTGATTGCTGCACTGCTGTGTGAGGAGAGCAGAGGGCACAAGGATCCAGGCCATTTCACTCTCCTGAGGTCTGACAAAGCTGCAGTGGCTCTGCTTCCTTCTGTCCCATAATAACCCTTGCTATTGCTGGCAATCACAGAGCACCTCTGAGCCATGGGTTCCCTTTCCTGCTGACTGGCCAAACAGATGCATAACAAGCACCTTCTGCATCCTCGGAGTGTGTAGCCTTGGCATAACCCCTTTGTTAGCTGTGGGCACAACAAGCTACCCTGTGCAGCTGCTGGGAACTGTAGTAGTAAGCCAGGAGTGAGTATGAAGAACCTCTGAATATTGACTGGGAATGAGCCACGGGGAGCCTGACTCATCCACACTGAAACTACACTGATGTGGTGCAGCTCTGCTGTCCATAAGCATAGCCCCATATCTGCAGGGCAGCTCTCACTCTTAAGTTGGAGAAGAAACACATGTTCTAAGGGGTAGCTTTGTTAATGACTCATCCACCATGTCTCTCTCTTCTCTCTTTCCTTCCTTCCTTTCTTCCTTCCTTGCTTCTGTTTATAGAGCAAAGGGATCCAAAAGAGCATTTCCTACTGAGCAGTGCACTACCTTCTCTGAGACAGTCAAGGACATGTTGCCCAGAGGTAGGCCTTTTCTCCTGCTAACAAGGGGTAACGGGTTAAAACTTAAACAGAGGAAGTTTAGATTGGATATAAGGCAGAAATTCTTTACTGTAAGGGTGGTGAGGTACTGGAATGGGTTGCCCAGGGAGATTGTGAATGCTTCATCCCTGGCAGTGTTCAAGACCAGGTTGGATGAAGCCTTGGGTGGTATGGTTTAGTGTGAGGTGTCCCTGCCCATGGGAGGGGGTTGGAACTGGATGAACTTAAGGTCCTTTCCAACCCTAACTATTCTCTGATTCTAACAAATGCTGGTTCTCTCTTTAAAGTCCATGAGAACATTTGTATTCATACAAACTCTGAGTCTGTCAGAGCTCATCTTAGTGCCCTCTCTGGGTAGACAACTTGGTGTTTTCCATAAGCCTTGACTGCCATGGAGATAGGATGTCACCTCTGGGGTGTTCAGGTGCAAAGCTTCATCTATAGACACAAATCCATGTCAAAGCACTACCCTAAGTCAGCAGCTCTGCAGAGCTCCAGTTTGCTCCACTCCTACTCAGGCATGATGTGGTCCTTCATGAGACTTTGCTGAGTGAGGAAAGAGTGAAAACTGTGTCATAGTGCCATTGAGAAGAATGGTGGGTGTCAGTGGGTCCTGAATCAATGAACTGGTGGGTCCTTCTCATTCTGGCAAAGACAACAGCACAAGGCTATATGCCAGACAGGCACCTCTCTCCCTAGGACATTTGGGCATAGGCTGGGTATGCTGGATAGCACTGGGGCTGTCAAGGTAGTGCCCTTCTTGAGCAGTGGTAGGGTTTGGAAACATCAGACCTGATGTCAAGCTCTCTCCTACTGGGTTTCCACAGGCCTGGTCTTGCAGTGGAAAGCTTGGATCTTCCAGAGCATGGTATGGACACTGAGCAATAGCCAGGAAGATGGATGAAAAGCAGGAGGCCTAAGGGTGCAGTACACTTCAGTCCACTTTACTGCTCAGCTCAGCATGTGGACATGCCTGTAGCCCTGTTCTGCTCAGCAGAGTGGAGGGAAGCAGCACCTACTGCCTGATCCATTGCTTTCCCTCACCTCTCTTACCAGAAGACATCAGAGACACACCAAGGATCGGGAAGTATCTTCTCTGTAACTTTCTCCCTCTGCTGCCAGTGAAGACCTATGGCTCTGTTTCTTGTCACTTTTGTCAGGAAGAATCCAGTGTGCATTTTGTGGTTAAAAGTCAAAACTGAAAGCATTTCCCTCCCTTCCCCTTCCCCAAATCCGGCAGCTGGAGAGTTTGCTGTTTTGCTTTCTCAGCCTAAACATGCAGCAGCACATTCTGGTGAGGGGCAAAGCAAACAAGCCTCTGGAGAAGACTGACGGGATGAGAAATGGAGAGCCAGGACCACGTGCCTAAAGAGGGAATCTGACACTTGCATCTCAGCTCTGTCACAGCATGCTCAGTGCTGTGTGGACTCAGGGATACAGTGTGCTTTTCCAAGTCATGTTGGATGTGTTACACACAGGGCAGGAGCTGCTTGGCAGAGGAGAGAATGTGCCATTTTGGTGGAGGCGAAATACTGCACTGGATTTGGTTCAGAGAGGGCTCATGAGCTACCTCCTCTGAAGCAGCTGTGCTTGATTTCAGCTCCAGGGATGGAACTTTGTCCTGTTTATGACCCAGAGCCCTCCTGCAGCATCAATGTACGGTGACTCAGTCACTGTGTGCAGAATCCTGCTTCCTCACTCCCAGTCTGCTTTTGCACTCCTCTACAATGGGCAAGGTGGACCTGGCCTGCGAGCAGCTGTCTGTGTCCCCAGGGATGTGACATTAGCCGGGACAGGGAACTGACACGGCTGCATCCCCTTCCTCCTGCTGTGGAGATATTCCCTGGGGGAGCACCTGACTGGTGTTGTAAGAGCATCAGGACACACTGAGCTTCTCCTCTGCTCCTGTGTCCTGGAAAGGGCTGTGGAAGGCAAGTGGCTGCAGCCTCAGTGAGCGAAGAAACCTGGTGCCTCCTGCTCCCTTTTCCTGACAGCAGGAAGGCTGTGGAAAAGGAAGATCCCACTCAAGCCCACCCTTGAAGCCCTTCTCCTGGAGTTACGGACAGCAGGCTCTTCAGTAGTCCCCAAAATGCAGCCTGCATTGCCTGTAGGGCAACCAAGCTGAGCTTCTTTGCCTGATGGAAAGCAGCCTGCACTGGTGGGGCAGTGCTTTCCTGTGCAAAGCCCCTTGAAACATCCCATCTTCCCTGTATTCAGCAGGCAGATGGGGAGAGCTGGGACTCCAGGGATGGGTTGGAGGAAGCAGAGCCCCACAGCCTCAGCAACCACAGCTGGGAGGGTGGAGAGTGGCACAGTGAGAGGGAATTGCCTTTGTTGTTCCAACACAAATGAATTCAGAAATGCAGTTTGTGCTGATGCCCTGAACTCTGCCCCCAGTGTCAGCAGCACCCCAGCTCTGCCAAAGCAAACACAGGCTCCTGGCCACAGAAAGAAAACCAATGCCTTCCCCAGCAGTGGAAGGTTCACACTCTGCTTCACACCAGCACCCTCCTCCTCAGACTCTGTATCCAGGTATAGGCTCTATTTAGACAAGCAACTGAGCAGCCAGATAATGCCATCACATAGGGAGAACCGGAGGCCCAGCTCTCCCTTTCACAGGCAGTCCATCAGAGATGGATGAAGACACTACAGGTGCCTCATAGCAGCCAATGATGAGGGTGGTGGAGATGCCATCAGTGGACGGTGTGATGCTTGATGTTCAGACTTAAACAGGGGAAGTTCAGGAAGTTCTTTATTGTGAGGGTGCTGAGGCACTGGAATAGATTGCCCAAAGAATCACAGAATCCCAAGGGTTGGAAGAAGTGATAAATGCTCCATCCCTGGCAGTGTTCAAGACCAGGTTGGACAGAACCTTGGGTGACACAGTCTAGTGTGAAACATCCTTGCCCATGGCATGGGGGTTGGAACTGGATGACATTAAGATCCTTTCCAACCCTAACTATTCTGTGATTCTATGGAGGCAATGCAGTGCAGACAGCATTGCTTGGCACTCAGCAGGGCTGGTGTTAGTTCCCAAGCAAACACCTGGACATTTAAAATATACATCCTAGTTGGAAGCTGCATCAAAGGAGACAGGAGTATCTCTGTCTTTCAGAGCCAGGGGGCTGTGAGGCATCCTGAGAGCAGTAGCATTCATACATGCCTAAGGATGCCCCACCTGGCATGCATCCACCTGGACTCCTACACATTTGGAAGATGTGTAGAGCTGCTAGGGATGATTTCTTCCAAACTGACTCTGTGAGCAGTGGAGCTGCTTTACAAGATATGCTGGCTTGGATTTTGGGAACATCTTCCTGTGAGGTCTTCTTATTTTCTCTTTCTTTTCTATTTCCCCCCCCCTTCATGTGGGTGAGGACACAGCATGAGCCACATGAAAAAGCTGGTCGATCCCAGACAGAAACTGGTAGAAAGGGGGAGAACAGGCAGTGACATGGGTTTTATAGAGTGGGAAAGAAAGGCAAACATGGCCAAGAAAGTTAATGCTGGTGATAAAGTAAGGCAAGAACAGACGGATCAGCTTAGCTGCATATCCTAGAATAAGAGTAGTGGGGAATACTCATTTGGCATCCGTTTGGCAAAGACCAGGCCCCTCAGTACAAAGGAGACTGAAGTCTCCAAAGGAGATGGTGCTAGTGCGGTACAAAGAGATCTTTCCCAGGAGAGTTCCTGGTTTCCCAGCACAGAACAAACACCCAGGATCAAGAAAGCAAAACTCTGTTGGTTTCAGCTGGAACTGATGAAAGCCCCAAGCCACTGCTTGTGAACTCATGGTGCATGCAAACACAGTGAGCAGCCTTTTGTGGCAGTCTGGAGCAGTCCTGCAATGAGCCTGGGTGTCTGTGCTCCACTGCCCGTTCTCATAGGCAGACTGAGGAGTGGTCATACATGTGATGGCAGAGGAGTAAAAAGGGCCTCAGAGGCAGCACACCTGTAGGAGACAGTGTTTCTGCCCCTTCTCAGAGAGGGATGCTCAGGGTTTGGGGATCAGAGGGAGCACAGCTTCTTGGAGTGTAGTTACAGATCAAGCCAGCAGGGATGGCATCCTTCAGGAGTGCCCTGGGTGTTGGTTTTGCTGGTGACAGACCCTGAGCTTGCAGCACTGGCTGCTGAGGAGCTGCAGCACTGTATGGGTACCTCCAAGACCTGTAAAACTGTGCCTGAGCAGTCTCTTTTTTTCCCCTAAAAGAACAAAACTAATACTTGCCTAAATACAAGCATAGCAAAGGGGACCTGGGCTGCTCAGCATCAGTGTGAGGATCCCCAGTGCTGGGAGCACGGACGTGCAGCTCCTCTGGCCATGAGGCTGTGGATGAAGGAAGCATCCCATAGGTGCCTGGATACAACACACTGGGTTCAGAGTAATGCTGCATGGCCAACTGCTCACCTGGCTGCTCACCCCGGGGGGCAAAGAGGGAGCCTGCTGCTTTAGCAGGCACCGTGGTGTATATAAAGCAGGGTCTTGCTGGAGACAGAGGGAGAGGGTCACCTGCTGGGTTATATTTCATCACTGCACACTGGTTTAGTCTCTTATCCCTTGCTCTGCGGCACACCCCCAGCACAAAGGATTTGACACCAGGTGATTATCTGAAACAGGAGACACAGGATGTCGGTGCCTCTCTGGTTACAGGCGTTATACCCAAGCCTCTGCTCTTAATGATCATGAGCGTGTTACCCCGTGGTTTGTTTTTTTGTTTGCTTACATAATTAATGCAGTGAAACGAAAGTACTGTCCCCATAACTGTGAGGATGTCTGATGCTCAAACATCTCTGTCATGCCTTTGTAAGGTGGCAGTTGTGTGAGGCACTCTTCACTTTCAATTATTCACATCTTGAACATGGCATAGTTACATGCATCTGATGGAGCTCCTCTGATCATCGGCTATTGTCTATTTGTGGATACGAGGCTTCCCTGAGTCGGAGCAGGAATATTCACCAGCTGCCTGAACCACACAGATGTGGCACATCTGTTTGACAGTGTTTGCTATTTGTAGGTCTGTTTAAATAAATAATGCTTTCTATCTGAACGTTTGTCATCTTGGTCAAGATGGCTTCACCAAGCTCTGCTCCTGTGGCAGGAGGAGAAGGGAAGAAGTGAAGCAGAAAGGAGGAGAGAAGCAAGCAGGCAAGAAAGGAAAAAGAGGGAGATGGTGAGGCAAACTGAGCTGCACACTCTCCCACAGTTTATTATCATTTGATTAGCATAATGAATATTCAGTCCCATTATTATCTTATTGCTTCTCTTTGCATAGTATGTTAAGTATGAAAAGTTTCTCCTGTGCTTTTTTTCATTGCAAATTGTGCCCCTGGAGAAACAATTTCTCTTTATCAAAAGAGACTAAGGATTAGGCAAAAGAACAAAAGGAAAAGGAAAATATGTTGTAAGACTGTTCCTTGCATGTCTCATAAAATTCAAAGCCAAACAATTTTTATCATACATCTATAACTAACAGAGGACCATTGACCGCGGTATAGTTTTAAAGTATGTGTGTGCTCTGTTCTGTTGTTATCTTTATAACACAGTAGTGCTACATGTCAATGTGCCAGTGTCTAACCCACCGATTAAATTCATTTTGAAGCTTATTTCAGAGGTGGATGTCAAGCTGAAGCAGCACCGTCTTGGAGCCAGGCCAGCCGCAATGCAGATCAGTGTGATGTGCCCCTCAGCCTCGAGATCTGCCCCTGAGGCAGAGCTGGAAGGAGATGCGGGGAATTGCTCCTGATAGCTCCCGGTGCCCGGGATGACGGTGAGATGCAGCAAAGCACCTCGGAGAGGCCATGTGGGCTCTCCCCTGGTGCTGCCCGGGGGAGGCCCCCGGCATGGCCAGGACCAGCCGTTCCTCAGCAAATCATCCAGGGGGAGGGATGGAGGGGGAAGGAAGAGAAACCTCAGGCACTGATTTATCATTTGAAAGCCCTGGTGCTCTGGCTGGCCACGGCTCTGCACAGCGACTTTCGGTCTGGGAAAGGCTGTGCTGCACTCCCGTTGCCCACAACGGGGTCCATCTGTACCCCATCACGGCACAGGGGCTCTCATGCATGGGCGGGGGGGGGGACCCACGTTGTGTGATTCTATCAAAGCACGAGGACGGTGTGTGGGCAACTTTCCTTTGGGATGCAGGGAGTGCACCCTGCACCCCTCATCCCTACTCCACTCATCCCTGCTCCCCACCACCGCCTCAGGCAGGGATGCAGGGGATGGAGCCATGGGGAAGCTCTCAGGCAGTTTTCTCTTCAGATCAATGGACGCGCTTGGGAGGAAGAAAAAGAGCAGAGGAGCAGCTCCCAGTGGCAGCCGGAGGGGCCGGGGGCCCGCTGCCAAGGCAAACAAGGAAGCCACCTGATGTGACTGGGGTCAGATAAGAGCCGTCACTTCAGGAGCAGGTGCTTCCTGCGCTGTGCGCCCTGCCCGGCCTGCTGCCCAGTGCCTGCCTGCTGCCCAATGCCTGCCTGCTGCCCAGTGCCTGCCTGCTGCCCAATGCCTGCCTACTGCACAATGCCTGCCTGCTGCCCACTGCCCAATGTCTGCCTGCTGCCCGCTGCCCAGTGCCTGCCCACTGCCCCATACCTGCCTGCTGCCCAATGCCTGCCTGCTGCCCAATGCCTGCCTGCTCCCTGCTGCCCGCTGCCCCATGCCTGCCCACTGCCCAATGCCTGCCTGCTCCCTGCTGCCCGCTGCCCAGTCCCTGCCCACTGCCCAATGCCTGCCTGATGCCCAATGCCCAATGCTTCCCCACCACCTGCTCCCTGTCCACTGCCTGCTGCCTGCTGCTCAGTGTCTCCCTGCTGCCCATTGCCTATCTGCAGTCTGATGCCTGCCCACTGCCCACTACCTACTGCTTGCCTGCTGCCCGCTGCCTGCCCCCTGCCTCTTCCCTGCCTGCTGCAAACAGGCACCTACATTGCCAGGCTCAGCCCTGTGTCTCCAACCAGAAGCATGGGGTCTTGCAGGGAGGGGATGCCTACATGTCACTTGCACCTCTAATCAGAGAGGATGAAGGAGGGTTGCTGTGGCAGGAAGCAGTGGAAATGGCTGTCCAGGGATGCTGTTCCTCCTGGTCTCATGCAGGGATGGCGAACATGAGAGGTGTTGTTGGATGCACTGAGAGAAGGAAACTGGGGGTTGAAGGACACCAGGGGTGTCTCTCCACCCTAAACATGAAGTGAACTTTGTAAGATGATGAGCCTGGGCTGGGAGAGCCTGGTATGATTTTTATGTTCAGGTCTGCATAAAAACAACTGAGTCTTTCAGGAGCTGGTTTCCATCTCCTTTATACAGCTGAACCTGGACCCCAGTGCAGGGGAGGACCTTGTCTGGATGTGCCCCAGAGAGACCCATGTGTATGATGAGTGTCCAAGGGACAGCCCCTGGTATCCCCTGCCTGAAAGCAAGGCAGGGGCTGGCTGCCAGGGCCCTGCAGTCAGCAGGAGGATCTGCAACAGGGTTACGTGGTGCACCATTTCCTGACAGTAGCCTCCTCCATATTCAGCAATGTAGATCATATTAATAGGAAGGATGAGGTCAGCACTTCTCTTGGGGTCCATGTTTCAGCTGAACTTCAGCAACTCTTTCTTTACTGGCATCTCTCTTTTCTCCCTCCTAGTAAAGCCATGTTTACTGGAGAACATGGCTCCTCCACCCCTTTAAACATACTGAAATGCTTCCAGACCTGTCTGAAGATGAAAGGAGGGGTTAAATAGGAAAGCCAGAGGGTGTTTGTCCTTTCCCTGGGCACAGCCAAGCTGGGAACACCAGCATTCAGGTGGGAAGCTGGGACCAACTCTGGTTGGGAAGGTTGTGCAGCTCTGCGATCCCCCTGTGCCACGGTCTGTAGCACATCACACAAAGCAGCAACAGACCAAGGGCTGTATACCCCAACAGACATGTCTTTGCTCTCCCCTCTAGGAAATCAGCAGCTGATGGGAAATGTATGGGGAGAGAAGAACATGTTTTGGAGTGTATGCAGTGTAGCCCTCCCAAAATATGGGTATGTGATGTTGTCCTTGAAGACGTGGAAGAGAAACAGGTCAGAAAGAACATCAGGCAGCAGGTGGCATCTACTAATGAGCTGATCTTCTTAACTGGGCATAAAGTGACTGATGACACCCTTTTGTTTAACAAGTTAGTATTTTACTACCCTGCTTTCTAGTAATAAGAGAAGATCCAGTCTCCTAGAAATGGGCAGAAAGGCCCTCAGGAGGTAAATGTGCTCCCACCCATGAGTAAAGGTGCCAATGTTATGCTTGGATTTGTATGAAAAGGTGAGAAAGCATTTTCATGAAGGAATAGCTCACCAATAGCTTCAGGAGAACTTGAGCTTTGAACACCATGTCTATTCCCCATCTCTGTCGCTGATTTGCCTTTGTGAATTTGGATAGATCAGCTTTGCAAAAGAAGGAGGGTAAAATTATGACTGCCTAGGATAATGTGGTGGTGCCAGGCTTCACTGATCACTTCCTCCCCCTGCAGATTCATTTGTGACTCATTGTGAATGAGAAAGTGTTTCAGAGGTAAATGGGTTAATGCTATGAAGCTGTCTGAGAGCCCTGGGTGACTAAATAGCACGAGATGAAGCATCAGAACAGGGCAGAGCTGAGAGGACATTTGTACCTGAGGGCTCTCTACTGGCTGATGAGCAAGCAGATCAGAAAGGCCAGATGTAACCATTACAAATACAGTTGTACTTAGAATGTCAGAAATTTCCAAATCAGGCAGAAAGGCCATTGTATTCCAAATAGTGCTCAAATGCCACGTCACTCGGGAAGCCCTGCATGTATTCCTCTGATCACGCAGGCACATCAATGGCATCTCTGCTGGATCACGTTTCCTAAGGGGTCTACTTCATCTCTAGAGTGTGCTATATGCCTTGGAGAGCCTTGGGGGGTCAGCAGTTTGCTCTATCAACCCGTCAGCAATACATGCTGTAGGCATCTCTTTCTTGGAGTGGGCTAGCTAGTTATGTTGTCTGAATGTACTTTCTTGTTATCAAGTTGTGGTTGAAAGGCTTTCCGTCTGAAGGCAAGCAAGATCAGTGCCCTCTCTGCAGCCAGCTTTAGGAGTGTGACTGCACACATTGCACAGAAGAAAACTTCCACAAGGCACATTGTATAACATAGCATGGGGCAGAGGCATCTAAGAAAGCTCCAAATGTATAAACATTGGTCAAAATGCAGTCTAAGGGAAAGAGCTTGGGATTGACTTTGGGCAAATGGACTCACCCAAGATGGAAGCTCCATCTTTCTCACCCTAGGTCTGAGGAGAGCCTGTGCCTCAGCTTTCTCCAGCCTGGCTTTGCATCCCTCTGATGCTCTGGTACCTGATACCCCTGGCTGTGCTATCTTCCCCTTACAGTCCCTCCTTTAAAGAGTTGCTCCTGTGTATTATCTGTGGTCGCTTCCTTTTTGCTCCGTTCCCAAACACCAGGTCTATTCTTGGAACGTCCGGCTAGAGCGCTTGTATTGACGTCAAAATTACTCAACAGTTGTTGTCAGGAAGGACCTGATTTGCATTTGAATAGGGTGGCTTTTTAATGTCTCAGAAATAAGATGCTGTAAGGGACAATGTTTGGAAAGATTCCCCAAGGTAAATGTAAGGAGGCAAATTCCATGCACGTCTCTTCTTCTAAGGACTTCTCTGGTGGAGTAAGGGGGGGGAATAAACCAACCTGTGGGGAATGGGGGAGTATGGCTGCTTTCTCCAGAAACCCCTTTCCTGCACTCTGTCCTCAAGGCCTGGCAGGGAGAGCACAGCGCTGCTCTGGCTTCCTGCTGGAGAGGAACTGTGGAGCTCACAGGCCCCTCTTGAAAACACTGTGGCAAATGTGAATCAGTCACTTGTGGATGTTCCCGAGGAGGAGGGGAAACAGAGGTTTAATGGGGACTTTCCTGTTAAATAAGTGACCAGCATCGTTCTCACTTTTGCCACTTAGAACCTGGGTTTGGATGCGTTTTGGTCCATCTTTGTCACAGGATGGTCTCCCAGGTAAAAGGTGGGCTGGGATCTGGGGGTCTCAGCAGCAGGATCACTATACCAACACACCTGGGACTGTGAAGTCTCCTCAGCCTTTCATATGCCTGAAGAGCCTGTGTTATGTCCCATGCTTCAAATGAAATTTTAACACAACAGTCTTGTCTGTGCATGAGTGTAAAGACAGCCAATTATCAGCATGTTCAGGGAATCTAATGAATGTAAATCATAACTTAAAAGCTTGCTAGCTAAAAGAAATTGCTGCAGGGGAAACACTACCTCAGCCTATGGGACAGGATTTTAACCTTTGTTAGATCAGGGATGTTTTATTACACTTATGCCTATGTTTCACTGTATTCACATAGCTGGATGTCCAGTGCTTTTGTCTGTGTGCATACCTGTAAGTAGAAAGTTTCTCACCAGCTATAAACTGAAATGCCTGTTCTCCATCTGCAGTAGAGAACTGGGTGCTGCTACCAGTTCCTTGTGAAGCAGGTTGTCTTTTAATGCAAATATGTTCATATATGGTGAAAGAGAGAATAAAGACACAAAGGGCTATATGAATTCATACCACATAACTAAGATCCTGGGCTCTAGTCTCCCTAGTATGAGAAGTTTCAGACATGCAGAATTTGAATGGGCAAGGCTGCTCCTCTGTGGGGCAAGGTATATCCTAGGACTCATCCAGACAACTGTGGTCCATGGTGTGCTTTTTAATAATCAGGTGTGCCACTAAAAGTTGGGCCTTTGGCTCTTGCATGGTCACTGGATCTTGCTGCTTCATCTCCCCACCTGTGATGATGGAGATGAGGATGGCATTTCTGATTCAATGCTTGAGAAAAGAGGGACCTGCATCGTGGGGATTCTTGGACACAAGAGTAATGGATACCCTGTAAGTATCCATGACCAAAGAAACCAGCTTCAGGCTGTGTGCAGCTTGAGATATTACAGGTAGCTTTTTGCAGTAACCAAGCTGCAACCAAGGAGCTGAGAAGATCTTCAGAGCTGTTCTAGGACCCTCACCCTCCCCAGCTGTCCAGCTCCAGGGTCTCCCTAAGTGAAGCTGCCTGGATCACACTGCTGGGGTAACAAGACTTGAAAATCAAGCTCAACTTTTCTGTTCCAGATCTTCCCCACTCCTCACCCAGCCCACTTCAGCAATGTGCTCAGGGCAACGAGCCAAGGCCTTATTTTCTATCATGCTGTTACCAAGAAGGATGTGAAGCTTCCCAGGCTCAGGCTGATTACATGTTTGTGCTGAACAGTGCCACTGTTTACAGATAAACAGACCAGGGTCCCATCTGTGTACTGTGCTCAGAGCACTGTGGGCTGAGTTGACCTTCGACTGCACCTCCCAGGTCTTCCGCTCACCCTCCATTGCACCACTGGAGGTATTGCTATGTCTGTTTTCCCTTCACAGTGTCTCTGGGGAGGTGAACTTTAAGTCCTGCCTAAATTGTACAGGGCTTGCTGGCAGGGACACTGCTTTGGCTGATTGTCCAGCCAGGTTGTGTCCCCAGTCAGCAGTGACCATGAGAACAGTGGGAGGGAGGAATGGTGCACCCACAGGGCTGCAGGACTTCCAACTGCAGATGCTGGTGCAGACCCATGAGGGACACCAAAATCAATGACACCATCAATTAGCAGACAAGAGGCAACCAGCCTTGCTCAGAGCAGCTTTCCTTTGGAAGTCCCTCTGGTCCAGACAGCAAGGGTGCAAGTGGCAGGCAGTGTCTGCACATCCAAAGGAGTGCTCCAAGACAGGATCCTTCCTCTGGTGCCAGGAGGCAGATAATAGCTTGTATGTGTCTGAGGACACTGCTGTGTTGTGGAAGTGAGGTATCTCTACCACACTAAGTCACTCAAGTGCCTTTTCTAACCTTCCCTGTCATCCCTATATTGACTGCTATTTGACTAGATGCTTCAAGGCAATGTGATGAGAAAAATCTCCGTGGTAGAGGAATAAGAGCACATTCCCAGCTAAAGCTCCATGCTCAGCCCAGCCTGCAGGGGAAAGATCCCAAACTGCTCATGGAGAACCCATCTGTCTGGCTAGACTCAGCTCCCACTTGCAGTATCCTTACCATACTGTGGCACACGCACATAGCTTGCTGACCCTTCCCATCCTTAATGTCTGTTTTGCTTATCCGTGCTGTGTCAGCAGCTGCAGACACTGGGCAAAGAGACATCACCCAGCCTAGTATATGCTGTGTAGCTGGGAAACATTTACTGCTTGCTAAGTCAGAGCCTCTTGCTTTATTGCAGGCCAGAGAGCTTCTCATCCCTAACCTTTTCCTATACTTCTTCCTTCTAGCTATGTGTCCTGTACACACAGAGCGGTGCTGTCAAATTAGCCACATGCAAAACATTAGGAGGAGACTCTGTTTTGATTTACAGGCAGTGCCTTGTGTGCTGTGGCATCTGAGGAGCCTGGTGGGGTGAAAGCCATCAGGATGGAGCAGTGGAAGACAACAGAAGTGGGTATGCAAGGAGGAGTGTAAGTGGGTGAGGGATGTTCACTGAAATTTTGTGCACCTGGGGAGAAACCAAGAGATGCCCCAATTCCAATGTGGCTGGTTATCCCCTCCACATCTCCCAAAACTTCCCAACTAGTATTGTAAAATATGAGTTTGGGATTTGAGGGGCTCAATGTAAAGTGCCAAAGCAAGCAAACTCAGCATATCACTTTTTGCTTGGAAAGGTGGAACTAACATCCATGGGAGAGTTCCAAATATTGCAAGAAATTTTTGTCCATGGTTTGATAGCTCCAGATCACTTGCTTATCCAAAGCCTAAGGCTATTGGCAAGCCAGTGAAGTTATGTGCATAGAATCATAGAATCATAGAATAGTTAGGGTTGGAAAGGACCTTAAGATCATTCAGTTCCAACCCCCCTGCCATGGGCAGGGACACCTCACACTAAACCATGGCACCCAAGGCTCTGTCCAACCTGGCCTTGAGCACTGCCAGGGATGGAGCATTCACCACCTCCCTGGGCAACCCATTCCAGTGCCTCACCACCCTAGCAGTAAAGAATTTCTTCCTTATATCCAATCTAAACCTCTGCTGTTTAAGCTTCAGGCTGTTGCCCCTTGTCCTGTCACTACAGTCCCTAATGAAGAGTCCCTCACCAGCACCCCTATAGGCCCCCTTCAGATACTGGAAGGCTGCTATGAGGTCTCCACGCAGCCTTCTCTTCTCCAGGCTGAACAGCCCCAGTGTGAAAATCAGGATCTCAAAGCTTAATTATTACTAAGTGCTAATGTAAACCAGTTAGTGTGAGCTCAGTTAAGTGACACGGATAACAGTTGAATGAGAGTCAGACATAAAGCAAAAGAAGAGTCATCTGCTGGCTGCATCATTTTATACCAGCTGAACAGGGAGCTCAACTCTGGAAGCGCAGGATAAACACTCTGTGGAATAATTAATTTGTCTAACAGTGGAGAGTAGTTCATATACCTCCAAATACCTTCTGGGCATGCCACCAGAAGCATGCACTGGAGACTGGGTTCTTCAAAGGTTGCCTGAAGTCCAAACCGGGCTTCAAGTGTCTTCCCTGGTAGCTCTTCACCAGCACTCTGTACTGTCAAGACCCAGGCCATTGCTTTGCATTCTCCAGCATAGTTTAGGGTACAGATTCTTCATCTGGTCTTTTTTGGCTAACCACTGTCTGGGATGATGCTGGTATTTCACCTTCCCAAATTCATGAGGAAGGCTTTCAAATGATTTCTTATGAGCAACAACAATGAGCGATTTCCTCCATCCTGTGCTCTCTTTGATGAATGTTTTTAAAAACGTGGTAAGCGTCTGATCCTCCAGCCCAAAATCCAGCCTGCTTTTCCTTTAACTTTGCCCTAATCACTCCTTTGCCACCCGCAAGAAGCAAACTCTGCAAAACTCCAAAAGGCAGCTGGACACGTGTTGCATTCAGCCTTTCTCAGTAATGCTGACTATAGCAGCGTTCTCCCAGCGTCCATGAGCTTTTGTCTGAAAGGATTTACTAGTGAGTCCAGCATCACAAACCTTTAAGCAGGCCTTCAACCAGTGCATTTGATTTATGACTTGCAAGTCCCACTTACAGTGTAAGCCATTTTGCAGGCATTATCCCTTTTGCATTTGTACCTTTAATGTCTCTTGTGCATGCTCTCCCTGACTCTTTTTTCTGACCTTATGGTATTACTAGTGCCTCTCCTTGTTCATTATTAATGAGTCACTGTAAACATTTCTGCTACAGCCAAAACTGGCTGAAAATATTCTACAAATGTTTCTTCTTTTCATGTGCAAATGATGATTCATTACAAATAAAGGTTTGAAGAGCTGCTTGAGTTCCTGCATGCTCTATGGGGTACAATTCTTGAGTCTCTAATGAAAACTAGCTGTAAAACCCACATCTGTTTTACCTAACTGGGAGGTGCTTGTGAAGTTCTTGGGTCCATGCAGATCAAGTGTTCTGGACTGTGCTGACCTGCTCCCCTCTGCCATGGTCTGCTGGGCTGTGTCCAGCTCTGCTCCAAGTTGCTCCTGTAGCTAAGGGACAAGGAGCCCAGAGCATGCTTGGACCCACTCAAGTCTTTCAGGCTCTCCAGTTGCATCTAGACTTAGATCAGTAAATGGGCTAGTGGTTGGGAGATTGGTGCATTCATCAGAGATTCCAGTTGCATCTAGACTTAGATCAGTAAATGGGCTAGTGGTTGGGAGATTGGTGCATTCATCAGAGATAATGTCATACAAGGACATGAACCCAACTCCGAGCCCCACGTACATACCTGCTCTCATTTTTGTGTTGAGGCAAGAGAAAAGAAAGAAGGAATTGGATTATTTCATGTTATGCTTTTCCAAAGGTCTCATCTTTGTGCTGACATAAATAGGAATAACATCATTTTTTTAAATGCTTTAATTCTCTGCTGGAGAAGCTGATAGCAATAGAATTTTCCCTCTGTCAAGGTGTGAACTGTAGACAGACAAACAGACTGACCTCCACCTCACTACAACCTCCTTTCACATAGTTGTAGGGAGCAAAAATCTACCTAGGAAATCTGTCTCAGGGCAACATGTTAGCTCCCCATCCATGACCATGAGTGCTGAGCCTTAGGTCTGGTGACTGTCTTACCTCCAGTAAATTCTTACTTTTGTTTCCATTTTTTATTACACTGACATTTACTTGCGTGATATCAGGATCTGATGCTTTCAATTCTGACTCTGCTGAGTGAGCAAGGTCTGAATGGGGATTCACATCCCCCAAAGTGCTCTCCATCCCCAGAGGAGATTGCTGCAGGTAGGGCCTTGTTCTCCAGGAAGCAACACTGGAAGAGCATGGTGTGGCCAGAGACACATATAGGAAGAGAAAGTCCAGGAGTGGTGCTGCAAATTCAACGCTTTGGGGAATTCAGCACCACGACAGTTAACACCGCACATCCAGTTCACAACCCCCTGATGCCTTCCAAGTGTGGCTAATCACTCACAACCCTCCCCAGCCCTCCTGCCATTGACTGGCCTTTCTCTTTATAGCTCTACTAGAGCGTGTTCAAGTTTCTGTCAGAACCAGAAACATGCCACACGCTGCTCTAATCCCTTTAGCAGTGCACAGGCTCAAGCAGCTCTCAAATGAAAGGGTGAGTGCCACCCCTGAACTTCTCTCATTCGTCACAGTCAACAGGATTTTTTCCCCTCTCTTTCACAGCACAGCAGTAACTTAACAAGCCTTTGATGTGCCGGCTGGTCCCTGTCGCATCTACAGGCTGATGAAAGTGCTGAGGGCAGCAGCGGGCAAGGGATGCTCAGCTACAGAGTAAAAACAAGCTTCCCTCTTAGTTTTCCCCTTCATCCCACAGCAGAGGGGGATAAGGAGGAGGAGAGGATCTTTCCCAGACTGCCTCTATCACTCCTCCAAGCTCCCCCTAAATGCAGGTTGGGTGCTTCTGTATTGTGCAAGGCAGGAGGTCACCTGCTTCCCTCCATCTCCATCCTTTGATAGGATGGCAGGGACTAACGCATCTTTGGTCTGGTTCTGTCATCCTGGCAAAGCAGCAGGGCCTGGGACTCTCCAGGTCATCCCTGTTAGGTTTGCAATTTGTAAACGCTTAGACAGATGGGCCTGGCTAGTTCCATGAAATGCCATACAGGATACAGCAGGGGCCCTGCTGAGCAACATATTTTTTCCTCTGTGCCTTGCAAACTGCAGCCAGCAGAGAGTATGAGCAGGTTTTTTTCCTCCTGTGTTTAGGAAGTTTCTCTGGTAAAGTATTAAGAGCAGAGTGTGCTTTGGGTGTCAGCATGGAGGTGCGTGATCAAATGGGAGCAGCATCTCAGGCACATGAAATAATGTAGCTCACAAATGCAGCCAGTGAGATCCTCGCATTCAGGGAGAGCACAGTGATCCCAAACAGCTTCCTGATAGTAGAAGGGAGCTGTGGACTCACTTTGCCCAAGGTCCTGCAATAGGTCCCATCATTGGCATGTGTATCTGTGGGAACAAATGCTCAACAGCTGATTAATGGAGGGGATGGCTGGAAGACCAGGACTTAGTTTTATGAGGCCATGCTTGAAGCCCAAGCTGTGCTACTCACACCAGTCCTGTTGTCCCTCATCAGCTGCCAATCTTTGCCACCTCCTTTCTTCCTGGCAAACCCTTCAGGCTCGTCTGAGCTGCTCATGAGCCTCAGTGGCTTTAGGGAGAAGACAGAAGGTGGAGCTCAAGAACAAATTTCCCTATGGGTTAGGGGGGACACCAGAGAAAGAGAAAGCAGAAACACAGAAACATCCCTGGATGAAGTTGCTTCTCCATGTGCAGGTAGATGTGTCACACCAGGGGGATCAGCCCAGGAGAAGGGCAGCAGTCACAGAGCAGGATGCTCTCTGCTAACCTCGGTCATGAGGACCTGAGACTGTCACTCTCAGTATCTGGGCACAGAAGACATCACTAAGCTTGCTTAGTTCTCTTTGGGGTCACTTTCCCAAGTGTGTGTGTGATCAATACTACAGGAAGCCTCTGTGGGATGCCACTTTGGTACTGCTTTCTATCAATTCACGTGTTCACACATATACACACACTCTTTACTGCATCCAGGTATGACAGGTTCTAATCCACCCATGAAGCCCCTCAGGGTGTATTCAGTGCTCCTGACAATTTACAGTGGTGATGTGGGGTGCCTCTTGCTCTGCAAATGCCATGGCCCTGCTTATCTGTGTGTGCATCTACGTGCGTGCATAGGTGTGTCACAGGAATAGCTGTGAGCCTGCTGGGGTGTGCACTGGGAGTCTGTAGCACCCAGGAATCAGTGTGGCTGGGAGGACACACACGCTGGTTTCTCAGAAACAGCGATGCAAGTTCCACTTTCAAGCCCTGTCAAGTCCATTTCAAAGGCCTAGAAAGGGCTGTGCACACACACACACTATGCTTATTAAAGGCACAAGCAGTTTAACACCAGTCAGGATGGCTCTTTTCCTTTCAGGATGGTGACCCTGTTCTAGGGAAACTGATGAAACCCTACAGGAGGGGGATCTGAGTCATGAGAGCTTCTCATGGACACTTACTTCCTGGCCTCCTTTTTGCTGTGCACTGAGAACAGAAGATGAACTAAGGCATGGTAGAGGGAAGCTGCAATAGCATGGGCTCTCTGGAGCACAATAAGCAGTTGTCATTCCTATAAAACATGCTGTCTTTCAGTATCTATAGTCCTTCCTGCTTCTTATTTTTCCCCTTTGCCCTCCTCTCTCCCAGCCCTGCTCAGGGAGCAGCCTGTGGTCTCTGGTCACACATCCATTCACTAACTTGCAAGGTCCCATCATTTATAATTCTTAGACACACAAGCTGCCACTTTCACATACGGAAATTCCCAAAGGTCAGAGAAGGGAAATGGTTAATTCCTTTTATTCAATGCCTAACCTCCCCCCTCGTCCCCCACTTCCCACCCCCACCCTGTGTGAACAGGAAGCTTGAAAGGAAAAGCTTTCTGAATCCAGCAGCTGGGAATGGAGGAATCCTGGAACTTTATGCTGCAGAAGCTCAGAGACAACAATAAAGGTTTCCCCACCATCCAAAGAGCAAGTATATATATATATATAAAAGGAGTTATCTCTTCAAACAAACACATGGGGGATGGGAGGGGTCAAAATCCCAGCAGGCAAATGCTGAATGGGCTAAAGCTCTAGAGCACAGAGAGACCTGACTGTATCACAAGCCCAGTAAGCTGGAAAAGCTAAGGAGAAGCCTAGGCAAGTGATGCTCATACAGGTCTGTTTTGCATCTTGTTGATGTCTTCTTTGCATTGCTGAGAGACACGACTCCAAAAAAAACCCTCTTTCAAATGCTAAGTAACAAGGAGTGGACCTGAAAGTAGAGTGCAGGGACGTTGCTCTCTTGATAAGACTGGACCCAGACACCAGGTTGCATGCATTCCAGGTGGGGAAATAGGGGTGATGGAAACCAGCTACCTTTGGGTTTTTGCCAACCTGAGTAGGAAGATGAGGATGAGGATGATTTGCTTAGAAAGTACCAGAGAGCCTGCCAGGACTAACAGGAAGCCAGACTCGTGCCCCAAGGAGTTTACTCGCTAATTGAAAGCAGAAGCCTGTTAAAACAACTTTCCAAGAGTCTGGCACTGCAGAGCTCATGCCTGTGCTTTTGACACTGTGGTAGAGATTCTTAGAGATCTTTATGGAAAGTGTTAGGATGCCACATAGTTTCAATGAGTAATGTGAACAAATAACCATCTGAGAGGCAAAGATAACAAGCTCAGTCACGTACTCTGCACTGAGAGTGAAAGAAGAGTGAATTTGGCTGGAATAGGGATTTGGAAAATATCCTTCCACTTTCAGCGTATGTAAGCCCAAATCAAGGGGTTTTGAGTTCGATGGTCAAAAGGAGCTGCTAAAGTTATTGCTGTGCCCTCTCTGTGACTCTTCACATGCATTTGCCCATATGCAAGCACGAGCACACCTCCAGCAGGGTATGGGACCAACCTTCAGCTTTACAGGAGTGCAGATGCTTTCAATGGAGTCTCACCCTGTGATGATAGAGCCTGCTGCTGTGATCTGCTGCTGCATGCAGCGAGCCCAGGCACCATGTCCTTTAAACCAACTCAAACATGATCAGCTCTAGGTTTTATTTCAGAGACTAGACTGAGGCACTCCCACATTCTGTAGCCTACCACCAGAGTGATGCAAGCAGGAGCAACGTAGCCTGGCAGCTCCATCAGAATTAGTTACTGCTTAGAAAGAGTAGCTTGGGTGAGCACTGGCAGTTACATGGCAACAGGAGAGGCAGGGACCTTGTGCTCCATTTCCCTGCTGATCCCTTGCACAAAGTGTGTCACTGCTGCATTGGGGTGTGAGGAGCTGAGGGCTCCTTGGAGGAAAGAGGTACCCAGAACAAAGCTGTTCCACAAATGAGAGGGCACAGCCCACTCGAGGGCTGACCTCCTGTTCACAGTGCTTTGCTGCTTTGCCTTTCAAGACTTCAAGAAAATGAGGGACAAGAAAACTACCTCTTTTCCAGCCTTCATGAAGTGAACAGTAGGAAATAGATGCATGCAACCATTGCCACCAGCAGCATTTAAATGTAATGACCACTTTGTCGCATGAATCACAAAGTCCTTCTACTCCCACTTTCATGAGGGGCTTTCACAACTGGAGGAGGCAATGGTAAGTAAAAGAATGATCCAGTGGCCAGGTTGTACCAACCCTTTGCATCTATAACCCTAAATCTCCTTTTCATAGATCCAAAGCCATGTTTGCACTTATAATGAAATTGAGTGCGTGTTTCAGATATTCCCCCTTTTGAATCTTTGGATATTCTCTCCTCTTTAGAAATCAGGGACTCACCTCTGCATTACTTGAATGCTGCCACTGCCAAGATGTCATCAAACGATCAGACGCTGCTGTATCCCAGGGGAGCCCACCTGCACTCCCCTACGGTCCATGTCAGCAGCCCCAGTGCCATCCCTCCAATGCTAACAAGAGTGGAAAGGGGCACTGGCAGCGTCTGCTGCCCTCCAGCATGCCCCGGCTCCATGGCCCTGGGGACTGTGCCCAGATGGCATAGCTTAGGGCAATCCCACCCCAGCCCCAAGGCAGTGCTGGCACCACATCAGCCTGGAATCAGACCGCAGCAAGTCCCCTGCTCCATCAGGGACCCAGGAGCACATTTTGCCCTGCTGCAGATGCCCCCAGTTCAAACACGTCTCAGGACATCCTCCCCATATGGGTCTAATACTGTTTACTTGTTTCCTTCACACCAAACCCTGGCTGACGCAGACCCACGGTTAATGGGGTGTGTAGTTGCCCATCCCCGTGCCCGGTGCATTGTTCTCCCATCCATCCACCAACACTGGGTCCATCCATCCATCTGCAGGGTTAGGATCCAAGGGCAAGCAGTGTCCTGCTGTGTTTAAAAGGGAAATAGTAAATGCTGCCTAAGTCACTGTTGATGTAAACACCACATCATATTTGACAACTGCTCTAAGGCAAAGCTTCATCAGTAATATTTTGCGATCAGGGGCTGCTTTCTGAAGTTTTCCCTTTATTTTCTTTCTTTTTTTTTTTTTTGCTTTTTTTCACCCACTCTCTTGTTTGTAACATCCCCTTTGAACTTGTGACAATAAAATTTCCTTCCCCACTGATTTAGTCCTTTTCCACTTGGCACGCATGCACATTTTCCCTGCTGTTTCTATGGAACCGAAGTCCCCATGAGTCCCTTTTGTTTACTTCCTTGCAAGTAGCCGAGCATCGTCGGTGAGGTCAGAGGGAAGGTGCGTGATCTGGGAATAGCAAGAGCTGTGCTGCTAACACCAGCAGGCTGTAAAATTAACCTGCCTTGACACCTATCCCATTTCCAGACTCTCACTTTAAAGATGCTGGGGTTTATGTGTTTTCCACAGCCATACTTCCTGGTTTCAGCTGGCATCCGAAAGTACCAAAACACTGTGAGAAAGTGGTAACATTTGTGCTAAGCCAGTGAAGATAAGGATGATGAAATGCCTCACTTCAGGAACAGGTCTGATTACCTTTGGGATACAGGACTCCTGTTGTGGCCTCTCTAGCACAGCATTGTGGCACTGACTGTCTGCACTGGGTCAGTTCTTGCCTGTCCACCAACAGCCACTGATTCACAGAGGCTCACAAAGCTTAGGGATCAGGAGAGCAGCTCAGACCCTCTTCAAATCCAGGCAGTCATTTGGTGTGTGGGAAGAAGGGATATTAAATGGAGATGTTTTCCTAAAGCATCCATGACTGTTGCTGGAGAGGAGATACTGGGTTTTCAGGCAAGTGATCTGATCCGATGTTGCAGACATTCTGCTTCTACAGGATCTTCCCTCTGCAGTCAGAATCATAGAATCATAGAATCAGTTAGGTTGGAAAAGACCTTTAGGATAATCAGGTCCAACCATTGCCCAACTCTGCCAAGTCCACCACTAACCCATGTCACTGAGGGCCTTGTGCACATGGTTTGTGAACACTTCCAGGGATGGTGATTTCACTCTCCTCTGGGAAGTTGTTCCAATGCCTGAGCACCCTCTTGGTGGAGAAGTTGGTGACCAGGGTAAAGCTCCCTGTGCTACCTTTCCTCCACAGACCAAAGCAGGCTGGGATGCTCTGTCTCCCAGGAGGGAGGTGGGATGGGGAGAAGATGCACTGCTGCTGCCAGGCTAGGACCAGTTTGTCTCCAATGAGGATGTTGTATGGCCTTTTGAATGGCCATTTCCATTTGAAATAGGCATAAGTTTTGCAAAATGCAGTGAAAAAAGTTAAACAGAAAGTTTTCCATTGAAAACATTTCTGTTCACGTTCTTCCTCACCTCCAGTTCCAGCTCTCCTGTCCCTCCCTCCACCCTCCTTTTATAAAGTGAAGGGAAAGAGAAAGCAAAACATCCTCCACCCTCCTGACTGCAATGTTGATTGATAGGCATTTTTCATTAAAAATCATCTCAGAAATAGTTGTTTTGACAATTAAAAAGCCCAGCTTATCATCATTTGACCTGTTGTCACTGAATCCCTGCTTTCCAGGAAAGAAACAGGCACATATGGAAACCCCAGTAACTGCTCTTCAGCTCTGCTCCAGACTTTTTGGCTGCAACTGCCCATCCCAGCACACTCTCCTTCCATGGGAAGATCCTGAAGCTGGTGAGGGGATGGAGCTCCATACAGGACTTACCAAAGAAAGCCATACCAGTGGCATTTGTGATTTATAGCTGGCATAAAGAAGAGCAGCTTGCAGGGAAATGTTCAGCCTACATCTACAGTGAGGTAGAAGCAAAGACATATGTTGTGTGTGAACTAATGTCAGTGCAGGAGCAGGTGGCCAGGAAACCTGGGGTGACTTCAGTCCTTCTGAACCCTGTCTTTGTGGGTGCATAACGGATGGAGCCTCACCTCACCATGCACAGAGGCTGGAGGTTTCCCTTCTCCTTGTTGAAGACCTGACTGTACCACTGTCTCCAGCTTGCCAAGAGCAAGCTGTGCTGGCAGGGCACTGCCACAAGCTGGTCTCCTCTGCCCAGTGGGGCTCAGTGTCATGGGGAGGGATCCCACATCTCACATGCAGTCATGAGGCTGTTCAGCTTTCCAAGAGCAGAACACCCAACAGGATTGCAGAATGGGGGTTATCCACACAGGGCTCACTCCTCATCACAGGCATGGCACAGGGCACCTTCCTCCCAATCCTGTGGGCATGAGAAAGGATGAAGGATTAAATTATCTCCCTTTGGGAGAAGAGAAAGTGAGGTGGGTCCAACCCCTGTTGCACACACCAAATTAGTCCCAGAAGGGGAATTAATTTACTCAGGAATAACAATCCAGTATTTTGGCCTTAATGCTGTCAGCCTGGCCTAAAGCTGGGATGCTCAGACATAACACACCACCAAGGTCCTCATCCCATGGTCGAGTACTACATTGGTGGAAACCAATAAGGAAAATGCAAGGAATGAAAGCTCTGTCAAGAGGTGCTGTGGCTGAGGTAGATGAAAATAGAAGAGAGCAAGGTGGGGGGAGTGAAAGATATCACTGAAATCTAATCTCCACCAGGTCTTCTATACTGCACCTGTGCACAGCAACTCAGTTGGCCACAAACTGCAAGGCATCAAGTACATCTAGATTAACTTCAGCAAAACACCTTATAGATTAAAGCAGTTTAGTGATGGAAATAGGAAGCTGCTGAAGAACCAACTAATCATGTTGCTTTGTATTAGCTCTTGCAAGAATATAGCAATGAAAGACTTTTCACTTCCTGAGTTCCTCAATATACTTCCTCTTACCTAATTTCTTTGTTATGTGAATACAATTTCTGTTCCCATGAACAAGGAGGATGCTTCATTTTGGTTTCCAAATGCTATAGGGAAGCTGGGTTTATGGTTCTGTCAGTTATTACATTCAGGGCTGGCTTCTGTGAGATAGAAATGATCTTTTTCTCATCACAGTCCTCAAATTCCTACTGGCTGGTTAGGGTGGGACAGGAGGGGCAACATTGGCATCGTCCAGGTGCCTTTGGTGTAATAGGGCTTATTTTTAGAAATGACATCATTATTTACGGACCTAAATCCAAGTGACTTTCCTAAATGATTAAGACCAGATCCTCAAAGAGAATCAGATGTTTCATTTTGAGTGCAACCAAGGAGATTACACTTAAACTTCTTTTAATATGTTTGGACAAAAGTCCTTCTGGAAAAGAGAGCACAAACTCTAAATGAGTTTTGCAAGCAGAACTTGAGAAGCCCAATGCTGATCTCTGTTGTGTTGGTGTAATAAGGCCAGAGTAAGCGCAGCAAGGAGTTGGACCAGAGCTAAAGCTGAGGGGAGGAAGTCCAACAGCTTGTTTGTGTTCTCCGGAAGGCGAGCATAACTCACTAAACAAATGTCAGGAGGGGTCACATCCCGCTCTCCTGGAAGCCAGAGGGGAATTAACCTGAGAAGAAACCCGTGTCAGAGATGAAACACAGGAGGCTGAGTTTTAAGAATAGAAATGGATGATCCAGGAGCTGTTGCATCAGGGTTTACTCCTTGCAAACCGTGTCACCGAACATGCATGTCTCTTCTTCGCAGAACATGTGTACACCCAAAGGGTCGTAGTTCCCTGTCTGTCTTTGCAAATGAGATTCCCCCACAGGGCTCCTTGGAAAATACACTGCCTAAATCCCTAATGCAACCAGCTGCTGGAATTACAGCATCTGTAATGTCCGAACCACTCCATCAGAACCCCCTTCTACCTCTGGTTCTCCTGTGTGTGTGCACCTGCCTTGCCATTCCCCTTTAACAGCCACCTGCAGCTATTAGCCCTTTGCACTGCAGGATGTGTGGCCTCAGTGAGAACAGGGCAGCAGCTGATCGCAGGGACCACTGATGCTGTAGGGCTGCTGTGCAAGGGCAATGCAAAGGGGAGGCAGCAGCAGGGCTGAGGGGAAATCCACTTCCACACCACATCACAGGCAGGAACACGCCAGCCTAGGGAACAAGGGGACCACTGTCATCCCCACGGCCATCCCCACTCCTAGGGAGCTGCAGGGGAGAGTAGCAGAACTATTGCACCTATTTCTTCATTTCCCATGCAGCTGAAGCAGAAATAGCTTGTGGAAGTGTCCCAGGTTCCCTCAAGAGCATTGCTGGTTGGTGCTGGGTTTGGGTGGAACTGCAGCTGGAGGAAGAGTGTGGGAAATGCAGACAAGGTGACTGCTGTGGGCAGCGCAGGGGTGGGCTGAGAGCTAAGACTGACCTTGGTCCCTTCACAGAATCACAGAATCCCAAGGGTTGGAAGGGACCTCGAAAGATCATCTAGTCCAACCCCCCTGCAAGAGCAGGGTAACCTAGAGTACATCACACAGGAACTTGTCCAGGCGGGCCTTGAATATCTCCAACGTAGGAGACTCCACAACCCCTTTGGGTAACCTGTTCCAGTCCCTTGCTCTCATGTTGGCTACTCTGCAGGACTTGATTTGTGCTGTTACATTGATGGTTTCACAGAAACCCATGGGCTGGAGAAAGGAGTGGTTCCCCAGAGGCTGTAGTGTAAAGGATGGATATAAATGACAGATGATCTGTTTCCTGCTTACCTTTAATCCAGTCTAATTCTAGGTTGACAACTAACCTGGTGATCTCATGCACTGAACATAGAGGTCTTGTTGTGGCATAGTGATTCAGATTGGCTTGTTGATCCAGCAAAAAACTGATTTACCAAAAACAAGGGAAAAAGTCTGTAGTTTCTTTCTGTAGCCTTCAGGATTGCAACTTCCAACGCAAGGGAGGTGCTAGGTCCGTATGGCTATGGGCAGGCAGGAAGAGCAGGACCACCCTTTCACCAGCAGCCCACAGTCAGATCAGATTAAGCCCAAATGGGAAACTGCACCCTGAGGGTCAGTAGATATTATTCCTGGTCATTGCTCAGCCCAAGTCCCCATTGTTCATGCCTATTTTGCATGGGTGTAACCCTACTGGTACTAACACAGTTACTTCTGCAACATCTCCACAGGTCTTAGAGAGAAGCAGAGGTTCACTGATTTAAAAACACACAGCTTCTCCTAGGTCTGAGCTTTAGCTCTGAATTGTACAGAGGACAGGCTGTGAACAGAGTCAACATGATCCAGCTGAATTAAGGTAGTCAGAAGAAGCAAGCATTCTAAACATCGCCTTCCAATAAATAAAGGGCTAAATCTGAAAGAAGGAAAGCTGGCGAGCATTGATAAGGAAATGAGGGCTTCAGGGGTAAACAATCAGGAATATCCTTCAGCAAATTACAGCACCTGCGCTTTATCTACTGATCTTACACTTGGTGCTATTCAAGTCATGATGAGCTGTCAGTTCTGTACTTACAAAGGAGAATCTGAACCATCAGAATGAATGGAGACATCACCCTGCCTGTCCTCTGTTCTGGCTGACAGCTCAGGTAATGATTTATTCTCATCTCTGTGTATGTCTGATCAATATTCCCAACAATGAAAACCAAAGAGGAATTTCAGTCAGACAAGAGTAGGGGTCCCCCCTCACTGACCAGTCCCAGGGTGTCTGCTGGTGGAAGGGAGGTGCTGATAACCTGGGCAGATATTCGGGCTTCCGTTTGTTTTGCTGCCCCACTTAATCCTTGCAGTGGCTGAAGCCAGCAATGCTTCAGTAAGATTAATGAGCCAAACTAAAACAAACCCACAGGCTTCAAGTACACACTCTCCTGTTTAACACTGTGAGGTCCACAACCAAGAACAGCAGAGTTCAGACACAGCTCACCAGTAGTAAACCCCTTTTTAAACCTTTTCTGCTTTTCCATAGTGATGAAGGGCTGTGACCCAAAGCCCTGGTGATGGGAGCCTGTGTCTCCCCTTAGGCTGGACAGGGAAGGGGTTGAGCACATCCAGGTTTTTTCCTGCTGCTGCCACTATGGTCTCATTCCCAGCCAAGGGGGGCTGGGAAATGCATAGCAACACAGCTGGCATCAGGGAGCAACAGCTGGAGGAGCCCATGGCAGAAAAGCATCATTTTGGCCTTAAAGATCTACCATTAAGTGAAACATTTCTTTAGGGTTTCCATTTTGAAGTGGCTGTTACTGTTCACTCATGGTGGTAAAAGGTTTTCTCTGCACTTTGTTTATGGTGTATTAAAGAGAACCAAGTCTCCCCTTCCTGTGTTCCTCAGAGATTCTGCCCAGATAGCTTAGGAAATCTCAGCACCGAAAACTCACGAAGCAGAAAGCCGGGTTGCGACTGAAAGAAGGGATGTGAGTAAAGGCTGTGAGGAAACAAAAAGCCATTTTTGAGAGACTAAACAAAAATCATCTCAAGGAAGAAAGGGGGAATAGGGAAGGAAGGAACTTCCCCCCTGCCAAGTGCACATGCCAACCCCTCACCCTCTGGAAAGCATAGCTTCTCATCAGAGCAAAATGAAAGGCTCATGGCTGAGCTAAAATGAAGACATCCACTTCTGAGACAGGACTCTGAGAAATGCCAGTGGAGACACCCGATTTTCACATGATGGAGGTGAAGAGAGACTGTCTGCAGCACAGGAGACTGCTAAGCAGGTGCAGAACACAGTAAAAGAAAACCTCAATAGTTGGAGAGTCCCCATCAACTGATTTTGGTTTTAAGAAGGATCATCCCAGCTTAGCAAGATTGCTGTGATGCTGTAGAAAGTATTTCTCCTGTTTGGAAGTGCATTGGATGGGAGCACAGCTCCTTTCTTCTATAAATAGATTGTTAACCATACCCTATTGAAATCTTCTTGCCTAAAGCTAGGGAGCCAAATCCAAGAGAACAGAAAGTGGCTTCTATCACACTGATTCACCTGCACTCAGACTGGGAATTCCTGCATACAATTTCCATGCATGTGCTGCAAGCAGGCTCTGGCTGCCAGCTCCATGCTGAAGAGGATGCTTGTCTGCAACCATGTCACCTCTGCATGGCCTGGTGCCCACAGGATGTGTGTCTCATCAAGAAGCCCACAAGGACAAAACGCTGGCTCTTTCACTGCTTTTCGGCTACCTGATGAGGCTGCAAAGGGGCTGGGAAGAGAAGCGGCTTTGACTCCTCATAAAATAGGGGCAGGAAGACATCAGTAGCAGGAACTTAACCAGTGCTGCTGCAGAGCCCAGTTTAGACCCATAATGGCAGGTAGGACTATGGTAGCTGCAGATAGATATGGGAGGTGTTATGCTGCCCACAGCAGCTTGATAAGAGAAGCCCATGAGCCACTATGATGTGACATTTCTCCTTACTCTCACATTCAGGTTGATGCATGCTCCTCCACAGCTCACCCCTCCTGGATCCATGGGGTTTACATTACCTGCAGCTTGTGGATTCAACATTCCCAGCCCTAAGGGGGTCACAGGAATGAAAAGCTGGGAGAGCATCACAGCCCATCCCCTCAGCACTGCTAGGGAAACCCCAGGAGTTGTGGAAAAAGCAGCAAAAACTCCTCTGAAATCTCATGGGTTCTCTCCTCTCTCAGAAGTACTTTGCTCATAGTCTTCTCCAGAATGGTGAAAGTCTGAGACTGCCTTCTGCTAGTGTAGGAAAGGGAACGCGGGGGGATTTCCCCTGTCATCCTGAAGCTCAGGGACCATTTAGTGCACTGTGATTTGGCAGATGCAGTCGCAAGGGAAGAACTTGTCTATGTATATGAGCATCAACTCAATGCAATTCCACCACAGCCAGGAGTCTCTGGAAAACATTGAAATGGGAGCCAGGCCAAAATCTTCCTCCAAATGGAGTGCCAGAGCCATTGGACCGTATCTCTTATTTGCACTGGTGTAAATCAAGATGTATATTTACTGCAGATAGCGTGAGGAGCTGACATGGAGGAAGATCAGAGCCTGCATATAACTAACACCAGAAGCTGCATTTACGTCAGCCAGAAAAGGGTGTCTTTGCCTGGATATTGTGTTCAGGCTGTTCTGTATCTCTGAGGTTTTATTTTCCTTTTCCTAACCATAAAAATTATAAAACGAGATCAACATAAAGATAAGAGGAGAGTAAAGCAGCGCCCTGGCTGAGCCGAGGGGGTTGGCACTGAATCCCTGCCAGCTCTGAAACTCTTTCCCCTTTCTCCTCTACAGCTGATGATCTTTCAGGCAGCAATGTAAGGCACTGCTGTAAGTGTTGTCCCAGACCTTGAAGTACCCCTGCCCCTGAGACACTATTGAAAGAAGTTCTTTTCCTGAGACCCGGCTGCTTTGTGGACCTTGGTTTGCACCTTGAATATCTGAAGCAATCACTGCTAAACCTGCAGTGGATCTGTCACAGCAAGGGCTGAAGTCCACCCTTCACCATTGCCAGAGATGCAGCTTTTCACTGGGGTACTGACCCTCCATCACAACTGAAGCAAGAGGACTCTGTGGTGCAGCAACCCTATTCCAAACAGGCAGGACATCGGGTACAGGACACCATGTGGCTGCATCCAGCTTAGAACCAGTCAGAGCACAGTCAAAAAGCTATATGAGAAGAGTCAGCCACATGTGCTGGTACAGGACCATGTGGATGTACTCACACCCCAGCAGGCAACACTGCCCTGGGGTAGAGCACAGGGCAGCAGCCAACAGCTCCTGAGGAAACCACTACAGAGCAGTACAGTGTAACCCCCCAGACCCAGGAAGTGATGACTGTGTTGATCTTCCACAGTAAGAAACAGCTTCCAGGAAACACAGAAGACCAGAGAAACAGCCACTTATATCAGTATATGTACTCACGAGAGCCTGAGTCCTTTAGTTCTAGAGGAGACACAGCTGTGTTATTTTACTACCATAGCTAGGAGATTATTTATATGTGCAGAATACAGTTTTTAACTCACATTTCAGGCATCTGTGTTTACTCTGCTGGAAGCAGGTCAAGCTAGGAAGTGTTCTAGTTCATGCTGACACGTACAGAAAGCTGTTCCTTGCTTCTGCTGAGAGCCTCTGAAAAGAAAATACTACAGTTTGGAAATAAAGAGAGAACTCCATCTTGTTTCTTTCTGTTAGAGCAGGGGAGAAGCACAGGGAAAGGCAAGTCATATTGGCACGTGAAATTTGGCCTTTCTGGAAATAAGTGGTGATAAATGGAAGCACCACATAAAAGAAACACAATGTGTCCTCTATGGAAATATAGGCTTTTGTGTGTTCAGCAACTTCTCTCTTGCTCTTGAGGTCAGAAGTGGTGTGAAGGAGAGCCCTCTTCAGTGAACCCTGGTGTATCCATGTCCATAGCCATCCTAGGACAGAAACACCTGAGTTTAAAGATCACCTTCTGTGTGGGAGGCAGCTCCCCTCCATCTTCATCTCAAGTGAGGAAAAGACATGGCATCATCCTGAGCAGCCCTGGGATGGAGACAGTGCATATGAGAAACCAGAGCAGCTCAGAATGTGAAACAAGAGCAGAGTGAGTGCAGGATGAGATGCTGGTACTAAAATCTGCAACACATCTTTATCTAGAAACCTCAAACTCCAAGGTGCCAAAGACAGCCCTTGCTGCACAGATGTCAGTGTAGTTGTATCCACTACTGCAAGCCCACTAACTACAAGGTAATGAGCCTTCTGACACCCCATGGTGTGGTCCTCACATGTACCTAAAAAACCTTGCATGTTTCTGGAGAGCTTCTCACTGAGCAGTTCCTGTACTGCCCAGGTTGGGGCTGGACCCCTCTACCAGGACCCTTTGTGTGATGCTGGCACTGGTGAACAACCACCATGCTCTTCCCAATGGGCTTGACATGATGTTTGCTGAGTTGGAGGTGGTCAAAGCATGATGCTTCAGAAACCTTCCTACGAAAACTTGTTTCTAGGCTACGTCTCTCTGAACTCCTTCCACTGAAGTGATTAAATGCTGATTTACAGGAATGGTATTTGTTTACATATTATTGCTGTTAGCAATTGGCCCGGATGACAAAAGGTCTCTTTAGCAGCTCAGTAACACAAATGATTTCAGGGACTCAAAGATAATGTCACCACAAAGAAGTGTTCCATGGCCGGGGAGCCAACAAGAAATTACAGCAATATATCTACCTCAGCAGAACTGCTATGTGCTGCTCCAGAGATAAGCACTGTCTCCAGTCTTTCACACATCCACATGTATTGCACTTTGCTGCAGTTTCCAGTGGTGAAAATAGCCATAAGGAATATTGCTCTTTACCCCATGTGAGCTCCCATGTTTAGAGATCTCTGAGGTCTCCAACAGGGGTTAGAACTGGGGTTGTTCCCTGCTGCCAATGATTTACACACCTCTGCCCTCAGTGCTCCTTCATGAAGGTGTCACTGCGATCCTGTGAAACTGATGTGCATCTGTGCTGAGGACGGGCTTGAACTCCCAGGCAGTTAGATTAAGACTGAAGTAATCAGGAATGTCTCACTAACGGAACTCTTGCAATATAATCCATAAAGGGCTAATCCTGGAAGACCAGTGCACCCTACCTTTTAATACTCATATACCACTCCTTTCCTTTATCCTAACCTGTGGTCATGAACGTGGTTATACAAGTTGCCACAACTGTAATACTCCTGCATGAGTTTCTCAGCAGAGCTGCCAGCTCCCCTCCATCATGCTGGAGCTGCAAGAGGTGCTCCCCCCACCAAGATTTAAGCTTTCTGTGTTGAGATCTCGTGTGTGTCTTGAAATAGCACTAAGCAAAGAAAACCTGGTCCAGACACTGATTTGATCAGAGCACCTAAGGAGAGAAAAGGGATCCTTTCTGTCAGGCAGAAGCAAACACTGCTGAGGTTAGCGCAAAGTAGCACTCTTATCTACAGCCAAAGTAATCCTTTTACATGTGGCAAGAGAAGACAATGGTACCCTAATGTTACAACAGTATTTCTGAATGATGTACATGAGTTTAATACCCATCTATTTTTCCTGGAGATAAATAATACAAATCTACTTTACTGACCTTGTTAAATGCATGTGTAAAGTAGATGTGTAATGCCCATTGTAAATACCCCTCAGCTTTAAGATTAGTGCTAAGGAAGCTGAAAATGCTGCTGTGGAGCATTTTCCCTCATGCAGACAGTTGTGTGGGGAAGCTGCAACAGGGGACACCAACCATTCCTTGTTCAAATTCAGGTACTGCCTGCCCCATTCCCAAATTAGAGCCCATCTCCTGGTCTGTTGTGACCATTGGCTTGTCTGCTTGCTTGGCGGGGGGAAGCCAGGACCAGGCAAGCTGAAAATTTCACTCCAGCCCTGGAAACAGCAGTATGGTTACCAGTAACATCAAACAACTGTAGCAAGACCCATGAGGCTCTCAAGGAAAATATGAAGTGTAGATGGATCATCTCCTGACGTCCGATAAGTTTGAAAGTCTACAGCCTATATAGTGTGGCCATGCTTCGCTGCATCCGGAGGCTGCCAGGCTCCACATTAAAGAAACAGTGAGGAAAAGCATTTCACAGACTGATATACACCAGCCTTCCCAGGGACAGCCTTTATCTACGTAGTGCTTTCCTCACAGGCTGCCTCTGAAAGGGGATTTACTCTGCCAGGCGCCTGCTGCCTGTCCTCAGCCTGCAGTGGAGCACTGCTGTTTGAAAGCGTGGTACCCCACTGAGACCCTCCTCCTGCAGTGCAGAGCTGGCAGCCCTCCGCTCCACAGCCTTCCTCCAGGGGCTCTTAGGAGACTGCTTTCCCATGCTGCCAACCAGTGCACTCAGCAGCAGTCCTCTGTATCTGGTAGTCTTTAAAATGTCTCCAAACAGCAAATAGTGTGCAGAAGACAACCTGGGGAACTGGGGTGGGGGAGAGCATCCTTTCTGGGGGGTGAATGGTCATTTTCTCATCAGATGCTTAATTCCTTTCCTTGTGATCTTCGCCAATGTTCCTAGGGAAAATTATGTCTGTTCTATATCCTCTGCTTGCAGAACTCCGGAAAACATGACGAAAGAACAGTACCAGGGAAGCTCTGGGACATGTCTTCTCCAAACTCCCTAGATGATCTTAAGGTCCTTTCCAACCCTAACTATTCTATGATTCTATATGGGGCTCTATTCTTCCTTACTAAATTACTATTCTTCCTCTCAGAGAAGATAAAACCATTCAAAAACACTGTCCTGACAACACACCTAATAAATTACCATGTTTGTAACATAATAGCAAGGTGACAAAGCTGTTTTAATTGAGGTTTTCCTACCTGCCAAAGTCAGGATAGATGCAACTCCAGGCAAGGCTGGAAAGCAGGCTCAGCAGCTATTTGGACACCTCTAGATCAGGTGGTCAGGAACTTCTATTGGCATCCAGGGATAATAGTAGAAGTTAATTAGCACAATAGTAGTTGTGTTAAGAATAAATTACAAAACAACTCCCTTAGCTCTCCAGCAAATGCATTATTTCATCCTTACAAGGGGAAACCTTGCTTTCCCAGCTCAGTGTCTCTATCACTGAAAACCAGGCTTTAAATACATGATCCTAAAAGATATCAGCACTATGTTTAAGCTTGTTTGCAGAGTGAAGAAGGACACCAGAAAGTCTTGGATCTATTTTAACTAATTATGTCTCAGACTGCAAATAGGTAATTCCACATGGTGTCGGAAAGATGTTCCTCTTTTTTGGATCTGGCTAGCCCATTAGTTCTGTGGCATCCTCCATGCATGCAAGCATTTTCACTTCCCCATTCCTCTGTCTCTTGTTCTGCCCATTTAAACCCACCAGTCCCCTCTGCAATGCAATGCCCAGGATACAGGATAAAAAGAATTGCTCCCCTAAACCATGACAATAATGGACTCCAGCAGACAACCTTGTTTTATCTCTGAATGTCCTGACTTTGCCGGTCCATCCTGCCCATTTATTGCAAAAATCACAAGTGAGAACATACAAGATGTGGAGCCAGTTACCTGCACAGGAATACAAACCTGAAATGGGCAACAAACACTGGATTCCAGATCAGAGAAAGATCTCTCCTTTGCCCTGTCATCTAACTGAAAATACTCCCACAAACAATACAGAGAGCTGACTGCTGTAGAAATTTCAGCTGGACTAAAGGGACTCAGTGGTTTGCCTGTGACTTTCCCCAGCCTCTTGGCCAAAGCCAAAAAGCTAACATGTTAGAAAGCACAGAGCTCCAGTGCCTAGCATCGTTCAAATCCCTCCTTACTTCACCACTAAAATCCCAACAGTTTTGTATAAGGAAGATCCTGAAGATCATCAATGTTGCTACTGCAGAGTGGGGATTGATGACTTTACAGTAAGATACTGCATGGAGCCCCAGGGAAGTTCCCTTCTTTGTTAACACAGCAGCTGCACAACCTTCCTATCTCTCATAAGCAGCTCTGGAGAGTGGCACAGTCAGGGGCCAGGGCATCTGCAGGACACCAACAAATGATGAGGAGGAGGTTGGCACTTGCCTAAAACCTAGAGAAGTGAAGTATCAAGAGGGACCTGCTTTGGATATTGAAGGTTGCCTGGCAACAGGCTTTGGGGATCTTTTAGCTGGGATCCTGTATTTCTGTGTTCACCTTTTATTGGATCTGAGATACATGCTGGAACAGCATCCTTCCTGTTGTCATGGAGGCCTTCCAAAATTGGCTGGTTCCAGCTTTCTTCTCCCATGCTTCATTTCCACTCCAACTCTCACATCCATGTGATCTCCAGCCAGCGGTCAGCAACAAGGATTTTTGAGATGCCTCTGCAATGAGTTGATCTACAAACATATAAAGTACTAATATCATATAACACATCTAACGAACTATAAACAAATGTCCAGAGAAGGAAACAGAAAGGCTGCTGGGTTCTGATTACATTTCCTTGCCTGCCCCTGGGTTGCTTAAAATACCTCAACTGTTTCTTCCAAGCTTCATTGAGCAGCACAGTACTAGGTAAAGAGGTAACTAGCAACTATTCACAAGCCTCCACATAGCATTTCTCTCCTGCACTTGCAATCTTCAGGAGGAATCAAGCCATAGGAAGCTTTTCCAACAGTTATGCTATCTGGCACCCAACATCTACCTCCCTGGGTACTGGAATGGGCTGCCCAGGGAGGTAGTGAATGCTCCATCCCTGGCAGTGTTCAAGACCAGGTTGGATGAAGCCTTGGGTGATATGGTTTAGTGTGAGGTGTCCCTGCCCATGGCAGGGGGGTTGGAACTAGATGATCTTGAGGTCCTTTCCAATCCTAACTATTCTATGATTTGCATTAGCTTTTCCATACAGCACTGTGACCTGACTACCTGCTCCCTTTCAAAACAAAGTGTAAAAGCACCTGACATCTTCTTTAGTGAGGACACCAGAAGACATCACTTGGCCCTTTTTGTTTCATACAGCTTGCAAATATCTTGCAGCAGCTTCTAACCTTTGGGGTTATTTCCTTTTACAGCAGTCACTGCAGCTAAACAGTGGCAATCTCCTGTAGAAAGCAATTGTCAAGCTGTCAGTAAGAGAGAAATGATTTCACCTTTTGCTTTTGATACTATGGACCATAGATGGTGGCACAACAGTAACTCTCATTCAGCTAAGAGAAAACAAACCCCCTTCCCAGCTGCAGCACAGGAGAGTAGCCTCCATACCCTGCTGGCACTGCCAGGTGCTTGTCCAAGTGATCTACCTCAATTTCCTGTGTTTCACCTGGAAATACATCTGGTCTGGATGAATTCCTGGCCATTGTCCTTCCCATATGCCTGTTTGACATGTATCCAATTTCTTCTCCCTCCACTCAAGACAATGCTTCCTTTAGGAAGCATAATGTCTTGGGAATGCCCTGCCATTAAGGCAGCTCAAAGGTAGCTTCTTGGTCATTGTGACCCTGGCAGCTCCCTCAACTACTCTTCTTTTTCCAATTTGGAGGGCTTTTCTGTTCTCCACTTTATATCGTTCCCAACCATGCCATATGTATAACCTCCTCTTCCAGGATCACATCTGAGATTCCTGCGCAATGATGAGCGTCTGTTGATGTTCCTCCGCATTCCACTTTGCTCTCTTGTTCTCAGTCCAGCAGTGTCCCTCATGTGCATAGATTTTATCTTGTGGTCTGTTGCATCCCGAATTTCATCATTTGTCATTCCTTGAAAATGAGTCATTCTCATTCCTGGATAAGAGAGGAACAAGTCTTGCCCTTACAACAAAGGGTGGAAAGCTGGTCTCACTCAAAATGGAGCCCTCTTCAGCCCTTCAGACTGAAGAGAATGAAATCTCTCCCTCTTTGATTCAGGAAAGGAGGAAATCCTTCTGAAAGGCAGCAGATAAAATCTTTCTCTGCACTGGCAGAGCATCATCTAGGAAAATTACCACTGTTCATGAAGTATTTGATTTTATCAACATGCAGCAGTTTTCATCCTTGGAAGCTTTAGGTTCTTTACTGGGCTCTGAATTGAGTTTGTGACTCTTTCTGATACCTGGATAAACTTTAGCAGCCAGATAAAATGCAGTTTTTGCACAGAAGCTACACATCTTCAATACAACGGGAAAACCATCAAAGAACATATGGTTCCTTTTGGAAAAGAAAATGAATTACAAGATTAACAGAGGGTTGCATTTGAAAATTGCTAATGCTATCATCTGAGTGCTGGATTACAGAGTAGTCTGAGAGAAATTCCAGCTCAAAATCTTCCAATGAATTATTTGCTATCTAAAATGTGAATATTTTTTTTTCAGTTATAAAGGAAAAATTCCTAAAAATTTCTGTAGGAGAGTCCCAGGTGCAAAATCTTGAGAACCACATTCATTCATACCCTTTCCAGAGCTCAGCTGGGTTACATGGGTAGCATGTTCCCTCTGTCATCTCAGCCAGCCAGGATAAATGGGAGTGAACCACTTGTCGAGGCAGCCAGCTGGAAGCTCAGATTTTGATGTGGTTCTTCGGAGCAACATCTTGCTTGGAAAAATCCTCCTGAAAACTTGAGGACTGTAGTTTAAAAATTAAAAGGTAGATTTAGGAAACAAACCCAGAAGATTGTTCTGAAATCCCTATGCAGGGCAAATGTGGATGCTTTTCTGTGGATGCCAGAGACTGACTTTCCATCGGGGTCTGTAGCGATAGAGTAAGGAGTGATGGGTTTAAACTTAAACAGGTGAAGTTCAGGTTAGATATAAAGAAGTTCTTTACTGTGAGGGTGCTGAGGCACTGGAACAGGTTAATGAAGTGATGAATGCCCCATCCCTGGCAGTGTTCAAGGCCAGGCTGGACAGATCCTTGGGTGACATGGTCCAGTGTGAGGTGTCCCTGCCCATGGCAGGGAGTTAGAACTTGATGATCTTAAGGTCCTTTCCAACCCAAACCATTCTATGATTTTATGATTCTGTGATTCTATAACACCATGATGTTTGGCACTTGTATCACTGGAAACCTAGCAGATTGAAGTTATCATCTCTCTGATAACTTGACAGCTGGTTTCTGAAAGTGAAACTGGCACAGAGGTAAAATGTCAATGGTGTTAGGCACAGCCCAAGTGACTGTTCCTCCTCTCCACATGCCTTCCGGTTCATTTGCACTAAAGAGGTGCGCTTTCTCTTAACAGCTACTTCTTCCTAAGAGTAAAGACATATGGTCAGTAGAACAACCGCTTTATCAAAGGTAAACAAATTCAGCTCTTGGTCTCCATCTAATCATTAATACAATGTTTATCCATCCCATGTTGCAAGAGCATAATGTGTTCCAAATGGGAGTTCTTGAAAAAAATAAAGCTTTCATTGCCAACCCTTCCCCCTGTTCATGGCAAATACTTTTGTTAAGAGCTTCAGGAACTGGAGTTTCTCTAAGCATTATCCTACCAACACAATCTAGCTCTCCCCCCACCCCCTGCCCTGCATACATATTTCAATTAAAATTACAGAAATCATGTGTTGCACAATGCAAAGACACTTGACTTGTTTCTTTTATACTATGTGCAGAGGAAAGCCCCTCTTTTGCTTCCCCTCATTGCAGCTTGAGCCTTAGACATTCCAGTAAATAAATCCAGTATTCACACTGGAGAGGGACATGAAACTCCTTCAAATCACCCATGCTTTTCTCAACTATTTTGTACCAAAAAGGTCAACGAACGCTTTATTTTTCTTCTATGGCTTGAGGGGGTGTTCATTATTTAATGTTTATTGAGTAATACCACATTTCCTATTCCTGGAATTTTAACATTCTTGCAATATCTGTCTTAGTATGAGGGTATGTGCCGTGTTTCCTCAAATCATGACCAGGCAGCCAAGCAGGAGAGAGACTGCAGGGTGAAAACCAGCAGGTGATAGTGAAAATGAAATTTCAAGATCAAAGCACCTGAGTGACCCATGAACAAGATGTAAGAATGCAGTTTTTCTTCTTCCAGTGGAAGACCTTACTTGGTTAGATATTTGCTATTCTTTTCTATTGCCTTGAGACATAGTTCTGAGCATACGCTACAAGCAGAGAGAACAGAAGAGAGCTGCCTTGGGTCAGCTTTGCACAAGGTTTCCTTTTTGCCAAACCATTAAATGTCCTAAGGGGGAGGAAAAAAATCCTTCATCATCTAATCTACAAACTGCTGAAGGGTTCAACTCAATACTTATATTCAAGAGGGAATGAAATAAAATACAGAGAAACATGGGAGACCTCTTGAGTCACAGAGTTTCATCCTCCGTAGTTGCAGGCACCAAGCACAGAATGATTTTCAAAACACACATAAATCATCTGCTTTTGCTTGCAAGGCAGATAGAAATTACTACAATGTTGCTCTTAAAAAAGAGATTAATGATTCTTTCTCTATTGTAGAGAGGAATGTAATCTATGAATAACACTGCAGTTCCTCAGATTGCTCAAATGAAGTAAATTGTTATGCTTATTCTTAAAAATGTAACCTTTAGTCCAGCTTTAGATTCTTAAAACTCCAACCAGCAGAGTGTATTAGTCTTGTGGACTAAATAAAGAAATAAACCAATTATATCAGATACTTCCTTTTGATCAAGATTTCTATAGGTAAAGCTAAAAATCACTTCTTCAAGGAGTAAAATATTTGCTAAACTGAAATAATGCGGTTTCATACCACAAATTTTTTATTCTTCCAGCTCTTACCTGACCCACCTGTAATTTTTCTGCCTCCTTCAACCTCTTCAGGCATGGCTGAAAGATCTCCATCCAATATGATATTGTGTTCCCACCACTGAACTTCAGAGAAGTGCATCCTCTCTGTGCCCTCCTGGTGCACCCTGATTTCCCCTTTTGGACACCACGATGACCATACAGGCCTTTTTCTGCCAAATTGTTGTATTAGATCATCATACTCAGAAGTAAATTTGTAATTATTCCCATGTCTTTCCTAGATTAACATTTTTCCAGATGCAATTCCTGTGAAAGTGATGACTTCAATAGGCAGTGAGGTGGCAGGAATAACTATACAGGTGTCACTGAAAGAAATCATTGCTAAAGCAAAGGCCTAGAGCATGAACACGGGAAATTCCAGATAAATCCCTCCTTCCACCAATCTTCTCCAACAACAGCAGTCAAGAACATACTGAGTTCCAGTCTCAAATCTTAACCTCAGATCTGTCATGCTGTTGCAGAATTTAAAACGACTGTATCTATTAGATCACCTTAGAACTCCTGCACTTCTGCTAGAGACTGGAAAAACAACATGAATTAACCCAAAGGTTTCAGCAGCCAAAGGGAAAAACAAATCAGTTTCAAAGCCTTCTTCTTAACAGGCTTACAGAAAGAGGGGAAATTGGGTGAGATATGGGCTTGCCAAAAGGTAAACCATGAGTGCCATAGTAGAAAAGGAAAGACTGTCCTCTCTGTATAGCACTATCACACTAAAGCATGATCTTTCTCTTGCAAATGATGCAGACTTAGGTCCACTACATTCATCTCTCTGTCCCCAGCAGCCAGTCCAGATGAACATCTTAGTGCTGGCATCTGTTTCTTACAGGCAGAAGCTGATGCTGACAGCCATAAAATTGTGGTGCCAAGAAGCAGGAAGATGTTGCCTCTTTAAAGCAGGTCCAAGCCCTGTGTAAAGACCAGATTCACTCTGCATTCACACTGCAAATGCACCATCCTTGGAGAAGAGGTCTGGAAGGAGCATTCTGGCCCCAGCCCACCAGGAGATACTCCAGCTCATGACTCATTCATGAGGGAAATCATGGACCCCATGGCACACCATGTCTTGTCCTCCTCCCACACCTCCTCTCCACCTCCTGCTGCAACCTCAGCCCCAGTGACAGCCCACAGGTCAGACAGCCTCCATCCTCTTGCACAACCCTCTTAGGGACATGGAGAAAACAGGGTGATCCTGTCCTGGGCCTCGGGAATGCTGGGGAGCCTGGACCCACCTGGTCCCCATGCTGATGGATGCCACAGGAATCTTCTCACTAGATGGAGCTAGCGGATGGGTGCTGGCAAGTCTGACCTCCTGAAGGTGCCCCTCAGCCAGCACTACATGGAGAGGGGATGCGATCCCATGCAGAGCCTCTGGCTTCTCCGTGTTCTTCCATGGAAAAAGAGAGCTTTTGTTAAGCATGGAGGAGTCGAGGTTTTGATGACTAACAGTTTGGCTCATGCAAATTCTGAAGAAGATGCAAATAAAGTTTTCATAGAAGTTCTGGAGGCAATGGATTCAAATGAAATTGAGGGAATAAATAATACTGCTACAAAGCCAGCTGCCTCTGGTACAGGAGGAGCCAAACAGAGGAAGAACCAGAACAGTGCTGGAAACGCTGCTGCCCACAAGCATCCCAGCAGCGATGAGGTAAAGCCCTGGAGTAAATTTCCATTGTCTTCCAAAAGCAAAGTAAACATTTGTGGGATTGCTCAACATCAGCTCTGCATGGATATGGAAAGAGCAGAGGTACAGTAATGGCCTAAAACAGCCCATCAGGGGTGTCCAGAAATGTTCTAGTATGCAGAAGTTCAGTCACACTTAAACCTGTTGCATATTATACACTACAAGGTGGTGGAGGTGAGGGACCCACAATCCATCTCCATCCCTGGCTCACAACAGTGTTTTGGAAGGCAGCCTGATACCTTCTCCCCTTAGTGCTTTAGATGTGATCAACAGTTCAATGTCCAGCTGGAGAGCAGTAACGAGTGGTGTCCCTCAGGGATCGGTGTTGGGACCGGTCTTGTTCAACATCTTTGTTCGTGACATGGACAGTGGGATTGAGTGCACCCTCAGCAAGTTTGCTGATGACACCAAGCTGTGTGGTTCGGTTTATACACTGGAGGGAAGGAATGCCATCCAGAGGGACCTTGACATGCTTGTGAGGTGGGCTGATGCCAACCTCATGAAGTTTAACCATGCCAAGTGCAAGCTCCTACACCTGGGTCAGAGCAATCCCAGGCACAGCTACAGGTTGGGCAGAGAAGAGATTCAGAACAGCCCTGGGAGAAGGACTTGGGGGTGTTGGTCGATGAGAAAATGAACATGAGCCAGCTTCAGTGTGTGCTTGCAGCCCAGAAAGCAACTGTATCCTGGGCTGCATCAAAAGGAGCGTGACCGGCAGGTCAAAGGAGGTGATCCTACCCTCCTGCTCTCGTGAGACCTCACTTGGAGCATTGTGTGCAGTTCTGGTGTCCTCAACATAAAAAGGACATGGAACTGTTGGAACAAGTCCAGAGGAGGCCACGAGGATGATCAGGGACTGGAGCACCTCCTGTATGAAGACAGGCTGAGAAAGTTGGGGCTGTTGAGCCTGGAGAAGAGAAGGCTGCGTGGAGACCTCATAGCAGCCTTCCAGTATCTGAAGGGGGCCTACAGGGATGCTGGGGAGGGACTGTTCATTAGGGACTGTAGTGACAGGACAAGGGGTAATGGGTTAAAACTTAAACAGGGGAAGTTTAGGTTGGATATAAGGCAGAAATTCTTTACTGTGAGGGTGCTGAGGCACTGGAATGGGTTGCCCAGGAAGGTTGTGAATGCTCCGTTCCTGGCAGTGTTCAAGACCAGGTTGGATGAAGCCTTGGGTGATATGGTTTAGTGTGAGGTGTCCCTGCCCATGGCAGGGGGATTGGAACTGGATGATCTTAAGGTCCTTTCCAACCCTAACTATTCTATGATTCTATGATTCTATGTCCCAACCATCCCTGCTCAGCACCCCACAGCCAGATCTCCTTCCCTAGGTGCCTGTTCCCTCCACCGCAGCTCCCTGCTCCCACCTCTCACATAATACCCTCTTCTCCATGCTGGTGCTGCAGCTGCTGCTCCAGATCTGGCTGGGATGATTCCAGATTGCCATCCCCACTGCTTTGGTAGATCGGAACCTCTGGGCCATGCCAAGATTTCAGCCCTGTGCTTTTGTAGTGATTTGATGAGTGCTGGACTTTTCAGACATTTTCACAGCTTCTGTTCATCATCTCATAACTTCACTAATGTAGGCGTGGTCTGCTTTGAAAATCAACACTTGGTCTTTATTAAAGTCTATTTGCAGAGGGAAAAAATGGGATTCAATAGATAAATCGCAGTAGTAAAGCCAGGTGAAAACTTACAACATGACTCAGAAGGGTGAAACCATTAATGAGATCAGGTAAATCCCATTTCCTGTCTAAGAAATTTGTGTGCTGGGCTGCATCAAAAGGAATGTGTCCAGCAGGTCAAGGGAGATGAGTCTCCCCCACTTGCAGCCTGGCATTCAGCTCTGGCAACACAACAGAGACATGGAGATGCTTGAGTGAGTTCAGACGAGGCCACAGAGGTGGTCAGAGGGCTGGAGTAGCTGGAGACAGGCTGAGAGAACTGGGTGTGTTCAGCCTGGAGAGGAGAAGGCTCTGGGGAGAACTTAGAGCAGCTCCAGTGCCTAAAGGGGCTACATGAAATCTGAAGAGGAGATTTTTACAAGGGGATGTAGTGACAGGACAAGGGGGAATGGTTTTAACCTGACAGAGGGGAGGCTGAGATTAGATATTAGGAAGAAATCCTTCCCTGTGAGGGTGCTGAGGCACTGGCACAGGGTGCCCAGAGAAGCTGTGGCTGCCCCATCCCTGGCAGTGCTCATGGCCAGGTTGGACACAGGAGCTTGGAGCAACCTGCTCCAGTGGAAGGTGTCCCTGCCCGTGGCAGGGGTTGGAACTGGATGAGCTTTAAGGTCCCTTCCAACCCAAACCATTCTGTGAGTCTATGAAATCTATTCTGAACACTAACTCATTTCTGAGTCTCTGTGTATTTTTTGGTGACTTATAAGGAAATTTTGAAATTGGTCAGGAGGTATAAATTAGTAACTCGTAATAAAAACAAAGCACCAACCCTCATAGAGCATGAAAGACAGGCGAGTACTGCTGGGACTCTTCTTTCTCAGATATTAAAACACCATCTCAGGGTTTCTGAAACAAGTCGGCATTTTATCAAGGACATACGATATGCTGGGTGCTAGCCAGACTTCAGTGAAATGAACATTCAGCTTTGATCATTTTTAGTAGATTTTGGTTTGTTTTGATTGCAAATACATACCCCAGAAAGGCAAGTGGGTGGGTGGCTGTGGGCAGAAAGCTGCTGATCCCACTCAACACTGGTGTAGCAGTTTCATTCCCAGGTTTGGCTTTCCTCCCTCCAGGGCACCTACACACTTTCTGCATCACAGGTCCATAGCAGAAAACCACATAACTCTTTGACAGGTTATCTTGGAAGCAGTGGAGTTTGGCTATAGGAGCAAACAGCTGTTACTCAGGTGCATCCTAACCTGATCATCACTACCAGCAGGTCTCTGCCTCAACAGAGCACACTTAGGTCTGGAAGCACCTAAATTAGATGAAGGTCCTACCTTCAGCAAGGCATCTAAACACAAAGTGGTGTGCTTGAGAAGCTCAGCTTGCTAAGCCCAAGCAGCCCTGCTGGCTTTACCATCCCTGTTTTCCATCACAGAGGGATTCCCACACCACTAAGCATTATACAGTGCTGATGTGTCCCTAGAAAGCATTTCCTCATGGTTTGAATCCAGAAGGTTATAACCACAGCCTGTCTGCTGCTTCTGCGTAACCCTCTCTTTCCCTGTGGAGAGATGACCATGCAGCAACAGTGGTACAGGAAGCATGAGGTGATGAAGCTTCTACATGCCTCCCACTTCTTAAGCCCCCCAAAGAGCTGTAGCATGAGAGCCAAAGCTGCCCAAGCATTCACCAGCACCTGCAGGCAGCCACAGCCCTCACAGAAGCATCATGGCAGTGCTGGGTACCACCACCCGCTCCAGTGCTGCATCCCCATCATCCCACCAGATACAACAATAGCTGAGCCCTCAGTGCTTGCGGAGGGGCTGGAGCAGGTGACACGCTTCACGCTCCACTGCCAGACGCTGGCAGCCCCACTTCAGGCCATCCCTTTCCACGTGTCGCCCTGTCCCTTTCTCACCCGCAGGCTGGCAGGGCAGCACTGTCCCCTGAGCCCAGGCCTGCCGCTATTAGTCCCCTGGCATATGGAAGCTGCGACGTCCCAGGGCACCATTGCCCGCACGCGGGGCTTCCCTTCTGACACTCCTGCATTGAGCCCGGCCCACGCTGCTGCCACAGGGGGATTCTTACAAAGGGGAGAATGCTTCCTTTCAGCAGCCCAGGGTCAGCGCAGGGCTGCTTCACTCGCAGAGGTCAGTCATTAGGATGCTCGGAGATGGCTGGGATGCTTGGGAAGGGCAGGGTACTCTCCACCCCCCTGCTTCTCCCAGCGCTGTGCATTGTCACGATGATAAATGAGAGAGTGAGGTGGGGAAGCTCTTGACTGCGCGTGGCCTGGACCCCTGGGGGGTTGCAAACTACTGCAAAGCGGCAGCTGATAAAATGGTAACTAATTCAATTAGTGAAATTTAATTTAGGTGGGGAGCGGATGGTGGCTTTGCCAAGACCATATGGGAAACCAGTGGTGTTTCCATATAGAAGAACTTAATTTAAACAATGAACTCATGGGTCTTCATAACCCAGCAGCCAAAGAGCCCCCAGGAAGCCCTGGAAGGAGTTGTACTGATTAACCAGACAAAAGCCTGGCTAGTCTGGGCCAGGCAGGAGGAGGCGAGGGGGAGCGGGTAGCAAAAATGATCCAGGTTCAGGTCATGAACGTGGCTGAGTTGAAAGAAATCCCTCCCAGCGTCAGAAAACAGTGTTTATCTCCTCACATATCCCCTGCTTGCTTCCTCCGAGCAACGTGATCCAGGACCGAACCCCTGCAGCCCAGCAGGAGACAGCAGGAGGTTCGGACGTGCGAGGTGAGAAGGAAGAGCTGGATACGTGCTCCTCATCAGTGGGGAAACCGCTCCAAGGAGAAATGCCAAACTTCTGCAGGGACTAATTAGAGTAAAAGGTTTCCTGTCCACCATGGCCCCTCCGAGCACACAAAGCACCTGCCTTCAAAGTGTCTGACCTTTCGGGGTGGTGGAGTGAGAGGAAAAGGGGGAACCCCATGTCACTGGCATTTTGGGGGAGGAAAAGGGAATGGCAGAGCCAGAGGGGAAGAACCAGTAATGGGGAAGCAGGGGTAGGAAAGGACCCTGTGTGTGCTCTAGGGGAATCATATCCATAGGTCACAGCAAATCTCACCTTTCCTAACTGGAAAGGGATGCAAAAAAAAAAAAAAAAAGGGAATTTGGTTTGGTTTTGGTTTGTTTCATTTGGCACTGAGCCCCTGCAAAGTTTGGAAAGAGTCCTGTGATTGAGTCCTGCTAACAAGAGCCTTCCCAGCACTGAAGCTGTGGGTGTAGACCTTCATGGAAACCAATTTCTAGGTTTGAAAACCTGGGAAGTCCTGCTCAAAAAGCTGGCATGCTCCTCCGGATAGGGAACAGAAACAATGCTATGTGATGAAAGCAACCGAGCACCACAAACAGACAACTTGAGTAGCAAATATTAGACACTTGGAGAGAAAATACTTACAAAGAAATGCACAAGTTGCTGCCCACAACTGTATCCCCAGGGCACTGATGTCTGTTGGGAGCAATTAGGGCTGGGAAAGCTCCGGGAGAAATTCCAGCTCAGTTCCTACTGCATATGGAGAAAGCCCATCCTGTTGCAATACCATTGCATTGAACAGTCCGGCTGCAGCGTATGGATGAGATGTAGTGAGTTATGTCCAAAGCAAGGCAGGAAGACCCACACGGTGAGCTGATGCTCCAGTGCTCCCTTGCATAGGGAGGGATCTGAGCACCTGCACTCAGTGGAACAGGAGCCTGAGAAAGAAGCTTTCCACAACTGAAAAGAGGGATCCAGGAGTTTTAAACCTTTTTGTCCTGTTTTGTCTGTGAAAAGTTAAGAAACAAAGACATCTGGGGTTGCCTGGTAAACTGTGAGACAATGTGCTGGGTAATAACCACAAATCATGTGTTCAGCACTAATCCTAGCCCTCTGTCCTGCTTCTAATGCTGAACCATTCTCTCTGCCAATTGCTATTTTGGACACTGGTCAAAGGCAATTTTTTTAACAGAAACATATCCACTGAGGAGGTTTTCATAGGTTTGGGGGATTTTTTTGAAGGAGAGAAAAAGTAAAAAACTTCTGCCAACCTTCAATATTTTGCTATTTACTCCCAAAATAGCCAAAGGGAAAAGTTGTTCTGAGTTAAGCCACAGAGCAGGGAAGGAATGAAGGAAACAAGGGAGCTGCTGGATTCAAGATGTGATACAGGGAAAGCTTAAATGAGTCCCTAAACTGAGGAGGAGGTGCTGTGTCTATGGGGACAGGAGAGGACAGAACATCCTTGGTGCTCGCAGTATGCTTGGGCTCCAGAAAACCCACCATGTGCAAGCAATATCAGCCTCTTGTAGTATTTGAGCATTTCCCTCTGTCATGTGCTTCCCAGGGATATTTGCTCCCATCTGACATTGAGCTGTAATGAACTGATGCCCAGAGGAAGGTGGTGGCGGCTGTGGCACATCTCATACAGCATGTGGCTCATCTCACACACTTGGTATAGCCCAAGTGGGACAGGGACTGTCACTGCCTGTGCCGAGATACTGCAACAGGAGAAAGGTAAGGAAAGAGGTCAAAGAGAGGTACAAAGAATGAAGAAAGGATTTGTTTGCTTTCCCATTTCCACCTCCTCATTTGCAGAGAACTCAAGTCATTAAACACTGTGGCAAGGCAATGAGGTGATAGCAGAGGCATACTGGCCTCAGCTCCAGAATGGCCTCTCTCAGCACTTACATCCATATCTGTCCCTCATGCACAAGCGTGTCAGTGTCGTGGCTCTTTTTGCTAATATATTTCTTTGCCAGTCACATACAGCTGCATTAGAATCACAGCAGCATAGAATGGTTTGGTTTAATGGTCAAGGGTTTAACCCTAACTGAACTTCAGGTTGGACTGTCTCTGCTTCTTCATTCACCTACTTAGGCTCAGGAGTCATTACTGCCAAGCAGGTAAAGAAGTAGTAAGCAAGGTCTTCATCCATCACATCTAACTTCAGATAAGCCATGGAGGACCTTCTCTGTATCCCTTCTGTTAGGGACACCACAGGACAGCTGAGACCTGAACTTGTGGAGAACCTGGAGATGCGAAGGAGCAAGGTAAGTCTAAAGATGTGGCACTGATGCTTAAAAGACATTAGTTGCTGAATTATATGAGCCCAAGTATGAGCGAGTACACAGCAGAACTGCAAGATTTGTGCCCTTTCACACTCTGGGCTATTTAGGTACCAGACTGAACACTACTTGGGCTGGCTACTAATATACATCAAGTAGCTAATCTGGCTACTCAGAGTCATCAGGACACAAGATGCAGCTATCAGCTATATGCTGAGAAGGAGAGGAAGCTCTACATAGAGATTACATCCCCAAAGCATCCCTTGCCAGAATTAGTCTTCCTCTCAGTGAGCTCATTGACGTCAGAGATGCTTTGTACAAGCAGAAAGGTGCAATCTACCTGCAAAGGCACAGCGTAAGAGCTGTTCTTCTTCAATACAAAACCAATGAAGAGGTACCTCAGGAAAAGGGACTGGGACAAAATGTATTGTGATCAACTCCTGGCATGTACACACAATGAGAAAAAGAAGGAATGTGTCACTGCAATGGAACCCCTGCAAAGGAAATGTGGTGAAGTTTGTCTTCAGCTACTTCCTCCTGGGCCTTGAGTTCACCAGCAAGTGAAAGATGGGCAGCTCTTCTTGTGCACCCAACAGAACCTGTGGGGTAGCAAGGGTGCTACTTACAAATAACATGATGGATTTAAGACTCACAAGAGAACAAGGGAAAATCCAGAGCGGGGCTTTCTGGGGTTTGTTTCTTTTATGCACCACTGGAATCAGGAAACATATCAATATGGAAGTTTAGAAATGGTCTGAGGTTTTGGGGAACTTGCTTCAGAGTGGCCCAGTGCCTAATACTACCGTAACTCACAAAGGTCACACACTGAAGTGCTATTTTCAGGCAGTGGCTCTGGGAATTTCAGAGAGCTGTTTAAAAGAACACTCCAAGGGTTGGCCGAGGTACTGATCAGGATGTGCGGGAATCTTACTTCACCCCACAGATGCATAAAAATCAATTTGGTTGTTTGGGAACAGTCTGCAATGAATGCAGAAGTTTTGTCTGTGCTCATGAACTTCATTATCAGAGCAAGCTACGAACTTCCTTGGCCAGTCCGAAGAGTCATAAACTTTTTTAGATGGCTGTTGATGGAAACATTTCAAGTTTTAATGGGATTCATTAAGAAGTGAGGTACGGGAAGTGTGAGCTGGTCCTTTCCCAGTGTGTGGTATGGACTGGTCATCCTCATCCACACCAAGAGGCATTGATGGCGATGCACCAGCACAGCACCTGTGCTTGGCTTTTCTGGACCACTCTGCACGAGAGCAGGAAAAACTACAGTTAAGAGACCCCTGCCTCAAACAGCTGCATCTTTATTGCAGCATCACTTTGAGATTTGCTTGCAAGAAATGAGATGTCAGGGTGCTAAACTGCTGGTGGACAGCCTGCAGCAGTGCTGATGCCTTTGTTAGCAGAGGGAACTTGCACTGTGGAAGTATGGAGAAGGTCAGTGCATTCACAGAGACAAGAATAAACTACACTACAATAGGATCTGGCAACAAATGCAAAGCATTGTTTGCTTTGTTGTCGTTGGGGGTGAAGAGGAAGGCACAATTTCTTGCGCAGAAGTGACTTTTCAGCTCAGTTCTCTGATCCAGATGGAAAACCCAGGGATGAATAAGGCTGTACCTTAGCCCCTGGGTTTTTCTGAATTGGGTTGGCTTGCTTTTGGTTTTAGCTGCATCAGAAGCTGGCTTTGTTGTTTGGTTTCATCATAATGTACTAATTTTACCTATATCTTGAAAGTTATGGGTTCTCCCAGCCAAGCCCTGCATTGACAGCTCTGTCCCACCATACCTGGCCACAGTCCCTGGGGTGGCTCTTGGGGTGCACTTCCTTCTGTGGGAATCCAGGTTCTGTTTGTTTGAACTCCAAATTTAAGTAGTCCAGCCCAGATAAAGACTTTGGGCCAAGTTTTGGGAAGCATATACAACTGCAGATGTAATATTTCAGACTGCTGAAACAAGGGAAAACAGTTTCTGCGTGCCCCAGTGGCAGGAGATAACTTACTCTTTAGTAAGTCTCTTTAAAAGTACCATTCAATCTAGTCAAAGCTCGCATACCTCCAGTCTGATCTATCCATGTGTCTGTCTTGCTCATTCCTGGGAAAACCATACTTGTCTTCAGGATCTCCACTCAGGCTGTGGGGATGATCATTCTTGCTTGGTGCTTTACAGGACAAGCACCAGTCTGATAAACCCAGAACTTTCCTTTCATAGAAACTATGGGCTGGGTAAGAGTTACCACCACAGCAAATTCTGCACTTGGAGCGGCCTGTGTAATTTAATGGCTGTAATGTTTATACAGCTTTTGTGTCGTGGCCAGGCTTGTGTGCCACGTATTTCTTCTATTAGTTTCACCTTATTATAACCTCTTTGATGCAGAAGATAAGATCCCTGGCAGCCATACTCATGGACTCAGTGTTCACATCCTTGCCTTTACTGGTCTTAAAGAACAAAGATATTGCCAAGTCATTTTGTTGTTTAAATGGCCACTGAGGACAGAAAGCAAGACTCAGATGTATCTTAAGAAAACTCATCTTGATGGCTGTATTTTACTGGGACAACTGTTTCCTAGTGGTCATGACCATGATCACCCATAGAGCACAAGCTGCCTGTGCTCTGCGCTGTGTGCTTTCCAGATAGTCTGATTTTCCTTACCACATGCTCCTGGGGAATGCATAGGTTCCATCTGCTTCTTGAAGGACTCTGCTCACTCCTCCTACTGAGGAGACTTCAGTACTGCAGAGCTTTCACCGGCATTTCCCCATGCGCCCTTTTTGGCTGGAGTTCCCAGACCTGACTCCTATGCCCAGGCATAACAAACCTTGCAGGTGTTCCAAAACCTTTCTCTTGGAATGACTTCACCACACCAACCAGCAACTGCTCTGGTGTGATGTTCAAGGCATTTCCTGAAACAAAAGGACATTGTCATAGCCAGGGCCTTGTACAATGCACTCCACAAAAGGAGGGAAGGAAAATAAATATAGAAAATTGAGGAGATATTCAGAGTTGTGAGAGACACAACGAAAGGAAAACTGCCAGGAAACGACTCTACAATGAGGCCAAATCCAGACTCCTTGGTCCATAATACTTATTCAGGTCTCCTCCGCCAGCAGCTGAGCTGTGAGTGCACAGCACCCCTGGAAATGGGGGCAACCCAGCCAGAAACTAGTGAGAAACTTTGCACTGAGTTTGAGCCAAGTTCTTGTTTTAATGTCTAAATAAAACCTTAAGGTGTTAGCTATAGGCTTTCAGGTTTAGCAGTCTAAGCCTGGTTCCTTCTCTGCAAACATTAACAGACATATACTTGTGTTCACATATTCATATTCACTGCACACAGAACCAGAGGAGATGTCAATATAGCCCAAGCCCATTTATGACCTTGTCATCTGGTCTAGGCCAGTCATCTTTGCACACTCTAAAGTCAGTGGAGGGAAAAAGAGAGCTATTTCCAAAGGTTAATTCATCCCACCCCAAGATAAATGGTGTTAGCAGAGGGAGGAGAGGTTAAACTGCTGTTTGAAGATACCTCCATGGTCTACCAGGAAGTGCAGACAACTGGCTTAGACTAAATACCTATTGGACAAATAAAAAAGGGATGAATCTCATCATCACAGTCTAAACTGATAACACGATACAGATGTGTGGAGCAGCTAGTGACCAGATGGTGAATTTATCAAACTACAGCATAGTTTCTTATAAATACATGCTGACGAAATAGCTGATTTGCTCAACAGACCACCTCAGCTTCATTACAAGAGTGAGTCTGGAGCCATCACAATTTGTCACAGGGCCCTGTGCATATTTTTAGCAAGTCTGATGGTCTGGAAATAAAAGATTATGTGCAAGCAATAATTTTTGGTCAATTAATCTAAGGTTCCCTGTACTGAAAAAGAATCCTAGCGTCCATTTTTTCCACACTTATGTGCAGGGAAATTATATTTAATGCCAAATTACATTTAAATGAACAAAACCACTACGAGACTACAATACATTAAGACTACTAAAGATAGCCTCCCCCGTCTATTCCCCTGTGCCTCTAAAGCAATGGTTTTATTTTGAACTAGTAAAGCATTTTTTGCTTCGAGCCTCTTGGGGTCAGGGAGATACCAAAATGCTTCAACAAAAACTATTTTTGGTACTGTAGTGACCACGAAAATAAAGAAGAGGGTGAATAAATAAATAAAGGCATACATACATGTATACATAAAAATGAGGGGCTGTGTAATTCATCCTACCTGGTGGGAGCAGCTCCCTTACAGCTTGAGCATGGGCAGCCCACAGCCAGCATCTTCCAGGGCAGGACATGAATCAGATCCAGACCCATGACTCACGTATCTCCCTTGTTGCCCAAGGCACAGTCATGGCAGATCCTGCTGCCTCCCAGTCCTGCAGTGCGCATCAATCCCACAGTCCCAGCTGCCCCACAGCTCAGAGCAGGCACGGTGACCCCAAGACCTGCTCACTTCCTGTGATACACACAGCAAGCACACATCTGTGATGCCACCTTCCCCACACAGTTGTAGGATAGTGCACAGGGCCAAGCCTGCTGGAGAGCAAAGTCCCAGTGTGGATGATCTCATGGGACCACAGCACTACTTTACACAGATGCAGGGAGACCTTTTGGATAGGGGCAGGTTGTCTCCAAAGCACCAAAGGAGATGTCCTTCAATAGAGGCATGCCTTTCAGTGGAAGATCCTCTGTGAACACCATACCTGGTCATTTGTAAGCTGCTCTTATTTCCAGTAAAGGTCATCCTAACTCTGCCCCACCATTTGCTGAGGATCTCTGGGCAAGTGCTGCAGAGCCAGGTCCCCCATAAATACACCTTCCCCAGGTCCAGACGCCTTCTGGGAAAGGCTCTGAAGATGTACGTATTCACCCGCATCCACAGACATTCTTTCTCGATATATGCTGTCTGCCCAGGGACTTTTCCACTTAAGGAATTTTTTCCAGCTGTGTGGAAAACCAGTAAGAGCAGGCATTTATCCAGCATTTTGAGAAGAAGTTGTGCCTGCGTTAGTAGCTGGCATTGCTTCATAAAACAAACATTATGTTGAAAATAATGTAAAAATTCTTTGGCCTATTCATCATTTAGTTTACATAACTTTGTCACTTTTGAAGGGTATATGCAATGCCAGACCTCAGAAAAGTGACTCTTTGTGGGGAAAGCAAATCAGTAACTCAGGTAACTGCTGATTATACCTTCTCTGTCTTGCCTTTGTTCTTGGCCTACTCTTCTTGCTTTGGATCTGCTCATGATGTAGTCCATCCATTCCAGTTTGGACATTCATCCCTCTCTGTGCCCCCTATGGAGCTTTTCTTCATAACAGCCCAAAGAGGAAGAGCCTAGAGGACAGTCATAGGGGTAAGAATGAAGATGCGTTAGAGATTTTGAAGATAACATTTGAAGACCGGGGGACATCTGGGCTACATAACAGGACTGTCAAGAGTAATGCCCTCCAAAAGCCATTCCAGTCCTGAGGGCAGCTCCCACTGCTACTTCTGTTCAGATCATCTCTTTGCTAGTGTCCCATGCCTGGCAGACCTGGGACTCAGAGGAAAGCTCAGGAAGTACTTGGTGAACTTTGCTGCTCTTTGATGGCCGGTTTAGAGAAGCAATTTTCCTCTGGACAGAGGATGCATTGAAGGATGAGTTCTGATTGTCCCCTAGCCACAGGCACTAACAAAGCAACAAAAGGACCTGGGCTTTGGTAGTTTGTGTATGTGTGTTTGGTTTTTATCTTGACCTGCAAGTTTCTGTGTGGCAGGGTGGCTGCTGAGGGATGCTCTAAGGGGTGGAATTTGGTTGGTGGGAGGAGAAGATGCAAAAAGAAAGATGATGAAGAGCTAGAGCCTCCTGTTAAAAGCACAAAAGGGACATAAATGGCTGGTCTGAGTATTACTCCCTACTCCTCCCTGATCTTTATCTCTCTTAAGCACATTTAAACAAAAGTCTACTCTTTCCATTACCTCCTGCTACCAAGAATTTCATGAATTAGTGGCGGAAAATATCTTGAGACAAAGTGGCTCGGTCTCAACCCAATAATACTCCTTTGGACACTAGTTTTTAACATTTCCACCACAGTTCCATGACATTACCACACATTTCCAATTTAAAGTCACACCAACACCTTTCTCCTTCTGAAATTCTCCCATACATTGCATGATGTTAACCTCTTAATCCATCTCAACACATTCTCTTTACAATCTTGCAAACAACCCAGTCTATACTTACTGGTGACTTCAACTATGCAGACATTTGCTGGAAGAACAGCACAGCAGCTCAGATGTTATCCATCAAGTTCCTGGAATGCACAGAGGACTGCTTCTTCATACAAATGCTGGATGTGCCAACCAGGAAAGAGATACTGTTGGACTTGCTACTTGCACACCAAGAAAAACTGCTTTTATCTCAGTTAGTGATAGCCTTGGCTGCAGTGATCACAATATTGTGGAGTTTGGGAGACTGCTGAGCTCACTGAAGGTTAGTACTAAGACAAAGGGCTTAGAATGCAGAAGAGCAAACTTCAGCTTGCTCAGTCCCAGTCTATGGGAGAGATTCCAGGGAGGCTTCCATGGAGGATAAAGAAGCTAGTGAGGGCTGGCAGATTTTCAAGGGTGCTGTCCTGGAAGCACAAAAGAAGTTCAACTCCTATAAAGGTAAAAGAAGTAGATGGAGTAAGAAACACCGTTGCAGAATGACCTGGATAGGGTGGAGGAGTGGGTTAACAAGGACCTTTGAAGTTCAGTAAGGACAAGTTTAAGGTCTTGCACCTGGGAAAACATAATCCAGGAGTGCAGCCCAGCTGGGATCTGTTGGATCTGTTGGAAAGGGAGCTGGGGGTCCTGGTGGACTACAAACCCAACAGGAGTGAACAGTGTGATGCTGTGGCAAAGAAAGGCAATTGGGTTACATCAACAAGGGCATCACCACCAGAGATAAGATGCCATTGTCCTACTCTACTCAGAACCTGTCAGACCACACCTGGAATACTGTGTTCAGTTTGGGTTCCTGATGCATAACAAGATGTGGTCAGGCAGGATAGGGTCCAGAGAAGGGCCACAAGGATGGTCAGAGGACTGGGAAACCTGATGTAGAGGAAAAGCTGAGAGAACTGGGTTTGTTCAGCCTAGAGAAAAGAAGGTTCAGGGGAGACCTTATCACCATGTTCCAGTACTTAAAAGGTGGCTACAAAGAACATGGAGACTCTCTTTTTACAAGGAGTCACATGGAAAAAACAATGGGTAATGGGCAAAAGTTACTCCTAGGGAGATTCCGACTGGACACAAGAGGAAAATTGTTCACAACGAGAACAATCAGCCATTGGAATAATCTCCCCAGGGAAGTGGTGGATTCCCCAACATTGGGCACTTCAAGATGCAGCTGGATGGGGTGCTGGGACATCTACTCTAGGTCATGCTTTGCCAAGAAAGGTTGGACCAGAAGATCCTTGAGGTCCCTTCCACTTCATATCCATGGTTCTATGATACATACATGTCATTTAGTCAAGCTAACGGCAAAGTATACAAATTACATGCATCATTGTGTGTCTCTTTCATGGCTTCACTCTCCCTTTGACTTATGCTAGAATACATCTGCAGAAACCTTGCCTGACTCAGGAGAAATAAATTGGTGGATAGAGTGAAGAGTCAGGGAGTGTCTGTCCCTGCAGCTTCCTTATCATTTTTACTTCTTTTCCCTCATGGATTTTGCTTTTCTTCACACCCCTATTGACAAGAGCCAGTGTGCAGGGCCAGGCACGGGGCTGCAGAGGTTTAGACACGTCACAGCAAAGGAACACTTCATATGTGACTGTTTAACCTCACACAACCTGCTGACACCCCGCCACTTCCTGCAGGGAATATGGGAAAAGGGAAATGACTCCTGCTCTGGTTGGCCGGTTTCACCAGTCAGCCAGCCACTCCCTTGGCTAGTGCATCCCCATGTAACAGAGTGTGCTCCCAGACAGGCTCCCTGTGCCGTGTGTCCAGGAGGAAAGCAAGCGAGCAATGACACCACAGAGGTAGTTTCTTCACCATCAGCATCCCCTGGAAAAGGCCATGTCTGCCCCTAGGGCTCCCTTTCACTGATAGCAAGTGCTCATTGAAATGGTTGAAAGCCATATCTTGAGGGAGAAGAAGCACATCCTGCTCAATTTCACTTACAGAAGCAGAGCCCAATGACACATTAAGGGCCTGAAGCAAAGCCACCTTTTCTCAGGGCTGTCCTTCTGGGCTTGCACCATTCTTGGGGAAAAAGATCTCAGAGCATGACAGCACTGGATGAGCCCAGCTCAAGGCTGCAAAAGAAACCTTTATTCTCTGACCTACTCCTCCTTCTGTCTTGTTGACCCTTCCCAAACTCTGCAGTGTAGTCTTTGCATTTCCCTTTGGAGATGGATCACATTTTTATTAATTTACAGTAAATCATTTCCCCATTTCCTTTGTTTACATTAGGTGGATTCGGTGGTTTCCATCTCTGTGACGCATCACTTGGCACACGAGCACAACCCATACCATCACTTCACCTTATGCATTGCTGACGCTCCAGCTCTAGGAAACGAAGGTAAAAGGGCTGGCTCCACACTGTCATTTCCCTTCACCCTCCTGCACCAGCTCAAATAGAAACTTCAGCCTTGCATCCCTTGGTTCCGTCTTCCTTCAAGCAGGATGGTCCCAAATTCTAGTGCAGCACAGCTCAGATGTATGCCTGCCAGACAAGCATCACAGCTTCCCAAGTACAGCTGCTCTATGTCTTGTCTGCTTCTAATGCCATAAATCTTCATCTGGGAGGGCACTGCAGCTTGGAAAAGAGGAATAGTTGGTAACAACTCCCCTTACATCAGGAAAAGTGGAGGCAACTATCTGAACCCAAGGATGATGGATGTACCTGCTGCACACTGGCTGTGAGTAAGCTTGGGGTCAAAAGTCTGGTCTTCTCACTGTGCAGACACCCTCTGAGACCCTAAAGTAATCAGCCTGTGTCTTATACGTGAGCAAACACTGCCTCAGACCCCTCTTCTCTCTACAGAGCGCAATGGCTACAGCATGGTCAGGCACAACAGTGACAGGGGATGAACCCAGCCTATGAATGGGATAAATGCATGGCAGGGCACACATCCTTGCTTTCCCCAGGGGTGGAAAGGGAGGGAGAAACTTTGACTTCAGTGCCATAAGGCAAAGCCATCAGAGCTCAGGCACAGATATTTGCCCAGGCCTTCCCTAGAGGGCTGGAGCAGCAGGGATCAGGCAGCGATCTTGCCCATATTCCCAGGTAGAGGAGGAGGTGTTGTCCCCTCCTTGGGGTGAATCACAAAATTACCATCTAGTCCTTTAACCTCTAGCAAAGCCTCTTTATTCTCACATCTCTCATAATCTCAAGTATTGCTCCAAAATAAGAACAGTAAATATAAGTGCAGAGGACACTTTCTGCTGTCCTCAGAGACAAAGCCACTGGACTGACAGCACAAAGGCAGCATCCTCTCTTCTGCCTGCTCCTCCTCCTCCCAGGGCTTTGGGCCCCTTGCTGAGAGCAAACAGCTGGCCTGCACTTTGAATTTCTTGGCTTTCTATGGCTTGGGTCCCAACCTTAATGTTGTTTCAATGCCATTTTTCTTGTGTGCTGAATAGCAGGCCTGGAAAGCTCCACCTCGCTGCGGGCAGTGCGTGCAGGAGGATCCTGCCATGCCCGTGCCAGCCGCTTTTCTCCCTAAGAACCTGGCCAGTGCCAATCCCCGAAGGCACCCATTGCAGCAGGTTTTGTGTCTCCATGGAGACCTCCACAGCTCCCTCTCCACAGTCCCTCCTTCCTCTTATAGCTTTCTGTTTATTGTAAACAGCATCCTCATCTCAGTTGGAGCTGGTAGCTCTTGGCTTCGCCCTGGTCACCTGCCCACCCAAGTTGCCCTGCAGCCTGCTGTTGCCTGGGAAAACAGCAATGCCACCCCCTGAAAACAACCTGCACATGACAGAGGGCTCTTTTCATTCCTGGGTTGTTTTGTTCGGTTTTCTTTTCCCACCCCCCTATTATCAGATTTGCCTGGATCTCTCATGGCAGCTGCAGCATCACACTGCCAATGAGATCTGTGTGGTTTTGCATGAGAGGAGCTTGTAGGAAGAAGACCGAGGGCTGCAACATCTAAACCCCACTCCTTCCTCCAGCCACATTGCCCCATCACAGGAAGGGCACTGGTGTGCCCAAGGCTGGGTTATTGAATAGCTGTATGGCTTTTCCCATCACCCACATCCACAGCATGCATTGATCCCACCTGAGCAATCAGGAAAGGGCTCAGAAATTTCCCCAAGTCCCAAGGATTCACCTGCTTCTTCAAGCTCCATATAGTCCAAAGGTGCCATTTCCCATCCAGTACCTTCCTTCCACCTCCCAGTGCCCACCAGAGATTAGGGAACCCTGTAAGGAAGTTCACCTCTGTTGTGCTCCCCCAGTGGCAGTACAACTCTACCTTGCCTTAGGTCATGAAAACACCCATGGCTGGGAAACAGTGTTCTCTCTGTAGGATTGGTTGAAAAAGATTTGGGAAGAAACGTGAAGGAGTAAATGCACCCATGTTCTTCCCTAATCTATCACCCTCCTCTCTAACGCAGGCAGCTGGCACATCCCCACATATTCCTGACACTATTTTGAGGCCGTGTCTTTACACCAACGAACCATTCCAAAACAATTTCTCCAATGTATTTGGCACAAACAGACTTTTCTCTGACATGCCTGTGCAACAGCACCTACTGCTCACTGCCAGGATGTTCTTTGTACTCAACCCCGAGGAAACCTGCCTCTCCCTTTCTTCAGGAATGCTTCTGACAAGCTCAGCTCCCTGCCCCCCAGTCCAGGCAGGGGAGAAATGCTGGGGGCTTGGGGGCCATTGCTGGGAAGAGTACATGCATCTAATGCTCATTTTGCAACTGGTCTTCAGGTCTTCAGGTGGCCTTAGATCCATCACTTCATCACTTGGTTCCTCAGTTTCCTTCACTTAAGCATGGAAATGACACTGGTCTCCTTTCAGAAGTATTTTGATGCCTTTAGCTAAACACAAGCTAGATAAGCCTCTGTAAATGGATGAGAAGTTGCATCTGTGTTTTCCTGTAATAGCCAAGATTTTTGTCACCCAACCCCTCTTAGAATAGCTCAAACCAGTTATGGCAAGCATGACTTACCATCCTTCCAGTTTCACCCTGCTTTGCAACATCCAGCCAGCTCCCAGAGGGGCCTACTTCTGACCCACAGGAATGTTTATCTGGTCTGCACATGGGTCACAGAACTGCAGATTGACAAAGCACAGCAGCAGAGAGACTTGTGCTGTGCTTTGTGAAGGGGTACCCATCCCACCACCCAGCACACACCACAGGTCACTAGACACTGAGCGTTACATGTATGCAGAAGTACCCTGTAAAACATAATTATGATAAAATAAAACCTGTGTGATAGGGATGAAACCATTCTGGTTGTTTCTGAATGGGATTTGCACAGAAAGAGATGCTGACAGACAGAAATTAGGAGATCCTGGTGGCAAACAAAGGTCTTCCTGTCTTCCAGATAACCAGAACAGGCAGATGATCAGTTTCTCATACCACTGTCAAACCTGTGGGTAGTTCTCCCCTCTTGCAGCTTGAGTAGCCTTTTGGTGCATAAAAACAGTCCAGGTACTCACCTAGTGATTCCACATCCTTTGCCCAACTTATCCCTCCTGTCCCAGCATCACTGCTGCCTGTCAGCTCCTCCTTTATATCTGCCTTACAAAAGCTACAGATGCTCTCATTCGGTGTAAAAAGGGCAACCAAGAAGACACAACATCAGCAAAAAGTCAAATGGAGAAGCTCCTTCACATCTCTGGGGGAAACCCAATACTACTTTTGGAAGAGTGATATGAAGGTCTTTCTTCCACCCTCACGTCCTTGCTCCTACAACAGTCTCACCATTAAGGTTAGGAAGCTTTTCCAGGGAGAAGAGAAAAAACTGAAGCATTTCAGTCCCTTTCACTTCCAAGCTGAAAATAAGCGTCCCTACTTTTACTGTTCAAGGCAGAATTCTCCTGGATTTAACCTAGTATTTTTGCCTGATCTGTACTCAAATCTATGACACAGGGTCAACATGTTCAGTTAGAGACAGTGTTAACCAATGAAAGCTTTTAAAGGAGAATGCTTGGATGTCAATAGCAACAAAACCAAAACCCAGAGTTTCACAGTGCCAGAAACTGGATTTCTCTGACATTAGCTGACCAAACTCCTCTATTGGTCTGGAGGATTCTTTTTCTCTCCAGTGATGTCAAAGTCTGTAATGATAGTGCTCCAACTGCTCCCCTGAAGCAGAGCATACAGCATAAGCTCTGGTCAACAGACACTAATACAGACCTTAGTGAGCCTGAATGATGCAATCCTCCAAGCTCTACATGATACTCTGGACAGTCAGAAGCTGTTCTGCACTGGAGCACTGCAGCTTTTCCAACAACCTCCGCTCAGGAGGGCAGCAGTCAATGGAGGTGATGGGAAGCAGGAGAGATAGTGCTGACAAGTACAAACATTGATGGCTGAGCAAGTCAGGTCCTTCACTTACTTAAGTGGCCCATAGTCCAGTAGTGCCTGAAAGGATGAGTGTCTCTCCCAGGCAGTCTGAATGGAGGGCAAGTCATTCTGCTAATGTACTAGCTTGGTTGATCCAAACTGCACCATTTCATGGAGCAATTCCATCTGTTGTACATAGAGAATTATCACCTTCTGGCAGAGAAAAAAGTTAAAAGAATGGACATACAAGTGAAGTACAGGTACCAAAAATGGTGAAAACTTATGAGATCATCTTGTCCTTTCCCCACACTTAGTCAATGCAGGATTGTTCCCTGCTGGACTCCCAAACAATGCTACTTAACCTAGATGCAATCATGCTGCAGGAACTGCCAAACACAATGCAATGAAGAGCAGAGAATGAGCTCATATGAGTTAATCCAATTCCTGCAATAAAACAATCCAGGGTTCTGGTCTCCATCCTGCAATGTTCTCCCGAGCCAACCTTTCTGTACATATTTACTAACACTCGAACAAAAGCTGGAGCCACTGGTGGGCTGCTGAAATAACCTGGAGCTGGGAAAATGCAGCACAACAATATCCACAAATATTCTTGCTAGTAAAACCATTGCTTTGTTTAGGTGGAATCCATAAACCTAGCTATTCACAAACATTCACAGAGCAGAGCTTTATTTCCAAGAATGCTCATGGAAAGGAAATCCATTGTGTAGGCCAACATGAATAGACCCTCGCATGTACAGTTTGTATGGGAAGCATCCAGGTGGCTAGTGAGAAAATAGCTTATTATCAAATAAAATAGTGCATTACGAACAGCTACCAATGATTCCCAAGCAGTTAGAAGGCATCCCCATCTGTGAGGCATACGTCACCCAAACAGGAGTCCGAAACAATGCTGCAGACCAAGCATACTCCAGGAATGGCCAGCCACAATGTGGCAAGCACTCTCCATGGCCCTCATAATCACAGAATCATGGAATGGTTTGGGTTGGAAAAGACCTTAAGATCATCTAGTTCCAAGATCACACTGTGCCATGGGCAGGGATGCCTCGCACTAGACCATGTCACCCAACGCTCTGTTCAACCTGACCTTGAACACCACCAGGGATGGAGCATTCATGACTTCCCTGGGCAACCCATTCCAGTACCTCACCACCCTTACAGTAAAGAACTTCCTCCTTATATCCAATCTAAACTTTCACGGTTTAAGTTTTAATCCATTACCTCTTGTCCTATCACTGCAGTCCCTGATGAAGAGTTCCTCCCCAGCATCTCTATAGGCCCCCTTCAGACACTGGAAGGCTGCTATGAGGTCTTCAAGCAGCTTCTCTTCTCCAGGCTGAACAGGTCCAATTTTCTTAGCCTGTGTTCTTATGGGAGGAGCACCAGTCCTGATCATCCTCATGGCCCTAAATCCACCATTAACTAAAGTGTTCACACTCACTATTTCCAAGATATGTCCAGAGCCTTTTCACCCTTAGAAGGTGAAATGAAGCATCACAAATATTCCTTGGACTGGTATCTTACAGTATATTGTATATAATAGACCTTAAAAAAAGGGTTAAAATTTCATCATTGGGCTCACTGAAACACTTTCCTGGAACTGGCCTGGGTAGCAAACCCATCTTCTCCTCCTTCTTGAAAGTCATGTAGCTGATAAAAAGCAGAAAGTCTTTCATCACTATTCTCTATGCATAATTAGATTTATTTTACGGGGCAATGAGCTCTTAGTTAGCAAGTGCACATACACACACACAAAGAGCTTGTTCATTTCTGTGACTGATACCCAGAAACACAATTCCTCAGCCAGAGTTTGGGCAGTGAATACATTTTGATAAGTCTGATACCAGAATGCAACAGCACACACAAAAATACATCCACCAAGTGCAACCTATTGTAAACAGGAGCATAAGTAAAATAAGCAAATACATGTCATTTCAGCTGGGTCACAAGTTGACTCAATGTGACATTTCCTTTTGTAGTGAAGAACACTGGAGAGAACCTATTTATACTTACTGGAATATATTTGGGTAAGTTTTTTCCTAGCTCTCTTGGCTATTTTTAAAGTTAACCTGTCTAAGAGTTTAGAGGTTTTTCCCCTTTCAAGGGCAAGATTCTTCCTACTTGATCTCACAGGATCATAAAAGTCATAGTCCTGTATCTTTAAAATCACTGTTGCTGTATGGCTATGATCAGCCACCTCACCATATGATTTTGCCCCAGAATCAAGTAAGAGACCAGGCTGAAAGCAGTAGCTCTGAGTTCAATACTATGAGCTTGCTAAAAGCATCTGAGGCAACATCCATTTCTCCCATGTTTGCTTTCTCCTCCTGAATGATGCTTTGCAGCTGTGTCTCTTCCAGCAGCCAGGGCTCCCTGGGGAGCCCATTTACACTGTTGCTCTTGAATGGCTGAAGTGGGAACACGCGTCCTGTGTCTCTAGACAAACACACTCACGCACACAGCTCTGTGAAGCCCTGTGGGTGGTTTTCATGGAAGAGAAAATGTTTGCTAAAGCTTCCCTTGCTCTGGCTGCCTTGTACAGGGTGAATGCAGCCCTGATCTCGGACACATCCCTTGTGCTCCCCGAGCTGGGCATGGTGCTGTACACATGGGGATTACTGTGCTGGAGATGACCTACACCAGAACAAAAGGGGAACAGGGATAGCTGTTCAACTCCTTGTGCATGTTTCCATCTGGAGCACTCAAAGTTCCATGCACAGGGAAGAAGAATCACAGGGAGGGATAGGGAAGAAAAAAGATTGATCTAGTCATCCAGCAAGCCAGTTGGTTGCAGGGCATGTGTTTTGAACTCCAGGTCAGGCTAGAAGTGTCACAGCATCCTACACAAAGCCTCTCATTTACCATGAGCAGCAGAGTGTGGCAAGCACAAATAACACATCGTGAAATCCTACTGAGAAAGCTGAGCCTTGCTCTGGGCTGGGCACCCCTCTGCCCTTTGGGAAGGTGGCAATGCAAAGCCAAGGCTCACAGTGGAATACCATGCAACTCTATGCTGAGGGAGTTGGAGGGATAAAGTAGTCTTTTCTTTTAACAAGGAGATGAGGGAGCACTGGCCAAGACAAGCAGCTCTCCAGAGCTCCCTGTCCACATAAGAGTGACACTGCAGCACAGAGCAAATGAGATTACAGTCACCAACAGCTCATTAGCCCTGTGAGAAGGGCAAGAGTAATTAACTTTGCTTAACAAACAAGGGACCTGAGGTAGATCAAGTGCAACTACACCAGTGCTGTGAGCAGCACAATAAGTCTCTGCCCTAGGTCTCCAGGTTTCACAGTAGGCTGGACCAACAGGGTAGTCCATCAGCTTCAGCCCTCTGGGCTAAGCCATCCCTATAGACACCCAGTAGAGAAGCGAAGAGGACCTGCACTTCAAGGTTGTTGTCTATGCATCACCAACTCAGCTGTCATCCACAGGACTCCCTGCATCACCCCAGTGCTTCCTTTTGTGCCCCTGGCAAGGGACTCCTCAGGCTCATAGCTCACTGTGGCTGCAAGGTTGGCAGGAAAGGCTGACCTAACCCTGCACCAAGCGGGCCCTCAGACCTATTGTCTTGAAATCAGGGTAATGATGGATGCCTAGGATGTTTCATCATTTCCCAGCACTGTTACAAGGCCCACATTTAAACCTCATCAAAAACTTTTTGGTTTCCTTTCTGATTTTTATGTGCCTGGAGTGCTGGTCATAACTCTCCCAACCTTTGTTCTCCTGTTATTAAACAAGTGGTCTATTTTTCTGAGGATGAGTAGTGCTGAAGAATAAACCTGTTAATTAACCACCTGCATTAGCAGCAAGACCTCAGTGAGGTGTTTGCCTCTTGGGATTCTTCCTTTGCATCCTTTCCATCCATCTCCCGCATCCACCCTGGCTCCATCACTCCCTTCTCAGCTTTTTCCCACACTTGCCACGGGGTCAAACAAACGAAAGGCTGGATGAGTCAGCAGTAAGAATCAGGGCAATGAGCTTCTGAATGCGTTTGACAGAGAGGTTAAGAAAAGAAGGTTAAGAGGCGGAAAGGTTAAGAGGCTGAGGGCCCTGGGCTGAGTTTAAATAGGACCCTTGGGTCTATGGGTATGGGGCAGCCACAGGCAAGGCTGGTCAGGGCCATCACAACCCTGTGGTACCCGCAGGGCCTGGCACGGTCGCAGACTGGATCCTCCCATCAGCCTCTCTTCCCAGAATGGCATCTCCTTCAGACAGGAGCCGTGTGTCCTCCTCATGTGAGGGCAGCGCATCGCACCCAGTCGGGCACAGCATGATTTTGACATATACCCCTCTTCATTTTCCATAATTCCCTACTGCTGATGTTTTTCCCAACATTTGTGCAGAAATTAATACCCTGATTTTCCAGTCTTGACGGGGATTTTTCCATCATTGTTGCAATAAGAGCTGATAAAACTAGTGGTATCCATACCACCATCATTTGGGAAAGAGATTGTGCACAGCAACTCGCATGTTTTGGTGGCTAACGTAATAATGCAGCAATTAAAGCCCTGCTTTGGGCCTGGTCCAGCTGTTTGTCCGAGAGGTCTCTAGGTGCAGCTGTTCTCACCACCAGACCCAGATCCTTTTAGTTACTCCTGAAATTGTGCCATAATCCTGCTTACAGATTTTGTTTTTCTTCCTTGAAAGCACCTGCTCAAGATGCATGCCCGGTTTTGTTATTAAATAGTCTGGAAAGGCAAAAGCCAAAGTCTTCTTTCAGGCATTTCACAGAGTGAGGTGAGCTCTCATGTTAGAAGCCCCTCTTTTGTAAGATCTGCAAATAAGTTCATCTACATCTGCTCCCCAAACTTGTGTTATACAGGACACTAGAAATGGGCAGCCTGACTTAACCTGCCTCTTGCATATAGGCTGGCTTAAGGAAATGTGTATCACTACAGCAACGAGTAGACTGTAAATATCTATAGGACCTTTGCCAGTTAACTTAGATAAAACAAAGAGGGAGAAGATGTGCTTCTCCCCTGATGGGATTTTCTCATCTCTGTGCTTTTTATCCCTTAGTACTAGTTATTGTTTGCCCAGGTTGTAAAACATGCACAAAGCGGTTAAAATTGCAGGGACAGGAGCAATTTGGGAAGAATAATGCTGTTATTCAGCTGAAACCAACTCACACACATACAATCCCAATGCCACCATCATCAGCATGCAGGGCCTCCCCTTCGGAGCAGGAGGAAATGAGCTGCAGCCCCGGAGGAGGCAGCTTGCTGGGGTCAGGCGGCACGTGCAAGCCTGGAACGCCGGAGGTCCCAGTGCCAAGAAAAATACCTTGTCCGTGCTTCCTCTGTGCCGCTGGTGGGCAGGACAGACCCCGTGGCTTCCTCCCCGCTGGTGGGTACAAGGAGCAAATGGGGACGTGCACTGTTCTTGGGGCTGGACACCTGCCTACATACTGCAGAACCATAGAATCAACTAGGTTGGAAAAGATCTTTAAGAGCATCAAGTTCAACCGTTACCCCATGCAGAACTCACTGGCAGCACCCCATCTTATGTGGGGCTGGTGGACCCCCATGCAGGGTCCAGGCTGCCCTCAGCCCTCACAGCCAGCCTGGCCATGGCCCCTGAGGCTGGGAGAGGTAGTAAGTTCATTGCTGGGACAGACATCCCCACGGGGCTCCTATGGCACCCACTCACCAGTGATGCACAGCACATCTTCTAAAGCTTATACCCACAATATACAGTGATGACTTTTCTCCCCCTTCCTATGCCCTTCGTAATTTCAGCCTTTATTCTCTGATGCTTAGCAGCCTAATTTCCTCTTGCCTTGTTTACAACCACATACATGCAGAATATACCACCAGCCTCAAGGCACCAGGAGTGTCGCTGCCTTTGCAAAGCACTGAATAGCAACCTAAGCTGCAAAGAAGAAGACAAGCTACAGGTCCTCATTCCCAAACCCAAGTTTGGTTGGCTGTACCTCAGCTGCCCTTTTGCAGACCTGCACCTAGCTCATAGAGCCCATTCTTTCTTAATTCTTATCCAAAAATAAATGATGTCACTTCAAACAATCCTCCCAATACAGGGGCGGGATGGACCTACCTTCATAAAGCTAACTATAACATGTTCAGAATGAAAAAGTCACTTAAAAACCACCAAATAAAGTGGGGCCCTCTTGCAAACGTGGCTGTCGTTGTCCAGTGGCCATCGATGTGCCGTGTAGAAAACTCTGTCACGTGCCACGGCTTCAGAAAAGCATGAGAAAACACTCACAGCCTTCCCTTAGATAAGAAGCCACAAACAAATCAGGAACAACAAGCGAAAACTCAATTCAAGGTTTACTCCAGGATGGACGCTGTGCTACGATAAATTAAGGTGTTTTTCATTATTAAAAATAAACAAAGCAATGAAAGTGAACCATGTCACCATTCATAGGCTTAAAAAACATCTTTAATCTGCTTGGGAAAATCTTTTTTTCCCCCTAACAGGAAAAAATATTAGTTGTCCAGATAACAAGCAAAACAAAATCAACCAAAGGGCATCAAGAGACTTCCTGAAATGGAAAAAACAATGTTTTGTGTAACAAGCTTACAAAAAAAAAAAAAAAAGAACAAAACACGCAGCAAGCAGAATGATTCCTCCAGCTTCTTCAGGTCGTCAGTGGCTTCAGGAACATCAGGAAGAACTACACAAGCAGTTGAATGTTTTATTTAACCTTCCAGCATTTTACAGCTGTCCTAAGCCTCTTCCCTTGTCCCTTCCTCCCCCCCCCCCCCCCCCCCCCCCCCCCCCCGGAAACCATTTGTCTTTCTAGTGCCTTATTTTTAACAGCTCAGCTCAGCCCCTAAGGGACATTTGTGAAAACAAGGAAAACCTAATCCGGCAACTTTGGGGTTCCCAGGCCTGAAATAGCAAGCCTGATGCAAATCAGGATGGAGGCTGCTTTGCAAGAGGGAGCGATACCTCCGCCTCTCATAGAAGAAAGGGATGGAAGGAGGCAGAGCCACGATGATGGGCAGTCCAGCCCTGCAACTGGGAGATGCGGGCGATGCTGGGCTGTGCTAGTGGGGCGGCTCGGGCACCCCATTCATCCTGCAGTAAATCAGCCCCTGGAGGTACATGGGGAAGTTTGCACAATGTCTGCCCAAACTCTGCCTGGATCCCAGCCAGGGCTGGGGAACTTTCATTCTCATGAGTTCACAAATTCCACCTACAAGAGCCTGATTAAAACAATACAGGAGGCAGCGTGGTGCTCCCCCCCGCATCCCTCTCTCGGCCACTGCGCTGTGAAACCACAGGAAATCATTAGCTGAGCCTGCTAAGAACTTCTGGATCCCAGCAAATTATTCACATTTTGATGTATTTGGAACATTTTTTGTTTGTTTAAGGTTATGATTTCCACAGGTTCATTTGCGATGCTGATTTATGCAGTTTCTAATGCTTGGCCATGTAGATTAAGCAGAGCAACGAAGTGCTCGAAGGCCTCTTGTGCTAGTTAACTTGGTTTTAAGTAACACCATTGCTTGCAACCAGGCAATAAAGCCATGAAATTATATCTGCTCCCTAATAGCTACAGAGAGAGGCAGGCCCAGCCCTCACACACTTAGGAGCTGGTTTCAGATGTGGTCTCTGAGATGCTGAAAGACACTTTCTGTGGCTATTTACGGCAAAAGTCAGCCCATTGAATGTTTGCAAAGAGTAATCCCTAGACAGGTGTAGTGCCAGCCAAAGCAAATTGATTTAGAAATGTCAACATATATTCATGGATTATTTGCCCAGCTCAACCACTTATAGTAAATGTCAACAGACCTAGGAATAGGGTTCAACTTGCTGGTAAGGAAACCTCTAGCCTAGCATCAGACGCATGTGTTACAACAGGAAAGAAATGCAAGCCTGTTGACCAAAGGAAACCCCCTCCTGACGGAGGTGATGGGAGAGGAAAGCACAGTCAAATTCACATCCACATTTTGTGGGGTCACTTTGCCAAGGGACAGTTGGCAACCTGTGGTGCTCCCAGCATATCTGATCTGCCCAGCCAGCACAAGGTCCCTTTGTTCAGCAGGGTGGTTTCTGGCAGCCCAGAACAGGCCTCTGAGGGAGCCACCAGCTGAAAGGGGCACATTTCCCATCCCATAACATGTGGGAATCTGGGGATGTGCCTAATGCTCACCTGCACCCTTTGGCGAGGTGATATCCCATGTCTTTCCTCCGGCACCAGACACAGGACTTGCCACTCTTCCATCAACAGACAGATCCATCGCACCAGTCTGCTGGCGAGGAGCAAAAAACTCTAACAGATAAATCAAGTAACGTACAGCATGCTGCATACAGTGCTAATGCTACACGCCAGGAGCCTCCACGTAGGCAAAGCAGAGGATGTGCCCCTGCTGGCAGTGGCAAAACCCAAAACTATCCTCAGGACAAAAGCAGCCCAGGGTTTGATTCAAAAAGCTGCCCAGCACAGAGCTCCCTCCTAGGGCAGGGCCAGGGTATCCCTGGGCTGGCTGTGAACTGCTCCATCCCTCTCTAAGCTATCCCTCCCTAAGCATCCTATTGAGGGCAGGGAGCAACTCAAAACTTGGTCCAGAAAAGGGCCATGCACTCACTGCTGTCAGCAAAGCAACAAGCTATGGAGAGCTCCCTGCCTACCCGTGGAGGATCAGACATACCCTCTCCTCGCTGCTGGAAGCCTTTGCCTGAAGGAATAACTGATTTAAAGAGCAATTATTAACAACAAGCAATGGAATGTCCTTTTTTATTTGATAGCTTTTGTAGACCTGGGACTCGCTACCCTTAGGCACCACTCCTGGAGCACAAAACTGCCCCAGGCTCATCTACCCAGAGCACAGCCATGCTCACCACATAAACCTGAACACCCAGCAGACACTTCCCTCTTTGTCTACCTGAGTTTTGTTCCAGGATAAGAACCATGCCAGAGGCCACAAACCTCCACAGCAGCCACAGCCCATCCAGGCACAAGCCAGCCTGGTGCCGGTTGCGGCACTTCCCCAGCCCCGTGGCTCAGCTCAGCCACAGGAAGGCTGATTTTTAATCTTACTGACACCTTGTTTACACCAGGGAACCTGCTTTGATTGCAGCTGGGCTTCAGCTTGCCTCTGCCAGACTTGCCTCTCACCATCCCTAACCCTTCCATACAGACGCCAAGGGAAGCGTTGCCCTCTCCCATGGCTGCAGCCCACCACAGAGCCATAAGGCACCTAGCTGGCAAGGAGATAAATCACCCAGCCCCACTGCCTCCATTCGCTCCACATTCCCCATCAAGGACTTCATCCTGCAAAGTCACCAGGCCCATCTTGAGCTGAAATGCACTCGCTCAGCTGCACCATATCCTGACAGGATGTCAGCAGTAAACAGTAGGTAAATACTCATGCTTTATCATCGGGTTGTATTTGTTGTTTTTACAGACCTGGACTAAAATTCCCACTGAAAAAAAAGTAATGTGCATGATAAAAGTCGCTTCTATTTTCTACCCACAGAAGAACCATGTGAAGGAAGCCATTTCCTTCAGCGTTATTCCACACACATGAAAAAAAAGGTTGATTTTTACATCTTTTGCATTCATTTACTTAATTCTTGGGAAAATATTTGATTGATTTATTTACAAGCTTACTTTATGGAGCTAGCTCTGTCCCCCTCAAGTATTTGCCTTTTGCAATGTGTGCCTACCCTGCAATGAGCCAGAAAGCCCTGCGACCATCACCAAGGGCAGAGCAGGCACCCACGCTGGTGTGACTGTTGCTCACACAGTTCAAATAGGGTCTTAGCAAATAATTATAGGTGCCATTTGGAAGCAAGGCCTCTGCAAAAAGCACATTCCTACAAAACCAAAGGAGTTAGCGGGTGCAGCAAGCAAAGCTAACTCTGGCATGGCTAGAACATAAACATGTTTGCTGGAAACCACTGGCAGCATTTGCTCAGCAAAGGTTATTGTTAGAAAATGTAATTGATATTAATGTCTGGAGTTATCTCATCTGATTGTATCAGCAAAATATGGGATCGTTCGGTAATTACTTTTAACGTGATTTTCGGGGGAGAGCAGTCGATGCTGGAGAACAGAGTTGTCTTTTTAAACGCAGCAAAATGCCGCCTAATTGCGAATTAAACCCCAGGCTGAGGCGAGCAAGCAGCCTCCGTGCTGAGGCTGAGCAAGCAGCACTTGCCCATTAAACTTTGGATGATTCTCATAATCATTTCTCTATGGAAGTAACACTTTTCTGTGAAAAAATAAGGTTGTTAGCCTGCAGAACATTGAAATGCTACAATAGCTGCCTGCTCGGAGCTCACTCGCCACCTGCTTTTCCTTGTTTTGTTTTCTAGCCTCTAATTACTGAGCAGAGTCAATTCCTAATGAGGCAGTTTGATTTCCTGTTTTTCATACTTCTTGAGCCGCTTAAAGAGCCCGTCCAACATAAAAGGAGCCCTTTTCTAAACAGATTTTAAATTAATTATAATAACCTTGGCGGTGGTGGTTGTTGTTGTTGCTCTGCGTGTGTGCATGTCTCTGTGTGTGTGTGTGTCTGAGCGCATCTGAGTTTTCCATGGCTGCATTTCTCATTTAATGTTTCCACACGAAACAACCTTCTTTTTGTTTCCCTCCTGTTTCCCCCCCCAACAATGCAAACTGGAAACTCTTGTCCAGGAAATTGTAGCCACAGAAACACTGTGTCTGGGGCTGAGGAGGAAAAGGTGGTGATGTCATGAATAATTGGGCTGTGAGAAAAGACGGAGCATGAATAAGGAGGGAAATATTCTGACGTCTGTCTTTAAAGCTGGAAGATAAACACTTGTTGTGAATGGTACACGCTGCCTTCCAAAAGGGCTGGTAGGAAGAAGAACGGTATTAAATGACCGCTCAGAAATATATGAATGATGCTAATGAGGTCTCTCAGCCCTCTCCTAGCCCCACCAAACACATGTAACGCCTCTCAGTTCATGTCTCAGCACTTCCCCTGTGGATATCAGCAGCACTGGAGGGCTGCTGCCATTCCTGGGATTTACAGAGGTCTTAGTCCTCCTCCTGCCTCTGCTCCCTCCTCCCTCTGTCCTTGCCTGCTCCCTAGGATCCTGTGGGACAGCAAGGGGCTGCACAGACTGAAGATATGAGGTGGCAGTGAGCTCTGACCTTGCCCAAGAGGTCTCATTGGATCCTGCTGCTCTCTGGCTGGCCACAGGGATCTCACTGATGAAATGCCTTGGTGCAAGGATGGTACCAGAGCCTCCTGGCACAGCAGCAGCCCCTGCCATCATCTACCTGCATTCCCCCAGCACCACAACTCTCATCACCCCAGTCACAGGGTGGCATTCACTGGGGCCACTTGCAGAAGACACCTAAGGACTTTACTACGATGTCAGCTCCCCCATCACCTTGCTCTGTCCATTCTCCAGCCCACAGCCTTCCCAGAGGGATTTTCCATGGGATGCTTTATCTGCAGCAGAGCCCTCTGCCATGCCTTGGTACTGCATACCAGTACAGTGCCATACAGGCACTGAAGCATTGAGAAGGTGGCTGATGACGGCTATGTGTTTGAATGACAGCCAAGGACTATGGTGCTGGGCCACTGGACAAGCGCACAGAAGAAAGGCACTCCACATCCCAGAAGGTTTGGAGGAGAAAGCAACTGGCTTGCACCAGCAGTCCCTGGACCTGCTACGTTCACGAGTGCTGGAGTTTTCACTGAGTATAAAGCTCACTGGAGAAACCCCAACCTGCTGTTAGAAACATAGAGAAATCCAATCCGTGCTATAGCTCTAAAACTCGAGTGAGGCTCAGCCGGGGAGGGCTGCATTCCAACCCCACCCAAATCATAAAGCTGAGAAAACTTCAATGGGCTCAAGCTTCTGGATTATTATTATTATTATGACAGGGTTTTCCTCTCAGGATTCAGACTCACTCTAAATGGTGGGAAAAAGGGTTTTATACAACCTCCAGTCTCCACATGACAAAGTGACTGCCTATTCCTACAGTCATCTGAACAGAATAGACGGAATAAGCTATTGTCTGTGCTCAGAAGTCAGTGACTGCACCGGCACTTGATTGGTCCAGGATGTAGAGGAACAAAAAGGTCATTGAATAAAAGAAGAACAATACTTTTCATGAAACAAATGAGTTTTTGCTAATTTATAACATGTTTGGTTTGGGTATCATATACATCAAAATGACGTAATTAGTAAATGTCGTTTTCTGAAGAGAGAGAGCTCAGCAAACGCTTAATGATGGGAATTTCCTGCCCTGGACTGGAGTCTCTGGACTATCAGGGCATCATAAAGATGCTATATTTCACTAATAATTAGAATGGGCACGAACCAGGACCTGAATGTGTGAGAGGGGAAAAAGGAAAAAGTTCACCTACTGCAAAGGTTAGTTGCACTGAAGGATTGATGAAAGAAATACCATGGACTGAAGGCTGATTAAAAACTGTCCTGCACATTTCACACTCAGTGCTTGAAACCTGGAATCTGAATTGGTCCTACCTCCAAATATCAATGTTGCTCAAACCCATCACCATCCAGCTCTGGCCCTGATCATTCAGCTGTAATGGGCATAATCGTAAGTTCAGCTCCCAAAACACCTCAGAGGGACATCCAGACCGGGACAGAAGCTTTGCACTTTGTGCAGCATTCTGCTGAACACATTAAGTTGCAAGGGGGATTTTCAATAGGAGACATCCATACGCTCAATGCAAACCTCATCTTCAGAAGTTCTGAGGGCACTGTTCAGCTGCATGCACACAGACATATATGGTCACATTCTCAGTGCAAGAGCCAGAGGTTACATGAGGGGAAAATTGCTCTCTTGATGCTGTTTGCTCAGAAAGGAGTCAGAAGTACCGGAGACCTCCTGTAGGAGGCATTTCTCAGTGTGCCATTGCAGGTTGCATAAGGCCATCCCTCAGGACTCCCAGTACTAGCAAAGCCAGTCCCACTGCAAGAATGAGGAACCTAGGAAAATAAAGGACCCTCTTGTTAAGGAAAACAGTAAGTATTTTGCCCTTTCTTTGCCAATTAGTCTTGAAAGCAAGCTGAGGGTAGACCAAGCCCACCAGAAAGAGCAGCTGGCTGCAGCAGCAAAAGCCAGAATGTCTAAACCCCCTCTTTAGGTATGTATCAGCCCTCCTCAAATAAGCATATCAAGCTACATCAAGGAAACTCCCAAAGAACCTCCTTGAAGCTCTTCCTCCAGGTCCCGAAGCTGGTCCTGAGCTGGATGTTGTTGTAATGACAGAAAAAAGATGCTAATGCTTGTGTCATAGAATCATAGTTTGGATTGGAAGGGACATTTGAAGGTCATCTAGTCCAACCCCCCCAGCAATGAGCAGGGATATCCTCAACTAGATCAAGGTATAAGGGATGAAGATACATAGCAAATAAGTAGGGGTGTACCAGACTCAAAGTATCTACCAGAAAGACTGCCCTGACCTAGCAGGTCAGTCCTGGGAGATGACAAACAGAGATCCACTGATTTGTTTTCATTTCATTTGTGGTTGACCCTTTCCCTCCAGAAGTTTTGCATCAGTTTTTGAACCAAAAGCTCCTCCTGTAGCATGAAGATCCTCAGGATGCCTCAAGAGCAGTGTAGTGTGCTCTGTTCACCAGTGCTCATGGGAGCAGCACTGCTCTCAAAGCGACACTGATAAGGCAGGGCACTGAATGGAGCTGTCACCTAGAATCTTTTCTCACGTGAAAAGTCCAATAGTAGGTTTAGGAACAGAAATCTCCTCTGGCAACAGCCACAGCATTCTCCGAGCTGTGCGATAAATATGTTATATTAGTTCATGTTTCCTTCTTTGCAGGAATTACTTAGGCACATGCAAAACAATAACACGATTTGGAAGAACTTCCTTGATCATTTGTACTGCAACTTTGTTCTTCACGATGAAATAAATGGATGTGGGAACTAAACCAAAGGCCCAGCAAACACTTATCACAGAACCTCTTCTGCCAGTAATGGGCATGTTTGAGCTGGAAATGTTCAACTGTTAGGGATTTTCACCTCTCTATTAGCGAAGGAAGGACATCTCTAAATGTGACATTCTTCTCCCCAGGAAATACCCTTACATTCTCTGCTAGCTCAGAAAGGAAAACACTCCACCGCAAATAATTTACTTCACACCCGCTTCTTTCCTTTACTTTAATTTGCTTTTTCAAAAAATTCCTTCTGCTGCCAATTTTTCTATCTTTTATGAAGATTAACCCAGCAATTCCCACATTTGTGAGCAGCTCCAACGGAAATCTGCTAAATTAATAACCTTGAGTCAACAAAGCCATACTCTGATGGGCCTGGCCGAGCCAGCTGTGCTTCTGTGAGAACAGTGTGAATTTTCTCCTTGGAGGTAGAGCTAAAAAGCAGAAAAGGTTACCAAGCATCCGCTGATCCACTGCACATATGTCCCAATTCCTGTGCTCCCAGCAAAGCAACATCAGCATGACTCTGTATAGCTGATACGCAACAGCTCCTCTCCCTCCAAAGCTCCACCATGGGCTGAGGGTGCATTAGGTAGCAGCATCCAGCCTTTCTGGCTGGGCCATGCATACCTGTTTCCAGAGACTGGAGAAAGCTGCATGCTGTGGCTTTCATCTGGCACGGGACATGTTACGTGTTCTTCATGTTACAGGACACACATTGTGCAATCCTGCTTAGGCACTGGGGTATTTCCTTAGGTTATTTTCAGGAAAGTGGCTCCAGGTTAACCTGATCTGAGGCAAAGACAGTGGAGGACCTGGAGCCCAGCAGCCCCCAGGTAGGGCAGAGCCAGCTGGATGGCAGCAGTGCAGATAGCAAGGAGCAGTGAGACACCAGGCTCCTGCAGCCCTGTCACTTACAGGCTCACCCCAGCCAAGTGAGGTGCACGTTTCAGTACTACACTCTCTGCTGGCAGCTTTCTTAATCCTAAAGAGAACAAAAGAAGTAGCCAGGCAAATACCAGTGTATGACACACCAGGACAGCAGGTAAAGGTGTTAACTCACACATGACCCACCTTTCTTCAGCAAACTTGTCATTTACTATAAATGAGTGCATACAGCCCATTTTCAGTTCCTGTAAGTTGCACTCCAGTTTAGCCCTCCCTTGGGTTCAGCAGAAAAGAACACCTCCGTAATCTCAAGGTAACATCAGCTCTCCACAGCTGTAGCTGGTATTAAAGCAGCTGTATCATGCCACAAGTAGGATTCAAAGAAATCAAGTTAATGGGCTGAGTGAGAGGGCTTGTAGATGGGGTGTGAAAGGGAGCTTGCTGTAAAGATGAATAACCTGTGATTGCATGTGTGTGTAGAGATGTGTGCGGGGCAATGCACCAAATAAATGGGTGGCTCTTATTTATTCCAGTGATTTCCTACATTTTTGATGTCTGGATGGACAGAAGCAATAACTGTACAATTCCAGTTAAATACTCATTTACTGCCTACTTAGAAATATGCCACTTGTGACTCATGGCATTGATGTGGTGAAGGTCTCTGCATGTGTTTGGAGTGAAAGATCATCAAGAACAAACCAATACTCAGCATTAGGTGTCACCAACAAGCTCACAACCAAACTCCATAGATATCACCACTTATCTATGAAGCTCTGACAACCCCCTAGCTTGAGGAGGAGAGAAAGCATACATGAACATTGGATCTAACGAAGAAACCTCATCTGAGCACTAGCACACATGCTCCCACATGTCCACACACCCGATTTACAGGGAAATAGCCACAACAAAGCAGTTGTTGCTCCCAAAGCTTTTGTATTTCAGTTTTCTCTGATTTGGGAGCTGCTTTCCTGATAAAGAGTTGGCACAAATGGTCAGCTGTTACCTCCACAGAAATGGCTTCCTTTGCCAGATTAGCTTTCAGCACTCACAGGCACTTAAGAGCTAGGTCTCTATGGAAAACTTCTTTCAAACCTCCAACAACCCCCCTCGGATCAATGCAAAACATTGATCCTGATTTGCATGCTGGAATTAGGCATAGGCTCTGCTTGGTGCTTTCCTGCTCCCTATTGCCCAAAAGCCCTACCTCTGCAGATGTCTCAGTGGCAGGGAATGGCAGTCCAGTGTCTCAAATACCACATATTCTCACCTAAGTGGAGAAAAGTTATAGAATCTAACAGGGCAAATCCTGATGGAAACACAGCCCTCAGCTTAGCCAACAGGAGTCTTCCATTACTGTGGTACTTCATCAGGACAGGATAAAGACAACTCCAGAAAGGAAGAGTGTCAGGTACCTTCTGACTAGCCCTACATGACTTTACCAGGTATGAATACAAACTCTGCACTCTAAGGTTCAAGGACTTCTAACATAGCAGTGACCTCTGTGACTCATTAACCTTTAGGTCAAAACAATGTAAATTCATTTTCATCTGTTAGCAACCAAGAGCTCCACATTTCAGCCATCCCTGAGGCTTTCTGGAATACAACCCCCAGGCCCAGCTACTGCAGGGAATCACAACTCAGCAGTCTCTGGCAAAATCACCAGCAGGCTCTGCTGGCTCAGGGAATCTGCTGGGACTTGTGGCTTCTCTCCAGATCAGCACCCAACATGTTAGTGACCAAAAGTCAATAACCATCTACACACACTACCTGCCTCCCATACCATAAATTGAATGGTTTCTGCCTCACTGACAATGGACATTGATCCACGTGCAAAGCCTGCATCTTTTCTGAGGCTGCAGTGCAAATGTTGTAATGCTGCTGGCTGCTCCTCCCTGTTGGCACAAAGGAACATTAGACAAGCAGCATAGAGTAGCTTGCACTGCTGCTGCTTGTGCTGTAGTAGATCCATTAGTAAGAGAAAGTATCAGCCTCTTAAGCTGTGTGTCCAAAAAGCCTTCCAGCAGCCCTGAATTCAAGAAGAATGAGTTTGGGGTATCACAGGAACCTTGTCTGCACTGTGACCTACTGACACAGAATTTGGTGGCTGCTTTCCTTGGTTTAACAGTATCCGATAGGATTATGGACAGCACATTTCCAGGCTAGCTAAGCTCTACACAAAGCACTACAAAAAATATGGCAGTACTGAGTGTGTTTTTAGAGGTGCTTTGGAGTCCAAGCAGTGCAGTGCTTACACTCTTCAGCAGATCTCTGAGCAAAAAATAACTTAGTGATCTGTTATTTTAGGTGTGAACTGAAAGCTTTTTGGTGTTAAATACACCACAAACCTCAACCACGCTGTGACATCATTGCTATGTTTTGCTAAGAAAGGTCCTGTTCTTTAGGTATTGTACTCATACAGCAGCTTTTGTTGTTGTTTCCTCATCCAGACTGCAGTCACACACAGTATGGTGATTCTACAAGTCCTCTAATCACCCTTGCTGGCTGCCCCTGAATGGCTGCACTGTTACAAGTAACATGAATGAAGGTAACACAAATAGCAACTTTATGATGTAGCTTGATTTCCCCAATTTATCTGTCTAGTAAATAAGAAAAAGAGACAAGAGTCAGAGCAAAGAAGCTGCTCTGAGAACTGATGCTAACAAGGTCACAACAGAGGCATGTATTTGTCAGTTGCTTTCTTCCCAAAACTGTTGCCTTCAGACGAGCAGACACATGCATGTCTGGGCTACTGCTCATCTCTGTGCTAAAGCAGGCAGCATGGGTATGTATTTAGATCCAGACTCCTGCCTCCTGCTCCACACCATACAAAGAAAGTACCTCCATAATTTTTCTCATTTTCTCCATTCTTATGTCTTTTTTCAGCTTTCCTTCATTCCTTATGCTGAGATCTTTACAGGCATTGTCACCTTACCTACCCAGTGCTTATTCTCTCCTCAAACATCCAACACAGCAACAGTTTGCTCCGTGGCAAGCTCCAAGAAAAACTGTAGTAACAGCAGACCAAAAAGAAGTTTCTTTCCTGTCACACAGCCTGTTTCACTCCAACTCACCACTCTCATCCTTCTATAGTGCTGGCTAACAACAGAGGTCATGTCAGTGCAGTATTTTCAATCACGAGAAACACCTGCATCTGGGTTTAAGAGGATCTTCCCAGCAGAGCTGCCTTGCTTCAGGGGAGCATAGTGATGCCACCTTCATTAAGACCTTCATGAGAACCACAGAAGTACATGAGCAGGTGGATATATTTCCTATCTTTTATTATTTCTGACTGCGGATGAATAGATACGTTGAAGCATGTCCATCAGAGAGGAGATTTTGTGGGATTAGAGGGTTTCCATTCCACCCACCCTAAGTGTAACAGTGAATGGGGTCCCCTAGGCAAGAAAAGCAGGCAGGAGGGAGCAAGCAAGATTTGCACTAGCAGTTATGTCCCTGCCCGACTTCTGTCTTCAGCATCTTCTGGCATTGCTAGACCTCCACTGGTGGCAGGCACTGCTGGAGAACTGTCATAGGGGAAGCTGTCCCTGGTGATTTTTCCAGCTCTGTCATCTACACATGGTCTGAGAAAAAGCAGATATCATGTGGTTAAAATTCAAGCTGACAGGACATAGGCTACCCCCTCTCTCATTCCAACTCCTGCTACCATGACCAGTGGAAGAAGGAATGGGAAGCAACCAGGAAGAAGGCTCATAAAAGCCTTGCCAAAAATCTCAAATAAAAGAGCTACATCTAGGAATACTTTAAAGCTGGAATTAGTCCTTGCAAACGAATGCTCACTGAGGAGTTAGCAGAAATTAATTTGCTGTGAATTGTTTCTAAAATGAGACAAGAAGCAGCGCTCGTCCGCAGGGGAGCTGCAGCAAGCGTGAAATGAAACACAACATGAAAATGTGGCCAAAACTCTTAAGTGGGGAAGCAAGCAGGCACCAAAATAAGCAGTTGGACAATGTATTGTGTGAAGTGCCTTCACTGGATAATTTGTCATGAACAGAATAAGACGTTTCCCAGTACATGAGATAAAACATCTCACTTTGGTGATATTCTCCAAAGACTTGAGCTGCCACTGTTTCAAGGCCGAAGGCTAAAGCCTCTGCTAGATCCTTGATAATAAACACTCTGGACATCTAAATTGTTATATATCTTGGCATTTGACCAGCAGCATGTTCATGTAAAACCGTATGCCAATAAATCTGCCTTCTGCTTTTAAGCTGATTATTCAAGGGTTAACTGTAAGATCCCGTAATGAATTAATAAAACCCAGATATATCTTAAAGTCTATCAATTCATTGCACTACCTATTTTGGAACATTCTGAATGTATAAACAATGAGCTGGAAATGCTTTGTAACCTATAAAGAGTTTGTTAGCATTGATATACGCCATTTGAAGCATTCCTTCCTCTACCTTTGCTGCATGGCACCAGATTTTGTTAGGAATGGGCCTGAAACAGAATCTTGCATTAGACTCTCCTTCCCCCAAAGTTGAAAGAGTGCTCAAAACCCAATCCCCAGTGAACAACCTGATTTCACCAATTAATCTATTCAGCATCATGGTTGTGGTACAGATCCCTGGCTTTATCTAGATATTCCAGCTTGCACCCTTTCTTGAGTAGCAACTATGCCTTTTACTCAGGTGTCCTGCTGCAGGATAAGGAAGGTTTCAATGGAAAGAGTGTCAAAATACAAGCAATCTAGGAAGCTGTATTTATACCTTGTAGCTAGTTCTGCAAGTTTTGTCATGAGGATTGTGCTCTTGCCCAAATTGGGGACACCTCTGATCCTAATCTCAGACAGACATCCCAAGCCCTGTCAAGTGGCTGATGGTCAGAGACACCACCCTTTGCTTCCAGTTCTGCCACAGGCTGCTGTGCATCAGGATAAGCACAGGTAAAAGGAAGGAATTAATCTCACCTCGCTTTAGCTTTCTAAACATTAGGGGTCTTATCTGATCTAGCCATGCAGGTTCCTCTGGAGTTAATGGAGAGAAAGGGGCTTCTGCAGATCATCCTGCCTAGCATACAGTCCCCTCCCAGCACCAGCAATATGGTCCCATCTTTCAGTATTGACTCAAGAAGAAATGCAGACAAATAACATAGCCTATATATCTACTACCCAGCAGAAATAAGCTGAGACAAATCCCATCCTAAGCTCTGAGCAGGGTTTCCCACCCTGGGTTTGTGTATGTACCCACAGGAGGAACCACACAGAACGGCCCCATGCCTCACCCCAGGCTTTCAAACAAAAATGTATGTCAGCCTTACCCAAGAGTGTAATTGCTCTGTCATACCAGCTACATCCCTTCCAGGATGGGATGGATGCTGCTGTCTGGCCTCCCGCAGGTGATCTAGTCACCTGGGGACTCTTCAGTGGTTGCCCCCATCAAGCAACCTCTGACAAAGGACAACCAGTGACAGAAAACTTCCTGCTGGCTAAGGGTGGCAGCACAACCCTATGTAAGAGTGTTAAAGAGCCTAATGGGGAGTCCCCACAGTTCCTCAGATCAAGAAAAGCTCCTGTGTAGGCTGCAAAGGACCATCTCCATGATGGTCCATGGGCATGGAGGGGAAGGAAGGAGTCCATACAGAGCCCTCAACTTATCACTGTTTTGCACCATTTAACACTTGCAGATGAAGTGTTTATAGCTCATCCATTTGGGGCTCTCTATGTGGTCAACTACCAGCTTTCTTCAGTCTGCTAAATCACCTGATGAAACTTCTCATTCCAAGAACATAACTGCAAGCCTGGACAAGCATAGCTCCTACTAGCCAGCTAGATCTGCTGTCACATATGACTGACAAGATATTTACGCTGATGGGTCAACAGACAGACAGATTCATTAATTTTCTTCTCCCTTGTCCCATTATCTAAGCCCCCGCACCATCCACAGCCACTGGAGTGAATGTTCATTTCTATTCCATTGTCATACTAACTACTGCTCTAGTTTAAGTATTCTTTTGAACCCCAAGAACAATGTGCGCAAGGCACAAATCCATCCCGCTCCTCCACGGCTAAGTAGGACCATTAGACAGGAGAAACAATAGAAACCCAGCGGGTGCTCTGTGTTTGCTCCCTGCATGGCCGCACACAAAGACAAAAAGGGATGAGGGCTGGATGGGCCAGGGATGGGTACTGGATACCCTGATGCACTCGTTTTCCCAGCATCTCCAGATCACAAAGGAAAAGAGGTTTTTCATGGGGCTGCAGAGGTTACATCAGTCACTGGGCACAGGACCTCATTGTGTGGTTTGTTTTGTTGCCGTGAACAATATGTCACATATTTACTTTCCTCTCGGAGGGCTGATGCTAGTATAAAATCATCACCACGTCATGTCAAAATGTCAGCATGCCGCATGGCCACATCTCCACATGAGGCTGCCTCATGGGCCCCCACGAGGATTTCTGCACCCAATCATTTCCCATAAGCAGTATTTGCAGGATGTGAGATCTTCTTAAAATAGGACAAACCCAGAAATCCTGGAGCCGGTGGCAGCCCTTGCTCATGTCTCTGTCTTGAGTGACTCCATCTGGACAATCTAGGATTGCTTTTGATGGGTTGTGGATGCAGCTGGTCCTAGTTAAAGTCTTTCTTACTAGAAATAAATATAAATGCTAGGGATAAAAAGTCAGGATGATTTTTCTCTTCAGTCATTACCAAGTTTTACCTCCAGTAAGGGATTTTAAAATGGATTTCCTTAGTTAAGTGGCCAGGTGTATTTTAAATACCTTTAACTTTTACCAGTGAGAAGTTACAACTGCCTTCCTGTAGCTTATCCTGGTGCACAAGCAGGTGCAACTCCAAAGTTCCACAGACCTCCTCCTGCCTGCTCTGGTCTTCACATCCCTTCAGGAATTCAGTCCTGGGCATTTGGCAGCTTCTGCCTGATGCTGGGCTACCAGGAGAGGGAGGAAAGCAGAAGAGCTCAGCAAGAACCTGGTGTGGCCACCACACTTGATGGCAGCATATCCCCTGCTCTGGACCAGCCTGGAGGAGAAAGATAGCATTGGGGTGACAGTGTGTTGTTGATCTCACCTGCGTGCAGGATTGGATGCCACACATTACCAGCCACTCCAGAAGTGCTTTCCAGCATCTCTCTGCTCTCAGTCCTGCCTGGCTGGGACAGCCTGTGGGACTGCATATATTTGATTTTAGGATTTGCTCTGCCAAATCTCACATGCCAGAGGTCTGAGGCTTCTTCTTCTGACTGAAGCAAACACCACAATGCTGGGCCCCTACAAAACATCCCCTGGGCTCCGTATGGAAAGGAGGGACCAGTCACACAGGCGGAGCATGGATCCACACCACTCCCCGGGGGAAGGGTTAAAACTGCCTTTTACTGTTTTTCTGTGACAGATCTCTTTACCCAGTGCTATATAACATAGCCCCAAACATATTCTAAGTAGCCAAGGGCTGCCCAGCCATCTGTTTGAAGACACAGACCTTCTGATGCAGGAGTTCCCAAAGCCTGGCCCATGAGACATTCACTATGGAGCCTGCAAAGGGAATTCTTCCCCTTTAAGAAGCCAGCCTGTACTTGTTTTGTTGTGCTGCTTCAGCCCAGTGTCCGACCCATGAACACTGACCCATACATGACTTGTATATGAAACAAATACGTGGGAACCTCTGCTCCAAGTGGGAAATCCCCATCCTCTCCAACTCTTCCCTACCAATCTCACCTGCAACTCTGAGGGTCGAAACCAAAGGAGGATCTGATCATCTCCCAGGTACCTACTCCCAGTTCCAGCCATAGCTTCCAGGGGTGCTTTCCATGAGAAACCCCAATTTTTATCCAGCTATCTCAGGTGAAAATGCCATGCAACTGCATGACTCTCAAAGGAAAATAGGCTTTTACAGCCAGGTGCATTTGTAAATGGCCTGCACTGTATTAATTAAGAAACAGACCCATACAACTGAAATATGTGCATATCTATGATTATTTTTATTACATATTTCATTTTATGTATTTATTCAGATCTAAAGCAATAACAGTACCTTTCAAAAGCACCTTTCAAAGGCTCTAGGCACTCCCAGCACAATAAATTCTACAATGAGCACAGTCAGACAAAATCCCAACAGTACTGAAATCACCTCCTGCGGAGGAACTTAACCAGCCTGGAGCTGCTCCCTTCCTCCATGAGGAAACTGTGCTGTAACTTCCCCATGCTGGATTACTCACTCCACTTTCTCATATCCCCAGTGATGCTGTTTTCCCTCCCCTGAGACCTGTGGGGTGACATCTAGAGAGATCCACCCTTCTCCCTCTGCCTAGTTTACCATGGAGCACACGGGGGGATCACCAAAGGGAAATCTGAGGTTCACCCTGGCATGGGGCAGAGCACCCACCTCTCTTTGCTCTTGCTACCGGGGACCACAGCAGCTCAAAGGCTGGGGCACTTGGCCCCAGTGTCCAGCAAAGTGGCCTCTCAAAAAGTCCCAAAGCAAATAGAAAGATGCGGCCCCTCATTCCACAAAGTCACCATAAGAGAGGCCCAAGGCAGCCTTGCCCCATGGCATGGGGTGACAAACGACGCAGGTAGTGTCTTTGTATCTATAAAACACGAAATCCCTTTAAGGATACCAAGTATCTGTTGGTGAGTAAAATGAAAGGGAACCAACATGTCACAAACTGCCTTGATGCTTGTGACCTGCCACACATCCACCTGCCAAAGGGTCAGCCAGGACCTCACTCCACAGGCACTTGGAAACTAAAGAGTTAAAGCAGAAGGTGAGATCGGCGGGGTTAGTGTTTAAAATACAGATATTGTTTAACAGAACACTTTTCAATGTTTTCTTTCCTTTCCGGCTCTGCTCCGTGCCCCAACACAGGGGCTCTGCCGAGGCAAAGCCCCGGGCTGGGCGGCTGTGCTAGGGTAGAGGTTTGGAGCTGCTGTGGCATCTGGCATGAAAAAAATGTCCCGGGAAGCTGTTACATTAAATGGCCAAATCGATTTATTGAATGGCAGGTGTTAGCTACAAACAGATGGAGAACATAAAGGCATAAGCGGGCATTTGTATGGAAAAGAAGCCATCGATTGGGAGCGGGAGACTCGGCGCTGATCGTTACAGCCTGTCACTGAAGTGTTCTCCTTTCGGAGGGCCGGGAGCGGAGCTGCAGAGGGTGAGGGGGCTGCGGGCAGCGCTGCCGGGACCGGCACCAGCACCCCCGGAGGCAGCCCCGGATTGTACCCGCTCTGCTGCCAGCGGGTCCCGGAGCCGGGTGCGCGGTGGTCGCGGTGGTCGTGTCGCGATGGTCGCGGTGGTCGTGGCTCGTGGCAGCGCTCGCGCGGCAGATGAGGCACGCGCCGGCCTCATTACAATGAGAATGGGCAGGCTGGAGGGGCCATGTGGCAGCAACAGTTTGCAAATCCCCCCTCCTTCTGTGCGGATCGGGAAACATTTCCAAACATTTGTACCCCGAATCGACCACATTAACACCCCTCGGAGCCGCGCTCCCCCGAGGGATGCTCGCGCCACGGGCATTTAGGCAAAAACAAAACGAGCAAGGGGGATTTCTTCTTTTCTTTTCTATCTTATGGGTTGGGGGTTTTTCCTTCTCTTTTTCTTAGAGGCTCCCGGTGTGTGCCAGCGCTGAATCGATGCGCAACTTTCTAGCTAAGAGGGTTTAAAAGCCATCGGGGAATCGGGGCTCTGCACATGGAAGGGCTGGCGAGACCCGAAATAAATGGCCCAGTCACTAAGGAAGGGAGCAAAGAGGCCAGACCAGCCCCAAAGCGCAGGGTCGGGAAAGGCTCGCAAGGTGCACAGGAAACGTCCCGCCCGTCCCGGAGCTGGGGATGCTGCAAAGTCCTTACCATAGACCCGACCACCTCGGAGCCGCCCTCGGGCTCTGGGGCTGGGACAGCCGCTCCGAGCGGGTCTCCCCTCGCCCCGCAGACCGGCGGAAGCGGGACGGAGCCAGGGGAAGGCGGCTGCGGGGTACGGAGGGGCTGGCGCGGGATGAGGAGGATAGGCGGGACTGGGGCTGTCCCGCGGGGCCCGGGCTCAGTATGAGCCTGCAGTGTGCGCTTGGAGCCCAGAAAACCGACTGTACCCTGGCCTGAATCAAAGGAAGCGTGACCAGCAGGTTGAAGGAGGGATTCTCCCCTTCTGCTCCACTCTCATGACCAGCAGTCCCGTGTCCAGTTCCGGGGACCCCAGCACAAGAGGGACATGGACCTGTTGGAGTTAGTTTAGAGGAGGCCACGGAGGTGCTCCAAGGGCTGGAGCACACCTCCTATGGAGACAGAGTTGTGCTTGTTCAGCCTGAAAAAGAGAAAGCTTCAGAGATACCTTAGAGCAGCTCCCAGTGCCTGAAGGGGGTCTACAAGAAATCCGGAGAGGTACTTTTCTACAAGGGTATGTAAGGACAGGACAAGAGGCTTTAAAGTGAAAGAGATGAGATTTAGATTAAACATCAGGAAGAAATTCTTTACTCTCAGGGTGGTGAGACACTGGCACAAGTTGCCCGGAGTTGCGGTTGCCCCCTCCCTGACAGTGTTTAAGGCCAGGTTGGACGGGGCTTAGAGAAACCTGGTCTAGTGGAAGATGCTCCTGCTCATGGTAGGGGGTTGGAACTGGTTGGGCTTTAAGGTTCCTTCCAACCCAAACCCATTCCACGATTCTGTGAAGACGCAGGACAACCCCAGCCAAGTTTGGCCCTGCCAGGGAGCCAGGCCTGCCCGGCTACGGCTTCGTCCTGCCTTAGGGGACAGTCCAGGACACCAGGGAGGCAGGGGCAGCCTCCAGCTCAGTCTCGTCCCCTTCCAAACCTCCCGTGTAGCACCCAAGCTCTGCCCAGCCTGTGCTGTATGGGTAGGACAGTGAAAGCAGCCCAGTAGGAGCCAGGTAGAGCCTCCCCCTCTGGTGGCTGCAAAGTTATCGGGAGCCCCCGTGCACGAACCTATCCCAGTGGGAGCTTCCCCCGTGGGTCGGGTGGGCAGGTTAAAACACGGAGCTGCCGCGAAGTGAGAAAAGTGGGGATGGTGGCTGGGGCACACTGCAGGTGCTGGGTTTGTGCGGGCAGCCTCCCTCCCATCCCGGGGTCCTGAGGAGCTGAGGGGAGCTCGGCCACATCCCTGGACGTGTTTTCCCCACTTCCCGGGAGCGGAGGAGAGCGGCCTGGCACCGGCGGGAGCGGGGAGGTGGGGGGGGGGATTGGACAGGCTGGCAACTTTCACCCGCCCGGAATTAATTAACGTTGTCTCGTTAGCGAGATGCGTTTGGCCTGGCCACGCGTCCTCCGAGCTGGGCCAGGCTGGAGATAAACCGGCAGCAAATGGGGCGCGATAGCGGGGGAGGGGGGAGAAGTACCCTGACCCCACTTAAGGGAGGCAGAGTAGATAGGGAGCAGGGTGGCAAGGACAGGGAATGGCGATCACTGGACCCTACTCAGCACCCCGAAAGGGGCTGCGGGCACCCCATCCCAGGACATGCAATGAGCCGAGGTTTTGGAGGGGGGAGTCTCGGTGGCTGTGGCTCCCCAGAGCGACCCGGCATGACGCGTTGGGCACGGAAAAGTGCAGGAGCTGCGCTGCCGACCTGCTCCCCGTCGGCTTTTCAGGCTCAGCTGTTTGATGCTATTAATGCAACTTTTATTATTATTATTATTATTTATTTGATCTGAACTCCGTGTGCTTGTGTGTCAACATGCAGCAGGTGGTTTATTATATTCCCCGGTTATTATTTTATTACGGGCTCTTTTTATAGCCGTAATCAAAATAATGCCCTGGAGTTTCGATGAGGATTTTATTCTGTTTTGTTCCACTTCTGAAAATATTTGTTTTGGGGGGAATGATGGGGGTGCGACAACACGTGGGGAGCTGCAGCGACTTCTCCTGCCGGGAAGAAGCGAAACTTGGTGCGAAGTTTGACTCCAGATATAGCGGCTGCGCAACGAAAGGCTCTGAGCGGGCCGGGGGCTGCACCCCTCTTGCCGGGCTTGGGGGGGCCGGAGGTGCGAGCTCTCCCCCGGCCGCCCAGGTACCCGCTGCCGGGACGGGCAGGGAGGTTTGGCGGAGCTGTGAAAAGCAGAGATCAGCTTGTCTTGCTTTAACCTACATTAGCTCCGGGTCCATATGGTAGATGCTGCCTGTGGATCCTCCGCACCGAAGCGAGGCCCTATTCTTGCACGCCGCCCTGCTTGTGCCAGATGGTGCCTGGACCAAGTGGCCATGCGTGGGGTGGCTCTGGTTAGCCTAATAAACGTCCAATACAAGTCAAAAATCAAAACACACACATACTAACATCTGCTAGAGCCTGCAGTACCCAGCTAGCCTTTCAATACTGAATTAAAGAGCCCCACAGCCCTTCTGTTCCCCTAGGTTAGACACTCATTACCATTTATCAAGCACTGATGTTATCTGGCCTCTCATTTTATTTAGTACCGAAGCTATTAGCATCAGATTTGATTTTGACAGTTGACGCTGCTGCTGGTAAAGCCGGGATCTGGCCGGGCGGATCGCTGCAAAATTCCGAGTTCATCAGCAGCGACACATTCCTCCTTCCCACTTGTTTACGAGGGCGAGACAAAAGAGCTCCTCGCCTGTGCCTCTGCCTTGCTGTTTAGCTCTACCACGGACACGGCTCCTGCCCGTGCCCGCCGAGGCCGCGCACACGCGCGCACACGCATGAACGTGCATCCTCGGGACAGCCGGGCCACTGCCTCCAGACCTCAGGTGCAGCTCCTCAACGTTGCCAGCGTTTGTGGCCCCCGGCTCCGGCTTTCCCAGGGAGAAGTTTCAATACTTGTTCTCGGTCTGGCCCTGTCCCTAAACCTGCCAGGACCCAGATGCGGTGGTACCGCTCACGGCGCCAGCCGTGTCCGTAGCCTTTCCCTGAGCAAAGCCCAGCTATTTCTCCGTGGAAGCCGTGCCCCCTCTTCCTCAGCGGGAGTGTGCTCTCACAAGGGCCCGAACCGCATCCCGGACCAAAGCTGCTTCCAGGGAAGTGGGACTGCCGGGGAGGTTCAGCTGGAGTGCGCCCTCCCCACGCGACCTGGCCCCCAGACAGACCAGATCCTGGCTTTCCTTCTTTATTCTCCCCCAGAAGAGCCCGGATGGGGGAATTAACGCTGCGAGAGGGACCCCTCGGGGGAGCACAGAGGCGGCCTCGCACTGCGCTGCGCCCCGGCGCTGCTCCCCAGGTGATCCGCGGCCCTGCGAGCGGGCACAGAGGTGGCAAACCCTCATTATCATACAGCTGAGGGTTTATCTCTCCCTCCTTCCCTCCCCCCCTCCGGCCTCCCATCCATTTAACAAGCTGAAATAAAAAGCCACATGAAAGGCCGCCTCTGTGCTTGGCTTTAATGAGGGACACGCGACCCAACAATAAGCGCACGCTGCCGCGGGCCGAGGGCTTTGCTGGCACACGCCAGACCCCGGCCCCTGCCCCTCTCCCACCTCTCCCGTGTTTCTGGGGGCCGGGGCAGCAGCAGGAAAGCCGGGCTTCTTCCCTGCCTCTGGCTTCAGCCACCTCGCTTCAGTGCTCGTTTGCCAACCGTTTCGGAAGGGCAACCGAGCACATGCAGACCCCCGCCGTGCCCATGTCCCGGCCCCTCTCTCAGTGGGTCTCGACACATCGCCGTTAGCTGGGGTCAGGGATCACGCAGGGCCTCCGGCAAGGCTTTTTCCCCTTTTCCCCCTCCCAGCACTCTGCTGCGCCCCGGAGGCGGCGGCGGGGCCGTCCCGGGTGCCTGCCCGTCGAGCAAGCACCGTTTTACTTTTCCTTTCCACCCGGGGCCAGCTTCTCCCTAAGCAGGGCAGCTCCTTCCACGGCCGCCCCGTCCCGTCCAGGGGTGAGGGCGGGCTGGGGGATACGCGGAGCGGGCGAGGATGGTGGGGGGGGAGAAGCGGGAGCAAACTAACTAACTAACTAGCTAACTAACTTGTTGTTTCAACATTCCATCTATTGTTCGCCCGCAGTGAAGGCTGCTCTGCGGAGCGGCGTCTGATTTTCGAGGGGACTCTCCCCGGGTGAGCGCCGTAAATATCTCACCAGATGCTCGGCTCGGCCGTAATCAGCTCGGCCCCGCGGCGGGCAGCGCGGCACCGGCGGCGGCAGCAGCAGGGTATTAATTCTGGATACGAGAGCTCTCCGCAACATTTGGCTCCTTCTTTTTTTTTTTTTTCTTTTTTTTTTTTTTTTTTTTTCCTCTTCCAGAAAGGAAAGATGGAAAAGGGGAGGGATCTCCCGTGAGTCTGACTGACAGTTTACATAATGAGCTGGTGAGGATGCGAGGCAACTATATAAACAGCTCGAAGCGAGGCAAGTTTTCCATTTACCGAGCGCGGTCAGCACCGGCCGAAGGAGGAGCGGTTCCGCGCTCAGCGCTCCCCTCCGCGGCTCCCACCAATCCCACCCGGCCCTGGAGTTTATAAAGACGACGGCGGCGGCGGCGATCGGAGCTCTGCGGTCGGCTGCAGGATTAATACTCAGAAAGGGGGGGGATCGACACCTGGATTTTACCTTCCGATTTCTGCTGGTGCTCGGGGAATATTTGGAAGAGCGGGTTGCTCCGGGAGAACCGAACCTCCGTGACGCGCCTCTTTTCTCCCTCGACCGAGAACCTCTCGCTTGGACCGTTTGAGGAATACAGGAGGAAAACTAAACCCACTAAGACCTAGGAGCTCGAATAACACAAGGATGACAGCCTTGCGCACCTTTAGCTTGACGTTTCTGTTAATGATTTTGCAGCAGGTAATGGCACATCGCAAAAATAAAGAGGGTTCGCGAGCTGTAAAGTGGGTGATGGCACAAGTTTGCGCGGCGGAGCCGGGTAAGGTCTGATTTGGCTATTTTGTGTGTCTCCCCTTTGTGCAGAGGGTGTCCGGCTCTGGCGTCTTCCAGCTGGAGCTGCACGAATTCGTGAACAGCCACGGGTCGCTGGCCAGCGGGAAGCCCTGCTCCCCACAGTGCAGGACCTTCTTCCGCGTTTGCTTGAAGCATTTTCAGGTTGTGGTCTCCCCGGGCTCCTGCACTTTCGGCAGCATCATCACCCCGGTACTGGGGACAAACTCCTTCAGCATCAAGAACACGGAGAAATTTGACAGCCCCATCAAGTTACCCTTTAATTTCACGTGGCCGGTGAGATTTCACTTCCAACCTGATCGCGGCGTTGGGGCAGGAGGGCAGCAGGGCAAGGAGAAGCGCGGCAGCGTAAACAAACCGCTTTCGCCTTTAGATTTATTCCCAGAACTTCCTTTAAAGGAGGAGGAAAGGGGGAAAAAAAGAAAAGAAAAAAAGAGAGAAAAAAAAGAAATAAAAAAGAAGAAAAAAAAAAGATTAAAAAGGCGCACCCAGTCCAGGAGCACTCGGGATAATAAACGTTATTAAAGCAAAAGGGTGGAGGGGGAGTGTGAGGATCCGCGGGCTGTAGGAGAGAGAGAGAAGCGCGTAGCCGAGGGGAGAATGCCGGTGCAGGGGGCGATTGGGATGCCGGGTGGGTACGGGGATGCTGGGATGCCCGGTAGGATGCCGGGGATACCCTGTAGGGTTCCCTGTTGAGTGCCAGGGTGCCCGGGGGGCTGCTGGGTGGCCAGAGGGGTGTCAGGGCTCCCGGTGGGATACTGGGTGCCCGGTGAGGTTCCGGATGGGGTGCCTGTTTGGGATGCCTTAGTGCCCACTGGGATGCCGGGTGGGCTGCAAGGGCTCCCGCTTGGATGCCGGCTGCCCGGTTGGTTGCTGGGGTGCCCATTGGGATGCCAGGTATCCGGGTGTCCGGTCTGACTTTGGTTTCTCCCCCTCTCTTCCCGCAGGGAACCTTCTCGCTGATCATCCAGGCCTGGCACGCTCCCGTCAACTACCTGCCGGAAGGTGACTACAGCCGCGCGCCGCCGGCAGGGGTCGCTCTCGCGTCGGGAGCGCCCCTTTACCCCCTCTTTATCCCCCCCTCCTTCCCTCCCCAATCCCGAAACGGTTAACGGCAGCCCCGGCTCAGCTGTTTATACCATAACTGCCGGGACCGGCTTTATCCCACCATCAGGAGCCGGTCCCCCGACGATATCCATCAGGGGCCGCTTTGATTCTGCCCTGGCCTAATCTCCAACACAATTGCGTTTCCTCCGGTTTATTTTTGGCGTGGGAAAGCGAGGCAGGCTGCGGTGAGAAACCCGGGAGGCTGCCAGCGAGCCCCGGCCGCCTTTTCCTGTATTTTACACCTTGCTCGAATTCCGCCCTTTGGAAAGGAATAATGGCTTTGGGATGTTTTTCTGAGCCGAGAGGAAAAGGATATTTCACGGCAGCCCTCGCTTTCAAAGGCCCCTCCGCTGAGCCCCCCTCGGCCGGGGTGAGCGCACCCCGACGGCCATCCTCGTACGTGGGGCACCTCACCCTCACACACGCTTATATATACACACATCTGTGTCTATACATATCCACTCCCCTCCATCGGGGTAGGGGGGGTTTCTCTCTGCGGTTTCGGTGGCCGCTGACACGGGACCGCTCTCCCGCAGGCTCCCTGCCGCCCTCTGAGGACTGGCTCATCAGCCAGATGTCGATCCAGCGGTCGCTGTCGGTGGGCGAGGACTGGTTGGAGGACGTGCAGAGCAGCCCGCTGACCCAACTGCGCTACTCCTACCGGGTGGTCTGCAGCGAGAACTACTACGGCGAGAGCTGCTCCCGTCTCTGCAAGCGCCGCGACGACCGCTTCGGGCACTACGTCTGCGAGGCGGACGGCAGCCTGGCCTGCCTGCCGGGCTGGACCGGCGAGTACTGCACTGAACGTAAGTGCCCCGCCGTCGGCAACAGCTGCCGAGAGGCGGAGGGAGGCTGGGGGCTCCCCACACACACTGGGAGCAGTGCGGGGGCCTCAACGCCCTGTGTAGCATCACCCACTTTGGCTCCCGAAGGCCCTGCTCTGTGCTGAGCGGGTGCTAGTGTGGGAGAAGGGATGGTGCCCAAGAAGCTTTGAGGAAATGCAGCCCCATGCCATCAGGGAGCTTATTTGATGAAGGGACACAAACCCATGTCCTCTTGTCCTGTTCCACGAGCTGGTCTGACCCCGGCTGTAGCTGTCATTGTGGTCAGTCCTTAAAACACGGTGGCTTTGACACTGAAGCAAGGCACCGTGCATGGTTACCTGCAGGCTCCTGGGGCCATGTTCCCCTGCTGACCTTTCCACTCCCTGCCTGGAGAGAGAAGGTTGCATGCTGAGGACTTTGCCTCCTTTGCCTGCCAGCGCTGTGATTCACCTCTGTGAGCATTAGCAGCAAAGAGCGAGCTAGCAGAGAAAGAAGCTGGGCTGATAACCTTGAATCAGCAATACCTGTTACAACTTACAATGCTAGCAGCTTGTCCATCAACTGCTTCTACCATTCCTGCTGCCAGAGGAGATGAGGCAGGTGTTGTGGTGTAGTAGCAGGAATCTTAATGTGAGCACAAGCCAAAACCACCTCCTTTTGCTCCTCTTCTAGCAAGGGTTCATGTTTGTTGCATAAACAGAAACACTAAAGGACAATTTGTCAAGAGTTGGCTCTCCTTTCCCACTTCCTCCTAATCCAGAGCTCCCTGTACCAAGAATTTTTAAAGCAAGGCTTTGAAAGTGCAAAACTGCTTTCCCAAGTAGTTATTTTAAAGCTGGCATCCACTCTTTAAAAAGCATATTCTGTAGTGCCATGTGTATTTACCTAAATGTTTCTGCTTTCCTATGTTTTCTTTACAGCCATCTGCCTGTCTGGATGCACTGAACAGAATGGATATTGCAACAAGCCTGGAGAGTGCATGTGAGTAGATGGCAATCACAATCCAAACTTCAGTTAAAACATCCCTTTGTAATAGAAACTTCAACTCTTTTCCATGTCATTAATGTTTTAATTTGGCTTTTCTTTTAGCTGTCGCCCCGGTTGGCAAGGCCGCTACTGTGATGAATGCATTCCCCATATAGGCTGCCGCCACGGGACGTGTAAAACACAGTGGCAGTGCATATGTGATGAAGGATGGGGTGGCCTCTTCTGTGATCAAGGTTAGTTCTGAAGGTCATGCTTATGGCTCAAGATTGGGTACTCCTCAGTACCAGACTAAGGAAACTGACCCATTGGATGTAGAACTAAGTTTCTGCAAGGTCCATGTTCACAGGCATCAGTTTGTACCACCACTGTCCTAGATACCAATTCCTGTATTTGTAGCAATTTTGGTTGAAAACAAGCAAACCTTTATGGTAGCTCTTGTAAAAAAAAGAAGTCTTTCTCTTGGGGAAAAAACCCTGCAACATGGATGAGTGTTAACAGGCAAGTTTTCTGCCTGCTCCAGTGAAGTTTAACTTATTCCCTGTACAACTATAACAATTTACTAAACAGTTTCCAGCAGCAGTAAACACCATCATTTGGGCCTTCCTTATTTTGCATACAAGGAAGTTAACTCATGTGATAAGTCTGGAGCATGAGAGAAAAATCATGTAAGCAAGAATGAAAAGTACAGGTTCCATTTTAAGGTACACCAGACCACTTCCACCTATTCAACCCACTGAATCACTGAACTGTAGCCAGCTGAGCAGTCATGTCCTCAAGGCCATATATGCATTGCTGGCACTGAGATCATGAAGTGCTCAAAGCAAGCTAAGTGTTTTCAGAACAGTTAAAGGATAAAGATGGTGAAGTCTGAATAGAGCAGGAAAAGTAAAGTTGCATGGCTCTGTTTCTGCTTGTAGTTATCTATTAACCAGTTGTATTCTAATTACTCTGTGGTATTTATAGAGATAATAAAGATTTTCTGCTTACGTCCTATGAACTTGTGCACTTAACCTCTCTTTCAAATTTAAGGGGATAAAAAGAGGACTGTCAGGCTTAGCAGAGCATTTAGACAGTTTAAACTACCAACATTCATAACAAGAGAGCATGGTAAATAAACAATAAAAGGTTTCCAGTGTTTGTTTCAATCTCCAGCCCAAAACATCGTTATTCCCTCCCTACCACCCCAGAATGTGCCTTGGATCACACCTATCAAAGATGGGGCTTACTGTTTCAGTGACATGTTGTGTACATAGTGTAGTGGCGTGTCTTTTGGAGAACACACACTTAGGAAGTACATTCTCCATTCGGCATCTAATCCCATTTCAGCTAATGGGTTTATCCCCATAAAAAAGTGAGAGTATACAAAAGCAGTAAGAAAGTTAAACTTTTGCCAGGTCTCAAAATGCAGAGCTCATGTATTACAGTGACGGACATAGAGAAGTATCTAAAACTGAGGATAATCTGAAACTCCTGATTATTACTGATAATAACCTGGATTATCATCCCCACTATTCCTGTTGGTCACAGAATTAATTACTTCATTGAAAATTCTGTCTTTTTTGTTGACTACAGTGTGTTCATATGACTCATAGCATCATAGAATGGTTAGGGTTGGATGTCTTTTCCCAGCCATAAAAGACATTTTCTCCATCTCCTGCTATCTTTGCAGATCTGAACTACTGCACCCACCACAGACCATGCAAAAACGGAGCAACCTGCATGAACACCGGCCAGGGCAGCTACACGTGTTCATGCAAACCTGGCTTCACTGGTGTTGACTGCGAACATGAGATCAGCGAGTGTGACAGCAATCCCTGTAGGAATGGCGGCAGTTGCACGGTAGAGCATTTTAAATGTAAAGTCTTTGTGTGAAGCAAGCCCCAGTATACCTTACCCACAAATGGTTCTGTAACAACATAATGGGAATTCGATAGTACACGGGTTCGTTACTGACACTCACAACTACCACACTGAACCCTTCCCGAGAGGTGTCAGGGGAGGAAGTCTGTCACAGGAGGAGATGTATCATCTAGATTAGCACTAGTCAACTGATCCTTTGGTTTCTGTGGCAGCCATTATGAGAACTTGGCAAGATGCAAGGTTGGTGAGGGAGCAGGCCTGTAAAACATAAGCTTCTCAAACCAAGGTTCATACAGAAATGTGCTAAGTCTTTATTTTAATAGTAAATAAAAGAAAACTTCTGTTTTCTGCTGTAGTATCTGACAATATGAGAGCAATCAGCTGGAACACTCTCTGTGAAACAGGGTTCTGCAGTTTTAGTTTCCTGCAGTCTAGTGTTTCAGTATGTTTTCAGCCTCAGTCAATGGTTGATTTTACCTGTTGATAAAGGCTGATCAATTATAGATAGCAAATATAATCTGATGCATGTTTAGATTAAAGCTAATGATGCAAGACCCTAGCTCCATTTTCTCCAGGCCTTGGATAGACATGACTTGGAAAGAAAAAGCAGTTTAGTTGTGAGCTGGGTGGTGGGGACTTAGCTATGGCAAAGCAGTGTAAGCCCTTGTAAAATAAAAAGGTCTCCCATGCTGAAGACAAATAGCCTGATTCCAGCTGTGTAGGTTGACACATACCACATTCTGCTCTGAGAGACTCTAGGATCCCAGTAGACAGTAGTGGTGTTAGTAATGTTTTTGTCTAACTGCCTGTAGGCTCCCTACAACTGCATCTTGTGTAGCTGCATACGGCTGGTTCACAGCTCTATCTCTCACAATCCAGCCTGCAGTTATTTACTCACCAAATGTCACCTTTGTCACATCATTGTGGCAGGGACTGAACATCAGTGGATGGGCAGGGACTGAACAGTGCTCACTGACGACCAAAATCAAGCATGCAAACAGCTATTATTTGGTGCCATCAAATAACAGTGGCCTAATGTTGTGTTTTGCAGGATATGGAGAATGGTTATCACTGCCTGTGCCCCCCTGGCTACTATGGCACTCACTGTGAGCACAGCGCTTTGACGTGTATAGACTCTCCATGCTTCAATGGTGGCACTTGCCTGGAGAAGGACCAAGGAGCCAGCTACACTTGTATTTGCCCTTTTGGCTTCACAGGGTCGAACTGTGAAAAAAAAGTGGACCGGTGCACAAGCAACCCATGTGCAAATGGTGAGTCTTCTTATCCCAAACTCCGTGTCTCTGCATCACTCGTGCTTTTCAGTGCGGAAGTGATAGAAATCCAATCTGACCTCTACTCTTCATTTAGCACATTAGTCCCTCTCCCTGCTGTATTCCACATCTACCCTAATTCTAGTCACTTGCTGGGCTTTTCACTGGCATTTTCTGTGCAACAAAACAGTGCACAAGACTTACCAGATGACGGCAGGATTAAGTAAATTAAATTAGCTTTGTTATGTATTTGGAAGGGGAATATTTTAAGGCATGGTGATACAATTGGGTAATCTAGAAAGAACTTTAAGATATGAGGTTGCTCTGTAAAATAACCTCTTTATTGAGATAGCACCAAATGCTAACCAGGAGAGGTTTAGTTTTCCAAGTGAAGTGCATTGCAGTCTGATTTGTTTTTAATTGTACTTTTTTCTCCTCAGATGGCAATTGCTTTTACCTTGGTCAGATCCGTGTGTGTCGCTGTCGGCCTGGTTTCTCTGGTCAGAAATGTGAGATAAACATCAATGATTGTGCCAGAAACCCGTGTTTTAATGGGGGAACTTGTCATGACCTAATCAACGATTACACCTGCACGTGCTTGCCAGGCTACAGTGGCAGGAACTGTGACATCAAAACCAGAGATGAATGTGCTTCTGGACCATGTGAGAATGGAGGCACATGCTACAGTGGACTTTATAGTGCCAACTTTGTTTGCTACTGTCCTTCTGGCTTCATGGGCAACCGTTGTGAATTGCCAGTTTATTCAGTGCCCGTTACACTTCCTCCTAAGCCAGTCCCCTGGATTGCTATATCCATGGGAGTGGGACTGGTGGCTTTGCTCATACTGTTCTGCATGATAGCAATGGTCATCAGACAGATGAGGATGCACCCAGAGCAGGACTTGGAGACAATGAACAACCTGTCTGACTTCCAGAAGGACAACCTCATTCCAGCTTCCCAGCTCAAAAACACCAATAAAAACAAAGACCTTGAAGTGGACTGTGGGCTGGAGAAATCAAACTACAAACCCAAGAATCATAAACTGGACTACAATCTGGTAAAAGACCTGACAAGTAGAGGGACACAGGAGGAGAAATACTACAAAAGTGAAAAGTGTTTAGGAGAAAAGTCTCCCCTCCGATTACACAGGTGAGAATGCAGTCTTCCTTCTAGTCTTTGTTAAGGCTTCTCATCTTCATATCAACCTAGAAGCAGATAAGAAAATATGGGGGGGAAAAAGAAACCTCAAACGGCTAATAATCGAACAAACCAGAGCAAATCCAAGAATCTTCATACTGGAGTATGTGTGTCACAGCCAAGTGTTATCCTTAGCTAAGTCAATTAGATTAAGTGTTTGTGCAGGGTGTTGCTAGTATGGGTACTGTGAAGGGGAATGGGAGTGGCTAAGTCAGTGGTGAAAGCAAGAAGTGTCTTTTCTTCCTCAACAGATCTTGGAGGAACAGCAGTTAAGGCATATAGTGATTAAAAATAAGTATTTTACTTATTAAAAAGGCAAAATAATCTGCCTACTGAGAAGGATAGAGTAAAAACAGCTCCTCTCCTTCAAAGAAGGAAAAGGGCAAGTATGCATCGGCTCATCAATTTTCTGATGTGCGTACTGAAAGCCTTGTTTGGGATCAGCTTGGGGCTGTTACATTGAGGGATCTGAGAAGTAAGCTGTTAGGGTGGACACAGCAGAAGCGTAGGAAGACAGTAGCTATTGCTTACGTCCACTTTCCTAGTATAATGTCCTGCCAACACATAGAACATGTTAAACTTCATCCTCTGCACTCCCCTCCTACACCTTCATGGCTATCTCATTACACCCCTCCATATTCATGATAAATTTTGAGTCAGGCTTCTTAGAAGTCAACTAATGTTAATTTCTCTCTCTCCTGCCTTAGTGAAAAGCCGGAATGTAGGATATCAGCGATATGCTCTCCGAGGGATTCAATGTACCAGTCCGTCTTTGTGATAACAGAAGAAAGGAATGAGTGCATCATAGCCACAGAGGTAAGTAAGAACACAGGTGGATGAGCATAAATTGACAAAGTAAAGGGGTAAATTATCCTTTAGAATTGCATAGAAGGAAGTTACTCTGTTTTCAGGGATCTCGGTGTTTCCCAGCATTCATCTCTCCTCTTTTGTGGCCCACACAGAACATACAGTGAAGAAAATAAGGAAATTAGCAGCACTGATTCTATTAAAGCAGAGATTTTGAGCTTGGATATGTCAGCAGAGAATGAAAGCACAAAACATCAGCCCATAAAAATTCAGCATGTTATATGATTATTTCCTCTTAAATAGGTAGACAACAAAAATAGAGATCATTCTATTACATGAATAGTAATCATTCACAGGCCTATTGATGTAAACCCATGTTTTCTCCCCATGACTGCAGTGGATAATCTGTGTTCTGTGGAAATGGGTAAAGCTATGTAGATTTCCAACAGCAGATGGAAGGTAGCTGAATGTGTTAGTGGATAGGCATAAGAGCCATGTAAGGAAGTCTTGATGTTATATGGAAAGTCAAAGGACAGTACATGAAAAAGGAAAGGCCTAGCACTGAACTCTGAAGACATTAAAAAGGAATTATTAAATAAGCAACCAGTTCCTAAAGAATTACTGACCCTTTGGAAAAAGGTTCCATGGAAGTTAAAGGCAATTTGAAGTTAACCTATACCTGCTTCCTTCAGTGTAGCTGTCTTTAGGAGCAGTTTTAGGCTTGAGGAAAGAGAAGCTTGCTGTGCTGTGTAGCAGTGATCTGTGAAGTCGGATCTGCAGGATTCTGTCTCTCTTGCCAGGGTGGATATTAGATTTCCCCTTGAAGGCAAGCTGGAACACAAGTCAACCAGCAGTATTAAAACTTTAAGACTAAGTGAAAGGATTTTCAGAGATACAGATGACAGCTAGACACTTCATTCCCATCAACTGACCTACATACCGTAGCTTCCTTTGAAGATCTTGCTGACCCAAGCCAGACTCCCAGATTTACATCAGGCATCTCCAGAAGTACTTTCATGTTCAGAATACCAGCCCCTGAAACTGAAATTCAGGTTTAATGCTTCTGAACACAAGCTATTTAACTATTCTGCATGCTTTTTACAGTGACCTAATGCACCCATGTTTGTAAGCATTCTTCCCCTCAGTCCAGGTAGAGAGGCTACTCATCATAAAGACAACATCTTTTGCTGGGGATTCTTTGTCTCTGGACCCAGCCAAGACCATTGAGCTCTGATAGTCAATCTGCAGTAATATCTAGCTTAAATTGCTTTGGTTTGGCATACTTGTTAGTTCTGCAGTACTCTGTGCTGTGCTTCCTTCTCATTCCTGGTATTATTTTATATCCTGACAGGTATAAGACTGAAGATCAGCCCATTTGCACCTCAGATATGATAATGCCAGTAGATGGACGTTCCTGCTGCATTGTTTACAATTCAGAACTGGATTGGACTGTTTTTACTTACATGCAACTTGCTGCTCTCAGGCGGAGGATGGAACTGGGTGAACTGGACAGACTGTGAATTTACTGAAAGATGCAATACACCTTTTTGTTCTTACTGCCCTTGTTTGAAGTTTGATACCAGAAATCTCATTGGCTATAGAAGAGGGGAGGCAGAGGGAAGAGAGAGGGGTTAAACGTGTTGTTGGATTTTGTTTTTAAGAGATACTGAGGCCAGTTCCTCATGGACAGACCCCTGGCTTTCCAGAACTCTGGTTATGGGAGGTGCCGGTAGATGAGGAGGCACTTAACTATCACAGATGTTGCCATGGAAGGTGTGAAGAAAGACGCATTGCTATGCAGATAATGGATACAGCATAAACAAGATCTCCATGTTTTTCTGGGTTTAAAAGTGCCTAAAATGTATTAAGAGAATCTAACAATCCCAAACAAAGACTTGACTGCTCTTTCTGCAGTTACCTGAACAGTATTGGGCAGGGGTGGTTGATACTTCCTGCTACACAGCTACTTGCATCTCCTCTCTCCTGCTGCATGTATTGGAGACTGTGTAAGGGGCGAGAGGAGGAAGGAAAGAGGAATACCGAATTTACATGTCATCTCAGTTGGTGATGCTTTGGAGAACTGATTGACCCAAGCCCCAATGTGGGACAGGATTTTTGTGGATTTAAACATTTGAGAAGGAAAAGTTGCGATAAGGAATGTGTACAGCCTCTTCCCCATTGATAAGGAGGAGGCGTGATCCCAGCTCTATTTAAAGCCTTACAAATGCGTTTAAAATCAATCAGCTCCTAGAACCTTTATGTGCTGAGCTGTCTCAGCTGTTTTCATGCCCTTTGCACTACCAGTGATTGTGAATAGACATTACTTTTTTCTTCTTCCTCATTCTCTCCCTCCCCCTGCCTTATTTTGACACAGAGTTGGGGGTTTATGTCGTGTTTCTGAATTAGGTGCCACCTTCTACTGCAAATAGTCTCAAAATTGCAGCTGTTATGTTCTGAAGGAGAAGCAGCAGTGTGACTCCCCCCCTCAATTTCTCCATCTGGTTGCAATACCCTGTCTCCTGTCCTTCATCCCAGTTCCAAATACCCAATAGTGAAGCATCCACAGAGACACCCTCTGCCAAGACAGGTAGAGATTGGAGTTAGAAGGTTTTAGGCTTGTCCTGTTTCTTTCATACCCACTCATTGCTACACAGAAAGGGGAAGCCTGCCCCTGGAAACCAGAGGTGTGCAGAAGCTCTTTTCTTATATGCATATTTTGAGCAATACCGGACACCCCAGTGGAAAGTGCTGTGACATGAATGAGATGAGACCATGAGGTGGGACAGAATGAGGAGGGAGGAAACAAGATCTCTTTGAAGAAACCTGGATCATGCTATCTCTTGGACAGCGATATTCCTACCCTTGTAAATCCTGTTGTTGGACTTACCCATCTACTGCCTTGAATTGTGCAGACAAGACCCCCTTCATAATGTCCACTACTGACCTTCTGCTCTGACCACATAGGACCAGTTTGAAGATGACCTTCAGAAATCAATAATATGGGTTTTAGTTTGTCTGTTTGTAGTTTATTTTGAAGGCTAGTATTTCAGTAATTTAAAGAGAAAAAATCAGAAGCACTGAACTTTCTACGTTTTATAACATTATTTTGTATATAATGTATATTTATAATCAAAACAGAAGTGTAAATATGTTTATTACTTCTCATGTAATGTTTTTAATGTGATGACAAAGTTTGAAGTTTATTTTTTTTTTCAAGCAATGAAAATACTTTCCTGCTACTATGATGTTTCTTGTGGTTTGTCCTTTTACACCTCAGGTTCCATGCTTCTGTGAGAGCCAAGCTTACTTGAAGCCCCTGAAATTAGCTTGCCTGCCTGCTCACCACAGCCAGCCCTGCAGTCACACTTTACACACCAACTGCTGTCAGCTGCTTTATGTAAAACAGTTACGCTGCTAACTGCTGTCAACAAAGTTGTTCAGCTGAGTGGCATTCATCTGACAAAGTTATACATATTTATATTGTGATATATAACATATATATATACACACATATATACACATCCTCTTGCTATGGAGTGGGACTGAACTGTCAGGGAAGTTATTTTTATTAGCATCTCACTCTTCCTCTTCCATGACAACTCATGACACAAAAGTTGCAGATACAACACCATTTCAAAGTGCCTTAGTAACTGTGCTGGGCTGGCTTGGATTTCACTTACAGAACAAAATAAGATTATTATTTCTTTTTAATCCCATTTCTTTAAAGACTTGCAGTAAGACCTGGGTCTTGCCCTCACGTTACTCTTGCCCAGCGCCTGCATTTACACCTGCAAGATGGTGTCCTTGCTTGTTTGATTGTGATGGGTAAGATCTGTCTTTCACTTGTGGGATTAGAGGGAGTTTCAGGCTTTCTCCTCCCAAGTTCCCTCCACTACACCAGCAGCTGTGTCCTCCCAGGGCATCACAAAGTCATTATCCTCCACAGCCCTTTTGGAGGATGTTGCCACAAAACAAGTGTAAAAGCACACTGGTATAAAACACCCCCAGCAGGTTTAGTAGCCTCTGAAGCACATACGTTTACAGACAATTGAATCTCTCACTATATCAGCTAGGTGCGATAGGGCCAACATCTGAATGCACAAAAGCAAAACCTATAGGAACAGGAAACCAGTGCTGCTCTATTTTAAACCCAGACTTTTTTGTTGCTGTTGACAAAAGGCCAAAAAAACATCTTAGCAGTCAATGTTTTTCCTATCTTTCCCCAAAATAAAATCTAACCAAAATTTGCTAGTTTTGAAAAGAACACAAAACCCCAAACCCTCACTGGCGTTAGATAAGTGCCGTAACAAATTGTTTTCATTTTTTTATTCACATACTGCAAATAATAGTTTATAAGGCTCCTTTTGGGTGCATTATTAAGATTACGTAAATACTATTTACTTGGGATGGGTTTGTTTCTCCCTCAGTTCTATTCTCAGCGAAATTAACTCGCAAATCCCAGCCAATTTTTTCCCTGGCCACCATAAAAACAAATCTAAGATGAAACTCAGAAATAAAAAGCCACCTCCCCCTCCCCAAACATTCACCCTGTAGAGCAAATTATGAAAAACAAGCCATTGACAAAAAGCCGAGCAGATGCTCCCTGCTTGCAGTCCTTCCTCGGCAATGTGAAATAAACCCAACAGATGCCTCTCTTAATTGAGCACATGGATTACATACACACATGCACTCTGTCCTGCTTAAAACAAAACACACACAAAACTCAAACAGGAAAATAGCCAGAGAACTCTTCCCAAAGCCGAGGCAAGCAGGAATGCTAAGACCAAAAAAGACTTGGCTTTTCCTGCTCAAAACGAGACAGGAAACCATATCCGTAGACAGAAGGGAGTTGAAATCCATTAAAACCCGTGGACCTGATTATGTAGATCCCACAGGGTAAAGCAGGTACAACACATGCCTTTGTGTAGCCACACAGGAGAGAGGAAAGAGAAAAAAGCATCAGCTTACAAGGAAATCTGTGAATATTTACTGGAGGCACGACTGCACTATGCAGCTACCAGAATAGATCACAGATCCTACACAGGAAAAACAGGAGCGGTGCCTGCTTCCACACAGGAGGAGATGGAAAGCATATGTGAATCTATGCACGTGTGCACATCCCCAAGTCCTTGCCAAAGAAACCACAATCAAATTAGCTGAACACAGAATATGACCTGGATTTAACCCACAGCTTGGCCAAAATTGTCCTCACCGAGCGGTGCTGTGCACCGACTGCTCACCCACCTGCCCCTCACCGCGAGTGCATCTCTGAGCCCCAGTGTATGAACTCACCAGGGGGAGCTCCGAGATCCTTCTGGGCTGTAAGAACTTGACCTGAATGTCAAAGATTCCTTTTGAGGGTCACAGATGATGCCAGGACAGCAAATGTACCAATAATGAATGCCTTTTCCACTAACAAGCTGATAGAGTTCTCAGGTCCAACTATACAACTCAGTCTCAGCATCATTCGCACCAACAGATTTGGCTCGAGGGCTGCACCTAAGCTTGGTTTTCATTTTCAAAAGACTGCACAAACTTGCTTAAATGCAATGTGACAAAACAACAATTTTAAGAATGGACTCTGACTGAGAGCTCTTTGGTGTTCCCTTGTATTAGCACCTGATAGAAACTACTTCACAGCCACGCAGAGCCCTTCAGCCTGAACAATTTCAGAGCTGGATTGAGCGAGAGGGGTGCTGCTCCCTGCAGCGCTTCATTGAAGTTGTTCCATGTTCGGCTGCAGCCCTTCATTTACCTCTTTAACCAGCCTGCTGATTAGGGGAAACAGACGCTGGGATATACCCGTAGCTATAGCACCCACTGGTGCTGAGACAACACGCAGCAGGACTGTGCTGATGCAGATATAGCTCTGGGTATGGTGTTCAGTTAGGGCAGATGAGAGATGCTTGTAGAAATTCGGTTTGATACAGGATGTGCTTAAAGTAGGATAAAATGGAGAATCTTGATCAAATGCAGAATGCATTTTGTATGCACAGTACTTGTCCAGCAACAGCTCTTAGCCTCGAATGAGCTGCTGAGGAAACAGAAATTAGTGACTGTGCAACTGCAACCATGTAGCCCAACAGATGAAACCATCTCTGTAAAAATGCATTTCAAGTATTTTCATTGCTCCTCAGTCTTTTTTCATTACTTCATGCTAAAATGAGACAGGCACAGTTCACTAACAGGTACTTTAATGGCTTAAGAGACAGTTACGTATCTGTGTTTGCCCATCATTCCCTTATCTCCCGCACCCGATCCATAAATATAGACTGATTTTACGCAGCAGGTATGACACTCCCAGCACATTTTGTTCACAGTTCAGACTCTGGTTGTGCAGAACTGACATAACTCCACGGCCCTCTGCCATGCTTCATTGTTTTCATAACTTCAGTTTTACAGCCCCTATGGAAAGTCAACATCAAGTTTTCCTCCTTTCACGCTCTCCCTGTTCAAGTTTTGCCAGCTCAGCTCCCAGACCTTGCAGGCAGTGACCCTGCTGGCTGGTGACACTCAAAGCACTGAGATTTCTCCTTGATCATCTCTCTAGTGCCTGCTCTAACCCTGCCTACTCCACTCTCAGACCTTGCCTGGGCAACAGCGTGACTCAGCACCATAAAGCTATCCTTTCTCTTTCTCCTCCCTCTTGCTGGTCTTACTTATGTCCTTAGTTTCTCTTCCCCTGTGCAGCTCTGGGGCATGTTTCTGCAGCACAGTGGTCTATCGTGTGCAGGGTTAGGACAGAACTCTCTGATTCATCAGGTACATGACAGGGCACAGAACAATCATTTCAGACGCTAAAGCAATTGTTCTATGCACAGTATTTAATCCTGGGGAGCAGCACGTACCTTTGTCCTGTCCCTTTTAAATCTGATGACAGACCGTCACCTTCCCAAAGGTGCTCCCATCTCCACAGACAGATCAACCATCCCTTCAATTGAGCTCTGCAACCCTGGGGAGATGCGAGGGGGGGAGACACAATGTCCTCCCCTCTGACTGGGTCACTCAGGGCTTCTGACTGACATATCTTGTGAGGAGAGACCTAATAGCTAAGGCAAATACAGTGGTCCATATCTGGAGATAACATCATCCTGGATGTTTTGTGACCTGCATTATACAGGTGATCCCACAATTACTTTATGTCTTCCACATACTGTAGGGATGGACTTGCCTCTCACATAGGTAGCAATGTTGTATGTAGCTACTACAGAAAGGCTTAATCCCTCATTTCCTCTGCAAGCACTGAGTCTTTCCTCCTGTCAACCCCAGCGGAGACTGTGGTTGGACTCCATCTACCTCTGCAGCCAACCCACCCTGGAAGAGTCCCAAAGTGCAAACCAGCACCTTGCTCATAGTCATGTTTAGCAAATACATGGACAAGTGAGGGAAACACGCAGTTGGGGGAGAGGCTGTTTGATGATGACATCTTTTATCTGTGCTTTATGACTTATTTATTGAGCTGTTGCTGGCTTCACAGTGGTTTTGTTGATTATGTTTTTAACTGCCTAGAAGGTCACAGAGGCACTGTGTTTGTTTTTATAAATTAAGTTAAACCAACTCATATTTAATATCCAAACAAATCTGCTGAGAGTTAGGTTTATAGCTGGAGAGGCCATTACCAGTCAGAACAGGAATCGACCATTCCTGGCACAACACAAGAGCTCTGACGATCCCTGTACTTGGGCACACGGCTCCCACAATGGTTTATGAGCAGGGTCAAGATTCTTGCTGCAAATATGAATCACTGTGCTTTTGAAATTCCTTTTCTATGAACACTGTTTAATATTTGCCTTACATGTTCTGCTTTGGCAGAAAATGCCAAAGCATTTTTGTTCCTGCCCTGCTCTTCCTAAACTCATTTGTTCTCTGGAGGACTGTCAGCAAAAAACACAAGACAATCTGAACAAAATGTACTGGGGGGGGGGGGGGGGATATGATCCACACAAGATAAAAGTGTGATAATTACAAAAGAAAGGGCCCTGCTCTAACCCCTCTTTCAAACCCACCAGGTCTCGGTGTTAGCTTCTTTATCAATAGCTTCTCCTCCTCTCCTGTCTCCTTATAGCACAGAGGCTCTTTTCTTCCTCCAGACCACCTCACCCCCCCAACCCCCCTATCATCTTAGATTACACTGATTTTCACTCCACTAATGGTATTTATGTTTGTCATTAGTTGCTTGGGAGGAGGGGTTTGAAATTCTCCAGAACTCTAGATACAATTCACAACGCATGGCTGGCTTTCTAGAAACAGTCAACTCGCATCCTAGCAAGAGGCAGAAATGCCCATGTGCTTATAGCTACAAAAAGCCCTTTTTCATGGATACAAGTGTGGTTAAGAATCCTTTACATCAGATGCACGTTTTTCATAGGTAGGAAGAATTTCCTCACTGCTCTAGCAGTTGCTCCACAATCTGTTCCACTGCCTTCAGCAGACTCAGGTTCATCTCACCTCACTGCAGCCATCCACGCGTGAAGCGTCTACTTTAAGCCAACTGTGTGACTTATCCAGGGTCATGGAAAAGGTAAAACCTTCCAGCGTTCCCCCTGGAGAGGCATCTGACATAGCTGCGAGTGAAGGGTGACTCTTGGAAGGGTCAACGCCATTAATGGAAGTGTGACAACTACCTTTACAATGGTTGTAGCCATGAAAGAAGCATCCTTAGGCATGAATTTGAGGAGAAGGCAATGCTTCTATGGAGATGCAGAGGCTTAACCCTTACATGCTCTTGAGAAAGCCTCCCTTTCAACAGCTGCCCTTCCCCTCTCCTGACATACAAGGTGGAGCTGTTAACGCTAACATGACTCAGAGGATGTTGTGAAGACTCATTCATATCCTTCAGTCTCCTGATGGCTGCACAAGTGCAAATAAGCCTTTACCATTCTCCTCTTATTGTTTAAATAGCTGCTCAGTGTAAATAGCATCTGAGCAAAGCACACAGTGGTACACAGGCGCTCCCACTGCCTCCCCTCGCAGCACAGGAGAGCTTTCCTTGAGCCGGAGCCCAAAGGGAGCCGTGCTGTACTGCCATCATAGCTTCCTGTTTGTTACCTCACAGCACCGTTTCCTGTTTCCTGCCTGATTACAACGTGCCAACTGTTTTTCCCAAGCCTGAACCAGCTTCCCAGCACCCCCCTTTTCGGCTCACACACTGGTCTGGTGGTGAGGGGTGCTCCTGGCTGCCTATGAAAAACAGTCCTCTTCCCCAATCCACACCTTCCCTCTCCCTGCCCACTTTGGTGCCCAGTCCCAGGTAAAGAAGTGAGTCTCAAACATCCCATAAAATGGGAGATAAAGAAATGAGGTGCTGGTAACTCATAGGGGTTTATTGCAAGCAAGCACAAGGCAGCAAGGTGCCCTGCAAGGCATCTGAGTCTGTTGGATGCAGAAGGTTGTGATGTGAGGGACTTGGGGGGTTCACCTCTTCAGACACCCTGTATGTCACAGAGTTTTCTGTTTATTCAGCAACCTGGCACTGAGCTGACTAAAGCAAATGGTATGGGAAAGGACATTAAGGCATCAAGGTACAGGGATTTAATGTGGTGCCCAGTAGTTAGCCCCAGTGGCCCATCACCAGATGTTAGAAATGCTCCCACTTTTGTGGGATGTTAGAAGTGCTCCACCTTTCTCCTTTCTGTTTAGGGTTTTGGTACCTGAGGTAGCTGAGCTCTTTCAGCCTCACCCTGAACGTCACAGCCTCCAACACTGGGGCAAGTTCCCTGGTTCAAGTGGGAAGAACACCTTCCTCCTTGTACTCCCTATACCCTTGTTTACATGCAAGGACCACATGGACACCAGAAGGGGTCCCTTTTCCAAACCCCTGGAGGATTGCTGTTTTATTGCCAATTGCTTCATGAGGTACCAGTAGTCCTAACAGGATCCCAGAGGCCTCTTGGAGACCGGGAGCAGCCTGCAGGCAGGCAGAAAGCAGTTCTGATTTTTAAGGGGCTGGGGTGTAGGAACACGCAGGAGAGCAACCTGCATTTAATACTGATTCACACTTAAGCACACAGGAACCTCCTAGGAGCTGTTAAGTAACTCTGATCTGTGCCTTCATCTGCTCTCCTGCAGTCACAACAGCAATGACCTGTCACAGCCAGATTAAGAGAATCCTCTTTAGCATCCAGCGCCCAGTTCAGTGCCTGACGCAGCTAATGCATATTGCTACTTACTTAAGGTGTTGAGTCAGCACCTTTCAAATATGAATTAAAATAAATAACCTTTGCAGACACACACCAGAGGCATGTGCCCATTTAAGCTCAACAGTGCCAGTGAAAATGTGTGCTGGCACTTGGTTTCCTCACATCTCACTTAAAGCAGGCAAAAACACCCAAAATCCTCTCTTTTCCTCTGTTCCTTCACCTTTTGCCTGCCCTGTCTATTTAAACTGTAAACTACTGGAGGAAGGAGCTGTCCTTTGCTACAGTTTTCATAATATCCAGGTGTTTCTGAGATGCAGCACAGGAAAGACCTTGGACATCCTCAACAGCAGAATGAAGACATCAAAGTGGCAATAACTGATCTACAATCAGAAAATTAAATCCGTTTTCCCTTGCTGACCCTAAATGAACCTGATATAGCATGCTATGAACTAGCTGATTCTCACTAAAACACATGGAAAGAAGACTGTACCACTAGGAGTGGTCCCATTGCAGTATAAAGCTTTATGGCTATTCCATTTGAACAGGCAATGGTAGCAGGGCATTTTCTGTCCATTACCTTCACTATAGATTATCCATGAGTGAGGCATGCTGCTGGGAACAGGCTGGAGACAAACAGATCATATCACGCAAATCCAAACTGGCAGCACGTGAGAGCTCTGGTGTGGAAGGAGCTCTTCACCATATACCAGCTACTGCACTTAGAGTTTGTCTCTGGAAACCCGAATACCTTCATCTTGTGCCAAAGGACAGGGAAAGCAGCAGGGAAAGGATGGAAGGGTTTGCAGCAGTTCCCAAAGCCTCACACATGCACGTGTAAAGGAGCCTCGCAGCCTTACAGGAGCCAGAACCGCAGCATCCCTGACCAGCGCTGTTCAGCCAGTAGAGGTCTGTAGAGGAGTCGCAGCCTGAGGCTGTGAAGGCTCAGTGTAGGTAACAAGCTCTGTGCACCTCTCACAAGAGGCACCTTAACTGAGCAGAGCTGTAGGGTCTCTTGTGACTGAACACACAGCAGTGCTCTGTCATTGTGCACTCTGTTTAATGGAGAATAGAGTAGTGGGGCTAACAGAGCGAAATGCCCTGTGCTGCACAGCTGCAGGCATGTACTGCTACTATGAGCAACATCTGTGGGTACCAACATCAGGGTTGCAGGGTCACAGATTGAAGATGCCCGGCCAAAGTGCTTTTTTGGCACAGCTAGAAGGTTTTGCACAGCTCTGGGATCGCAGTGGCAAGGTCACAAGTGAGCCTGCGAATAGGAAGTCTGTATCACTATGGGAAGTGCACTGAGGTGTTGCAAAATGCTGCCTGCAAGGACAGCTTCCAGGTTGGAGTCATGGGAAGAGAATGTGCAGCACCAAGGCCCACATTACAATACAGACAAGGTATCAGGACAGACCCGTGCAGCCAAGGGGAGACAACACAGGCTTTTCAAAGAGACTGAAAGCTAATGCCCTCTCCCAAATCTGTAAGAGACAAATCAAACCCTACCCTATGAGAAACCTACAGGGATTGGGGAATTTATGCCCTGACTCTCAATGACTCATTGCTGTGTGGCACTGGATGCAGTGCACCAGGTAATGCAACACATGAATTCAGGGCCAGGAAGGGCATCTCTCTGACAGTCAGTGCTCACCTTGCTGCTTCAGACTGCAGCTCTACCCAAGGAGCATTACTGCAGAGCAGCAAACAGCATCATTCCTCTTCAGTATCAGATTCTCACCACAGGATCCTGCTCTGCTGTGCTCTCCCAGCCACAGGCAGGATCCCTGGGCTGCAGCTGTAGCATCAGGATGAATTCTTCATCCACAGTAGACAGCTAACAAACAGAGAAAGAGGTTTGTGTGGGAGACAGCAAGCTGCAACTCTCCCCAGGCTCCTATCACAAAGCTGACTGGAAACAGCTGAACTAGAGGGCTGCAGAACAGCCACCCTCTGGTCTGAAAGCTTTGAGGGACACAGAAAGCTTCCTGGCTTCCTCAGTTGTTGCTTTAGGGGACACCTGGCTCAGCAGCAGCAGTGGGGGACCATCTCCAGCCCCCCGAATGGCAGCCTGCACTACACAACGTTGTGTTTCTTGTCAGAGGCTCATTAATGCATCAATATTTAATCACGACCAGCAGAACACAAAGGAACAGGGGCTGGGGAGTGCAGGGCTTTCAAATGCTTGCAGGAGAGGTAGCATACATGTTAGTGAGGCTGCAGGCTTGAAAGCCTGACTCCCAGGGCAGCCTGAAGAAGGGTGGGAGAGCAGGCTACATGCTTCTCTATGTGCTTCATCTTTGGTTAAGGATGTCAGCATGTCCCCTCACTTACTCACTTCTGTAGCATTGATGGTTTGGCGTATGGCTGGTTGGCTTCTGATTTCTTGTTCTCAGGCTCACACATAGGATGGAAATGATACCAGTGAAGGGCAGTTAGCGTAGTTCAAGGGTTATTTATAACCCTACAGCAAAAGTGGAGGTTAAAAAAAGGTTACTGTCATGCACTGTAGCTTACAGCAGTTGTTTGTACAGTGCTTTGTCAGTGGAGGCTGTGTTGCCATTAAAGACAAACACCCCTCTCCAGTTCTGCCCTCCACCTTGCTGTCAGTGCCACCTTACAGGATGTGCCAAAGTGAACAGCACAGTTCCTATCCTGACACAAGCAATGCCATACTGAAGAGCCTCCTTTTTGCTGCAGAACCAGACTGCCACAGCTGACTCCAAAAAGAGGTGTTACCACACCATGGCGCTGTAGCTCCTGTGGGCACCCCAGTTCCCCCATTCTGAGCTGAAAAGCACTTACCCTGAGCAGGCAGAAGAGCTAAGAGAACATAGGAAGGGTTGGTCTTTACCTGGTGCTCCACTGGGCTCACATGTTTTCTGCATGGGTTCATGTTTTGCTCCTTTCTGCCCCCTCTCAACAAAAGGACTGCAGATCCTTACACAGACACTGTCACAGAGAACACAAACATCTACATGAAAGAGAGACACGAGCTGTGCTGTGCCACAGAGGACTGGCTTGGTGCATAGCCATTTATGCTTGCCTGACAGGTGAGACAGACAGCCATTTTCTATTCATGACTACCTCATATAGGGAACAGTTAAGCCATGCTTTTGGTGATGTTTTCCTCTAGGGCCATGGGGACCTCTCAGGGGATAAGAGAATGTACCCTTAGTGCTGTTAGACAATCACACGAGTCTTTTGAATAAGCCCGTAAGGAATTCATTCTTCAGCTCATAATTAAGTGTATTATTATCTCTATTACCAGTGTACTGTGCAGTTTCCAATAGGCTATTGTCACTGTCCCAGGACTCATGCTCTCCAAATCATTATGCATGCCAGATGCTGTTGTATGGCTCCTACTGGAATTCTCCAAGCACAAGCCACTGCTTGGTACACAATCAGCTCTTTGCTTCTAATGTTCACTTACAAATTCATCTGCCATAGAAGATGTTCATAGAGTAGAGGGAAACGCTATCTTTCCCAGTTGTGCTTTGCCATAGACACAGTGCCTACTCCAAGAAGTATCTATTTATTTAATGAATACCTTGCTACTTCCAGGCTTCCTCTTCATATTCCACGTCAGCCGCTAATAGTGAAGTTTGAGGAACGACTATGAAGGATGAACCTTTATGCTCTTTGGACCACAGAGGAGCTCAGTTGTGATGCCTTTAAACCTACTCACTCACACTTTCTTGCAGAGAAATTCCTACTAGCTCAGGATGACATTCCTGCCAGACTCTGAATGTCATCATATGGAGATCTGCTCCCACACAGAAGGGTGCAGAAAAGATGATGTGCTAATGAGCTACCTTCTTATCCCTGCTGTCAGTTCAGTGACTCTCCCTCCTCCTCTTCCCTTCCCATGAACTGCAAATGTAATTGCTTTCCAGCAGCACTGTGAAGAGCCCAGTCCATCTGCAACCCTGGAATCCCTCCAGAGGGCAAAGACTTGGCTTTGTGCTTCAAATTATCTTGTCTTTTCTGTAGAGAAGAAGGAAGGAAATACCAACCAGGGCACTGATGCAGCCAGACTGAACAGTTGAAATGAAGCCAGAATCCCTTTGGCCATTGGACTATCTAGGCTGTCCTGCCAGTGCTCAGCAGGCCAGTGCAAGCCTGTTGCCACCATGTCACTAGTACTGTTATTCTGCTTGGCAGTGCAACTTGTGTCTCTGAGCCTGCTCCCCTCATGCCTTTCTCATTACCTAGCACCCAGCAAGGAATATAATAGCTAATGTAGAATGGATAGCCCAATGCTTTGCTCATCTCCCGTGTTCAGTGAGGAACTTTACAACTGCTGGATGCACAGGGTTGGGATGCAGGCAAACAGGGTACTCCAACATCACTCACACCAGTTGCCACTTAAACATGGGCAAGCCACTTTCACCTCCCACTCTTCCTAGGTGTAAAGTGGGGCTAATACTTACTCATCTACATCTGAGAGGGATAGTTAGTCTCAATTAGCTAGTGTAAGAAGAGTTCTGTGCATTACTAGAGGACACTGATGCAATGTCTGAGCCTGCTCAGGCGAGAAGTATGCTCAGGCTAGAGGCAATGAATACAGCAAGATCAATGCTATGGTTCCATGCTACTTGTGGTCTACTGAAGGTGCAAAATCATTTCAAGTGTCATGGTTATCAGCATCTTTCTTTCATATCATCTCTCCATATGCTGATTAGAGTGAGCTGAGAGGCAAATGGTTCTTCTTAGGGCCCTTGGAAATGAATAAGGAGAAAGGGCCATCAGTAGAGGAAGAAAACTGATATGTGAGAACCCTGCATGGGAAGAGGATCAATTTGCCAGTTTTTTTGGAGGATCTGTAGGTACAACATTTGACAAATAACAGTATCCAAGAGGTTACTTTAATTTCTCTCATACAGAGGCAACATACAAGGAAACAGATTTGTCAATAAAAATTTGATGAAAACCAGTGATGCTTTCAAATTGTGTTTTTCCCCAACTCCCTTGTTTATGAAATCTGTGCCAGCCATTTCAACTTAAAGGGTCATATTGAGAGCTCAGCACTGTTTTTCTGCCCTCTCATTGTTTCTCAGTTTCCTATTTATAGCTGCTTTTTGACTAGCTTGGTCACAGAGTATGAAGTTATTTGTTTTCATATCCAGTGACTCGGTTCTCAGCAAACAGCACAGAAAAACTGGGGGATTCAACTTGTACCTATTTTGATCTGATGTGTTCTGGGAAAAAGCTGGATTTTCCACATGGATTTCTCCCACTCTGAAGCTCTTCAGATGGTCTTTACTGCTAACGCTCAGCCATCTGATGCAACCTCTGCTACATATAGCACCAATACTGTACCATGCCACAATGACCCTTCCACTCAGGTACTGAGTCCTCTCACCTCATTGCATGAGCAATATGGAAAACACGAAGCTATTGCACAACCACACCATGACACCTTTCTTCCATTACCTCCACCACAGCGTCTTGTAATTCCTTTTTAATGGCTCTCATAATCTTCCTCTACCACGTCTCTATATAAAGCCAAAAATAGCTCAAAGGAACTAGACAAATTCTGTTACAGGAAAGTGGCTGAATTTCACAGAGGGGTTACTTCTCAGGCTGAAGGTGTCACAGAGGATACTATGGAGTCTAGTTTTGACTCTTCTTTGGTGCAGAACTCATGGTAGTGACAGAACTAGAAGACCCCACACCTGCTGACGTTTGAAAGAAGACACATGGCAGAATTCTCTTTACATTCAACATAAACCAAGTCACCCTGGCTTGAAGGGAGCAAGAGAAGAGACCCAGTTCTTGGCTTGGATTTGCTCTCTCATATTTGTACTGCTGGGGTGTTTGTCGATGAGAAAATGAACATGAGCCAGCTTCTGTGTGTGCTTGCAGCCCAGAAAGCAACTGTATCCTGGGCTGCATCAAAAGGACGTGACCAACACGTCAAAGGAGGTGATCCTGCCCCTCTACTCTGCTCTCGTGAGACCTCACTTGGAGTATTGTGTGCAGTTCTGGTGTCCTCAACATAAAAAGGACATGGAACTGTTGGAACAAGTCCGGAGGAGGCCACGAGGATGATCAGGGGACTGTAGCACCTCCTGTATGAAGACAGGTTGAGAAAGTTGGGGCTGTTGAGCCTGGAGAAGAGAAGGCTGCGTGGAGACCTCATAGCAGCCTTCCAGTATCTGAAGGGGGCCTACAGGGATACTGGGGAGGGACTCTTCATTAGGGACTATAGTGATAGGACAAGGGGTAACAGGTTGAAACTTAAACATCAGAGGTTTAGATTGGATATAAGGAGGAAATTCTTTACTGTGAGGGTGATGAGGCACTGGAATGTGTTGCCCAGGGAGGTTGTGAATGCTCCATCCCTGGCAGTGTTCAAGGCCAGGTTGGATGAAGCCTTGGGTGCCATGGTTTAGTGTGAGGTGTTCCTGCCCATGGCAGAGGGTTGGAACTGGATGATCTTAAGGTCCTTTCCAACCCTAACTGTTCTATGATTCTATGAAGTGCAGTATGTAGGCATTAGATGAGTGGAACCCTTCTCAGCTATATCTGTCACCGCTTTGGGCCACTCCGTCACCTTGCAAGCAAAGTCTCAACCCAGGCTGTTGCACTTAATCTGCCTACCCATCTATTCATCAACAGTTACTCATTCATAGCCAAGCCCTTGACTATGCAACAGCCATCTGCTCCCCTCTGCTCACCCATGGAAATTCGAGGGCTAAGTAAACCCAGGGTTCTACTGTGCTGCTTTGCACTACATGCAAACTTGGAAAGCCAGTTTAATGAGGCAGCGCAGGGGAAAAGAGGAATGCTGGAGGTGGATGTACAGTCTAAACTGCTGTGCCGTCAGATGTGAGCTTAACCTGTTGAATGGCAGTTTGCTTGCCTTGCTTATTTAGGCTAAAATGTATACACAGAACCCTACCAGCAGGTCTGGAAGGCAATGAGGAAAAGCTGAGATAGACTTACTGTGGTGAACTGTCCCACCAGCCAGACCTAGAAGAGAACAGCCATCCACAACCTTCGTTCAAGGAGATTTCATATTATAGGCCCCCATTTGAGCACAGAAGGTAATGAAATAGGGGACAGGAGAGGGATAGGTAACAATGATTCAACTGGAGATGCAGCATTAAACAGTCACTGGACAACAGTCTGGTCACCTCAGCCATCTCCAGGATGAGAGAGAAAAGGAACTGACAGATTTAGAGGGATTCTTCATACCTCTGACTCTGAAGGCACTTGTTATGCGTAGACTCACATTAAAAGAATCACTAACTGCTTAATCTTATGTACATGATTAATTTCAGCATCAAGTGATTTAAACACGTTCTTTCCAGTCTTCAACCAGGAACCCCTGATAATTTTGACCAAGCCTTGCTTTGGCAGGATCCTTGTTTCCATGTGTAAGCTTTAAAACAGAACAGGGTCTGATCATAACATTATACACACAGACAGACGGTCAGTCCATGAGTGGGCAGCACTATGACTACCCTTTCCACTTTGAAACAGTGGAATATGGAATAAAGCTGAAGATTTTGGCATTAGCCTGCAGTGACAGACATCAGGAATAAGCCTGCAGCAACCAAGATCCTACATAGAACACTTCTGTTCTCCCATCCTACATCCATCTCTGCATTAAGCCTCTCTCCTTCAGACAGCATCTAGGTGCTCCAGCTGAGGTTGCAGGCTGCTTAGATGATTTTAAGGTCCTTTCCAACCCTAACTACTCGATGATTCTATGATTCTACCTGCTGCTAGAGCCTAGGGTCTTGTCAGGTTGTAGCCAAGCTCTATGGGATTGGAGGCAACATCCTTCCTAACTTAGCTGGGACAGATTTCCTAAAATGGGACTTCTATTAGAGAAGACTAAAATATATTGGAATATATATTCCTCACTGTACTGGGACATGACATGTATGTGTGCCCTACAAATAGGACTACAAATAGGCTGTGAATGTCCCAGCACTGCCAAGAGCGGTTTCACATTCATCACAAGGTGAATGCAAGCAACTGTACAACCACTTTGCTACAATAGTCCAGGAACTCTGGAAAGATGGACTGAAGGAACTGGTTTCTATGCAACACAGGCAACAGGACAGAGTCTTTCCTCAGTGCTGGAATATGTACCAAGATGGGGTTCACAGGTCTTTGAGGGCTTAAAATACACGTTAGCTGAGAGTTGTGAAATCTTATACCAAGGATACCATCCAGGGAATATTTCGAGGCTTTTCCTCAAAACAAGAGGAGGAAAATACCTATCAAAACCAGCTGACGTTATCAGTTGTTGTCTTGGCAGCAGCCCAGTGTTTCCACCTCACAAAAATCTGGCTGTGCTCTCCTTAACCCAGTGTAACCTCAGGCTATGTGTAACATCAGAGTTGGTAAACAGGCGATGATGGTGCCTCTGCCTGTGTACAGCATTCCAGTCCAATCATTACGTCACATACCAATCACGCAGGTCATGACTTCGATATTCCACTGACACACCAGTCATCAGCTTCCAGCATCCATGCGGCCAGGGTGCCCACAGCTTTAGCCTGCCTCAGGAGAAGGTTTCCCATAGTCAGCACTGTACAGCTCACAGCCACATCTCATGCTGGCCATTAAACAGGGAGGGTGCCCTGGTAGAATTTGGGTCCGATTCATCCAAACTACGCTGCATTTCACCCTGTGTTGTTATGACTGGCTGGGTGGCTCTGGGGGATGAATGCTACAGACAACATAGAGAGACGCACGTGGAATTCAAATTGGATTATTTTAATCACAGAATCAACTAGGTTGGAAAAATCCTGTAAGAACATCAAATATAACCATTACCCCTTAAATTAAATATATTACTTGCAAAAAGCACACGTAAGCCACATCAGCCTCACTTCTCAACTCCCCTCAAAAAGTCCCATTATTTTCCAAGAGCCCAAAAGGCTCAGATGTCTGTATCCCTGCACCCACACTACCCTTTACTTTAGCCAATGTGGATAAACTGCACTTACATTCTGATCTGGTCACATTGCCACTGTCACCATGCACAGACAGACGTTAACTAGGCAGGGTATTTGGCACTGGGAAGACGCCACAGTCCCTCAAACTACCAAAGAGCTGCTGAGTGCTGACATTAGAGGGGAAACAAGAAGGAAAAATCTGGCCTTTTTGCAAGTAGATGAAGCTACTGAATTCAGCATGGCCAAGTCGAGCTTCTGCTCTTAGGTCAGTTCCAAAAAGCTCAGCATGTAGCAGGGTCTGGGATAAGGTTAGGAGCATGACAAGAATTAAACTCTGCAATGGAGAGATGTCATGGCAGAGCTGGAAAAGGTTAGTGCCAGGTCAGGATCAATAACAGAACCAAAGCAGATGGAGAAAAACAGTTTCATAGGGAACACTGGTAGGTCAGAGTCAGCCAAGGGAGCAGCAGTGTCAGGACATGATCAGTGAGTATAGGAAAAGTTCAACTTGTGCCACAGCATCTACACGTACAGAGGAGTTACACAAGCAGATGTGAGAACAGGGTAACAGTAAATACCTTGCTCTGGCAACACCTGATGCTGTTTTCATCCACAGGGATCAAAACACTGGCAAAGTGCAACAGCTTTTGATGGACAGGAGCTCTATTTGCTGGTGCCCACAGGTCACTGATCACTGAGGAATTCCTAAGCAGAGCTCACATGCCTTCACTAGTGATGTTAATCAGTCAAGAGCTTGGTCATTGCCAGACTGTACCATTTTGCTGTCAATCTTACAGATACCATGTGGCCCAGCACCAGTCCCTCAAGTCACCGTGTTTTCCATGCAGAAGGGGATGCAACGCCACATGAGTCACTTTCCTGTTGTTTTCCAATTAGGAGCACAGACCACAGAACTGCACTGTCAACACTTCCCACACACGGCTTACATGGCGAGAAGGTGCAGTGGGAACATCTTCCCTGAGCCTAGGAATGCTGTCAAGTTATCCTTCCTTACCATGCCTCCCACCAAAAGGATTACAGTGACCTTCTCACATGCGCACTGGGCGCAGGGAAGCTGAAACTGGTTAACAAACTGGCTGTTGTGGGCTGCAGGAGCTTTGCTTGCTTAGACACAGCATGGCAACATAGCTACCAATTCATGCAGAACTATGCCCAGGGAGCAAAAGCAAAGGACACGGCCTCTGGGTAGTGAGTTCTTGTTTCTGCCCAGAGAAGGGAGGTGCAGTCAGTGCCTCCAGGTACATGCATGTTTAGATGACACAAAACCAGGGCAGAAGCACCAGTGGTCATGGTAAGCCCAACTGGTACAGCCACACATCCAAGGCTCTTTGCACTTAGAATGACATTAGAGTGCCATGCTTAGAGGTGAGTCATGAGCAGCAGAGGTGGAGCAGCCCAGCAGCTTCGGGTCTTCATACGTGCCAGGAGTCAGCTTCCCTGAAACACACCCCCTTGCACAGTGCAGCCACAGGGAATTCAGCCCAATTTATGCTAATGCTCTGACTCACCCTGTTGATCAGTCTCTTTGCAGCCACTACAACAGCAGTCTTGGCTGGGCAGTCAAGTGCCTGAAGCCTGGCCATTGCTGTTCCTCCCACCTTCCTTGTGTTACCACCATAGCCTGCAACTTGATGCAATATGCCCCCACAAACCTTCTGTTTCCATCTTAGGGCAGGACAGCTCAACCATGCTGCCACGTGGCCCGGGTTTTTCATACAGAGCATACATCTTCCCTCCCATGAAGAGCAGAGTAAGACACACATAAGGCTAGTTTTCTTTTTAAAGCCAGACCCAGACTGCGACCAGAGCCATTGCCAGTCTGGTACCAGACCACACAAAATCATGTCTTCTCTTTATGAAAGAATAGATACTATTTCACCAGAAAAATTCTGTTCCCACATGGGCTACAGCTGCGCTTTCTGACCCCACATTCCAGAGGACTTGGAAGCATCATATCTCCTAAAATGAAAGAGGTTTAATGTTTAAAGCATTTTATCTTCATAATTTTTAATAGTTTCTAAGTGTTTGAGAGTCATGATATCCCCATGATGGAAGTGATAACATTAAGCTTTCAAATGCTGCTACAGTGAACTGCCAACAACAATTATGAAACATGGAATGCCCCAGGACCATCCAGAATGGGTCAGAGCCAACACACACAACAGCTCTGTCCAGGGAGATGCTTTTCCTGTTTTGATCTTGTATGTGGTTGAGCGCGGGAGGACAGTGCCCATTACTGGCCATACGGAAAGTCCAGCAGCCAGATAACTTTTGAGTAACCTCATCTGTCCAGCCATGCAAGTTCTTGCTGCTCCCATATATAAGGTGGCAGACACTTGATTTCACAGAGCACCATGACTGGCACCCAGGTTACAGGCAGGAGCATATCCAGCATTGGAGAGCTGCTCAAGAACTGACGGCTGTCCCAGAGCATGGGAAGGATGGTGCGGACAGGCTGCTGGGCAGCACACATTACTGAAGCATTTGTGCTCCAGGCTGAAGGAGAGTGTTTCTGTGGAACCTGTATGTATTCACGCATGTCCTCCACGCCTGTTATCCTGGCACTCAGCTTTGTCTTCTGGGGCAGAGAGACAGCCTGATCTGATACACAGATGCTCTCCCTGAATTAAAGAGCTGGCAGAACTTGCTTATCATATTTGCCAGGGCACCACAAGGAAGACAGGCAATGCTTAGCAGGTGTGTGAGTCATTTCTTGGCTTATTAAGCATTTTTTCCATCACATTTTGTTCTAAATAAATAGCATTGTGCTTTAAAGAAGGTGCTGATCACTGACACGTTCTGCTCTTCATCTTTGGGAAGAGCACCTGTAATTAGTGAGGACAGAGCTTCAGATCTCCTGGGCACAAAAAGATTCAGAGGGGAAACTGCAGAAGACAAGGTTACCAAACTAAAGGGAGAGGAAAGCAGGATTTTACTTTGAGATAGCTGAGAATCAAGAGCCCAAAACCTAAGTGGACATGATTTAGGAAATCACAAAAGGAATGGAGTTACTGTTGAGACAGAATATGTCTTATTAATGTCATGACACTAGGCACATTAGCTCACATGCAACACATTTACAGCTATTTTTCAAACCTTAGTTTTAAATATAGGTCCTAGAGGTACTAAAATATACAGACAAATATATTCAGCTGTTTATTATAGGAATTTTCCCTAGGACTGCAAATTCCTTTCAGACAGAGACATAGACTTAGCATCAGAACATAAAATTCTGCCCAGTGTGGCCATGTTTAAAGTCTTTCAGTATTCATCACTAACAATAATCTGCTTAGGGTTTTTGTCACAGGCTTTTAGTAATTCTAGAAACAAGCAAATCTCATCTGCAATACAACAGTGTAAAACATTTTGTCTTCTTCTGCAATGAGAATCACATTAGCTAGCTCAGTTGCTTGCGGCAACACTCACCTATTCAAAAGAGTAAATTGCAGTGTAAGTGAGGCATACTTACACATTAGAAGCTGTAAAGGAGAAAGGATCCAATGCAGGAGCAGTTTCTTATTAAGATAACTACTTATCTCTCTTTCTCCACACTGATCCGTGTAAGCTCACACAGGGACTAGTTGGTTTATTGCTTTGATTGGATAGTCCATACACGCATTTTCCTGCCCTGGAGCAATCAAGAGTCCGAAGAGAACTTTGTTACTATTCTCTTGTTTGCCTTGATGAGGATTTAGATGAGTGGGTAGCAGGTGGGTTTCCTTTCTCTCTCAGATGAAGACTGCTGCAGGTACAAATCCTTCTCTCTGGCCATACAAGGAGGGGTAGGGTATGCTGGGTATAAAGGGAGGATTTGGTTCCTCGTTGTATTGGTTACTCTCATTCTAAGCTTCATTCTTACTCATCCTTCATCTCTTTATGGGCCTTTTCCACACTTCTTTTGGTGTGTGGTTAATTGGCTTTGTTTCTAAGGAGAAGCCTCTTACGGCATTATTACATTTAGGAACCTGCTGCTTCTTGTCTTCAGGAAAACATGCTGGCTAGTTCTGGTCCTTTCTTAAAGCCTGGTGACAGAACTTGTAGCTCACTTCTCTGCTGGTAAGTAGAACACGAATTTCAGCTTCCTTTCACCCTGCAAAATTCCAATGATTCTGTAATATCAGCTTGTTTGGGGGTTCTCAGTAGTCAGGGGATGAGGTGGTGCTTCACGGTGTGCATTTGTTCTGCAGCTCTTGCTTTGCCATGTACCTCAATCAGATATTTCAGAGCTCTTAGTTTATGTCTGGCTGGGGCTTAGTAGCCCTAAACTTAGCTTTGGTCATTCTCTGACTAGCTGTGTCTTGGGCTTAGTAGAAAAGAAATCCATAACATCTAGGTCACACAGAAGCAATGCTGGTTATGAAGATGCTGTGATGATGTCTGCAAGAACAGCTGTTAGCAAATCAGGACAAAACCTTATTGTTGCAAACCAACGAAGCCTTTCTGACACCACAAATATGTGAAAATTCATCTCCCTTTAGTTTGGCAACCGAGGTCTGCAGTTTCCCTTTGGAATCTTTTTGTGATTACCCCAGCAGATCTGAAGCTCTGTCCTTATAAATTCCAGGTGCTCCTGGCTCCAGCTGACTGAGACTACACTCAAGCTATTTTCTGTGATGCTCCTGAAAAGGAATCCTTCTGCTCTTCCAACAAGAGCATCAGATGGAATGGAATTCTAAGTAATAGATATAATGACATCACGTAATCTCTCTTGCACTTGACTCTTTATAAAGTAGTTATTTTTCTGTTACTGGCTCTTCATCTGGAAGAAGGCAATTTTAAAAGCTTGCTGCTCTGCAGGTTAGGATACTCTTTTCAACATTCAGGCTATGCCACTGACGTCCTCTTAATGCTCTTATGCTTCTGTGCCAATTCAGTTTAAATAACATCTCCCTTCTCCTCTTTCTCCCAGTCACCAGGATAAAGTAAGATGATGTAACTATGTCCTACTTCCCTGTTTACATATGGCCAGACTACGCAAATCCAGCATCTCCTAGGAGGGAGGGCTCTTCATGCCCTCAGTCAGTCTAATAGCTCTTCCCTGATTTGTCAGTGCTTTCAGTTTCATATGAACTATAAATGTCTTTCAGTCACAGCTTCAGCACAGTATTGTGAACCAGCATTAACTCTCATTCATCTGACTGGTGTTCCCCTCATGCCGCCCAGGACCACACTAACACATCTCATAATAACAGCACTCAGTTAATGCCCCCCAGTTTTCCTCTCTTATCCATTGCAGTCCTCTTTCCTTTAACAGTTCCATCTGCATCTCACCTAGTATCTAGTTATGCATTACCCTCTTAAATACTTTGCTGCAGCCTAGACAAACTATATCTGCATGTTCTATTCCCTGCAAAAGTCAATTACTGAAGACAGTTGGGAAGTTAGTCTGCAGTTTTTCTAAGCCCATTGTACGCTTCAACTACACTTGTGTCCTGAGTTATCCTTTCTGTCAAAGCGTATGATAGATTTACGTGTCAGTGAGGTCAGGCTAACAGGTCTTCAGTTTGCTACATTGCACTTTATTTTTCATGTCCCAATACAGGCACTGCTTGCTATTTTCCAGTCATGTGATACCTGCCCCGCTTCGATGTTTACATTCCTTGCTAATAAAGCCTTGGTTTGTGTCTGTTCTCTCACCTCCTTTGACACAAGCTCCAGGAGTTTAGAACTGTGCTTTTGCTTCAGATGTGGTAATTTATTTAAAAGCCTCCCAACAATCACCAGCCTGTCTTGTATTGGTTTGCATTTATCTTTCATCTTGACAGTCACATCACTGCCTGTTATCTCACTTCTTTCTTGATCCTCTTTTTATTGGATTAGAAAGCTTCCAAGTCTTACCTCTTTGCAATGTGTAAATTACCCCTAACTTCTGCAGCTCTTCCTTCATTCCATAGCGAAGTGCCAAAACAGAGGTTTCTCTATCGCATCCTTTTCCATCCTTTATGAGCTCCCTATTATTTCTTAAACACTTTCTGAAATGAGTTGGCTATTTCCCTAACCATTTCTCCTTCCCTGCTTAGGATGCAAATCCCAGATTGCTTTCTACCTTTAGCTTAAAGTTCGGAGGGTCTTCCACATTTCTGTCTTTGAACTTTTCAGTCCCTCCGCTTGTATCAATCAGATCCTTCAGGTTTTTCTGAAATCAGCACTGTTAACATTTTAGCCAGAAGCCCATTTTTCTTCTCTTTATACTGGAAGTGAAACTAAATCATCTCCTGAAGTGAAATGAAATGACAAACCTAAATCAGCCATGATAAGGTGCTGACATTTACAGGCAAGGCTGAGGTTCCCAGCGCAGGCATGTGAGCCCATGTGTCTTCTGTCTGTGTCTCACTTTAAAGGTGCCAACGTGGAAATCCACGTGACTTCTCAAAATGTCCTTCTAGGTGTCAGCATAGTGTCTGGGAAGCAGAATGGAATAAAGAACAGGGAGTTATGCTGCACTGAAGGATGAGCCTATCTAGTTCACAGCTCACAGCCTGGCACTCAGATAAGCTCCTAGGCTTGGGATGCTCTGGGCTAAAGAAAAAGGGGTTTTCAGCAGGTCCATACTCAGCCTTTGCTTTCAGTGTCCAATCTTCTCATCCCTCAAGTTGTTCTAGTAGAAGTGAGTTTCTTGTCTATGCTAAAGGAAGAAAAGACAAAATTCCCTAATCTCCTGCTATAACCTTCCACACTGTCTCAGTCTCTGCTCACTGTGTCTGCCTTTAACCAAGATAAAATCCTGTCTAAAACAGGAGTTCCAACTCTTTATGGAGAATATCTTTATGGACCAGTGCTGGGGTACCCCAGTATTGGACAGCAACATGGAATGTGACAGAGGGACTGCGTGACCAGAACAACCAAGGGTTGACCCTGCCAGCAGGGTCAAAACTTCCCACCAGCTCCAAGTGAGAAGGGAAGGGGAAGCTGGCAAAAAGCACAGTGCATCAGATCACTTTGGTGTACGAGACTCAAAAGTCAAAACAATAACGCTGGGTTTTCTTCCGAGGCCTTCTCAGTCAACTTCCAGGCCACAGGGGATTGATGTCCCATTAAAATGCACTTTGGATCTATAGATTTATTTCTGTTTTTCCTCATGTAACTAACTCAAACACAAATCAAGTTTGTTGTGGCTCAGTCACGTTTGCCATTCCCATCTGTGGGCATTCAGTAGTCTTTGGGATCTGAATTGGGCACACTGCAAATACTACCAACAGCCAACAGCAGTCAGAGCTGCAGCAACCATAGGGGTGAACAGACAGCTTATGTGCTGTTCTGCAGAAGAATCCCCTCTGACTATTAATCCCATAATTAGTGTTGACATGCAGATAGAATCATAGAATAGTTAGAGTTGGAAAGGGTTTTAAGATCATCTACTTCCAAACCCCTGCCATGGGCAGGGACACCTCACACTAAACCATGGCACCCAAGGCTCTGTCCAACCTGGCCTTGAACACTGCCGGGGATGGAGCATTCACAACCTCCCTGGGCAACCTATTCCAGTGCCTCACCACCCTCACAGTAAAGAATTTCTGCCTTATATCCAATCTAAACCTCTGATGTTCAAGTTTCAACCCGTTACCCCTTGTCCTATCACTACAATCCCTAATGAAGAGTCCCTCACCAGCATCCCTGTAGGCCCCCTTCAGATACTGGAAGGCTGCTATGAGGTCTCCACGCAGCCTTCTCTTCTCCAGGCTCAACAGCCCCAACTTTCTCAGCCTGTCTTCATACAGGAGGTGCTCCAGTCCCTGATCATCCTCGTGGCCTCCTCTGGACTTGTTCCAACAGTTCCATGTCCTTTTTATGTTGAGGACACCAGAACTGCACACAATGCTCCAGGTGAGGTCTGACGAGAGCAGAGCAGAGGGACAGGATCACCTCCTTTGACCTGCTGGTCACGCTCCTTTTGATGCAGCCCAGAATACAGTTAGATCACCTAAATGTGGAGACTGTTTTCTCTGCCTTGTTTGATTTATGCCTGAATCATGCTGTGTGTGCCCGTTTCCTTGTTATCTTAGATATGCAGACTTTTGTTTTCCAGTCTGGTGTCCTTACTGTACTGTATCCACTAGCGTTTAGGGTTGCTCTCTTTAAAGTACTTGTATGCCCTTTGCCATAGTTTCTTCTTTTTGCTTGGGACCAGAACTGCACGCCATGAGTTAGAGCATTTAATGACGAAGAGTGCATTCCCTTTGGATGTAGCATACAAATCCAAATACACCCGTGACTACCATTCCATAAGTAGTTCTTGATCCCAGTGCTTTAACATGGAAGCTTAGACATTGCCACTTTTGTGTTTCCATGTTTGAAATGAGATGATTGCATATTTATATGGCAAATGTTTACATCTGGAAGAGATTTGTGAATGCTGCAAGAATTGGGTTCAACAAACAGGAGTAAGACACTTGGTGATGCACATGGATATGGCATCATGAATATCAGGTGAATAGTACTGATTTACTGATCTACATCACTTTAAAATGCCTGTGGCATTGTTTGAACCTCACTTCCAGTTGCAGTAGGTGTAATCTTTGCTGAAGGCTCAGGGAAAAGGGGCAGATTTATTTCTCAGATTCTCCTGTTTGCTCACTATAGAGAGAAGAAAGCAGGGCCAAGCTGTTGGAGGAAGATGTGGTGGTACCTGGCCATGAACTGGCAATTCTCCTGTTCCCAGTAAGTATTTGATGAATAGAACAACTGGCAAAAGCCAGTGTGTGCCCTCAGCTTATTGAAGCAAATAAGAGCCTGAAACACGAGGTGCAGTTAATGACAGTTTCAGTCCACTGTTACGTGTCCTGCCAGCCCTGTTGTTGGTTCCTCTGGCTCTGGGGTGATTCATCACTATCCTGAAAAACAGGCAGCTCTGGCACTGTTAGTCACGCCGCACCAAAATGGGAATGCTCACTCTGGGGAAGCAGAGCACATACTGCTAAAGAGAAACTAGCTCCTCCTTTTCCTAAAACCTGGAAAAACTAGTTGTAGGATGTAACAAATAAAGTTATGTTTGCCTTTTTCTCCTTCTTAAGGTTTCCAGGCCAAACTTGATTAAAATTGCAATTAACACAATATGACCCTTATCTTCCAGTCCTTTTCCCTTAGTCACTTTTGAACTGCTGAAGTCCTACATTTTTTTCCATCTCCTTTTGTTGCACTCCTGACTCTACATCATGTTCCTTAACAGTTAACTCCATTGCTCCCCCACATCCTTCTTCACACCTGGTTAAGCATTCCTGTGGTTCAGTTTGGCAGGCTGAGTTTGTCTTATGAATGCAAGCTCCAACAACATTGACAGACACTAAATCCTCTCCTTAGTAGCTACCTGCTTTACTTGCATAGTTGCATCTATGCCATCTGCACCCACCTCTACTGCTCAGCCCTTCAGCCCAGTGATCCTCGTGCCCTTGGTTTATTTAACCAAAGAACAATGACGGTACAGTCAGCAACAAGAAATGGAGTAATGAAAGCTTGAAACCAAAAAAGATTCTTAACCTCTTGCTGTATATGCCACAACTGTCTATGCCACAACAGTCTTCCCACAGGCTCTGCTCCTAATGATGGAGCAATATCCCAATGTCTTTACACAAGAAAATCAGGGACTTGGCTTCAAAAGGAGTTTCTAACCTCATACATAACTGATTTGGGTGTAACAGCACTGAAGGGAGCAGAGATCTGCAACGTTTAACTGGTGTGGGATCTGAAGCTGGCCCCTAATGCTTTTGCTTTATGCATTGGCTCTGCATTGTGAATCTGGCCAAGCTATGTAGCAGAGCCTGTGGTACAGACAGATGTACAACTGAGGCAGCTCTGCAACGGAAAGGAGCAATTCTGCTCCCACCTCAGCAAGCATGTAGTCACTTCTCAGTAGCATGTTTTCCATTTCTTGATTCGATTTCCTTTAGCTTTTCCTAGCAGATATCCAGTGCTTGGTCTGGGGGATGGGCATAATCCAGCATGTTTCTCAGATGGGTAAAATCACATCCTGAGGAAAGCTGAAGAAAGAGGCTAGATATTTTCCATTGCATTACTAAGACCAGAACCCAGCAAGAGCTTCTTCAACTTAGCTTTTAGACACTGATTTGTCTGTCACTGTTTGTGCTGCTGCATAATAAGGATGATGCACCTACAACCAAATATCTTAATGCTTTTATTGATGGCATATTGGGGTTTTGCCATCCATGATTCCACGATTTTAGCAGGGAAAATTAAAAGAACTAAATATGAAATATATACACTTGCTGCAATGGGACACGTAGGACTGGTTTAATACTCAGCTTATACTGGTTTAATTTGATTGAAAGGACTCATTCACATTGACAAACTGCATGCCTAAGGAGGGAGTCTTGTATCTTAAGGGCCCGGATCTGCAAGACTAGAAACGTAAGAGTAGAGATTTAATTATTGTTTTGCCAAGCAGAGCTTCGATACAGACAGCTGCTAAGAAGGTCACTTTCTAGAGCACTTTCTTGTCTGTGACTAAGACCTCCAAGTACAGCAGCTATCTGAACAGGAGATGCATTCACATTCTGTTATGGAAAGGGGTTGATGAGGGATCAGTAGGAGGTTGCAAGCCTGTAACAGCATGGGTGTGCAGTGTGAAGGGCTTGGGGGACGCAGCACTGACCCCATTCCTTTGAGCCTGAGTAAGAGAAGGTGACAGGGAAAAGCGCAAGTGGAGAGGAAAACTCAGGAGCTTTGTGTTAAGGCTGACCTCGTGAAGGGTCATCCAAAGAGGCAAGTCAGAGAGCCAGGAGCGAAGGGCAGGCTGTGTAGGACATGGCAGACAGGCGAGAGAGCCATACTGGCTGTTGATGTCACCCATGGTCAGTGTGCCAAGGTACAGGGAGCACCCACCACGGGCTGTGTTTGGTGGCTGCAACGCCCTGTTAAGTGGAAGGGAAAGGTGGGTGCTGGCTGGCTGGGATCCAACAGGAAACTAAAGAAAAGAGTGTAAATAGACTGTCTGGAGCGATTAGAAGCAGAGGACAAGAACAATAATGAGAAATACTTCTACAACAATACCTCAATGGGTTTGCTTCTTGTTCTTTCCTCCCCCTTTTCTCTCCCACTACCAAAATGAATAACTCTGGAATCTGAGCCCTTGTTTTAGGATTCTTCAGCCATCACAACCTGCTTAAAGCTGATGTACAGCCAGGTCTCCCGCTGACACACAGGCAGCTCTTGGACATACATTGTGTACCACAAGCCCAGACTGCAGCCTGGATGTAGTACAAGCCAAAATGCACTCAGCTGCCCAGACTCCACACCATTTCCTTGCATTTGTGTGGATTTCATTGCTTTGTTTCACTTACATACCTTACACCTCAGCCCTCTTGACGCAAGGAGCTGTCGCTTCCCCCAGTTTAATATTAACTGCTTGTTTTTCCAGCAGCAGCTGGATGAAGCCAAGGGAGTATGGAGCAGGCTGCCGAGGGCTCATTCCGCCTCAGTTTCTCCCTTTCGGGCATGATGTAGCCTGCTCCATCCACCCCAGGACTCTCGCTAGGACAAGTGTGCAGGGTCTGACAGCGGGTGATCTCCCGGCATCCGAGCAGGGCATCCCGCAGGCACCACCGCGCTCCCGCTGACAGAACCAGCCCCTCGGAGCCCACCAAGCCCCAGCTCGGACCCCGACCCTGCCCCAGCCGCTTCATCCCGACCAGACCCCGGCTGGGGCCGGGGTCCCTTCCCGGCGCCCCACCTGACGCAACCCGCGCCCCGCTTTGCCCCACGGGCGGCGAAACAACCCGCCCTCGTTGCATCACCCGTGTGGGGCGGGGCGGGCGGCCCGGCAGCCTTTAAAGCACCGCGTCCCTGCCTGTCCCGACGCCAAACGTCGCCATGAAGCGAGACCCGCAGTGCCCCGAGGAGTGCCCCAGCCGGCCCGAGCCCCCGCCGGCTCCTCGCATCACCCCCGAGCCCACGGGGGAGGCGGAGGACGCGGAGCTGAAGTGCGGCTCGGCGCCGGTGTGGATCTTCGGGTACGGCTCGCTGGTGTGGAGGCCGGGCTTCGAGTTCACGTCGCGCAAGGTGGGCTTCATCCGCGGCTACAGCCGCCGCTTCTGGCAGGGAGACACCTTCCACCGCGGCAGCGAGAAGATGGTAAGGGCTGGGGCGGCTGTGGAGCGGGGGGGGGAAGGCGTTGGGCCGCCGGTGGTGCGGGCTCGGCTTCTAACGGCTCTGCCTTTGCTCTCCCTGACAGCCCGGGCGGGTGGTGACGCTGCTGGAGGACTGCGGGGTGAGTACCGCGGGGCTGGTGGTGGTTCCCATCGGGGCTGCAGCCCCCCTGGGATGGGGGTCGGGGGTGTTCTCCTCCTCTGCCTTCGTGTCAGTTGTGCAGAGACCCTAGAGCTAGGCAGGCTTGCACTGAAATGTTAGCAGATGTGTCCACTGCAGCTACAGCATCCCATAACCGCCTTTCTCTTCTTAGGCGTGCACATGGGGTGTAGCCTATGAAGTCCGTGGGGAACAGATCCCTGCATCCCTCCAGTATCTCAACATGCGAGAAGCTGTCCTGGGAGGCTATGACACCAAGCTGGTGAAGTTCCACCCTCAGGAGAAGGATGCAGAGGAACCCATCCAGGCTCTTGTTTACATAGCAACACCCCAGAACCCTTCTTACCTCGGCCCAGCATCTGAAGAAGACATCGCAGCTCAAATCATTGTCTCAAGTGGCTGTGCTGGTCATAACATTGAGTACTTGCTGAGACTGGCAGAATTTATGCGTTACTTTTGCCCTCAAGCAGAGGATAAACATCTCTTCTCCATCGAGGAGGCGCTTATTTCCATCCTTCCGTGCCTGTGCTGCACAGAAGAGTCTGTAGAAGAAACTGCAAGCAACCCTCAGAAGTCTAAGGGCTGAAATAGGTTGCAGGTTCCCAGTAGAAGGGACATAAGGGACAAAGCAATGGGTACAGTCTTAACTGATTAAACATCCTGAATAAAAGGAGCATTAGCAAGGAGTAGGGGAAGGAGGAAGTGGTGTAAAACATCCTTGCTATAGGACTTGAGATTACTATTTGTTCCACTCCACAATAGCTATCACAGCTTTCCAGCTGGGGAGCAGGGATCTTTTGCTGGAATTCTGCTCTGTGAGACTTGCTTCCAGGGACAAACCTGAAGCACTCAGAGAAGAAAGAGGCTCTTCTATTCTGTCTACTTCTTTCTTTTTTAGTTTGAAGACTAGTTGAGCAGGACTTGACTGGGTCTAAGCAGTATACATGTAATTCTACCTCAGACTGGCAAAAAGCTCTTTGTGTAGTGGTGGAGACTTGGGCAGGTTCTGCCAAATAAGACCTTTCATTTTCCCCCCTGCCATGTCCCACCTCCAGTACAATGACCTGACACTAGATTTCAGGACTTCTGTGCAATATTAAATGAAGCAGCCTCTGTAGGCTCTTGTGGATCCTATTTCCTTATGTTGTGAAGGATCACAGTAATGCACTTATTTGCTAACATGTATTTATTATGTGCTGTATTTCCCCCTAGGAGGGGTGTCTCAACTGCTCACATGCCACAGCAGTATGCAGCCCACATTCAACCTTGCATTTGTGCCTTCTAGTTTTAAATCGGTTTCCTGAGGAGCTAAGCCTGCTTTAATGACAGCAGCTTTTCTCCAAGCTTCACTGACCTTGTGCTGCTGCAGACTTAACTGACTGTAAGGAACGGTCCGGCCTGGGTGGGAAGTCTGTGCTGCCTGCAGGAAATGCAGCATCATTTTTAACTAGCCCTGTACTGGGTGAACCTCTGGTGCTTCAGGATAACGTGGGTTTCTATAGAAGCATAAGAGGGTTCTGTTTCCACACTCGGGTGTCTGGTATGCGTTTAGCTGACTGCAGAGGACCATGACTGAGCATACTTGGCAAACGTTAGAGCTATTGCCTCAAGAGCTGCTTCAAGCTCAGACTTTCAGCTTCACATCACAACAGCATGAAACCCCATAGTATTTTGTAAGTAAACTTGCTACTGCAGCAAAACAGCTCTTGGAAGCTGACCCCTGGGACACTTGACTCCTCCCAGGTACCATGTGGGTTTTTTACTTATACAAAAGGATAGGGAGTGTTTGTATTACTGTGGCTTGTATGTATATGAGGTGGTACTGTGCTGTGCCCAGTAATAAACCAAACTGACAAAGTTAGCCTTCTGTACTTCGGTGTTGGTGTTTTTCATTACTGATTTAACTAAAAAAGGATCAGCTTGAACTTAAATGAAACCAAACCAAAGCCCAGAAACCTAAACCTTAGCTGGAAACGCTGCTGTAGTTCCTGTGATGGGGGGTTTCTTTGGTTTGTTTCATACAAAACCCAACACCTTGCTGCTGAGCAGCTGGCCTCTGTTGGCTGTCCTGGAAGACACCCATTGACTTTCCCTTGGAGAAAAGCAGATTCAGTGACTTTCCCTTCCTGTTTTCCAGCTCCTGTTGATTCTGCAGCACTAATGCTGATGACAGACGCAAGCCAGCTCTCCTGACTGTAGAGGGCAGGCACAGAAACTCAATTCTCCCTTGTCAGGACAAACGATTTTTGTTCCCAGTGTAACTTGCCAAGTTACTGCTGTGTCCAAGAGGTAACAGTGGAAGGACAAGAAACTGCTGCCACAGCCAGATCTGCCTGCAGCAAGGGAGACAGTTAGTTCCCTTCTGCCTTGTGCACAGGGACAATGTGCAACTGCCCTTGTGATTTCTCTGGCTACCAGCTGCCTTAGCACTGGCAGATCACAGTACTACCTGCCTCAGGACTGGAGTGATAGGGAGAAAATGAATTGAAACAATGAATTTAGCACTAATGAAAGGCAGTGCATATGTCAGGGGTAATAGATCAGGGAAACCACACTTTTGCTATTCTGTGGAGCTCTCACTGCAACTGAGCAGCTGCATCTTTCCATAGGGACTGCATCCCCCAGCTGAAAAAGCAAAGTGTTAAAAGACCAATTTACCTGCAGGGAAAAGCTCCCTTACAAGACAGGGTCAGATACCAAATTATCTCCAGGTAAAACAAACATTTTCACACCTTTCAAATGTTCAAAGGCACCACCCACAGGAATTAATAGCAGATGTGCCCTCAGCAACTGGAATGGAGAGCCCCTTGCTTTGTTCATCCTCTTTAGCCTGTGAGGACCCATAATCTTTCACATCACTGGTAAAGTCAAGCAGTGAGTGCCTGTTAACAACCCATCAGCTGCTGTTTCTTCTTCCCTGGAAAAATCAAGTGTTTTAAGCACAGATAGCACCACTGAACTACCATTATCTTCCCAGTTAATTCTTTGCAATGGACTTCCAAAGAGGATCCCATTTTCTCATCCTGTAGCTGCATCTTTAAGTCACTAACACAGACAATGAGATAACAATGAGATAACATGTGACTTCTTTCTCCTGAGGCTTTTACAGTGCCCTGTGAGTCTCAGAACTGCTCCTGTTTTGATCAGTTGCTGAATTTAAAATATTAAGAGCCCAGATTTGAACTTTGGCCTTGTGAGAAAAGAGAGATGACAGCCTGCAAGACTAAGGATCATAGAATCATAGAACAGTCAGGGTTGGAAAGGACCTTAAGATCATCCAGTTCCAACCCCCCTGCCATGGGCAGGGACACCTCACGCTAAACCATATCACCCAAGGCTTCATCCAACTTGAACACTGCCAGGGATGGAGCATTCACAACATCCCTGAACAACCCATTCCAGTGCCTCACCACCCTTACAGTAAAGAATTTCTTCCTTATATCCAATCTAAACTTGCCCTGTTGAAGTTTGAACCCATTACCCTTTGTCCTGTCACTACAGTCCCTAATGAAGGGACTATCTGCCCAGCTTGTCTTTGTGCTGCTGCTCAGGGATGGGGTCCACTGTGGCCCACCTCTGATGAACCAAATGTGAGGAAGATAATTGCTGCTTGGAGACAGTCACACAACCACGGCTCTTGGGAGTGCCAGGCCACTGGTGATGCACAAGGACAGTGTCCTACCCCATACACATTTCACTACAGGCTGCCTCTCCCCATGACACAACTTAGACCAGGGCAGCTGGCTGTGGGTTTCTGGCAGCTCTGCCACTGGCCTGGTGGTTGGCTTGGGAATGAGCACCCGCCTTGTCAGAGAGTGAGACAAGTGCCCTCCTTTGCAAAGTGCTGCAAGGCATTTCTGGAGATGCATCCCTTTGCACATGCAGTTTTCTCTAACATCCCTATGACCAGCTTGTATCTATCAGGTCACCTCACATTAGAAACCAGTTGCAATAGAAACATGTTTACAAGCACTGTCAATCACGTTTAGACTTCCCAAGTCTTAAACCCAGCACAGTTCATACGATATCCGTCCCTTCTTCAGCCTGTTCAGTTTTCCTGCCCAGCAGTTCCCACCTAGCCCTGGAACACTGGCCTGAGTCACCATTTCCTTGAGTACATTAGGACAAGACCTACTCAGCTGCTTTGCAGTGGCCCAGCCAGCTAAATAAAGTAGATGACAGCAGTTAATCCAGCCCTGGCCTTCCTATATGTAAAGTGCTCCTGAGGACATGCAGTCCTTAATAGGGCAGGAGAAAGGATAAAGAAACTCTGCAATGTTAAAAGCATGCAGAGAATACAAAAACAGAAGGAAAAGTGTCTGGTTCTTAGGTACTACAGTGTCACTTCAGTTTCAGAGGTGAAGTGCTGAGAACTAAGGAGACTTCACACAGGTAAATCTCAATCAAGATGATTCCAACTTTAGCAAAAATGTAGTTTCAATACAGCATCACTAAGTGTGAACTTACCCGTGCTTGGTGCACTTCTCCACATGAGATGCTGGGTCAGAAAACTAGTGAGACCAAACTCATATTTGTGGCTGAAGGCAATACAGGCATGCAGCTTGGCAAGGGAGAGAGGTGGTAGGAGCGGCCAGTGGCCTAGGAGAGGGATAGGGAACAGACCAGCATTCCTCATTGGGGTGCAACAGCAGCCAACAGCTTGGATGAGTCTACCAGAGGAGAACATATGTTTGAGCATCCAGAAAGCGGGGCCAGCACAGAGCTTGAAGGCTATCAAGGAGCCAGAGTGGGATCTGAGTCCCAGGAGGAGTTGAATGGCAGAGGCATGGTATTTGATGCACATACACAGTCTTGAGAGGATCCATCATGTGCAGTGGGGACAGGCTTGCCAGTCACAAGCTGGATTTAGCAGTCGTCGCAGGAGCTGCAGCTGGTTGTACGCAGCACATGAGTTACTCCATGCGTGTCTGCTTGCCAGTCAAGAGACAGGCTGAAATGTGGATTTAGTCACTTACAGATGTTTCACAGGCAAATAAAAAAGCAAAGGATAAAACCCCCAAAGAATGCTCATTGCTGCTCCTGGGCAGCCTCTGCAGGGGTACACGGGCTGACTGTCCGGTGCTCTGCTGTTAGGAGCCTGTCAGGCTGTGCTCTGACATTTGCTCCCCTTGGCAGCAGAGGCTGGACAGCACTTGGTGCACACCGTGCATAGAGTTGATGTGTCCAGAAATAACATCTGGCTCAGTAACAGCCTGTTCTGCTCCTACTACCAGGAAAGGTTGGATGGTGAAGCAGGGGAAATAGAGAGAGTCTATTTAATAGGGAAGTAATCTCTGTAAGTGACACTGACTTCGCAGAATTTATCCAGCACAAAACATGCAGAGCTGGTCACCTGTGCACTTGGACACTTCTCCATATAACCCATTCCATGCTGGGTGCCAGTATGGTAGCGCTGCCAACGTGTCCCAAAAGCCGGAGTCACCCTAGGCAATAGCACCAATTCCAAAGGGTTTTTTTCACAAGTCAAGGACAGATGCACCATAAAGAAGTGCAGTCCCAGCATGTGAGTGGGCAGTGATGTACCAGCAGCATGCAGCCCAGCTCAGCACGGCACGGAACAGGAAGGGATTTACAGTCAGGCAATGGGAAACTCACTTGCAGCAACACCAGCAGCTGCTGAGCAGAGTTTGGAATTTCCTACTAACTACTTGCCTTGGCTTAGGAGAAACCCTCCCTAATTTATGTGCTGTATTAACGCTATGAGAGAAGCCCTGTGTGGCTTTGAAAGGGGGGAAGAGAGGGCGGAAGGAAGTGGGCATTCTGGGCAGCACTGGGCAGCTCTACACGCTGTGTTTACAAACCCTGTACACTTTGTGTTTGGCTCTTGGATGTGTTTTATCCCTGTTCATCTCATCCCGGTGCCAGCCACACTGAGGAGTGTTTATGTTTGTGAATTCCTGAAGCACAGCCAGTACCTTGAAGGCCAAAGAATGAGACTGAAATAACGTTAAAGGTCGGGGAAGTTCAAAGACACCGAGGTGCTGTCTTCCTAGCTGGGGACACCACACTGTCCCAGACCACGCTGGGCTGCTCTCGGGACATAAGAACAAAGACTTCTCTCTTATGTCCTCCTGTTTATGCTGCTTTTTGCCTCCTTTGCCTCACTGTTTTAACGGGATTCATTTCCATGGAGCTTCGATTAAAAGCACCGAGGGTCAGTGTGGCCTGAGCCTGACAACTGAAGAGACACCTGACAGCTACTGGCACTTTAAACTCATATCACCAAAGGAAAGGGGAAGTTTTCATCCTTAGGACTGTTCAAGTTCTACCAGTTGACATCATGGAGTGAGCCCTAGAGCAACGCTTCATCCACAAGCAGGTACCAGCTCTTGCAGCACCCACAAACCTGTAAGCACCCACGAGAAGACAAGTCAGAGGATGACTTTTGACAAGGGGATGTTTCATTTAGCCTTGTTGGTTAGCAAGCCTGTGCTTCAGAACATGAACATGATGGATGCATACGTGAGCTGATAAAGCACATGGCAGGTACCTACAGCTCAACTGTGCTATGCAGAGTGGTCATGGGCAGCCTCCAGCACCATGGGCACACCATCCTATGCACAAATCCATTGGTCATACTTCCAGCTGCAAATTTCTACACACCTAGCACACTCACATACACAACACGATGTGCTCATTGACACAGCCCTGCATCTGCCCCATGTACCCTCATCTCGAGGGGAAGGGAGGTAGGGAACTGACCAGGTTAACATGAGCACTGGGTTTCACTGGCTAGTGGCCTCAGCTTTGCCTTGAGCTGAAGCCATGGACCAAGCGACACCATCAGCACAGACACTATTGCAGTCATGTCACAGCCTCGCATCCAACCCACTTACAGCAATTATAACCTCATCTACAAACAAACTGCCTCGAGGGGGGTGGAGGGGGACACAGCCACAGCCAGCTTGCTGGTATTGAGCTCTGTCTACACAAAACATATGTGACATTTGAAAACATTCAGAAAACAAACCAAGAACACATCTTTTTATCCCCTCCTTGTCTAGACCACACTCCAGCCTTCCCAAACCCCATGTCAGCACCCACGGAGCACGTGATGCCATGGGAGGGAGGCAGCAGGATGGTGAAGAGAGGCAGGCGCTGCCTGTGGATGTACTGATGTTACCTCTGCTCACCCCATGGGCACCCTGTGCCAGGGCAGTGCTGCTGTGTGTGTGTTCATGTGTCACAAGTGTCAGTGCTGCAAATGACCTGAGAGGACCGTGGGGAACATGCCGCTGGTCAGCTGGAGGTGCAGAGCAGTGGGAGATACTGTTACAGACAACTGGGGTCAGCAGCTTCGTCCTCGGGGTGTCACCGGCTGAAATCTCACTCCTTTATTTTTGTTTTCCAGTGAAATATCAATTTCTTCTAGTGAAATTGAGCCAAAGGTGTATTTCAAATAGCTGGAAGGGTTTTAGATTGTACATTCATTTTAGACCACAGATACATTCATTTTAGATCATACATACATTAATTTTAGGTTATACTTATGTTTATTTTACATTATACTTTCATTCTGCCACATTTGGATTATAATTTATTCTTTTGGTCTGCTTTATGAGAGTATATTTTTCTCCAAGATATTCCTCTCCATAAACACATAATCCCATTTTTAGAGGGGGAAAAGAGCAGGAATGCCCAGCTCCTCATGGCTGTGATAGATGCTGCTTTTTATCTTCCCTTTGACAGCAACTGTTAAGAGACTTGATTACCTCTGTAGGTCAGGAGCCACATGAAACTGTGTCTCCTGTTGCTGCACAGCACAGTCAATTCTGACAGCACTTGTGTCTCTAAACTACATGCATATTTAATCTATTCCTGGAAATACATCCTATAATTTTAGGGCAATGAGTTCAGAATTGAGGATAAAAAGTAACTGCGGGATGAGCCTCATTGAGGATAAATACGCACTGTATTCCTGCCTCATTTCACTTGATGGGAGGATGCTAAAAATGAGCAGCAGTTCAGTTCCTTTTGGTCCTCTAGTAATTTATCCACACCTTGCTCCAAATGCAGGGGGAACATTCTCCAGTTTGATTTTTCTTTGGCAAAGCACCATAGCAACCTCTGCACATCACTGCAGCACCATTGAAAACTGAAGTTCCTCTTCACAAGACCTTTGTGATGAGGTATTATTTCCATCATATGGATGAAGGACTGTGACATCAAGAACATGATTTCAAAAGCATACAGTGACTGAATGCACAATGTGAACACTGAGGGATGATGTTTTTCAGAGTACTCAGGACTGTACATCAGATATTCAGAGGCCATGTGGACAAACAGATAATGTGTGCTCATGTAATCAGCACTAGATCCCAGTGCAAACATGCGAGAGCCATCTGAAATGCTCGTTGAGCCAACCCTTATGTTTGCCATTGCCCAAAGAGGATCTGTGTGGTGGCCAGTTTAGCAGTTCTTTAGTATTCTTAAACCTTCACATACCTAAACTTGCATAATGGTTATTTGCAGAGAAACATTTTATATAGCTTGGGATGGTTTTGCTTTATGCACATCACTCAAATCTGTGGTAGTCCCTTTTTGAGGCTGAGGCTCCCAGCTGCTGGCAGTCCCACACCTCTCACATGTGTTTATTCCTGTAACATCTCAGACATGAGATCTGTTTTAAATTAAAGTACGTAAACAAAATTATTTGTCTCATTTGCTATCAATTATATTGCTGCAAGGAAGAGCTGGGCTTCTCTAATCTGTTTGGGACTATTCTACCAAACCATCTCTCACCCTCAACATGTAGTTATTTGATTCCAGACACAAGGATACATGGCAAAGGACAGCAAACCTCAGTGTAGACGAGTGACATTAATTATAGAATTACAGAATCACAGAATGCTTTGGGTTGGAAAGAACCTTAAGATCATCCAATTCCAACCTCCTGCCATGGGCAGGGACACCTCACACTAAACCATGGCACCCAAGGCTCTGTCCAGCCTGGCCTTGAACACTGCCAGGGATGGAGCATTCACAACTTCTCTGGGCAACCCATTCCAGTGCCTCAGCACCCTCACAGTAAAGAATTTCTTCCTTATATCCAATCTAAACTTCCCCTGTTTAAATTTCAACCCGTTACCCCTTGTCCTGTCACTACAGTCCCTGATGAAGAGTCCTTCTACAGCATCGTAGATATTGATGCTTCAGATATTGAAAAGCTGAATATAGCTTTTCAGATATTGAAAGGCTGCTATACAATACACAATATATAGTATATACCTCTGATTGCATATGTTACTAGCAACTTACCAGAGCTAGGGAAGCAAGCCTCCTCCAGCAAGGCTCATGATAGTGCGTTTCAAAAGCATCTAAACCACTTGGGGATATATATAGCAGCCATAAGAGAAATCATCATCACTTCCAGTCCCAAATCAACACCATGTTTAAAACCCTACTTGTGCATTACAGAGTCAGCACCACAATGGCATTCAGTTTTCAGCTCGTCCACAGGAACTGAGCTGAGTGACAAACTACTAAAACCTAGGCAGCAAATATTTTTTGTGCTTCCCAGATTAAATCTTTACCACAGTGAAATTATGACAACAAATTAGATGTGGTAACTTCTTCCAGACTCTGAACAGAGAATGATGAGAGACTGCAGTCATCTGGACAAACAGACAACACGAAGCTCAATTATTGCTTCAGCAGGGCCTCAAATCCAGAGCTGGAAATGGGCCATTGTGCATCTCTAGAGCTATTTCAAGGTCCATGTCAAAGAAATACCAAAATACTGTAGTACTATGGATGTAAATGAGACTAAATCGAAGAAAAATACTGGATTAAATGTAAAGAAAAGAGAGGTCTGTAGGAATGCAGCAGTTGTCCCCCAAAATGTTCATGTTCTATGATTCCAACCCTTGGGATTCTGGGATTCTGTGATTGACAGACAATAATTAAAATGTCTCATCTTGCAGTTAGGGAATGAAGATGAGAGAAGAATGCATCAGAAGATGAAAAGGGAGGCTTTTTGAGAGCAGCACATCCCTTCCTTACTGCAGAAGGGGTACTGAGAGCACCTATAGGCCTCATGGAGGTTCCCCAGTGAAGCTGTGGCTGCCCCATCCCTGTTAGTGTTCAAGGCCAGATTGGAAGAGGCTTGGAGCAACCTGCTCTAGTGAAAGGTGTCCCTGCCCATGGCAGTGGTTTGGAACTGGATGAGCTTTAAGGTCCCTTCCAACCCAAACCATTCTATGACTCTATGTGAGCTCTATGGAGAGAGCAGGAGCCACAAGAAGAAGCAAACCCCTCACATCAGCACCCACCAGACACACAGAGTGAACAGAAAAAGGGTATTTTTAATCTTTCTGAGCTCCTCTGGAGGCTCACAGAGCCCAAACATCCTCCTGCTTGCAAAGGAAAACCCTGGAGCTTTGTACACAGGCAGTGAAGCATCATGCAGGGGTGTGTCGGGCCACGTGCCACTGCATTTATGGGGCCGCAGCACACTCCGCTGAGCAGCACGTACCCAACTGCAGTCACGTGCCAAAGGATTAATGGAGCTTAAAAACATAATGAAAACCAACATTGAGCCAACTACGTGTGAAATTCGCTGACTCTTCCGTTCTTTAAACAAAACTCAGCAACCCTCTACAGGTAGAAAATACAGACAAGAACTCTTGGCACTGCTGCTTAGGACTGACTGCAGTGAGAACAAGGATTACCAAAGGCAGCTGCTTCAAAGACACTTCTGTGGGGAAGTTACATGGGGTTTAGAGTAACTGTGATAGAAGTTTGGGCTTGTCTATGGAGGAAAGTTACTTAAAGAATTATATGAATTAGAGAACAAATGTACCCAATTAACATGAATGTTCTTACTCTGCATCAAGCCTACCTAGGAGGGGTTATTCAGGACCATCGTTGCAGTGGTCGTGTGACTGTCCAAACCAGTATCATGGAATGCTTTGTGTTGGAAGGGACCTTAAAGCTCATCCAGCTCCAACCCCTGCCACAGGCAGGGACCCCTTCCACTAGAGCAGGTTGCTCCAAGCCCCTGTGTCCAACCTGGCCTTGAACACTGACAGGGAGGGATGGGGCAGCCACAGCTTCTCTGGGCACCCTGTGCCAGCGCCTCAGCACCCTCATAGGGAAGAATTTCTTCCTAATGTCTAACGTAAGTCTCCCCACTGTCAGGTTAAAGCCATTCCCCCTTGTTCTGTCACTGCATGCACTTGGAAGAAACCCTCTCCAGAATTTTTGTAGTAAGTTTCCAACTAGGTACCAGTTTTTCTTGGTTTCACAAAAGCTGGTGAAGGTTTACTCAGCGTAACATCGCACACAAAATACATACTTTGCTTTACCTTAATTCACAGTCCCCATAATGCTGAGATGCAAGGCTATGAGTGTCACGTGTTTAAATATCAACACCTTTAATCAGAAACATTTCTCCTACCAACCAAAAGCCCTGAAGACAACACTTGAGTCTTGAGAAGAGTTGGGCGAGTCCAAGGAGTAGGGAGGAAAAACCCAGGTGCTTGCCAACAGACATCACAGATATGACAAGAGATACAGTAATTCCTGGATGCTTAGAAGCTCACATCGACTGCTGTCAAGTACAGCAGCCTTAATGCAAGCAGCAGTGCTGCTGAAGAAGGAAGAGACCACAGGGAAACTCCAGAAGGCACGAAATCAGGGTTTCAATGTTTTCCTCCCCTACCTCATACTATCAGTGATGCTCATGAGCTGAGGAAGGAAGGAGTCATCGTTTCATACCTGAGTGCTGAACCACATCCTCATGCCTGGGATGCAAACAAAGTCCCTCATACACCACCAGAAAAACATGATGTAAATAGAATTTGCTATAAAATGCCTGGAAGACCCATTAGCTTTGGAGTAACTTCACTTTCCTGAGGGATGAGGCGGGAGCTAAGAGGAGGGTGAAGATGGAAGAAACCCAACTCATCACACATATCTCTGTCGTAGGCTTTGCAGAGAAGCAAATGCTCCATTATACTTCACATGCAAACAGCATCCCTTTGGGTAGTGAGTTACCCACAACTGGAAAATTGTTTTTCCAGCCATTCCAGCAGAACTTTCCAAAGGACAGCAGGGAGTGCATCACCATCCCCTATTGAGCAGGAAGGGATGTGCCTGCAAGGGTCCCTCACAGTTACAAGGTGTGTGTCAGGCTCAACAGAGGTAAAAGGGAGAAGCTGAGGAGTCTGTAAGCGTATCTGGGAGCAGAAACAAGCCAGCTTGCTCTACGGGGAGCAGGATATCGGGACTGGCAGCGCAGTGGTCACAGGGCAGCACTTCCCAAATTAGACTGACCCACATCCTGCCCCCAAGTGACTCTTCCCAACCTGTGCTCTTCCTCCTCCCAGCTGTGGCTGTTCCTGAGCTACAATCACAGTGCAGATCCCTGCTCCTTCTGCACCGAGCTTTCCCTGCTGAGCTTTGTGTGCCTCCCCCACTGGGAAATGCTGTTAAAGGAAATACTTCAGGAATATGGGAATAAAGCAAGATCAGCCCTAGGCAGACAAAGCTTTCTACAAACAGAACAGGAGGCAGCAAAGAGCAGATACACAGTGATGGGAAAGCACACAAAAGAAAGGGGAGAAGGCATGGAAATAACACTGCATTTGGACAGTGCAGTATTAGTATCCTGAAGTTAAGACTTTAACAGCTCTAGGTGAAATCTGTCCTGCAATAACCAGTTTATCTCCACAGAACAGGATCTAGCAGCTGACTGAATGAGGAGGACAACAGACTTTGACCATTGATAGAAAATTGTTTGCAGGGTAATTAATCTCCCCTTGATTTAGATAAGGTGGACTCCAATTGATAACACAATAATTAAAAACAGATGTTAAAAGAATTCTGAAGGCACCATGAAACCAAGGAACCAAACCATTTGTAAGAAATGGTTTAAGAGTTTGTGTGCCAGGGACAGCGCAGCAACTGTACAGCCAGAGGAATTCGAGCACAGTGGGATGCAAGTCCTTGTCTCATATACATGATTTTGAAGAGGAGTCTAGAGGATGCTGGAGTGCTCTACTTTTATAACATCATAATCCTACATGCTGGCTTTCACAACCTGTCTGTGCTGAGCAAGGACAAGCTTTCCCCTCACTTCTTCAATGCATCACTTGGCTTGGGACTTCTTCCCTCCCAGCTTTTTCCTTGGTTTTGCCATTCTTTAGGGTACTGACGATGAACCACATGTAGAGAACACATAGGGCAAACTGCTTGGGTGCTCATAATGGTACATTTTACCAGTGGCCTGGCTGGAATGTCTGGCCCACAAGCTTAAGGGTTAAATTCAGCATCCTTTTCCCCCATCTCCAACTATCCTGCAGTATTTCTTGAGAAAAGGAATGGTTTCAATCACTTTTGCTTTCTGCAAAACTGCCACTGCAGTCTTCAGTCTTTAAGACTCAATTTTGTCACTGCTTGGTAAGACTCTGTAACCATGTGTGGCAGGAGGAAGAACAGGGGTTCCGGGGACCCTTCTGAACTAGACATCCCATGTAGGCTGAACTACAAAAATGTGTTGTGAGCGTGGGACAAAACAGCACCTTTTAGTTCCAACTTGTCAGACGACCTAAGAAAATTATCACTTTTAATTGTCTTCAACAGTAGTATTATGCAGTGAACTGTATTTAATAGCTTTGTAGTAACTGACGAGTAAAATGCTGTAATCAAATAGCAGGAGGAATACCCAGCATGCCCAACATCCCCCAAACATACCGACATCTAGGTTCACCATTCCAGCTTAAAACACAAACTCAGTTCATTCAATATTCTCTTTCTGCCACTAGCAAATACCTTGAGGTATTGCAGGAAAGTGACTTTCTGCCATCAATCCCCAAGACGAGCACACAACATGCAGCTGTAGTGAAAAGCTGCTCAGACTGAAACTTCGAAGACCAAACCTTCAATGTGCATGCCCATTTTACTCACTTCAACATAAGCATTTCCCAGTGTTGATCACAAAACTACCTCCACTTCCTTCAAATAATTCCCCGTCTTTATCTTTCTAGCAGTGATTCCTTCTTCAAATCAAGAAATGAGAACAGCCATTGCATGAATTCGTCCTAATTCCTTGATTAACATCACAGAATCCCAGTTCTATGATGCACAGTACAAAGAATGAATCTGTTTAAATATTTACAGAAACTGAACTGGGTATGATCTAGCAGTTCATTCACTTCACTGCTGCATTCAACCTTCCTCAACTTTTGAGCCTGACACAAGCTTCACAAGCACTACTTTTGTCATAACTTGTGATGCCATTTGGTATTTCTTTTGAAGAGTAAATGACTTTAAATCTATTTTCATATTATCAGTTTTTAAAATAGCAATAATTTAATCTTCCAAAAGAACAGCATGCAGCAGTACATATTACATTTTTGCAATGTTTTTACCTTACCAATTCTTTTTTCCTCTCTACTTTGGATTACAAATTGATGCAACTGTCCAGCAGCTTGAAAATCAAAACTGCACACAAAGAAGTAATTTCTACTTCCACTAAAAAAAATAAGGGGAAAACAAATGAACTGTAGAGAATGATGTCCCAAAACCATCAACTGTATTGAATTCAACCACTGTAGTTCAGGTACTGTGTAAATACACATCTCACACTTGCTTCTGTTTTTTGTGATGAGCTGCACACCTACTTCAAAATACAAGACAACTGGTGAATATAGACATTTGGTAAGGGTACAACTGTAACTGAAAGATTACCAACATGATACCTGGAGGGATGTAGACACTCCAGAGCATTACAGTGAGCAGCACACATTTCCAGATGCGTTTCCAGATGCACCCCCTCCGTGCTCTTTCCTAATCTTCTCATTCACACAACTACATGCATAAAAAACGCAAAGACACTGATTTACATAAAATTATCTCACTCCATTTTATTTAAGATTTTCTTCTCCAGTTAGTAAAAGAAAGATGTGTCTCTCTTTATACATATGTACAAGTTCAGTTATAAAAATAGACAGCACATTCAAAGAGAAAAAAAGGCTTGGCATTTGTCTGATTCCCTCTAAATATCATATATACATGTGAATAAGAGGGGAAGGGGGAAGTCTTCATGAGTTAATTAAACATACCTCCCCCTCAATAATCCCCTGCAAATCTGTTTAAAAATCAATCTAAGCTCAGTTCTGCTATTTTCAGGTGTGCAAATTAGAGGCAGAGCCAACAGGAAGCACTTGCTCCACACTGTAGGACGCCAGGCAAAGGATTTGGGGTTGGAAAAAAATTATAATTATAATAATAAAAATAATAATGAAAACAAAAAAAGTAATCTTTCACTGTCACAGCCCAGACCTGCAACTCAACTCACTTCTCTCTTAAGGGATGAAAGTGCCCTGGCAGAACAGCCTTTTCATTCAACGTGTCAGACAGAAGAACTGCCCCACACCTAAATCTCAGTGCAATGCAGACAACACTTACAGCAAAGCAGGGGGCTACAGGGGGAGCTGTGCATTGAGAATGGAGAAGGAGCAACCAGAGACTGAGAACACAGATGGGCACTGGCAGCGCTGCCTTCTGTCAGCCTCATGGAACACAGTTACCGGTACCCGCACACTATGATGAGCTCAACCAAGCCAGTTTGTGTGATGATCATAAAGGTGAAGGGAAAACACACTGGAAGAATAGTCAGGATGGCTGGGGTAAGAGACTTTTCTGCAGGATTTGGCTGCAAGGGGGAATGGCACAGTTCTCTATCACTTTTTGTTGCTCCCCATGCAGCACTGCAAGCCGCAGAACCGCACCCTGCTATGGCTCAGTGAGAAGAGCAGCAGCAAACTCTTCCTCGGCACTTCAGCTCTCCATCTTCTCAATATTTGTACAAATAGAACCTTATTTTGTTTCTAAGCTTTCAAGAGTTCTGCACACCTCAAAAGTGAGAGGAATCATTTTGAACACAAACGTTTGTGCTGATAACTCTGAAATGCAAACCAAAAAACTGGCAGCTTCTATTCTGTGAAGCAGAGGCAGTGCTGCTGCTCTCACTAGGCCTCCCAGTCTCCTCTGTATTCTGCAGTTCTGAGCCTTCTCCTGACAACTGGTACTGAAGAGAGACCACTCCCTGCAAACCCCCTGAGACACCTTCCATTGCATTTCAAACTTTTAAAGAACCCAGAGGCCCATGCTAGAAGAATACAAGATTTTTTTTAATCACACATCATCTTCAGCTTAGCCCTCAGTTACCCCTGCATGTACACACTGACCAGCTGCCAGCATGGAATCATCTTGCAACTCTACAGGAAACTCCAGGGGTTCAGATACCAACTTTCGTAAGATAAAACAAATGCTGGGTTTCACCTCAAACTACAAGAGAGAAAGTACATTGGTGTGACTTCAAGCACACACAGAGCTGCAGGATATTGCATGGAGGAGCCAGATGCTTTCTTGGGAATCTGTGTCAGATGCATCAGTAAAACACAAACTGACACTCTCCCAGTTACCCCAGACTCCTCTCCCTCCTTCTTGCAGTGTCTGCAAAGATAGTTTTTTGGAATACAAATAATCAAAGTGCTCACATAAACCACCTGCTCCAATTGTGCTTTGATTTTCTTTTCACACACATGCTGGACAGCAACAAGGCATTCGTCTGCATGCCTTCAACTGGCAGGGTGGTCTACTCTGAAAGCCAACACAGTTCAGACAAGCTTTGGGGGTTCAGTATTACTACCGACCACCTGAGGTGTGGGCACCTTTGCTTTGCTTCCGAATTGGAGTTTCTGATATGAGACTGCTGGTCAGGTTTAAGCTTTTGGGGGTCCCACACACACTGTTTCCTTTGCTCAAAGGGGAACTCAAAGGAGAAGAGGCGCTTGAAGGTCCAAAATCTGCAAGTCCAGAAGGCCGAATAATTGCTGTTTGCAGAGGGCTATTTGCTGACATGCCTAACAATGGAAAAGAGAATCAAATTCCATGTGAGCATATATTCCACTTATGATTTCCCCAACAACAAACAATGTATTATCTGTCAGCCCTAAGACCACCATGTATACAAGATTTATGAGAGTTTAATGAAGAGATAAGTCCTTAAGATATAAACCATCTTGCAGTCATACCCTGGGCCACCTGCCGCTGGTGTTAAGCTGAAACTCCATCACCATGAGGCGATGGAACCTGATGCTGTAACTTCAATGTAACAGCAGTGCAGGAAAGCCACAGTCATACCTATGGGATAAACATCACTATCCAATTCATCTGGAAGAAAAACTTTTGGTATGAGATAATTCAAGGGGCAGACAAAACTTCTGCAGGACTAGCCTCTCAAGGTCATCTGTGGTGAAACTAGCTATCCACTCACACCACTGCCATGTCACATTGTGTATTGCCTATATCTCAGAATATAATGGACAGGCAATACCAACAATACAATGTTTTTTATCTGTTTTGAAGGCTGTACACAACAATCACCCCAAGTCATGTGGTTGGTTCTGCTGCCTCCCCTTCCCCACATACCTTTTGAGACACTGTACCCGTATGCTGCATATGCAGCTGCTGAGGCTGCTGCTGCTCCTGCTTTGGCTCCTGCCATTGCAGCTGCGCTTCCCGCTATTGACTTCCGGCTTCTGCCTTTCCCTGTGCCGCCTTTTGAGCCACCGCTTGAACCTTTAGGACGACCCCGGCTTCGATTTGACTGGCCTCTCCCAGTGAGAGAAGCATCTTGCATTGAAACACCTTAACAAGAAAAGAAGGTTATAACAATAACTGCTATAGTATTTCTGGTGACTCACAAGTGAATACAGCATCATAACTATCTGCCATTGACATTAGTACTGCTCCTATCAACTGATACTTTTCATTTACATTAACAGGAACACTGTTAGCAAGCAGTGATCGCATGAAAAGAAAGTATGTATACAAAGATTCACTCTTCATTAACCACATTCTCACAAATTCCAAGTACTTATCATTATTATGAATCCAATCTACAAATAGGTGGAGAATTCTGGGTTCTACTTCAGGATGAAGCATTTTCTTACTTGAAGACAGATAGAAGTTTCTTCCATATGCTCTCTCTACAGAAACTCACCAAAAACTATGGCTCTACTCATGTCAGTGTAGAAAACTATAGTAGTTAAAAGCATCCACCGTTATTTAAAATTACAGCTGCTCCAATCACCCACTGGAAATAGAGTACTAATTATTAGCTCAGCAGCAAATTCAACAAAAAGCTTAAAAATTAATAGTTCTGTGGCTGTCTGTAATTTGGTAGTATGAATGTAACAGAAAGAGCGCCCTCCGTAACATAGGAACAAAGGACAACACTTTTAAGAGTAACTAATACAAAAGAGAGGAAAGCATGGTGAATGAGACTATAAACACATTTCCTATTTAATCAGAAGTAATTTCTCAATGAAGAGGCAATTTTTTTCCCCCATTCTTGTCAACCACGCATATACTCTGGTTAAAACATAGAACATGTATAGCCTAGCCATACTAAGTCAAGACAAGAGTACTGACCATTCACGGTATCTGAAACTGAGCCAGTAATGGAAGCAGGAGAGTTTGTTGCCCTTGACTGAGGTGCTGAAGAAGCTGGATCATCCACAATCACAAGCATATCACTACTGCTCTCATCGGGAGGGATAGAGCCCATGTGTAATTCACTGCTGATGGATATCTAAATATGACAGAGAACAAAGCCGTTAGTTTCTCGTGTTAGGAAAGGGCATGGTACAGTAATAAGATGATCTTTAAAAGACATACAATCACAAGTAATTAACTGGTACTTCTGTTCTCTCTCATTTTCTCTATGTGAGGCTATATAATCTGCCTAATCACACCACACCCTCTATTTACACGCTGAGCAGCAGTAAAGACCTCCAGGAGCTACATCATTCCAATTCATGAGAGTACATGTTAAGAAGCGGGAGACTAATGGGCTCATCAGAGGTTTAAGGAAATTGCTGTTCAACTGTGTACCTGTTCAACTGTGTACCTTCAATTGCAAGAGAGAAAGCGATAGGATTCTTAACCTACTGTTACTGCTAAATAAAAAAACCTTGGTCAATAACAGAATACAACTTGGGAGTCTTAATCGACATGGTATAGAAGAGAATGTATTTGCTGCCTAAACCAGTTTGCAATTCTTTACAAAAAGATGAAGTAAAATAAGATGTGTGCCACTGAGAATTTACAATTTAAATTCCAGAGGAAAAAAAAAAACAACCCCACAGTAATTCAGAATCAAATAATGCAGCAGAGGAGACATAGATGAGACTAGCAAGGAGTACTTGCAAAGAACCTGAACATCAAGCAGCTATTTGGGAGATACTGTTTAGTTCAGGAGCTGACAGACACTGTTCTTGCTATGGAAGGTGTTGGTATGGGAGAAGGCACATGGTTATAAATGTAAGCATGACAAAGGCAGGGAAAAAAGGGAGAAAAGAATAGGAAGTTTCCAGGACTGCAGATGGAAATGGAAAAATTTCAGCCGCTGAAATGAAGGAGTCAGGGCATGAACTCATTGTAAGAAAACAGGGGCAGACTGAATGAAGATGGAATAATGGAATGTCCAATAACATGAGGTGCTGTAAGACAACTTACTAGCAGCTGTTATGTTTTCAGTATATTTCTTTCATTTCCATGGTTCACCTTTAAGACGTTTCACTTCCTCACATACTCAAAAGTTCTACACTAGCTGAAATAACTGAAAGTGATAATCCTACAGGATGTAAGGCCACAACTGAGACAGAATATGTTTAAAGCAGCAGTGAGTCTTACCTCACTGAAAGGGCTGGGCATGGCAGAGTCTACACTAATGAAGGAGTCATCCCCATCAGCAGACAGGTTGGAGTTATCAGCTGAGGGAACAAATGGGATGACAAGGTTCATGCCCTCTTTCTTTCTTTTCCCATCTAATTCATCTTCCTTCTTCTTCTGAAATAAGTAAAGCAATACCAGGAATGAAAAAGAGAGTAAAACAGAAGAAAGAGAATAAGCAACCCAAAATCTCAACATCTAATGCAGCATTATAACTGAAGGAATGCCATGTCCAGAATTTCCCAAAACAAGTTTCTGAAGGTCACAGTAACAGATGCCTTAATGGCTCCTTCTTTAGATTTAAGCAGGGGGTATTTTTCAGTCATTTCCCCCTCCCCCCCATTCCTGTAATAGCTGGAATAATAGAGAATTACTATTGGAGAATTACTTTGATTCCCATTACCTTTTGGAATGAGCTTGAAATTATTTACCATTACACAACCAATTCTTTTTAAAGATCTTTTTAAACCAAAGTGACCTTACTTTTTTCCACAGAACCCACATGGCTATATGGGTTTTATCTGTGTTTGGTGCTTCATGTGGTGCTTTTTGTCCTTGCAGAACAAAATCTGGATTAAGTCACCATTTTATATGCCACAGAATGATCAGTTGATCACTTTATTTTTTCATGTATGAGTCCCCAAATTGTTTGTGAACTACTGGTAATCACTAGTGTTGGTTGGGTATGCAGTACTTCCTTAGTTTTCAAGTTGCTAATGATTAAAATACAGATAACTATGCATTATGTGTTTTGTAATATCCCTCTTCTGCAGAAGGAAGTGCCACAGATTGATGTTCAGTGGTGAAGGGAAGAAAGCTTTACTCTAATATTAGACTGCCTTTGCATAAAATGTTTCCAAACCATGTAACAGTGAGTCTGAAGCTCTTCTGGATCTATCATTGCCACAAGCAACCTCTTTGCATTAAAGTACCTTTTCAGCATATTTTTCCCTTTTACGTTTACGCTCCTTCACACGATTTGTTTCCTCTTGCTGTCGCTTCTCTTCTTGGCGCTGACGCACTGTCAGAAAAGAAATACAAAGTTGTTCACCACCATAAAGATATTTCATATCCTTTTGTGAATCCTACAAGAATTTCCAGTTCTAACAGAACTGTGAATTAAAGTCAGCTGTATTAAAACTAAAACACATTGAAAACAATACTGTATTAAAACTATTTGCATCCAGATTACTAAAAAGTCTTACAGTGAAATCCTTCTTTCAAGCAACATAAAAGCATACAAACAACTTCAAAGGTACAATAAAATACAGCATTTTTACTGGTACTATTCTTGTCATGACCTACATAATTCTTGTTAAAGCTCTGTCATTCAGGAACAATGTAATGATCCTGAATGAGTGCCAATAAAAACTTTATCACATCATCATGTCTCTCTTGCACAACTTCATCTTTCGGCTCAGCAGTGATATGAAACCAGCTTGTACTAACAAGAGTTGGCAATACAAGAAGAGCCAGGAAACAGAAGTTGTTATCAGCAATACATGTGTTTGTAGAGATAAAAACACAGATTTCATAAGCTAATGAAGTGGAAGATGGGGAAAATGCTGCAACATGAATTTCACATACATTTCTTTTCTAGTTCCTCGTCATCCAGCAGAAGGCTGACCACTTCTTTTGGCTTCAAGGTGTCAGGTTTGAAATTGCCACCTGAAATCACCATTCGTTGGATCTAGAATGGAAAAAAAGGGAAGAAAAAAAAAAGGAAAAATTACTCAAAAGAGCCATGAACCATTCTCACTACCCTTCACTGAAAGCCAGCCAAAAAAAAGATGCCAGGGCATCTGTGTAAGTCAGAATTGACTCAAATTCTCTTTTTTATCAAAGTTAGTAGCAAAATTTCAGGGAAGATTTATTAAAAGTATAATTAAGAGTATAAAATATGAGAAACAGCCAAGCTAGAAAGCAGAAAAATGACATCCCTTGTGAAAAGTTTTACTTCATCTAATGCACAATGGACTAAACAACAAATTATAACAGTATTAATATACTGAACAAAACAAAAAAACCCCCCACAATATTCCTGTCAGGTCTACATTACCAGTTCAAATTTTCAAGTAATCTGCACAGAGGATCATGCAGATCACATTCTTAAAGGGTACAACATTTTCAGTCACCTTGACTGAAAGCTAAATCTCATATTGGGTCGGTGTCTCAGTTTCAGGAATTAATTCAACCTCTATTACTGCAACGACATATATAAAGAAACCCCAACCCAATGAAGAAGAGCTGTAACTTAGCAAAGGAGAACAAGCTTTAGTGTAAGCAAATTTTGATGGTATGGATCCCCAGCAAAAAGACTATGATTTTTTTTTTCCAGGTTGGTGTCAGGTAACTCTAGTGCAGTATCCTAGAGAAAATGGCCAAGCCACAACAAGGGAAATGTGAATGCATTCAGCTGGAGATGCTTCAGTTGCTGCAGCACCATGACCAGAATTTAATTGAAGACAAAAGCTAAAAGAAACCTCGTGTAGACAAAACATCTTCATGCTGTATACAGTATACCTGCTGCTACCAAAGAAAGAAAATCCGCTTCAATTTTTCTTGCCAATAAAGATTCACAAGGTTTCAGGTTTCTAATACACTTACTGCTTGACGCTGCAAGACACTGAGCATTTCTGGCAACCCTCCCACCTCTAATGATTTTCACTTGATTACCTTCCAAATTTCTTTAAAATATCAGCTGGGATGTAACAGTTTAACATGAGAGGAATCAGTAGCCCTGACACAGCAAAGATAGATGCTCTAGTCTTAAAGAAGCCCATGTCGGTTTATTGCATTATAAGAAATAGCTTCATGAAGTCATACTGTGAATGATTAGTTTCTTCCTAGTTCATATAATGCAGCTGCAGTGCTGCTGTGCTGGGGACACAGATTCATTGTGTGAACAAAAACTTCCAACTTCTCTTTTGTCTCCCTACAGATACCTTTTCTGTTTCTTTACTCATTTTGATACCATTTCTGCAACTTCTTCCAGACAATTTCTTATTCCTACCTCACTTTTTTCCTTAGCCCTTTGTAAGATGCGCTCCTCAATGGTGCCTTTACATATCAACCTGTACACAGTGACTTGTTTTGTCTGACCCAGCCTGTGTGCCCGGTCCATGGCTTGCTGGTCTACTGTTGGGTTCCAATCACTGTCATAGAAAATCACCTGCAAAACAACACCAAAACAGAAAGGATTAAATAAATCTATACATTTACAGCACCCTAAATAGAAGAAAATCCAATATTCTGATAAAATATGTCTCACAGAATTATCCCCCCTCTGCAGGCTGTAATAACCAAGCTTTGCCCAGTCCTATAAAGTCTTTTCCATTGCATTTCAGATAAATTCAAACTAATTGACACTGTAAATGCTTCAACTTCCACAGGATGTCTTCCATATCTTCTTCAAGAAATCTGCTTCAGAGGCACAAAATTCCTATATTGCCCACCACATTAAATCACTGTCATGTCATTAATTATAGGCTTGCCACACCATGAATCCATTTTAATATTACTTATCTTAAAAAAAACAAAGCCCATCCACTTAGAATTTCACACAAAAGTAATATTCCCATTTATTTTTCTTTCAAACCTGGATAAAGTCTAGTCTAGCACTTCTGGTGCTTTTACTACAAAAACCTGAAATGCCGCATTGCATCCACATTGCCCTGTCATTCCAACAGTACTTTATACACAGGAAGTGCACAACCCAAAACCACTTAAGGATAAATTTGGACACCAAAGTACTGAGAAAGCTACAAAAACACAGAACTCGTGTTTTTGTACCAGCAACGCTCTTGTGAGGAGCCTGCAGGAGCATGCCTGAGCTTCCATCTGCTTATTTCCTCTGCTGAAGCAACTTCAATCGAGACAACTTTTCAGGTTTGAAATGCTACAAATACTTGGCTTTCTTCTGATTTCTTGTAAGGGACAGGAAGATATGATGGGGTATTTCTAAAAAAGAATTATGTAATGTTTTTGATTCAGAGTTCTTTGGCTTTATGGGACTAAGGACTACAGGCTGTCCTGGGGTCAAATCTGCATGCACACAAGGTATTGGGTTAGAAGCACAAGAATAGCTGATACTGCAAAGATAAATGGGTCATGTAAGTCAATATTCCTTCCCTAGTGATTAGTGACAGCTGCTCCAGAGTGCAAATCCTTGTAATTCACCTAAATCAGTATGTCTTTACACCTCGAGTGAGTAAGGGGGAGGACAAATTTATCCTTCCCAAGTAGCTGATATGCAACTACAAAATACATTGTACTTTTAGAGGCATTGCTTCATTCTTCTGTGCACAGGAAAAAGCATAACCAATACTTGTCCTACTGATGTCTTTAGAGCTGAACCTTAGAGCAAACAGTCACACATGAAACAGCATTCACTGTATGAAAACGTCAAGTGCATCTGTAAACCCCTTCAGTCATCCCTCCTTTCTAGACTCTGGTACTAAAGTATGTGTGGAGAAGAAAGATACTTCCAAATACAATCCAAAACTGTGTATCATGTGTCCAGTATTTTACAACTTTATCATCAAGGTAATACTACATTGTAATTATGATCAAAGCAAGCAAGGTTATGCAATTTCATTATGTGGATGGCTGCACTGAAAATACTGAGCAGCATGGCTAGGAGTGCTGACTTTCATAGAAGTAAACCAATTTTCCTACATAAAAAGTGAGGCTGGGAGGCAGGACATGAGCAGCTTGGGAGGAATGGTGGTTGTACGCATATGAGGCAGGAAAAGCAAAGAAGCATTTATACTGAAAACTATATACTATATATATAAATACTGGGGTATTGTGTGCAGTTCTGGTGTCCTCAACATAAAAAGGACATGGAACTGTTGGAACAAGTCCAGAGGAGGCCATGAGGATGATCAGGGGCTGGAGCTCCTCCTGTATGAAGACAGGCTGAGAAAGTTGGGGCTGTTCAGCCTGGAGAAGAGAAGGCTGCATGGAGACCTCACAGCAGCCTTCCAGTATCTGAAGGGGGACTATAGGGATGCTAGGGATGGACTATTTATTAGGGACTGTAGTGACAGGACAAGGGGTAACGGGTTAAAATTTAAACAGGGTAAGTTTAGATTGGATATAGGGAAGAAATTCTTTACTGTTAGGGTGGTGAGGCACTGGAATGGGTTGCCCAGGGAGGCTGTGAATGCTCCATCCCTGGCAGTGTTCAAGGCCAGGTTGGACAGAGCCTTGGGTGCCATGGTTTAGCGTGAGGTGTCCCTGCCCATGGCAGGGGGTTGGAACTGGATGATCTTAAGGTCCTTTCCAACCCTGACTGTTCTCTGATCCTGTATCTTTTAATTATATGTTTCTTTACCAAACTTCACCTACCGTATCTGCAGCTGTAAGGTTAATGCCCAAGCCTCCAGCTCTTGTGCTTAACAGGAACACAAAAATATCATTCCTATAGAGGAAAAAGATTTATATTGTGAGTGATAAACAAGAAATAACCACAGAAGTAAATTTTTTGGCCCACACAGAGTGATCAGGGCTATTCCTATTACTTGAACACTTCAGAACATTATGTGCTGCTCATTCATGGTCAAGTAAAAAAAACCAACATATGAATGAGAGAAGTTAATCTACAAATCAGGACTATTGGAACAGGCAAACATTCAATTTGCAATAGCATCTTATTAATCCCTATCAAAATAAACCAGGGCTTGTTTATCTTGCCTGAAACAGAAATTCAGATTTCATATGGACAAAGAACAATTCATTGTTTCACAGAAATGACCACTGTTGAAAAAATCTCGCCTGAACAATGCTCAATTGATAAAGAAAGATAAATAAATGTTGAAACTGTGCAAATGCAAGTTTTGTTGTAAATAGGGTGCTTTGAACAGAACAAACCAGGAGAGAGGTCTCTATGAAGGATGACCAAGTACTATTGAAAATGAAAGTGGTAACAGTGAAATCAGGGTTTCCACAAAGGTTATGAACCCCACTAGTGCTACTGGGGGGTAAGCAGTATTTAAAATTGTTAACCATAACCAGAACAACCAAAGGGATCTGTGAACAGGTTGACACTAAGAAAGCAGATGGTACTGGTAAGAAGTTGGAAGAGGCTGACATACTGTACTTCAGCAGTGACAGAGCAAGGCCCTCTGCTAAAGAGAAGACACTCTGCAATGTCACATCCTTTTGGTACCAGATTGTCCATACGAATGTCAGGCCAAAATCTAAGGGTACAAAACTCCACCCTGACCTATGGACAGCTGTTAGGAATTGAAGCTGAGCTGTCAATCTCTAGACCTCATCTTGCAGGTACAAAGCCAAAGGAGTCAGCAGGTGCCTGTTCACAGTGTAGGTAATCCTTGGCCAGGAGATCTTTTCAATCTCGTAACAATAGTGGAACATGCAGTACAGGCAGTCAGCTGTGAAATCCTTCTGGAAATGCCATATGGGAAGGAAAAAAAGTGGATAGTGCTATAGACTAGGGGAACAAATTATCATTCCATAGCTACATATTTTCTGCACCTTGCTAGGATATCCTGCAGGACAGTTTAGTCTCAGTCAGGCTTTTTTTCCTGGAAATATTTCTCATCAGTAAATCATGTATAAGAGGAACTTAACGAACATTTTAATAGGAATCATTGTTTAGACTGGCTGACCTGTATTTCAAAGGGATTTCCTGCTGAAATGATTATTTTTCTTCATTTGTTCTATTCATTAATAAAACCACATTCTGTTCATTAATAAAAACAAAATTCTTCACTTCTTCTGGTTAAAGGACCTTACAGGAAGACGTGTCAGGATTCCAGGAGGAACCCGTTTCTGACATCTGGAAACAGGCAGAACAATACTGCACGGTCCTCTCACTTCAGGTATCTGGCACACATTCTTTCTGAGTGTTACTGCTCTGAGGAGTTCACTAGAAGACTCATCACTGCAACACAGTCCTTCAGATCGTTAAGCCTGAAAGGCTGTATACAGCTTCCCTCCTGCCTTCAGCTATGATAACTTGGGACCACTAACACAAGGACTCTAGTCTAAAATGTTGCTTTCACCCTGCAATAAACAACTATCTATGAACCTAACTCCTCTGAAAAAGAGAAGTTCTTAAAAGCTCACATCAACATCCAGGGAGGATAAGCCTACTGTGAACTACCATACCAAAGTGACATCCTCTCAAGCCACATCCCATGATTAAATGAAAACTTAATAACCATAAACTCAATCATTATAAATAATGTGCCCTAGTGGAGACAAAGTTATACTAAACTATATTAACTTCTAACAACATGATTACATACTTTCCTTTCTTGATGTGCTCATAAATGTATTGCAAGCATCCATTTCGGCTTACTATATGAAAAGTTTTATAGCACATCTTACTAGCTAATAAAATCCCCATTTTATCACTTGTATATTAGTTTAAGGTTTCTTAATAAAACATGCTTGAATGGTTTGTTTTTCAGAAAAACAGGTCATTTTCAAAGCTCTAGCATATGTGAGATTTTCAATCTCATCTTCACAGTGTCAACTCTCAGGGTATATAATAACCAAAGAACATCTGCCTCTCTCTTGAGCTTCTTTATAAGCAATAGTGTATTTGGAATGGCAAGAAGCACAGTAGGTGGGTACATTAAAATTGCTTCCACTACTGTTTCACCTATGACAAAATCCTAAACATCAATATCACTGACTACTGGTCAGCAAATCTAGAAACTGCTTCACATGAGAGGCCCATTTGATATCAGGAAAGATAATTTAATTGCAAATTTCATCTCCTTTCATTACATCTAATACCAGCTCTCTATGTACACGCAATCTAACACACGCTGTACAATACATTACCTGTTCTGAAAATCTGCTACCATGTCCCTTCGTTCAGAAATCTTTGAAGAACCATCCAATCTCATGTAAGTATGTTTCCGATAAACCATGTATTCCTGTGAAGGGGACATAGCAGAAAAAGAGTTGTTCTTGAAACTATTTAATCTTCCAGAAAAACTCAATAAAACCAGAACTGCTAATTGAAAAAATAAAATAAAATCCCCTAAATTTCATCAGCATCAAATATGATCTGACCCCATATCACATGAACAAAATGCGATTCTCACTGCAATTATGGACAATTTCATATAGGAGAAAGCAAACACATTGAGAAAAAAACAAGCATAAGCTTAAAAAGTATGAAATACACATCTGCATGAAATAACACTATCCCTTTCTGTTGAAAGAAGGTCATTTTCCTCTTTGTATTTATATGCGCCATTTTCTAATGCTTGATTAAGCAGCAGTTCTTCAGCTGAAGGCAAATCAAATAAAGATGGTTTTAGAACTCTGTAAACAAGGTTTTGTGATCTCTGCCCTGCATAGATTAGGTCAGTATGATACCACAGCACTTACACTGGTACAGTTAAAAGAAATAGGACATGTTTTGTCCTTTCATATTCAAGTAGGCAGAGGAGATGTATTTTGATCTCTCAGGTCATATAGCTATGTCCTGGGTTCAGCAGTAGCAGTCATTTTTCTCTTTCTTAGTAGCTGGTGCAGTGCTACTGTAGCTACTGCTACATAACTTTTGGAAGGATTTTCTTACAGACTGGGTCCTTACTTGATTTTTAGCTTGCTTAACTCCAGCTTCTGTTACATGGGTGGGGAGGAAGAAAAACTTGCTAGGTGGCTTATCCAACAAATAAAGTTGAATATTTAGGAGGTCAAATAGCAAAATGGTGTGCTCCCAAGCCTTTAAATGGAATGCTAACAGAAAACACTGATTCCCTTTACAAATCCAACCAAAACCTAAAACTTTGATGTCTTCCACAAAAGTCAAGAGAAATAAAGGTATTTCTTTCTAACCATTGTAAGTATCACCAATAGGAAACCAAATTAATAGTTCTCCTACAAATGTCTCTTCAGACCAGCCCCTTTAGTGGTATAGTTGCTAATCGAATACTCTTTTTTCTTTCCCTTCTGAGCAGACTGGTTGTATTTAAATAACAAGTAATGACTTAATTCCTAATTTCCTTCCTATTGTATACACCAGAGAACTTCTATCAAACTTTTGCACAGGATTAAGATGATAGAGGGAAACAGTAAAAGTCTGTGAAATTACAAGCAACATAAACAACATACAGTTATTGACTGTTCTCCCCCTTCTTTCCAAATGAAAGGGCACATGAGCCTCATATGAAAACCCAAGGAAGCCTTTTAAAACCAGCAAAAGAGGATAATTGAGCTATGCAACCCCTCTTGTACATTTTTCCTATAGCATCTGCTGTTGTACACTGCTGGAAGCGTTAACACTGGACTGGACCTTAGATCTAACTTTGTATAGCAGTTCTTATTTTTTCATATTAATGCATTTACTGTATATCCTTCAGTACAACTTTACGTCAGGTTTGCTGCATCCAAATGACAGTATTTTCTCCAAAACACTGTTGCTAAATTGGCATCTTCAGAATTTGTCTTCCATAGGCTACAGCTCTCCTACCTCCAGCAAGTCAATCATCCGCGTCATCTGGGAGTAGATGAGAACTCTGTGTCCTTGAGATTTCAGCCGTGTCAACAGAAGATCAAGAGCATGAAGTTTTCCACTGTCAGTGATCAGACTCTCTTTGTCTAAAAGAAATGGATGAAAAGCAGGTAACTAAGAAAGCCAGAACAGCTACATGCAACAAGCTAACTTCTAAATTTTCCCAGCACTTCACTGCATTATAATCCCTAAAGTAATGAGCTGTGATCAAAGAAAACTGCAATACCCCTTCTGGCTGACACTTACAATCACACTGCTAACAATAACTTTGGTTTGCTAAGATGGGAGCATATGAATATACCAACATGGCAAAATTTCATCACAGATTGATCGCCTCACGAGTACAGACTCAATCCTTTTTTGGACAGCCATTTCTATCATCTAAGGATTCTGACTACATCAACAACCACAACACGACTTGACAGTTGAAGAATTTTTTTCCACTTCTCATGTTAAAATGTTGTCCTTTGGACATTTGCTGCTACCTCCTGCTGAGCTTTGTATTCACCCTCAACTGATCTAGTTTTAAGATCAAACCCCTCACTAACATAGAAAACGAAGAACAGGAACAGTTCTCTAGGGTCGTGAGGCACTGGAATGGATTGCCCAAGGAAGTTGCGAACGCTCCATCCCTGGCAGTGTTCAAGGCCAGGTTGGACAGAACCTTGGGTGCCATGGTTTAGTGTGAGGTGTCCCTGCCCATGGCAGGGGGGTTGGAACTGGATGATCTTAAGGACCTTTCCAACCCTAATGATTCTATAATTCTACAATTCACAGCACTGCCTTAACTCTTCTTTTTCCTCCCTGCTCTTTGCCTTTAAGAAAAAAAGAAAAAATAAAGACTGCCATCTGGAAACACTTCTTAGATCACTTCAGATTTTGCACTTTAAGTCCTCTCTGTTTCAGCACTGCTCACGAAGTATTATTCAGGAAGGAGATCTTCCTGTTTGTACGTTCTGTACATAAACTTCAGTAAACAATACACTACCGCTGAAAGAGGATAAAGAGACATTTTCTTCCAAAAAATTATCAGTTGGAAAGGCCACTGATGATTCTTTATTCTTTGGGATGTCTGATTTTAGGTTTACAGCCAAAACGGAAAGTTGACAACTGCAGATGGTGCAGGCTAGTACAGAACCCAAATATTTTTGACATGTCTAGCAGGTAACACTTCCGCACACTTCTTGTTGCACAGAATGAATTAACTCAGGGGCTGAAGAAAATCCAGCTTTCTGGAAGGCAATTAACTGCCTTGCACAATATTCCAACTACATTAAAAAGGTACATATGAAAATTAAACCACTCACCGGAACATTTTCATGCAGCTAAAACTAAGGCCATACTAGTGGAACAGAGGAATACAGATCAAACAACAGTGCTTCTAAAAAGGGCTTATCAGCATGGCAGGCAATACAGTTCATGCATACCCAAGTGCAGTTATGTGGCACAGAGGGCTAAGTTTGATTCTTGCAAGTGCAACAAGGGCTTTGGTAAGAAAAACAGGAATGTAGATATTGTTCTATACTGAATTCGAAAGATCATTTTGAAATAACATGCCCAGGTTTAATACACCTTTCAGACAGGTTGTAAAAACCTGAAAGCATTCAGGAGAAGTCCCCACTATTTCACTGTATTAAAAAGCTTTTCCTGCAGTAAGGGAATTCAGAAACTTGTTTTGTTTCAATTTTTCAAAGGGCAAATGGCAATACTCGAGGTTCCTCTTTTGGACAAAGGCTTTTAACAACTGAAAAGAGCTGTATACCAGTAGAGAAGGGTACGGTATCCAGTGACTTATTAAAACTGTAAAACCAAGGCAAACTTCCCTCTTATCCTTCTAACAGTGAGGAAAAACTACTCAGAAACACTTTTATCCAGGACAATGGGAGATTCTTCATCACTTCAATATTTCAATCAATATTTTTTTTCAAAAATCTCCTTTAGCTTAAATATAAATAATGGACTTGATGCTGGAACGAGTGGGATCTACATTAGACATCAGCAGAAGGAGCCAACAATACTCCTTTCTGAAATTCAAAAAACTGAGATGTCAATAATACTTAAAATTATCAACTCTTCTATTTGCACTGTAAGTCAATGCTGTGAACTCTCTCTCCTTCGGTAAGTGTAGACCCATGCTCCTGCAATTCACTAGCTAAGAATCCAAGACAAGAGAGTTCTGCTCTTTCCTGCTTGTCTGCCTATCCAGACAGTCACTGTTTTTCCTCCAATTTGCTCTCCCTTCTGAGGGTGATCTTGTTGCTTTGCCAGGAGCAAGTGCCACCTCTTTGACTGAATCATTAGCAACCACCGCAGGGAATCCATCAACTCAGGAGCTAAGCCAAAGAGATACTGTAAAGAAAACTCTAGACCACAGCTCAGGATGGTATCTGTTCCAAGTGCAACGTATTTCTAATGACACATTCATCTCTAGAGAGAACTCAATTACATACTAGTAACTATTGTTATATTTTTATAACATAAATATTATTATATTGTTATATAGTTTCATGAATTCTTCTAAAGAAAAACAAGCTTAGAACTTAGGCAATTAAGTAAAAATGGAAATTACTTGCAGTTGTTTGGTTTTAAAACACCAAAAAAAACTCCAAAAGTCCACGCAGTAGCAATGTTTACTCTATACAAAATGTTATTCTTTCCTTTAAATCCATAAAGCCATGGCATTCTTTTATTGTAATTGGTCAGCTTGCTGTTTCAGAATGAATTTAACTGAGTGAAGCAACTAGTCTAGATACACATGACAAACTAATATGATTATTAACCAAAAGCCATCTGACTGGAAGGAAATGGAGAACAAACAGGGTCTGTTTAAGCATCAGTCTTGACTGGTTCAGATTAACATATTAGCAAGTTTCCAAAAGCAAAATGCTCCTGGTGTCTCTCACACAGGCATAAATAGGTAGAATTAAGTTTTGGTAACTGGAAACGATGAGTGTCCTTTGCTGCTGGCTCCTTAGGTCTCCATTGTGTAAGCTACTATTTTTAAATAGCAATAAAATACAAATTACACGGAAAGAACTTATTTGCAGATGGTCTTACAGTCTGAAAAGTTACCAACTTATTAACAGCTCATAATTTCTCCAGTATCTTAGTGTCAGAGCAGACTGCACTGGTGAGAAAGTTGTGGGGTTTGGCTGTTTTATGGTTGGAAAGCAAAATAGAACTAACAACAACAACAACAACAAAGATTTATCATCTCTGGAAGAGAAAAGCATTTGACTTTAACCTGGCATCTTTAAATGTGCTATCTTGGTATCATTGTGTTTTATAAGATCAACCAAGTTTTGCATGCTTAAAGCCTGCCACCTAGTGATTCAAAGGACAAATTCCAGGAAGTGGGAAGAGAAAATGTACTTTACTCATGCCATCTTCAGGAAACACTGTAAGTATTCAAAAAAGAAAGTGTCTTCTACCTGTAGTTTCTCTATTTCTCATTCCCTTGTATCTTGGAGGATGAAAAAGGTGATTTACTTCTATTTTTAAATGGTATTTCAGAAATTTGTAATTCTACATTTTCCATTTTTAGTGATCGGTGAAAAAATTCAATTACAATGTCTTTGGATATATATATATATGTATGTATATAAGATGTTATTTTTTAATAGCATCAGAACAGCTTTTGAAATTTGAGGCCAGTTAGGAGATAGAGGTCCTGGACTGCACCTGAAAAAACTCTCCCTAGGATGCAATTTTGGGGTTCTTCAGCATTGCATGAAATAAACAAGAGAAGAGAACCAGACCAAAAAGAAAGTAAGTGTCAACTGATATTGTTTAGCTTTCAGTCTGAAATAAAAAGTCCCTGCCCTCCAGCTATGCAGAGATATGGACATAAATTATCTACATGGGGATGCAGTGGGATCCTATAGCCTGGGAAGAACAGTCACAAATGATTATGACTCTAAATAACCCTTGTCAGGAGCTCTGGCTGATGACTGTAGCTGGGCTCAGTGCTCTCTGGAGAATGAGAAAAAGTGCCTCTGGGCATGAAAATGCAGAGGAAAGAGAGATAAAGTCTGGGTTCCAGTTGACACCCCTGGTTCCCCTCCCGACAGTCTGCACTGCACGGCACAATGGGGTCAGTGAGGAGCTAGCTGACTCTCACAGTAAACAGCCAGTGAGGCTGGTGCTTTTTATCGATGCTAAAAGGACTCAGACACTTCCTGCCATTTAATCCAGGACCATTTTTCTTTCAAAGAACAGGAAAAGCCTCAAGAGATTCCCACAGTGATCGCAGCTGAGCCTGCTGCCAGGGTACTGGGAACACCGAGACTGGGAGAGGAGAGATGAGGGTTAGGAGAGAGATATCCCCTGGTTCTTCTTGCCACCCATTTACCGCAGACCTTCACACCACCCATTCCATTTGACACTTGCTAGACTTCAGCCTTGTAAATGGTTCCTTCAGTGTATCAGTTGTTTTCTGTAATGCACTGTGCATGCTTCTGCTCATATAAACACAGCTGTATGCAGTGGTATGTGCCCTTTCCTCTCAGATTAAGTTCAGGTTTGAATGCTACCTTCCACCTAACTAAAACACAGTTGTACGAAATTACTCTTCTTTAAATTCACTTGCAGTTCCAACATCTCCTAAATGCAGGCAGCTTTACATACACACTCATGCCAACCATCAAAGTTATCAGCTTAAATGGAAGTTTTCTGAAGAGAATGCAGCCCTCTCTCAATGTTACATCTGACACTTTTCTTCATTTCTTTATGCATGCATCCACCTTAATTTATCCCTTCAGTGCTTCCCTCCTTTCTGCTACAGCAGTTCACTTCCTGTTCCCAAATAATGGATAATTCAATGAATTCCTGAAAAAACTATAAAGTCATCAACTGTCACTTAACACTATAGTGAGAGCTCATAAAAAATCGTTTCTCCATTACATAGGTACAAACATGCACGTGCTTCAAATGACTCCAAGTACTTATGAGGTACCTTCTTAAACCAGACCGTAGCAAGCAAAAGGCCATTTTCCTTCTACTGTACTAACTTCCCCTGCCAAACATCCTTGACCCAAAAGGGTCTGGGAATAACTTAGCATCTGGCAGTGTAAGCTGTTTTTCCTCTTGGCTATCTCTCAGATCTCTAGTACTTTCTGCAGAACTCTGCTCACTGCTCAGGACAATCTTCTGACAGCCAGAATGCATCTGCCCCATGGAATTTAATGCAGTATTGGCAATCAAATTCTAGCAAATCTTGGATTACTTTAGTCTAATTCTAGCAAAAAAAAAAAGTATATTTACAAGCACACTGGTACATTTTCCCCAGCTCTACCAGGAAATATGAGTAAGTCCTCTTTATTCCAACCGAAACTCTGTAAGTCTCACACCACATGCCTTGTTGCTCAGGCTGATTTCCTCTAACTTGGTCCCCAAACCCATCCTTCTCACTGTACACTGCTACAAGTAATTTTTATCTTTTCATGAGGAAGACTAACAAAAGATCTTTTAGGTCAATACGAAGGCCTTCCAACACACTAAGAGGTAAGATATGACTGTTACTTTTCCTGCAATTTTCCTATCTTCAACCTCAAAACAGTATTTGGTTGTGAGAGAAGACTGTGCTTCAGTGAGCAAATCTCTCTCTTTACAGTCATTTGGGGGTAACATGCTAGGACGGGTTTGTAAGCATTAGAAAAGTTTGTGTGAGGCTTTTTCAGTATCCATGGACAGCTTTACTGCAGAGAGAGGATGTGAAATCATAGTGTGTTTTAAGACACCAGGGTCAACTTTCACTCAGGAGGAAAAACAAACACATAAACACACAACCACCCCCTCATAAAGCCCATAACCAAGTGTAATTACCACCGAAGAACAGATGTCCTTATTTATCTCATCTCTGTTCCATGACAACGTCCAAACTTACCTGGTATCCTGATAAAAGACCAGCCATTCTGAGGCCTGATCCCTAACAACCCTCCTGGATACTCTGGGAAGAACTGGGAGGATTGCTTCAGCCAGTCAGCTGCTAGTTCAGGGGCTCCATTGAGTACACACTGCTTTGCTTCCAGGCATCCTCCTTCCTTCAGTGCCCTGCGCTCGTATTCTGCACTTCGGTCATTGCAGTAGAACTCCAGTGGCACAGCTGTTACCTATAAGTAAAAGAATCATCAATATTCTTGTACATATTTCCCCTCATCCCCAAATCCCCAGTTCAGGTACCTTCCCACAGGATCAAATTTTAAGAATTAAAATGTTACTGACATGTACAAATGGAAAAAATCTTAAGCTGGGCTTAAAATAAGCAAAGAGGAAACATCTCCCCACACCACATAAAGTCCTGTGAACAATCAGGCACACGCTACTTGCCTTCTGATAAACAATGCCTCATGCCAACTGCCACATAACTGATAGAAAAGCTGAGAGGAAAAAGAATAGTATCCTTGCTGCCCCTTTCATTTTTGCCCTTCACAATCAAGTATTTACCTAGCAGAAACGAGACTTACGTATCATCCTTAACAGAAACTCATGTGAAAATTTAATTAGGAAGATATATACATTAGAAAGGAAAACGAATGAACAAGGAAACAGCCTTATTTTGGAACAGCACATTTCTTAGGCTTGACAGCTGATCTGAACAGAAATGGGCCACAGGAACAGTGCCAGTGAGCACAGGATGATCTTTTTCTTCTGGCCATTCTCCGAATTCCTTGCTCTATTACCTGCTTTAGTATACACAACCCAGCTGGACAGACCAGTGTTGCAAACACAGCAACTCTAATTTCATGCCATGTGAGCTATTCTGGAATGGCTCCATCATCACTTTAACTCCCTCTGCTCTGCCATGTGCACCCAAAGCTGTACAGAATGTAGAAGGTCCATGTTAGCCAAACAGCTGTATGCCAATGACTGTAATGTCCTCAGGTAAGGAGTCTGTTCCAGCAGACAGGGCTGTCCTTCGTACAATCCAGAGCTTTCTCTTACCTCACTTATACCAGGGCAAAGGACAACTTCAAGATACTGCAGTAATAAAAACCAAAAGTGGAACTGAGCCATGGTACGCACCATGACAGCCTGGGTTTTAGTTTTGATACTTCACCAGGAATTAAACCACATGATGCAAGCAAATACAAGTAGAACACTCACAACTATAAATACACAACAGTTCACTTATCCAGCACAAGAATCATTCCAATAAAATGCAGATCACCAACTTCTATTTTTCCTGAATATAAATATGTTGGGCTAACATTCTGTGGTGTTTACAAAAGCTATTTATAAGCAAGTTTAGACAAGAAAGCTAGTAGAAACTTTCACATAGTACCTAGAGACCTAACAATGTGCTGAAACCATCTAAAACTGCATCTAAACTTTAACATTAAGACAAATTAACCTTACAGTATGGGCTTATAACAGAGACAAGTTACAAACTTGCAATGCTTTGTAGGTTTCTTCACCAACATAGGAAGCAAATGTATCATTACTTTAGAAGTCATTGCTGCTTTGACTTCAAAAGTAAAATAGGGAAAAAAGAAATCCATGTAAGTTAAAAATATTGTCATGGATCCTAACAGTGTGCAAATGACAGTACCTATGGGAATAGGAAAAGCAACATGACAAATGACAATGAATGCGGGGGAAATCAAGCTTGCAAAAGTTTTCAGATTATAAAAAAGGAAGTGGATCTGTGTTGGAAAAAATAGTATGGGGGTCTTCAGGTTTTGATAGGGAACAGTAAGCAGTGGAGTTCCTGCACAACTGAGTAGGGGTGGAAATTAGTGTGATAATGGAACAATTGAAACATTAAACATTAAAAGAAGTATCTTTTTATTGCAGATTAAAAACTTTCATGTATTTGCAGGGATTTTAATTTTTTCTTCCAGCTTACTCTAGCATGACATAATTAACTGCTACTTACTAAGAATAATAGATCTGCAGCATTATATCATGCAAATTAAGGTATTTTAATGATTTAACTAAATGATAAGCAATAAAATAGTTTCAATGTCACTAGTTTTAAATACTGTACTTCAGAACAGTAAGGCAAAGGGAGCAACCCATACCTCAGGACATACTGCCTGATACCTTAGATGCTGGCTGCACCTCTCTGAATATTCACCAGCTAACCCTAAGTAAAAGGTATTGAACAAGATCTTCTGGCTGGAAGCTGTGGTCCAGTCCTGTTTTACAGAAGCTCTGTGGAATAGATTCATCTCACAGAGACTTCTCTTTGTAAGAGCCAAACAATTGTTTAGACAGATTCATAAGCACAATTATAGTACATATTGAAATTAAACTAAAAAAGCAGACAAAATCTTAGCAATAATGGTAAAACCACTGCTTTGCAAAAAGCCAAGAGCTATTTTTAAACCAGTATGGCTTATGGGTCTATACATACAGCCATCTGAAACACTGTGAAGTGAAACAGTCTGTGTTAACACTTTGTACACATTTACATCACTCAAAATAGACTTTTAGGGTTGATGCTATCTTGTACTGCCATCTGCAGTCAAAGAATAGGACTGATCTTTGGGGGACATGGCCAAAATCTCTCAATTCAAAATGCAACCCCAGCTCTCTCAGGCCTGTCTCCATAGCAGAGTCCCTCTGAGCATCTTCGTGGCCTCCTCTGGACTTGCTCCAGCAGGTCCACATCCCTCTAGTGTTGGGGACCCCAGAGTTGGAGGCAGGACTGCAGGTGGGGTGTCACAAGAGCAGAGGAGAGGTGGAAGAATTACCTCCCTTGATCTGCTGGGCACAATTCTTGTGATACAGCCCAGCATACAGTTGGCTTTCTGAGCTGCAAGCACACACTGGTTCTATTAAAACCAAAAAATACTGCTTGAAACTGAATTAGTCAGCTTAATATTCAGAATACAAAATCCATCCTCCAAGCTATATGTACCCCAGAAAATTGCCTGCATAGAAAGAAAACTATGACACTGACTTGCTCCTCACCATCCCATACCTGCTACATAAACATGTGTTCCTATTTCTATCATTCACTCCATTAACTTCCCAAAATTCATCACAGGTCAAACAACAACAGAAGGCTATAGTTTCTGAGAACATATGTGCCCTTTCTGCTGCTTCAGGTCTTCTGTACTCCTGCCAGAAGTTTCTAACAAGCGTAAAATTAAGTCTTTATATTCCTAGAAATAAAAAGCCATGCTTCCACTAAATCATCTTTAACCACCAGCCGAGCCAAAACAAGTAACTTTTATTCATGAGAATAAATATTAGAGACGATCCCTCCTTGCCCTTCCCTTCCCCTTCATATATAGCCTTCTAAGCTCCTTCTCCTCCCTTTCTGATGTAGAGGGAAATATTCCATGTATTCTTCATCTGTAACGTAAATTGAGGTACAAAGAGTGACAAATCAAAGGAATCTGAAGGAGAAGTGGCTTTCACGATTTACTCTCAGAATAACTGCTTGTTCTTGAACCAGGTAATCATAGAATCACAGAATGGTTTGTGTTGAAGGGACCTTAAAGCTCATCCAGTTCCAAACCCCCGTCACGGGCAGGGACACCTTCCACTAGACCAGGTTGCTCAAAGCCCCATCCAACCTGGCCATGAACACTTCCAGGAATGGGAACATGTTGTGACCAGGAGGTGATGTGTGACTTTGAGAAGTTCAGTTTGGATTCCCGGCCCCTGGAGCTGCAGGCACAGATGAATTCAGCTCAAACAACAGCATGTAGGTAATAAGCACAGAGTCCTACTTGCCATCTACCCTTCTCCAGACACATATGTATAATTGCACGTGGGCCCATTTGATCAAGCCTACAGCAATAACATCAACAGTAAGTAAAGAATGTAACATCTGTACGGTCCAGTAATAAAAGTATGTTTTGCCCAACTTTGTCAAGATCCAACAGCATTGGATCTTGCAGTATCCACACACTTCAGAAGGTCTCTTGTGTCAGCCCAGGAAATTTCAGCTAAAGTAATTTCAAAATTCAATTGATAGGGGATGGACAATCCCAAGCAGTACCACTTAATATCCAAAAGATTTAGAAAATGACAATTCAAGTAATTCTTATACAGTTCAATTTGGTGTTTCCTTTTTGGCACATAAGCTGATGCAATGAGAGAAAACTAACATCCTTTTCAAAAAAGCATTGCTCCTCAGTTCCCTTTTGTCATCAGTGTTGACTAAACAATCACTCTATTCTGTTCACAGCATATCTTTATCTCTTAGATTATCGGGGAACAATCTACTTAACCTCTTCTGTAATTTTACTTCTTTTGGTACCAGGAGAGAAAGTGAAATCTTAAGTATCGCAGAACAACTCCTGTGAGGTACATCTCAGAAGTCTCCTTTTCCCTTCAGGGCACATTACAGTCACTTCCCCTACAAAAAAAACCTACTATTGAATACAGTAGCAAGAGGATATCCTCACAACAGTTTTACCCAACCAAAAGAAAGTAATAGATCATCCTGTTCCTATGAGACAATTCTAACAAGATTTAAAACACAATAGAAAATACATAATTTACAGCTTAACTTGGGACTTACCCGTGGACTGGCTATGCACAGGAAGGACGGCAGCTCAGTCACCTGGCAGCACCGTACACATGAGGTAGCTGATCTCCTTCGATGTATGACATGATCTGAATAGCCAGTAACTGCTTTACAGTGGCTGCTGAACACAAGGTTCTGAAAACAAAATTAGAACTAGTAAGTTACTGTGTCTATAAAGAAATACTCCTCTTAAATATTGTGACCACCCATGAGACAGACAAAAACCACTGACCAAATATTTCTCTTTGTAAAAGGAAACTACACATCTTTTGCAGTAAGAATATATAGTATCTTTGTGTAATTATCAGAACATTCAAATCCTGAAACAGCTGAAATCAAAATAGCCTGTACCAATACCTGCTTTATGCCCAGCTGGAACTAGAAACAAGTTTTAGGCTCTTTGAACCTTTTGACTTTAACTTTTATAATGAAAGAAGGACAGGAATATTCTAGGTCTGCCCCTCAAGCTGTTTTCAAGCTCATCCTTGCTCTATTCTGAAGCATTAGTAAAATGAAATTTAGAAGAGAAAAAAAAAAAGATTCTAAATAAGCCTAGTCTGGTATCCTTGGACTTTCATCTTTTCCAACCTTTTCTTCCTTTTCTGTGCAAAACAGCTCTGAATTTGAACCTGAGATCTTTCAAGATGGCAGCATAGTTACTCTACACATGAGCACACCCATGTATAAATCCTGGAACTTGCCACATGTGTATCAATATCTTGTTGACAGAGAAAAACGTACTGATTCAGAAGTGGGGGCACTGAGATGCCGCAGCATTAAAAAAAAGGAGAATTTTGAAGATGCTCAACCCCACACAGAAAAATATCAGAAAACTACATTTTCTAAAGCAGGCTGCTCCAAGCCCTGTCCAGCCTGGCCTTAAACACTGCCAGGGATGGGGCAGCCACAGCTTCTCTGGGCACCCTGTGCCAGTGCCTCAGCACCCTCACAGGGAAGAGCTTCTGCCTAATATCTCATCTCAATCTCCCCTCTATCAGGTTAAAGCCATTCCCCTTGTCCTGTCACTACAGGCACTTGTTAAAAGTCCCTCTCCAGATTTCTTGTGGGCCCCCTTTAGGTACTGGAAGACTGTTGTAAGTCCTCCCCTAAGCCTTCTCCAGGCTGAAGAAGCCAACTCTCTCAGCCTGCCTTCACAGAAGAGGTGCTCCAGCCCTCTGATCATCTTCATTACGCATTATCATTAAGTATAATTATTTTTTAAAGCACACGGAGCATTCTTCTGCATACTACAGGAAACAAGCAACAATTTTAGACACACAAGAGGTATACCTCTCAGTGATCACAGGATGTGTCTGGCATTTCTAGCAGTTCACTTAAGTAAAATGTGCCTAGTATCTAAAGCTTTGGCATTGTTCTACTCCAGTTCCTAATGCACCAAAATCAGCTGCATACTACTTTCACTTTACAGAGCCTCCCAATTACCTAAAATCCCAGTGTCTGAAGTTCTATACAACAGGCTACATGACAGAAGCCGACATCTATAACATTATAACTGGATATATGCATTCCTCCATATTAAGAAAAGCAAACTAAAACCATCCACAGCAGCAGTTTATTACGGAACATGCATTCTGGGCCCTTTCCATTTCCAGAAGTAAATTCACTGGGCAAGATGCAGATGGCTAACGTGTATAATTTGGAACCTGCTGACAAGGGAGAAATATAGCCTTACTGTATATATGTGCTAGCACCACCTATGGAATACAGTCACTCCTAGCATGTAAGTGGGTCTTTCAGTTGCTACCAGTGTGACTCATGGTGTGGAGCTGGCAAAAATAAAGTGCATATGCTCTAATTGAAGATCTGCTCTTTCCTATAGAAGGTGAGTGCAGAAAGAGCTGACAATAGCCCTTCACTGACACTCAGCAGGGCTAAAAAGCACAGGTCAAAGCTTGGGCCACACTGGATATGTGATCCCAAAAGCAGGCTTTACTCAGCTGCCAGTTCTTCATCAGTAATGCTGGCTTAACTCAACTGCTTCACATGTTCACTCCTGCTCCCGCAGAGCCCCTTCTTGTTGACCTAGCTGTTTGTACTCCTTAAGATGCTGATCAAGATGAAAACAAATCCTGGCCCCTCCACTCCAAGTTAGTTTTGTGATCTGTTTCACCACCTGGTAAAACAGACCATGTGCTGAAACAGCAGAGTGGGAAATACAAGGCTGGGAGTACATGGCTGTGGGCAACAGATGTGAATGGTGGCTTATTCATCTGAGGACCAGAAGTGGTGGCAACAAAGCACCAGCACTGCTGCTGAAAAGGGGGGTAAATCCCTTCCATGACATTAGTGCCACTTCTTGCCCAAGTTTTATCACCTGCCTATCCCTCCAGAAGCCTATTTAACTACACATGTAACCAAAGATCCAATTCAACAGCCATGAAAACAGTAAGTTTTCTGCAGTTGGTGCATACAGGATGTGACAGTGCAAGCCCACATCAGCGGAGGCAGGATTCAGCAGCTGGGAGTAAAGAAAGTACAGCAAGGATTAGAAGGGAAGAGTGACTTCCTTCCCAGCAATAGCGGGCTAGTATATGGACTCAGACCAACTGCCTTTGAACTAAGTAAAAGCCCACTCACTGAGGGTACAACTCATGTTTACAAAGAGGAATCAGCATTGCATGCAGTCACAAGAGCTTTCCAGTAAGTCTTACAACACCAAGTGCTGGCTTACTGATTGTGGCCCTGGTCACGAGAGGAGTTTGGTAACTATTTCCTGGAAAGCAGGAATACAAGAAATGGCTAACAAAGTGTAATTCCAAACCTATGCAACTTTGTTATTTAATTCGCTTTTGGAAAACAATATCAAAGAGCCATCAAAGATGGCTTTAGCCCTATTAGAGGTACCCAGGAAGAAACATGAAGGAAAACTCCCAAGAAAGTATCAAAAATAAGTGAAAAATATTACTTTTGCATATATAGAGTATTAGATGTAGGTCTTGTACAGGGGCATTAATCTGGTTTTCAGCACCATGCTTCCTGCGTACAAACTATGAGCAGGTCACAAGAAACATCCCTCTCTGAATTCCCTGACATAAGCAGCAGTTAAGTATTCATGAACAGAGCAGACACCAGATACAACAGGGATAGCGGAAACTAGCTTCCATCAGTCACATACATGGAAAAGACTGGGTAAGGTTACAGAACTGGACACAGCCACAGGTCTGAAATGGATCCTACGCCTTAGTACAACAAAACCAAGAACTCAAGAGGACTGTTAAAAAGTAAGAAGTACACATATACTACAACTATGCAATCCAAAGGAAGTGCTGGAAGAGGCTTTTCCATACTGCAGAGCTCCAAGTAAATACGGATGACTGCTACCAGCATCTTAAGCTCATTAACAATCCTACCTAATAGAAAGAAAATCAGGAAAGCAAATGATAAAATCACAGAATCGCAGAATCCCAAGGGTTGGAAGGGACCTCGAAAGATCATCCAGTCCAACCCCCCTGCAAGAACAGGGTAACCTAGAGTACATCACACAGGAACTTGTCCAGGCGGGCCTTGAATATCTCCAATGTAGGAGACTCCAGAACCCCCCTGGGAAACCTGTTCCAGTGCTCTGTCACTCTTACAGTTCTTCCTGATGTTAACGTGGAACCTCCTATGCTCCAGTTTACACCCATTGTCCCTTGTTCTATCACTGGATATCACTGAAAATAGCCTAGCTCCATAATCCTGACACCCACCAGATCAGATTTTACATTAATTTAAATAGAATCACAGAATAGTTAGCGTTGGAAAGGACCTTAAGATTATCTACTTCCAACCTCCTGCCATGGGCAGGGACACCTCACACTAAACCATGTCACCCAAAATCAATGGATACAAATTAATCCACATCTTCTGGAGGTGCTGAATAAGGGGAATGAAGAGACCTCACACTTCTGTGTTTATGTGAAGAAACTCATACTATATTTAGACAGATGTTACCTCAATTTCCGAAAGACCCATTAAAAATAAATGTGGGTTTCTGTCTACTGACTTATTTTCATGGTTTGTCTCTTATATCGGAAATGCTGATCTGAGTGGTTAAGAAAAGCCTTTCCAGATTTATACCATTTCCTTTTTCCTCTGTTTCTCCCCCTCCTCGCTCCCTACACGTTACTATCTTATGAAACCCTAGAGAAAGCCTCAGGGAATTTTACATTCAAAGTTTCTCAAATCTGGGATAAGACGAAAACAGTGAGTTCATTTTCACCCGTGGTGCTGCTTGCTGCTAAAGCACATGTAAAACACAGCTTGTTTTGCACCCTTTTCTTTTTTTTTAAGAGATTCTACATATACGCTCTGAAAACAAAATCATAGAATCATAGAATAGTTAGGATTGGAAAGGACCTCAAGATCATCTAGTTCCAACCCCCTTGCCATGGGCAGGGACAATCCTGCAAATACAGGTTATTTTCAAGTGATTTCAGGTGGTAATTTGTCTAACGTGCAGGTCAGAAAATGGATCTAAGGAATCTGTTGTAACTGTAGGGCTGAATGTCCTTCAGGTTTACTGCGGTTATCACAAATGTGCTGTATTGCACACACACTGACAAACTCTGCTTCTCAGCTGGCTGTTTCCTCTGTGAAAGGTAGTAGTTATACCAGTCACTAGTTACACATAGTGACAGCACTGGCACCTCTGAGACACAAGGAATGACTTCTTCAAAGGACAGAAATTATGTGGAGAAATCAAATTATACGTTTAAGTCATGCTAAGTTGCAGCACAAGTGGGACTGTAGCCTACCTATATGCTTTACATTTAATTTTTAGTATTAAAACCTACATGTGCACATTTCGCATTTCCTATTTAATGTCTATAACATTGTCACCTTCTGTTCTCTAAGAAAATTTAACAACTTTAATTTTTTAGCATTTATACACACTATCCCAAAGGGTATACAAAGATCTGTATCTTTCTACATATGTAAAAATGAATGCAACCTTCTATAAGGGCATACAATTGTTTATACCATTTTCTACTCCTTTACTGTTAGGCTGCAACATTTATGATGCCACACAAGTTCTCTAACCATACCAAGGAAACAACAGAGCTACAGTGCAGTTTTAGGGACAAGTATTACACAGTCGCTGTACCAACTGCTGAATGTAATCCCAAAAAGCTAACTGAAAGCAAATTCATACAGCACAGACATTTAATTGAGCTAGACATGGAAACACGGAATATTTGAACACCAGCACAGCCAGAGTTAACTGGCATACACGCTCAGCTGGCTTGCTCTTTGTTTGATAACTAGGAGGACTCATTTTGTTGGCTTTGCTGTTAACGCTGCAAAACATGACACCAAGTCCAAGGTTGGTTTCCTACTGCTTATGCGTCTTCAATTTCAACTTCCTCTACACGCTATTCAATTGAATTCTGGCTATCTCCTTTCCACTTCCAGACTTATGAACAGAAGCAATATTCCCTAGAGAAATTTGGCACAATCTCACTGTTTCAGAAGAGGTTTTTTTACCGCATATCTGCTAACTGCCCCAGATGCTTTCCTGACTCTGTGCTAGCACTTTTGTGAACTTATTTCCCAGTGAAACAAATCAATGGAGCTATAACCTAACTCAGGAAATCAACAGCAATTTAGTCATAAAAAGACAAAACCTTCACACACATCCCAGGCAAAAGATCAGAGTAAATGACCTTGCATTACACAGTAAGATGAAAACATCTAGAGTCTCTCAGCCAGCAGCAGAAGCAGATTTCAAAGACGCCACTGACTATGCTTGTCCACCAACTCTGAAACACTGCTAGGCTGAAGTCTTTGATTTCCCCAGTGAAGCAATAACGTATTGAATTTGATCTGTTTCAGTTACCTTACATGTAGAGAACATTATAAAACTCTTAAGCTGACATGTAGAATCCATCCCTGATACATCATGAGTCTAGTTCTGCTGCTTCAGGCACCTTACATGTAGGAAACATTACGAAACTCTTAAGCTGACATGTGAAATCCATCCCTGATACATCACGAGTCTAGTTCTGCTGCCTCAGTAGCATTTTTAAGACTTCTAATTCAACTGATTTATTCTTTACAGCAGTTTTGAAATGCGTCACCACATGGGAAGAAGATAGTAGTTAAAATTACTTCTCTGTTCAGCGCTCTGAACTTTACTAACTGTATCTAATAAAACAGAAAATAAAACCATCCTGCTTCCAAGTTTGTTTTCCCCATTGTATACAGATAGAAAGGTTTAAATTATTTGTCACTCATGAGGATTTGCTACGTGTCTCCACGGCACAAAAATGTTGCTTACCTGCAGCAAAGTGCAGCTGTGCAAGTTAGGGAAAGACAGTGGGAAATTTACATCAAGCAAGAAATCCCTGTTCCTCAGAAAACGTGAGCCCTGCTGTTTCTCCCCTTCGGTTTCCACCCAGGAGCGCATGTGATGGAGCCTGTAGGATGCTTTCAGAGACAGGAAAAGAGCTAACCACCTGAAACAGAACACAGTACGTACATTCATTCACTGCTTTGTGAAAGAAAGGCTTGAGGATATTTACAGCATAACTATTTGATGCAAATGTTTCTTTCAGAACATCAGGCTTGCAGTGTCCTGACTTAAAGAAATATTTTTTTGCTAGACATTTTCCAATTACATTACTGTTATTTTATTTTTTCCTAAGGTGGTTTAAGTGAAGTGATTAAATCAGAAGAAACTTCAAAGCACTTGTTTAAAAGGCTTGAGTCTGAGTTAGCCACTGCTACTTAAAACTGCACTCTGGTTTCTCTGTTAATTGCTCCATATATAAATTATTCATAACCTGCATAATAAATGCAGTATTTATAATATAGATCATTCAGACAGGCCCAGAGAAACTGGATTTATGTTACTGAAACACAACAAGAAACACTAGTCCCAAATAGCCACAGTAAAAGAATATTAGCCCTAAGCAAAACACATTTATTAATAAAGACTTGCTCTTAATCTCAGATTTCTTACAGGCACTATCTAACATCAGAGTACTGTTCATTGCATACACTGTAACTTAAACATATAGCTCACAACGATAAAATTCCATTATCCTAAGCTTATGGCTTGGAATTCCATTACCTATTAAAACCAGGTATGTAGAAAACAGACAACACGGTTCACAGCTGAAGAACAACTGTCACAGCACAAGTGTATTCCATGTGTGTTAAAACACACGCCCAAGAGCAATTGGTAATCACTGCAATAAACTGGCCTTCAGAAGTCTGAAGTTTGCACTTGCTAATGTCAGCAACCTACAGTAGGATGTTATGCAAACTCTTCTGCGGCCCTTTGACAGTCTTGGGTATTTACAGTGTCAAATCTTTGTAACAAAAGCTTTCTTTTGACAGAAGCATATAAATCACCTTGCATAATGGTGCCTGTAATATAAGATAACAATAGACAAATGGTAATACTAAGGCATAGAAAATGCATGTTTACAGGGATGCCGCTGACACCACCTGTGCTTTTCCTACAACTACTAAAGGGCAAAAAAAAAAACCCAATAAGTTGTCCTCACCTGGCTAAATGTCCCTGATTCATGAGGTTTGCCATTTCCGCTGGAGAGACATCAATAAACCGGAGGAAAGAAAAACAGCTTTCTTCGTTGATGCCTGCATCACAGAAATACGGAAGTTAGGCCAACACATTTCACAGACACTCAGCTGAAAACAATAAACTTACTCCATCAATTCAAGATATGCATTCTCTCACATATGACAAATCTAGGTGACTAAACAGGGGATCATAATTTAACCTGGATCTTTTAGAAATACTGAAAATTTAATCTGAATCACTGCTGGCTGATTCCAAGTTCCAGTTCATTTTCCAGTAGGATTAAACAGTAACCAACTAATAAGCTGTCTTCATATAATTCTTCCAGCTGCTTCTATCTGTTCCTCATTGAATGTTGCTCCTCATAAGTAGAAGTACAAATACTAACAAAATTTCATCAAATTTTAATAAGATTGTCTCAGTGGACTAACTGATCTGGCCTGTCAGTCCTTCTCACTGAGTGTTACATCACATGCAAGTGTGCATCCCCATTTGCTTCCCAGCACTGCAAACCTACCCTTCCTATGGAAGAGAGACTGCTGGATGTGGTCTGGTGCAAATGGCGAAAGTGAAACCCGTAACCACCTGAAAATGAAAGCAACAAAACCAAGTAAAATCACTAAGATGTTAACACATACAGTGCTCTATTACACAATCAGCAGAAAATGCAGAATATCCATTCAGTTCTCCACTGTAAGTATTTCAGCACTCTAGACAACTGGAATTGCATGGAAGTAAAAGAAAAGCATCATCAGCCCACAGGCACTATTGTTAATTTGATGCTGAGACACCCCATTGCTCTGGAATTGCATTATACAGTGTAGAACAATTAAGTCTCATCTTCAAACATGGCTTTCTCATCTCTGCCCTGAGCACTCCTCATAACTGAATGCACACAAAATTAACCAAGAACTGACACAGTTGGACAAAACAGCAAACTGCAGGCAGGCAGCTTCTATTCATCCCAAGTAAGCATTAAAAGCTGTCAAGGCACTAGTAGACGCTGAAGATATACCATGTCACAGACAAGCAGATACTGATAGCTTCCTTAAACATGAAAACTCACTGAAGGGAAACTTTGGGTTTGTTTTGTATTTTCAAGAATTCTTTTAAAGCCTAATCCTATTACACATCATCAGCAACAACTCTGAATTCCTCTTCCTGACTTTCGTATTCAAAGGGATCTTTGATAATCAGGATTCCGCCAAGGGTAAGAATCAGGTATCAGATGCTTAACAGTTGAATGAACAAAAGAAAACTAGGAATGCATTGCTTGGCCAATGTACGATAACATACATCAGGTAAGGGAGTTAATTAGCACTTAGAAAGCTAAAATAAGTCTAAGTAATAGCACTAAATATGCTACACTGGAGAGGAGTGGAATAGGCTTGCCTGTCCCGTGAGTGGTTGAAGACCCTGATCTGTCCATGACGGTAGATAAACTTTGAAATCTGGTATGGCTTTAGGGAGATGTGAAATGGAGACCAAGTTTCTTGTCGCTCAAACAGCTCTGGGTGATTGCACACCTGTAAGAAAGAGAGCAAGTCAAATGCTGGGAGGAATTAATCTAGTCAGGTGCAGCATTTACATCCCAAATCAATACAACTATTGATCACTATAGTATTGCACAACTATTTTAGTGTATCTACCAATATTTGAATACAGCATCATATCTTTCCCTATTCACGTAACAGCTGTTGCCTCTTCTTCCTAAATGAACGATTTTCTCACAGCCAATTTGGAACCAAACCAGTTAGCAGATGCATGCACCATTTGGCTAAAGCTCTCCTACCCCAACATCATGCTGCACTGCATCAGAAACACAACTGAACTGTGTTCAAATTTGCTTGCCTATGCCAGAATTTTTTATATGGTGTTTTCTAGAAGCCATATTTTATTTCTGTGCTAATGAATGACAATCCCTTTTAAAATAGCCTTACCTTCCTGAACTGCATGACTAGGTTCATGAGACTACTAGTGGTGGTCTGTGCTTGCTGAGTAGTGCCCATTGAGGACTGCAGGAGGTCATCAATAGAGATTTTGTTTTTCAGGGCTTGGTACAACAGCTTCTGTCGACTTGTCTGCTGGCAGTACATAAGAATTTCAATCTGAAAAACAGTAATTAAGATTTAGCTTTCCGTGTCTCTGAAATGGAAGATGAACCACATCAGTACACACAAAGCAGAGAGAAATATATCTTAAGGAAAATGTAGCTTTCTCAAAAAATACATATATAGGTGGCTACATTCATACCTAATTCAGGATCCAACCTGGGAAAGTTTAGGTAATGATGTAGGAGACAGACCTTTAAAAGCATGTGAGCACAACTAAGTAAACAGATTCAGAAGAAGCTCTGAAAATATCAGATCTGCAGCTGATCAGCTTAAAATCTGACCTCAATTCTACTATTCTACTGTTGAAATGCTACCCATTTAGAGCCATCTTCAACATGTGTCAGGAGCCCATGACAGTGACAGATGCATCACGTAATAACAGTGGCTGTGGGAAGCTCTAGTTCTGAAATTATAAAGAATATCACAGCCACGTAGATGTTTCTTAACCAGTGGTCGCATAACCTGGAGACATGCTGACTAGAAGATCATACAGTATTGCTAACACACACATGAAATTAAGAGACTAACGAGAGTGAAGAGTATGATGTTGCCACTCTGCATTTCTTGCTCTGCAGGGACAAGCAAAAAGAGCTCTAAATCCATGCCAAACCCTTCACAGAGACAACTGGTGATGTTTATCACCCAATCACTGCTGTATCAATCTCCTTCACCTCAATTAGTGATATTTCTGTCAACTTAATCAGGCTTAAAGGTTTCTATTTGTAACCATTAACAAAAGGTTTTCTCTAGAAGAAAAGTTTATTAATTAGGGATTCTTCAGTTACATTCACATCTAATGAGATTGCTGGGTTGTGGTGCCAGAAACCAAAGGTCTGTGAAAGGTCTACAATCAAACTTCAGGCATGCAGGCAGCCAAATGAGTTTGCAAAAACCAAATCAGAGAACAGAGCTATGACAATGACGTTGAAATACTCATTCCAGATAAGTATTTTTCCTCACCTTATCTGACAGCTCATTTTCCACATCCTTCTTGATTCTTCTCAACATGAAAGGCTTCAGGATCATGTGCAAGCGGGATAGCTGGTCTGAAATAAAGGGAATGGGGAACAAAAAACAATTACTTAAAAGGAGAAAATCATATGGTCTTCTGCTACAAATTAAGTCTCTTACTCCTTACAGCACATGAGTCCTTACACCACCGAGTTGGTGTTTCTCTTTCCAACTGAATGCTGTGCTACACTGTTTGACTTATGAGTCTGAAGATCTGCATCAAAGAATGAAGCTCTAAAGCACTTTTTATGTTGTATATTCCTCTGAGCTGAACAATATGGGCTTAAATTTATCATTGACTATTAGTGCGAAAGAAAGTTTTAGATGAGACATTGCTAATTCACGAAAAGAGATCATTACAGTTTTAAGTCTCACCCATCAAAATTAAAGCATCACAAGAACAGGGCATACTGCACTGACAGACAACTGCAATCTTTGCTATAACCTGTAAGAACAAAACCTCTAGGTACTTGAGAACTCTTAAAGCCTTTACTTTGTGACAAGTTCCAGCTGTGCTGTGTTCTACTCCAATTACTTATCAACTGTCTTACGCAGATTTTTCTATCCCCTAAAATCTGCTGTTAACATTTCTGACCCCCTCCAATTTTTTTTGCTTTTCTTTTGAAGCCCAAAAGGTGTTTGGTGCTTTGTGTTGCAGATACTTATAGTATTTGTTTTCCTCTCTTTGGGAAGGAGGAAGACTGGAGGCAGGCAGCAAATCACCATTTTCACTTGAAGTTTTTCTATTCACTGAACAAGCTACGTTACAGTCAGAAACACAAACCTGCACATAAACCATGGACAACAATCCTTAACATTCCAATCCCATTATGCACCCACTACCTTAGATGATGTTTCTCATACAAAAAATGAGAGATAAAGTTTAACCATTAGTAGCTGGGAAAGGCAACAGATTTTTTTACTTAAAGATTACTGCAGTTACACCCTGCACTCACTCTCATCAATGGCGGACTTGTTCTCTGCATGACTCTCTATGTCCTTGGAAAACCACTCATTGAACTCTTCATGGGAATCAAACAGCGTTGGCATGATAAAATGCAGTAGTGCCCACAGCTAGGAAAGGAGAAAACAACAGATCAGCAAAAGTCACCCTACTGTGGGCAAGGTAACCAAGGATCTCAAACCCTTGCAGGTCTTTATGAGCAAAATCACTCTGCTAGAGTACAAGACATGGCAAAATTAAACAAAATCCCAGCTGCATCCTCTTCCTCACCCACTTGACAAACGCCAGATATATCAATAAGACACCATTAGAAAGCAGTGAGAAACATACCACAGTGATTTCAGCCAACTGAAGGAAAAGACACAAGAATTAGATTTCATTCTGAAATCTAGGTATTACTCACCACCAGGTGTCATCAGTTTAATTTTTATTTGGATGTATGGCACATTTCTTTATTTTCCCTCCCAGAGCTGCTCCCATGTTTGTTTGGCAGTGGTTTGCCATAACCACACAAATACAACAGGTTTCTCAACTGTTCACATATATATTTAGTGTATATTCTTGTTATAAAGAGAAGTCCATTCCTGTGAGCTCCTGCATACCTCAGCCATTGTGTTCTGGATTGGTGTTCCAGTCAACAACAATCTGTTTCGACACTGGAACTGCAGTAGGATCTTCCAACGAACACTGATGAATAAAATTAAGAAAGATCATTAAAACTGCTTTTTGTAGAAGGACACGAAACAAAGTATTTTAAGACCAATTGCTTCCAGTGACCTTGCCAAATGATTTTTGGAGCTCACTGGGTAAAACTATCACAGCTACTCCCCAGTCTTTCGAAAGACAATTACAGGAAGAAGTAGCCTTTAACCAATTATAAAGATACATGCATAATTTATTCTATTTTTCTAAGTGTCTTTTTACTCTTTTCTAATACAAGTGCTTGGATATTAATAAGATCTTATGATCTGAATAATTAACTTTCAGAAAGAAACAGTTATTATGAATCAGAATGTCATGTATTTGTCAGACTTTATAACATGGAGTGCATACTGTGGCAGGAATGCTGAGCTATACATTACAGTCCTCTTACAAGGGCAGTTTCCAAAGAATGCTGAAGAAACAGACTTTTGTCAGAGTGAGCCTACATCTAAAGCAATCTTCAACTTACTGTGTACAGTGGCAACTTGGACAAAGGTTATGGGAAAGCAATTACAGAAGCAAAAACGGACAAATCCATTACTTGAAAACAAACAGAAAACTTTCTGGCATCAAGTCTTATGACAAAGATTGAGTTTTATTGCGGCCAACAGCATTCACAGGGTTCTGACGTTCATTTGTGCCTGGAAGTGCCACTGAAGAAGGAATCAAAATAATGCATTTAATGAGCCAATATAAGCAATTTATGCTAAAGACTGTGGACTGCTCGGTAGGCAGAATTCTGAGAGCAGTCGGGAAAGAAGGTGAACAGAAAGAAGCATTTCACCCTGTTCTGTTTCACTGTCCTGTACTCCATGAAAGCTTCTCCTCCACAATTACTTTTTAATTACATTTTACATATTTGGAGAAGGAAAATCTAAATGCAAAGAACTGCTGGATTAATCCAGTGACAGAGAATTATACAGATACTTAAGTAGGTTAGACAAAGGGTGTCAATTTTAACTTCTGTCAACTTATGGAATCCTGATGTTTTTGCAATATTCCTTCAAGAGGTTGATACAGAGGGCAGACTTTATTCCAGTTAATTTATTACCTGGAGCTACTCTTGAGTGCTTGTGCTTCATCCAGTACCATATATTGCCACTTCACTCGCTGGAAATACTTCACATCCTGTACTACTAGCTGATAACTGGTAATCACCACGTGGAAAGGAGCATCCTGAGTATACAATGTCTTCTATAAACACAAAATAAATAAACATCAACATAAGGTAAATACATTGTAAACAGTTCACTTTTTTGCACTCAAATTTCAGGCTTCTGTTTCATAATCTTTTCTCATTATTACTGCATTTTTCCCCAGCTGACTTTTTAAATTAACTACAGCACAGTTATTCAACTGGTGGATCTGGACTTCAGCCCATTACTCCCTGAACAATTTCAGATGCTTCTTAATGTGCCAGACAAGACCCAAGAACTGAACCCTACAAAACTCTGTTGTTAAATCAAGAACAATCTGACAGGCTTGCAGGGATGCTTGACTTGGGCATCCTGAGTTAGGTCACTCAAAGAGAATGAACAGTCCTTGACACTGAAACTTACTGCTTTATTTACAGAGCTCTAGTTTCTTCAACTGAACTCCCTACTACTGTATGGAGCCCTGTACAGTACTGCGCTCCAGCACAAGAGAAGCCTTCTACCTTATTATCTTAATGAAAATACTACTACATAGATGAAGGAACAGAACTGTGTATCTACACATTGTTCAACTTGGTGGCGTGTAGCAACAGTTTCTGGTTTACCCTGAACAAATAACAAAGATGGCCAAAGTGCACAGCATGCTGGTACTACCTGACTCCAGAACTTCCTGATCACCTTTCTGTCGTGGGGATTTCCCCAGTAAGGGAGCACCTGGAAGAGTACAAAAGTAAAAGACATTATTTCCAAGTAAAGACATTCCTCCTCTAGATTTTTATACCACATATTCAACAGAATGAGAAGACAGATCTCTTTCTCCAAACAATGAAAAGGGATCTATCTTTCTTAATAGAAAGAAAAACTGGAAAGCACTTAAGAATACTCAGAAACAAGGCACTGCAGGCAAAAGTGTCAAGCAACTTATGTCTAATATAACGACTAGATCAAGGTATGCTGAGAAACTCAAAATGCCCAGTAGCATGTTACACCTTCTAGTCAGGTTTTTCTAAGAATTAAAAATGACACTTTGCTTATGGCAGAAAATGGTCTGCCCTCAACCACTACAGTTAACCCTTACAGGACTAGTGAGCTCATTCTCCTGTTTAACATCCCACACCATTCTCTTGGGTTTTTATTTCAGAACCAACACCAAAATCTGAGATAAAACAGCTAGTCTGGACCTATTTAATATAAGAATTTAAAAAAGCGAACATTACTGCCAAAGAAATCTGCTAATCCATTTAGAGCTCAGCATATCACGGGTTCTTATTACTCAGGTTTTTACAGTGCACTGAAACCAGCTACTGATTAACAGGGTTGTACTGCCATCTTCTGTCTGATGACAGTACTACACCCAACCAAGACAGTGAGGAATGCTCACTCCTGAGGTTGTGAAACCTCTCACACATCTCCATCCTTCAACTGGTGAATTCCAAATGTCAAAGTGTCTTTTGCTGACTGTTCTTCCAGCTGTTCTGAAATAAGGATGCTAGCAAAGAAGCAAACTAATCAAAAAGTGATCTGCCTTAAAGTTTACGTAGTCTGCCACAGATCTGAATAAATTCATTCACCGTGATGTACTACAAGCATAACTGACTACACACTTCTGAAGCAAGAACAGAAGTGGTTGAAAAAGACTGATCAAAGTTTTAAACATGTGATAATTATAAGTTTAGAAACCTTCGTTTTGAAGCATGTTCTGTTCGATGGCTGAGGTAATCATTACTATGCAATAAACCCAAAGAAGAGCTATGACAGAAAAAGGTAAATTTTTCAAATCAAAAAAGGGAAAATTATCTTTTCACAACCACAAAAAGGGGGGATTGAAACGAGGGGAACACAAAATCACAAAATGGAATATATAAACCTTTAGAATTAGTTTTAAGCAATGTTAAGTTTGATGGCTTTGTAACAGTAGCAATGGAAAACTACTGAGGTGCATGGTACATAGAAAAAAATAGAGTACAGCTAGAGAGCATACTGGCACAAGA